>NC_136277.1:2161128-2761128 GCF_964198595.1 Lampetra fluviatilis
GCGTGCGTGTGCGTACGTGTGTATGCATGTGTGCATGTGGTAGTGGTTCCGGCCACCCACCCACCCCCTTTGCTGCTACTTTATGGGAGGTACTTGTAAGTCTGTTTAAGGCTATATGGGGGACCTTTGTATTTGTGTGTGTGGGGAGCAGTGTGTTCAATTCCCGCTCGCGGCCAACATCTGTGACGAAAATCTGAACCGGCCCAGGGCCTCACCTAGGTCGACTCAGCCTTAATTGAGCACTTTGTTCAACAAATGCTGCTGAAATGACACACTCCCCGAGAGCCGTGTGGCTGACGGGACGTACAAAAACACTTTTACATGGAGGGACAACAGGCATGCGACGGAGGAGGCGTAGTGTCCGCTCAACTATTCAGCTCTTCTCATCCTCCACAGCGATTACACACGGCATCCGCGGCGGGAGACACACCACCCCCTTGACTCGTGCCGCACCGTGCCGGCCCTCCGTAGGTGCTGCTCGCTACCGGCGCTTGCCCCCACATGCCCGTGTGGGCTACACGGGGCACCTTTGTCTTGTGTGTGTGTGTGTGCGAGCATGCGCTCGGGGGCAGTCTTTAAAAAGAAATGCGCCAGAGGTGTCAATCCCATTATTTTGTCACTCATCTAAAAGAAAGAAAAGAAAACCCCGAGGCCAGATTGGAGTCGCGAAGGGACGGCCGCTCGCTCCCTCGGTCGGATGTCAAGATGCCTATCGGGCCTCGCCCCCCTCCCCCCCAAGAGAGAGAACAAAACACCACGAGGAGGAGCGCGGAGTGAGGAGGAGCGCCCGTCCACATGACGATCTGGAGCGCCGCGCGCACTGGCGAGCGAGCGTTACCCGGCCCCCATCCCCCACGCACAACCTTCACATTGCTCACCCACCCACCCACCCTCTCTCTCTCCTGCACCTCTCTCCGTGTCCCACTTTCACTTCGCGGAATCCGGCGCCGGGCGTACGCGACAGCGCCTTCTTCAAAAGCGTCGCTTCGCTTGAACCCCCCCACCCCCTCCACCCCTTTCGAGGAATCGGCGAGCGAGTTCCATTCCCGGCTCGCCTCTGTGCCGCGCCGCCGCGCTTCGCCCGCCGCCGGGGATTTTGCTTTTTGCGGCATCGAAGGTCACGGAGGAGGTCGGCTCGGGCGCCCAAGTTTCGCAGAACGCCGGGTAGCCTCGCGCGGTGACGTGAGGTGACCACGCGCGGCGTGCCGTACGTGGCGTCACGTGGCGTGCGGTACGTGCCGTCACGTGGCGTGCGGTACGTGGCGTCACGTGGCGTGCGGTACGTGCCGTCACGTGGCGTGCGGTACGTGGCGTCACGTGGCGTGCGGTACGTGGCGTCACGTGGCGTGCGGTACGTGCCGTCACGTGGCGTGCGGTACGTGGCGTCACGTGGCGTGCGGTACGTGCCGTCACGTGGCGTGCGGTACGTGGCGTCACGTGGTGTGCGGTCGCACCGCACCGTGGCGCGGGGCTGCCGGCGTTCCGCGAGACTCCATCACCGCCACGGTCCGACCTCTGCTGTCCTCCGTGCGGTGGCTTTTGTCGGGGCGTGGAGAGGCAGTCGCTCTCGTGAACGAGACGACTCCTGTCCTGCTCTCTGGAGTTGTCCCCTGGGTCGCGCAAAATAAACTTTATATTGGGACAAAAATAAAGAGCAAAGCATTGCTGGTGTTGCACCTTAAAAGTAACCCAAAAGCATCTTCGCTTAATTCAAGTGACTTTCCGCTCAATTGAGCAGAGGCACCAGTGCTAAAACTCCCTTTTACAGCGGCGGAAATTCCACGTTCCTACGGTGGGGGCGAGTTTCTCCATCGCAGGACCGCTGTTGAATTCCCCACTAATCGATGCCTATTTTATCAACCACAAAGAAAGAGATGATCGGCTGAATCGATTCCCCCCCCTCCACCCGACCCCAATGCCCGTCCCCAACCAGGATCTGAACTCTCGTGGGACGAGTCCGATTCCTGGCGGTGTGGGACGAATCCCGGGTCCCGATCTCCGCTTTTATGACGAACCCCGGGTCCCGATCTCCGCTTTTATAACAAACCCCGGGTCCCGATCATCGGGCGGCATTCAGAACCGCCTGGCCTGCCAGCGCCACCGTCGCCCCCGCTGCATGCTCACCGCGCGCGCCAGCGAGCAACCCCCCGCAGCGCTAATGCACATCACGCTCCGTCGTTCACAAAGCTCCTTACAAAGGAACGGCTTTGATAATTTTGCTGCGTCGTGTTTTATCATTATTATTATAATTTTTTGTGCTCGCGAGCGTCGAGTGACGGGCGCGACAATCTCGCGGCTCCAACCGGCGGGTGGGCGACTGCCGCCCCCCCCCCCCCCCCCCCACGTGGACCAGGCCCGACGGCAGCGTGCGGACCGCGACGCGCGAGCCCAGGCCCGGCCAGGCCCCCGGGGCCGGCACAGCAAGAAGAAGAAGAGATCGGCCCTCGCCGGTTCGTCCGCCTCGCCCGCTCCGAGCGCCTTGGCTCCACGACGGTGGCCGCTCGCCTTGGCTCCGCGCCGCTCCGGGGAGTTGTCTAACGTCGGGACGATGCTTTTTGGCCAATGCTGACACAAATGTGCTCGCGCGCGTTTGACTCTGTGGGAGGGAGCCGTCCGTGCGGAACGAGGGGAGAACGCACGAACCCCCCCCCACGCTTACGCAACACTGGGGGGCGAGGCAGATTTTTTCTCGCTGGTTCACGACTCGCGCCGCCGGTGCCAGGAGAGGCCAACAAAGCCGAGCGCGCGGCGTGAAAACATCGCGAGAAAACCAGCGCAATGTCAGACTTCACAGCGCGTTGGTGAAAGCCCCCGCTCAAGGAGGAGCTCCCTCGGCGGTTGTCCAACCGCACTTCACCGCGCGGGGTTCACCAGGACGCTTCAGATCGCCCTCACCGCCGGTGTCGGCCATGGGCTGGGAGTCACAGGAGGAGGGGTCGCCGGGTACACGAACCACCACAGCCACCGCCGACCCCCACCACATCCACCGGCACCGCCCCCATCCCCACCACCCCGACCACCCCCAGCACCATCACCCCGACCACCCCCAGGACTCCCCCAACAACAACAATTGAAGTAAATCCGCTTCTCTGCAATCTGCGCGCCGGCTCGATGTTGGTCACGTGGGGGCAAGCACCGGCACGCCGGCAGGAGAGCCGGAGAGCCGGAGAGCCAGAGAGCCGTGCGCGGCGCTGGGCGGGCGCTCTCGGGACGGGTCGCACGCCGACAACCAAACGCGGCGACCGTACAATAAAACGGGCGAGCGCGGAGGTCGCCGTGACCGCGAGTGCCACGGGGCCCCGGCAAACCCCAAAGGGCATCATCATCATCACTATCAGCTGCAACAGCAGCAGCAGCATCGGCAGCAGCGCAGAGAGACGCTGCCGCTCTCTCGCGAGCCCCAACGAGAAATATCCTCGCTCAGTTTCAAGAGACGCGTTCGTGCCTCGTGCCAATCACAGCAGCCATGCCGAGTCACGGTTGACACGAAGACACGGACACACAGGGAAGCAGAGGCGCGGAGACACACAGAGGCACGGCGATACAGAGACACGGAAACACGAAGACAGGGAGACCGGGAGACGCAGAGGCAATTAACAGGATGCGGCGTGCGCCACCGGCTCTTGCTCGTCGTTGCGCTCATGAGCACGCCCTGGCCATGACGCCTGCGTCGTGCGTTACGTCGCACCGTGCGTGTCCGTGTCACCGTGCGTGTCCGTGTCACCGTGCGCGTCCGTGTCACCGTGCGCGTCCGTGTCACCGTGCGCGTCCGTGTCACCGTGCGTGTCCGTGTCACCGTGCGTGTCCGTGTCACCGTGCGCATTCGTGTCACCGTGCGCGTTCGTGTCACCGTGCGTGTCCGTGTCTCCCCGAGTGGCGGGGCGGCTGACCGCGATGCGCCGTCGTTCTCGTATCCATCCGTGCGGCATCTGCCGGTTGCCACCGACGACAGACTGCCGAAACACTCGAACCCCACACAGACACGCACGCACGTCACTGGCACGCATCCCAATCTCGGTCATTGCTCAGAGCTTTATATCAATAATCCAGTCTGGATGAAAGGCTTTTGTATAAAAGCTTTTCATTTAAAAAGTCGGAGCAATCTCCTGCAGCTCAGATGAGCACCGGGGCGCGTGTGCTCATCTCCCGAGCACAGCCCTGAGGAGCCTGTCGTAGAAATTCCACAATCCTGTAACAGGGGCAAGTCCATCCATAGTAAAACCACTGTTGTTGATTATTCCCACAACACGGTACTCATTTTATCGACCACAAAGGGAGAGTTGACCTATATGCTCACACAGATGCCTATAGACTCACACAGAGAGCCATAGACTCACACAGAGAACCATCGACTCACACAGTGAGCCGTAGAATCACACAGACACCTATAGACTCACACAAAGACCCATAGACTCACAGAGACCCATAGACTCACGGAGACCCATAGACTCACACAGAGAGCCATAGACTCACAGAGACACATAGACTCACACAGAGACTCATAGCCTCACGGAGACCAATAGACTAACAGAGAGCCATAGACTCACATAGACTGAGGTGGCATCACACTGGGATCTTAAGTGCAGTGAGTTTATGGTCTCAGCCAGGTCACCAATGACTGCAGAAAAAAACCCCGTCACATTCAATTTGGTTCTGCACTTAATTTGGCTGAATTCCAGCTCCCGAGAATAAAAATATCGGTCAGGCTGTCACGTGATGGACATTGCTCTCATACGCAGGGCGGGTGGGATGAGTCCTGCCCTCTACCGTATGGGGTCAGAGGTCACTCAAAGAACGCATCTCAGAGGTCATGAAATCAGCTCAGGAACGTTTAAGTTGATACCAACGTCCCCTTCGTCATCCTCCGGGGGGGGGGGGGGAGCGTTCTCTAACACAGGGTGATACACCGCTCGCTGGAGAGCTCCGTCCGCTTGGAGTGACACAGGGCCGAGAGGGTGCGACAGGAGCGATGCCAGGAGAGAACAAAATCCCAAAAAATATTGAAAGAGAACGAACTTGTACCACGGTTGGATGTGAGTTAAGTTTGGCGCGCGTGTCCGTGGCGCGTGCGAAGGCGAGGAACACCGACCCCGGCGCAACCACCAACATCTGGCCACCGCCAAAGAGGACACAGCCATATAAAACACAAACACGTATTAGCTATGGCGAGTGACAAGCTTCTGATTGAGCTAGAAGGAAGTCGTGATTTTCAAACGTTCTGGAAGATCGTCTTGCGAACAAACTTCGCAAGGTGTAGCAACTATAGAAAATACACGCTGGGCAAAGTTTAGCGACGAGAGTGTGGGTGCAGAGGCCCCGGCGATTGGGCACGCGGGGAGGGCGAAGAATCACCGAACCGGACGGGCACGGGCGGTGGGCCTCACACGGTAATGTCCTCCCCCGTGTGGCGTCGCGCGGGGGGGGGGGGAGGAACTCCTGGGGCGCCGAGACACCTGACTGCCTGCCAAGACGTCGTGGGCCGTCTGCTGCAGCAGGGGCCTCGTGTACCCCGTCGCCATCCCAGAGCGCCGCGCTTGATACAATTTGTTTTCTTATTTTTTATATTAACTTCGCGCGTTCCACACTCCTCAAACACGGCACTCGCGCCAGCAGCTCCCTCCTGGAGACTCGGCGAGGCTTCCCTCGACAAACAGAAGGGGATTTGTTGTTTGTCTGTTTGCGATTTCGATGGCGCAGCGTTGTGGCGTCAACTGCAGCGGCCATGCCGATCTCTCGATCTTCCCGGTGGCGCAGCGGTTAGCGCACCGCGCTACGAACCCGGCGAGGATATTTTGGACCCCTGGCTCTTCCTCCGCTGGGCTAGCCGTCTTCGAAGAGGACAGAGGACCCACACTTTAGCCCACCGCACGCGACCTGCCGATCAACGCAAGCGCGGCGTGCCGACTCGTACTGCTGGGTGGACAGAAGAGACGGTGATTGCGGGGGGCGTGGCGGCATTTAAGAAAATCTCCCCCATCGTTCCAGCCGCCATGCCGGAAGATGGAATAGAACCGGCGGTGCGCCGCTGACCGCTACAATGCATCGGCAGCCGCAAGTCGGATGAGGCCCTGCAGATAAACCGTCCCCTGCCAGGGCGGACGCGCACGGAGGGCTTTGCGCTCCGCGTTTGTCGGCAAAACCACGCCGGTTTCCTCGGGCATACAACTCGCGCGAATGAATTTATAAAATCGAGCGAGGCAACGCTTTCACGTCTGCTGTTGTCGATGACGATGATGTCGTCGCTGTCGTCGCTGCTGCAGGAAACTGATTTGTCGGCATTTCCGAGGGCTGCTGCCACGCGGCTCGTTGGGGGACTCACCGACAACGCGGCTCTCACTCGGCTCCCGATCCCGACCACAATCCACTTCGCGTTGTCCCGGGTCGGAGTCGCAGGAAAAGCCCGGACTTTGAAGTTAACCGGAGGAGGAAATTCCCATGCCCCCCCCTCCCCCCGCCCCCCGTCGCCGCCGATTCCTGGAAACTCTTTTCGCGGTTATGGCCCAAACTTAGCCGCGAAACCATTTACGCGTCCTCCCCAATCTGCGGCGCGGTCCACTGAGATCCCTCAGCGAGAGTTAGGGGGCAAGGCTCCTCTGCCACGTTCGTTTTTTTTGGGGGGGGAGATTTTTTTTGGTTTTCTTGGTTCTTTCGGTAAAGTCAAGTAGATAGAAAATTTTAATAAAAAAAATAAAAAAATAACACAAGTCGTCTTCATGAAGACCACTTGTGTTTGCGATCGAAACGTCTAGGGTTTTTTGCTTTTATTTTAAATTTATTTTTATTTTCTATCTACGCGACTTTAGCGAAAGAACCATGAATATGAATTCCTGCAGTCACGAAAGTTAATTCGAAATAAAATGTATTTTTTATTCTTATTCTCCCCCCCCCCCCACTCACTAGCCCCCCTTTACTGCGAATAAACCACGGACAGCCTTTACCTCTGCGTAGTAACACAGTCATAAGAATAATTACGAGCTGAGACGGAACCGGTTAATTGGCACCACCTGGCAGGAGCTGACAACGACCATGGAGTTAACGTTCAACGGAGAGAAGGAAATAATACGAATTCAAGTTTCAGGTTGTAACCCCAAACGACCTTCTCCGCAATCATCATCATCATCATCGGCGAGACTCAATCCGCTGCTGGATGAAGGCCTCAACCAAGCCGCCGCCATCGGTTTAACCGGCTCCATCTCCGCCGTGGTGCATGGATGAGGGCCGCCCGTCATTATCGTTCGCGTTCGTCATCGCCGGCCCATCATCCCTCCCTATGCGGTCAATAAAATCAGTACCACTCTGCGGCAAAGTGAACAGTAGTTCTCTTATGGACAGACTCGGTGCCGTCAAAGGAACGTGGAATGTCCATCGGTGACTCAGCAAGGCCGGTACACAGGAGATGAGCAACCATGCATATTTGGGCAGGAAATCGCTTTGACCATTATTATTGTGATCACCAATGACCCACAGACCCACACAGACTTACACAGAAACACGACGGACGTACACAGAGACCCATAGACTCAGAGAGACCAATATCCCAAAGACTAATGTACAGTCCCACAGACGTTCACAGACACCCATAGACTAACATAGAGACCCACAGACTTACACAGACACCCATAGACTCACATGGGAACCCATAGACTCACATAGAGACCCATTATTTTTCTCAACGTTGACGATCGATGAATAGATGTCACCGGCGTACAGCACAGGGAGCAGAGTTCCTCACTGCGTGGGTGGGGGCTCGTGTTCTCCAAGGACAAAGATCCCCCGTGTAGCCTTAACAGACTGTTGGGGCAAGTGCCGTTAGTGAGAAGCAGCGCCTATGAAGGCTACCGGCACTGTGGCGCCACAAGGGGGATGAGGGTAGCCAGCACCACGCCCGACCGGCCGCATTTGTCTCCCCAGTGGCGATGTTTTGACATGCCGCACCACATGCTCACTTAAGGCCGAGTCGACCTAGGGGAGGTGCAGGGCCGGTTCAGAAATTCGTCACGAGTGTTGGGTACCGTGAGCGGGAATCAAACGCGGGTCGCTGGGTTCGTGGCGGTGGCACAGCGAGTCCGCTAGTCGCTCTGCCACCGCTCCCCGTTTAAACGCACAAACACGCGCACGCACGCGTGGACGCACGCCACACACACACACATCTGGAACCTGTGAAGCAATGTGCGGGGCATCACATCTGTGTTGAGTCACTGAAAAAGGTGTCGTAATTTACTTTGTGTGCGGGTGTGTGCACGCTCATGTTCGACTGGAAATGAGTACCTGATGTGATGTGTAAAGCCTCAGTACTGGGGAGACAAAGGTGGCAGGACGGGGCGTGGTTTCCGGCCACACCAACCCCGCCAACAGACATTGCCCCAACGGCTCGTGTGGGCTATGTGGGGGATCTTTGTGCCTGTGATCGTGTGAATGTATTTACGTATTTAATTCAAATCCCTAAGTGACGAAGAAGTCCCATCGCAACAGAACACAACACACAGGTGTGCAGCGTTGCATGTACCAAGCGCTCAGCCTTGTCCAGACCACCAGCACAACAGAACTGCATGGGCCCGCCACATTTTTTCAACTCTTCCAGTTGGTGGTCTAAAGAATGAAATGGCCCACACCTGTCTGCAGCTAAACCCTTAACAGGTGCTCGCTAACAGATTGCACCCGGGCAGTTTGTATGGCTGTGGGGGGAAGTGGTGGGGGGCCTTGTTGAGAGCGGTGGCGCAACGGTTAGCGCTCTGCCGTACAATGGCCTACCCCGGCCGCCGGTTCGTCACCTGCTGCACCGGAGCTCCGGAGCTCACGCAAACCGCTTCAATGAATTATTTCCTCGTGCGCTTATTAGTCCACGGAGAGAGGGAGAGGAAGAACAACAACAATCAGCCGACACGGACGCGTTATCGCCAGGGTGAAATGTGCGCAGAGTCCTTGCTGCTGCTGCCGCTGCTGGAGAACGACAACCCCACACTCCGCTGTAGCAGGAGGCCGGATGTTTGTCTCAAACACAAACTTACCGCAAAAAATCGTTTTGGGAAAGAAAAAAAGCAGCCAGAAAGTGATAATCATAGTAAATTAGAAAAAGATGAAGTTTGGCCTGCCGGCTGGAGGGACGTGCAGTCACGTCCAAGGGACGTGAGCTCTGTGAGTAATATTTATAATTTAGGAAAACATTTCACAAAAGGCCAGATGTATTTCTTGAAACTGTCGTGCCGGTAAATGATCGTACTCTCACTTCCCGGGCACCGCGGATTCGAGCGCGAGTCACGGTGATCAGGCGCGACAGGGGAGGGGCGGGCGAGCGAGTGAGCGGGCGAACGTGAGTTTGTTTATTATTCCTCCTCCTCCTCCGCAGCCACGGCGCTCCCTCCTCCTCCTCTCGCACGGCCGCCACGGCTGCACTCAGTTGACTTCACGGACCAAAAGCTGCTTCCACGGGGGGGAGGGGGGGGTGAGTGGTGGGATGAAAGGAGCGAGGGTGGTTCGCCCCGCGGAGTTCGGAGTTCCTCCCGAGAGCGCCCCCCCCCCGCGTCCGGTGCTCGGCGCTCCGCCTGCGCAGCTGTAACAGGGAGGAGGAGGAGGAGGTTTTGTTGACCTCGCTGCAACCAGGGCCGCCCGTAATGCAACGAGCCAGCGGCGGTCTACAACAAGTTTACATTTTGTTCAGATTCCAGCCGCTGCCGCCGCTCGCAAGCGGCGCTTTGGAGCACAAACGGCACGAGCCCAGCGGATTACGCGTCGCGGATGGCTGCGCGTTTGGGCCTTCCGAGGATTAAAAATACAGACGAGGAGACGTTTCGGGCAAAAGGCCCTTCTTCATTGCACACGGATAGAGAGGTCAGGGGGGGCAGGTCGGGGCAGGTCGAGACTGGAGGTTTTCTCGTGGCAGCGTTCGCTTGTTGTGCGACGGCTGCAGGCGGAGGCACCATTGGCTGCTTAATAAAAAGGGGCTCATCGGGGAAACGCGTTTCAAACGCTCGTCAGACCCCGCGGTGTCGACAAGTGCTAGGGGAAGGGGGGGGTGTCTAGAGCCGTCATCCACTCGCTCTCTCTGCCCTGGCCTCTCTCATTACGAGCCGTAGAGAAGGGCTGTCGCGAGAAACGTCACCTCGTGTATACATTGACTTTCCCTCCAAGACGACGCGTACGCACGCGCAAGCGGAGTGTTATTGACACGGAACGCGCCGAGTTTCTTTTCTCGCGACAGGAAGCAGGCAGCGGGGTGGATCGGTGATCGGCGCGTCCGCGTCCGTACCAACCCGCCGACCTTGACCGAGCATGGGTGACTGCAGCTGCGTGCTAGTCGCTCCGCTCCCTCCCCTGCAGCCCACAACGAGGCGGCTCTGACGGTGCTGGGGCAGGCGTGACCCACGCACGCGATTCATGCCGTGCGTGAGCTGCCAGGTCAACGCTGCTGCTGCTGCTGTTATTATTATTTTATCGATACTGTTGTTGCCAAAAGCAGGGTGGGGGGGGGGCACTGTGGGAGATTATGCCGCTCGTGTTTTGCTAACGGGCTGCGGTTTTTGTTATTTTCTAGGATACTTGGAAGTGGCGACACTTTTAATTTCGCGTGTCGAGTTTAATTAATCCCCGCGCATGAGAACACACACACGTGTGCGCAAAGGTCCCCCGTGTAGCCTCTGACAGGCTGCTGGGGCAAGTGCCGTTAGCGTACAGCACCTGTGAAGGCCGGCACAGCACACGAGGGGGCGGGTGGCCGGCACCACGCCCGGCCGTGGTGCTGGTTCGACTCGTCCACCACCACCACCACACTGAGTTCAACCAGCACCACACTGTCACTCACTCACTCACCCACTCCCTTCAGTCACTCATTCACCCACTCAGTCGCTCACTCACTCTCTCAATCCCCACTCACAGCACTGCAGACCACCTCTCTTCTCTTTCTGATTATTCCCTGGAGCTGATCTACCCTGGAAGAATTCCCTCCTCCCACCACCGCCTCTCTCCCCCCCAAGCTCTTACAACAACAACAACAACAACCACCGTGCTCAAATCAGTAAGTCTTGGTGTTCTTTATCTCTTATCCGCTCCAGCTTGGATAGTGCCAATAGTTGCTGGCCGTTTCACACCCGGGGCCTTTGGGCCACGTGCTCAGCAACTGCGTTTTAACACAAAAATACAGGCACACAAACACACGCGCGCACACACGCACTCCGAAACATTTAAAGTTAATAAAAAACATTCCCGGTTGCCCTCAAATGAGCGTGCACTTGGGTCTGGGTTCGTGCAGGGAAGGGCGGGAGGGAGACTTTCTTTCATTTCATTCCCACACACTTTGCGTGGGGCAGCGATGACTCCGAACGCTCTCTCAGCAGCAGCAGCGTAAACAAGCGGCCGCCACCACCGCCGCCTCCCTCCCATAGCTGGCCCTTATTTTTTTGTTTTCACTTTACACATCCAGTCAGCGGCGATGGCCTTTCTTCTGGGAACGAGTCTCATCGGCAGCACCGCTTCAAAAACTCGGGAGTGGATTTGACGTCCGAGTGTTTCATCAGCAGAGTCGGGCTTGGCTCGAAGCACTGCTGATGAACTTGACAGACGTTTCGAGGCAAGGGCGCACCTCTCTCTCCGTCAACTTTGGGTCCTGATTCATAGCAAGACGACGTGGACGCACAACGCGATGATATAACCATTCACGACGTTGTGGGAGGATGTAAGCAACACAACGAACAGAACCCACACTTCTCTCCGCCCGCGCGCACCGCTGGTCGGACAGACGTGGTGGGCTCGAGAGGTGGCGTGGAGCCGGGGTAGTGATTTTAGAAACTTGCCCTGTAAACGAACTTTATTTTACCAGGTGAGGCCCAGGGAGCGATAGAGTTCTTATTCAAATGCGACCTGGCTACCACAAATGATAGCTCAACAAAGTGGCGGCTTGTCACGCGGATTCTAAATGTGGAGCGAAAAACCGGAGTCATCCATAGAAAAATCATTGGGAGAGAGACACGCAAACTCCAAATACACAGCAGGCGTCAGGGTCGGGATCGAACCCACGACCTCCTGTATACCAGGCGAGGTAGTTAACATCTCCTAGCCACCGTGATAATGATGAGAGAGAGAGAGACACGCAAACTCCAAATACACAGCAGGCGTCAGGGTGGGGATCGAACCCACGACCTCCTGTATACCAGGCGAGGTAGTTAACATCTCCTAGCCACCGTGATGATGAGAGAGAGAGAGACACGCAAACTCCAAATATACAGCAGCAGGCATCAGGTTCGAGATCGAACCCACGACCTCCTGCCTACCAGGCGAGGGAGTTAACACCTCCTAGCCGCCGCACCCTATTTTTTACCGCGGCTGCCGCGCCGGGAGATATCGGTGCAGCGAGCGCATACGGCTCGTCAGAGCAGAGTCGCCGTGGAGGTGAGCGCGGACGGGCAGCCGGGCGGCCGGGGAGGGTCGGGCCGCACCGGGCGGAGGCCGCGGGCCGCCGAGCGCCTCCGGCCAGCGGTGCCGCTCGTTTAAAGGCACTTCCATCGTTGGGGGGGGTCGGAGCAAGAGGAGGAAATGCACGGGGGGGGGGGGGCTAGGAGAGGGGGTGGTGATAGGGGTTGTCGAGCCAGGCAGAGGGAGAGGCAGGCAGGCAGGCTCAGTGAACCCTTGAGTGTAGAGTCAAACGGCATGCCCAGAAGGTGGTTCTCTGTGCAATTGCCTATGTCTGGGAGCCACTGCCAAAGCTGTCATAGCCCAGACAGTTTATAGCACTCACAGCGGAACAGGAGCAGGAGGCAGTGGGGGAGTAGGAGGAGGTGGTGGGTCAGAGGGGGGGGAGGAGCAGTAGGAGGAGGAGGGCGATTTGTCTTGGTGCGTTAACAATCCGTTTGGGGAACACATTCACTGTACACGGCAGTGCATACCGTTTCAGGGCAGGGGTGGTCGGGGTGGTAGGGGTAGGGTGGTAGGGGTGGTGGGTATGGGTGGTACGGGTGGTAGGGGTAGGGTGGTAGGGATAGTAAGGGTGGTAGCGGTGGTAGAGTGGTAGGGGTGGTAGAGTGGTAGAGTGGTAGGGGTGGTAGAGTGGTAGAGTGGTAGGGGTAGTAGAGTGGTAGAGTGGTAGGGGTGGTAGAGTGGTAGGGGGCATGTCTTCCTCCCTCTCCCCCTGCCTCATCTATTAAAACAATTCTACTTCATTTCTGTACATAATAGTATCATCTTAAGTGCAACTGACATGTTTGCTCAGCCTTATCCACGTCCGTTGCCCGCATTGATTCATTGTTACATTGGGTCCACGCTTGTTAAAAATTCAAGTTTCAAAGTTAACAGAGATATCGCGCTCTCTCGCTCTCTCTCAAAGTGCTCTTGAAGTGAGCCGTTCGGCCAGCAGCAGCGGCGGTAGCGCCCGCGAGCGATGTTACAGCCGTGGCAGGAAGAGGAAAGCGGAGAACCCGGGGTAAACCCACGCGGAACCGGGAGACCGAACGCACAGACAGCGCGCGGTCAAGATGATCCAGTCAAGACGTCGCCCGAGACGGGAATCGAACCCATTGCCGTCTTGGTGTGAGGCACACAGCGCTCCCGCAGTAGTGCCACCCTCTTAACTTTGCTGGGTTCATTTAACACTTGAAAGCGTCGTCCGTGATAAATGTGTTTTTAGGGTTAGATCCAGTGGCGGCTCCTGCAAAATCTCTCAGGGGGGGCAAATGTCTGGATGATTGATAAGGCCCACCCATGCAATGAATAAATTAACAGCTTAAGCATGTAAAGGCAACTTCACTTCTTTAATATTAATGAAAAATAAAGTGACTCTTACAATACATCTTGTTTGTATATATACTCACTATTAAAACAAACCACTCAAGTTTATTTATTAAAGATTCCACTAGGTGGCGATAAATTATATTGTTGGATGAAACGTGCTTACGTATGATGACGTTAGCACGTATGATGACGTAAGCACGTTAGTGCATGCCCTCCCGGAAGCCATAGAGAATGCATTGCAGCGCCCCCGTTCGAAAAAAAACATCTTTGAATGTAAGTCTATGGGGCCACTCGGGGCGATTCTCAGCCGTAGTGAAATCGCCCAAAAAGAGGCGGTACTCCACAGAACGTGACATGACGCTGATTGGACTATATCCAGAGGCTGACAGTGACGGCTAGCGTGACTCTGTGGTTGAATGACATTGGTGGTGCGTCGCCCAATCGCCCTAATGAAGAAACCGCCCCTGGTTAGATCGCGTAAATTTAAAAGTGGTGTCGTTAAGCCCGCCACCGCCCGACACAGCCAATCAGTAAGGTTTGTCACGAAAATAAAACGTGCCCATTGGTTACTACTTCAGCACCCACCAATTGCATGTTGGAGAGTAAACCCACAACAACATCGACGATTGGAGCCAGGCCAGAGCACGGGCCCTCCCGGCACGGGTGCCGTGCTGTTGTTTTCCACTGGCTGAATGCCAAGCCGTGCTACGCTGCCAGCCTCGTGAGATGTCTGAACGTGGCTCCGGGGGCCAAGCAGGGTCAGGGGTCGGGTCCTCGACGCTTTAAACAACAACAAAAAGAAACCTGCTGTTATTTACAACAAACAAACTAAAGAGTAGGCCCTTATGTGCCAGCGTCACGGTCCAAATTTGAAAAATGACAACCGCCAATTACTCACTTGGGTCAAACCACACTCCCACATCCCTCCCACACAGAGCCAAACTCTCACTACCGACGGAATCCACGGCCGCACATGGCAGTGATGGCAGCACCCTCCTGCATCACAGCCTTGAGACTCTTCAGTGACGCCGACGCTATCAACGATGTGACTGTTGTTAGATAATCGGCTCCGTTGTCCGTTTCAATTCGCCTAACACCTCCACCGTTTATTTTTATTGCGGTCGTCAAAACGTAGCCCGGCTCCGTCATCATGCGCCTCCGTTGGCCAGACGAGGCCCGCGCGGCACCGTCGCGGCGATGGTGGCCCGAGCCGGGCCCGCGTCGGCCGCGCGCCGCGGCGGGACGCCGCGCCCCGCGTGGCACGACACCCCCAGAGTGCGCGGACTAAATTTAACGCAATTACGGCGCCTGCCGCGTGACCTCCACCGCGCACGATGACCTCGGTGGCTCTCACTGTGCCCCTCGACGCTCGACGGGGGTGGGGGGGGGGGGACACGTGGCCCGCCACTCGGTCTCGCGCCACTCGGTAGCCAAGAGGTGGCAGACCAGCGGAGGGTTCTTCATTGTATCAGTGTGAAACTTGCAGCTTTGAGTCGCCACCCCTGAACGCAGCGGTGCCTGGTCGTCTCCGGGCTCTCCGCTCCGCTCCTGCGCGAAGCCAAACCCTCACCACCTGGGATGACTCCTGGCGTGGGTGTCTTGAGACTCTCCGGCGAGGCTTTGCTGGGCTAAGTGAAGTGCATCGTCATCATTACAATGACGACCACTGTCAAGAACTGTCGACTTTAGTCCACATGGCATGTCCTTAATCATTCTCTCCTGCTTCTCTGACACCTCTGCCCTGCTAATGAACGCGGTGTCGGGGTGCACCGGCTGGCACGCGCCCTGTCACCTCGCCCACACAGGGAGGGCCTTGTCCTCCGACAGAGTCGTTAGTCGCCGCTCAACCGGGCCGGGCCCTGTCATTATTTTCGTGGCCGAAGCTTCCCTCAGGCGCTGGAGGCTGTCAACCATCACAGACCAACGCGCAACCGCACCCACAATGCATAGCGATCGCCCGCCCCCCCCCACACTGAGAAAGACCTGGCAGGACCCTCCGGCAAACGAGTCACGAGACTCAATGAGATGTCCTCAGGTAAACACGTGGAATAATCATCATAACGATCGGAGTTTTGAAACGTGGCCAGAATAATTCCCTCGCACGTGCCCCGCCACTTGGACGATCCGATGGACCGCCGCGTGTGATCGTGAGAAGGGTTCGGCACGCGTCCGCTCACGCAGCGGAGCAACCATCACCGTGTGCGCTCGCTCCACGCGCCACCGGGAGCATCTTCGGGAACTGGACGTCGGACGTGGTGCGGAACAGCCACGTTAGATGGCACCGCCACTACCGCCGCCACCGCCGCCACCGTGTGGTGACGGCCGATGGGTGAGGAGCAGCGATGACCGCCGGAGGGGGCCGAGCGGCTGGTGTTGTTTTTATTAGGGAGCTGACAGCAAGCGAGGACGCAGGTGGTGGCGAGATGGCTAATCTACACAGCCCTGAGGAGCAGGGGCAGGAGGAGGAGCGCGCTCATTATCCTGCACTCACTCGCTCGCTCACTCACTCACTCACACCTGCACGGGCACAACGGGGGCTCTGTGTCTCTGGGTGCTCACCCTCCCCTCCCGGCACGAGCCAAAGCACGCACGGACAGACGGACGGACGGACGACAAAATGGACGGATGAACAGACGGAAGGACAAATGGACAGACGAAAGAATGGACTAACAAATGGACCGACGTTCGAAAAATGTACGATGGACGGACGATGGACGACCTTACGCAAGAAAGCTCGTGCACCTTTCACCTTTGACCCTGCCTGGGTCAAAATCGCGACATGAAAAATGTTCTCAAAAAGGCAAAGGCGCAGGCCCTGCAAATACACGCTCACGCCACCGCTGGCGGAAGACGGGGCCTCCACCTCCACACTGCCCAGACGGTCTTGGGTAAGGTTGAGTTACCCACACCTTGAGACCACGTGACACGCCAAAGGCTCGCTGGCAGATTATGAGGCCCCCACGGGTACGGCTCCCAGAGGCCAAACTCTACGATCGTCTGCGAGCAGTGATGATGAGTCCCGGCGAGGACGACATTGACCCACGGTCACATCGGGCCCAACTCATTTTGATGGTTAACTTCTTTCGAACCCTCCATAGCCAACCGTGCTCATTGGAGGTGCAGACCTACGACAAGAGGAGGACCACCACGGTGCCGTCCTTCCGGAACTTCTGACGGATTTTGCATAACGCCGCTGCTGGGTAGCTGCCTGGTTCGTCTTTGCGCGTGTCGGTGCCGCGTGCGCCGCGTGGACCGTCGTTGCTCCGGTCCGGAGGTTTGCTTCTGGCCATTCCGGCGGCACGCTCGGGGCAGGGAGGCCTCGGGGCCTCCGTCCGGGAGCTCCGACCGGGGCCCGACTGACCGCCCGACGTGGCCGCCGTTTTATTCGCACGGCCGCCGTCGGGGAACCGGTTTGGCGAGGCACACCTGTGGCCGGCCGGGCCTGCCGGGAGAGAAGTATGCGAGACCCGGGGAGACAGACAGACAGTCTGCACTGCGCTCACCCTTTCATTAAACCCCTCTCCAGCTATTTGCTTGTTTGCTTTATTTATTTATTTTCAACAACGGTGCAGGAGGCTGCAAAAGAAACGGAGCGGCGCTCCGTCCGCCAAGACGCCCCGGGAGCCCCCCACCACCTCGTGCGGCCCTCCCCCCTCAGAGAGGGGGCCAAAGCCTCCTTCACCTCGGTACAAACATTCAAAACGTCAAATCATGTCCAACTGAGATGGGACATCTTATTACGTTTGATATTGATAATAACAAGTGACGCTTTCTTGCTAAAGACAGCCGCTGCCACCCCCGCCGCTGCTGCTGTGTGCAGTCCCAACCAAGTCACGCTGCAGGTTGGCTTCCAGCGTTGGGGATGGATGCGGTCGAATGCCGGTGGGCTCTGCGGCGGTGTTTATTCGGTGAGCTCACGCCGGCTCCCTGGGCCGCCATGGCTCCCAACGCGGCATGGGATGCGGGGGGGGGGGGGGTCGTGCGGGGGGCGCTCGCCCCAGGGGCCATCGGAATCGGTGCGCGATTTTAACCGTGCTTTGCCCCCTAATTTGATTTCACCGCTAATTGCGCGATTACTCAGACCGATCAATCACAGAGGAGGGGAGGAGGGCCTGGAGCCTGCGATGGCTTATCGCACAACGCGCGACGCGTTGGCTTCTCGCCACGCGCTCATTGGCGTGTGTTGTCCCGGGCCGTGGGGAGGGGTGGAGCAGCGGTTAGCGCGCTGCTGCACAAGCCAGGTGACCCGAGTTCGAGTCCCAGCTGCGGCTAACATCAGCGGCAGTTGAATAGAAGGCTGTGGAACGACGGATGAAATTCGCCCGTTGATTACTCGACCTGTACACTCACCCACTCACTCGCTCGCTCGCCCACTCATCCCTCCCTCCCGCTGGGGTCGATAAAATCCGTACCACTTTGTCGAGAACCTTAATTTAGAAATGGCGCATCTTTTCAAATGACCCCCGAGTGAACCCGGGCCGAGGGTGGCGGCGGCGGCCTTCCCCAGCATCTCTCGGGCCGCCAACAACTCTCGCTCTCACACGCTCTCCGAGACGAAGCGTGCCAGCGCTCTGGACGCCGCCGTAGGCTCCAAGAGCCGAAAACTTCCACGTGGAGTCGGTTTTGTTGTTGTTTGCGGTGGTGCACCGCTGCCAACGCAGCACCAGCAGCAGATGTAGCAAGCGCCAGCCGCGCGCGGCTCTTCAAGTAACCGCGTCGTGACGTTATTTATTTCACGCCACCGTCCCGTTAGTCACCACACAGTTGCATCGTGGCTCTAGAAATATCGAGATCTTTTTGTACCAAATTCGAAAAAAAATGTGTCTTCTTGTTTTTCGTTCGCCGACCCCCCCCCCACCCCCTGGTTTAGATCGTGGCCGAGACCACGGCGGGGGAGACGGCGCCCTAAGCGCACGTCGCTGGCGCTGCCCGCGGCGCCGTGATTTACTGCCTGGCCTTAAACGGCCCAAAACATCGGGTTGGAGTTTAGTCGTTAGATTGTGATGGGGGTCTGGAGGGTGAGGTTGTAAGGCCTACCGGGGGGGCCGTGATGATGTCAAAGTCATGGCGCTGTCTCTTTTCAAATCCCTCCCCCGCCAAGATCTTGCGGCCTCGCTCAAGTCAACCGCTATCCACTGCGGTGTTCGTGGTGCCGTTTGTCGCTGACAGCTCGGCGCTTTCGGCGGTCCACGGATGCGGTGCGCACGCAGCCTCGGCGTTGTGAGATTGCTGGCTGGCGCCGCGCTCACAAATTAATCTGGCGCTCACGGCAAAAGGTTGTTTTTAAAAAGATATATAAATTAATATCGCCCGCGTAGCTATATATTTAAAAAAGTGATTCCGAAGGTGATTACAACAATCTATCAGCACGAAAACAAGCCCAAACTAATCAGCGCGCAAGAACACGCGGCGTGAGTCACGCGGAGTGAACATGAACACGCGGAGTGAACACGAACACACGGAGTGAACACGAACACGCGGAGTGAACACGAACACGCGGAGTGAACACGAACACGCGGAGTGAACACGAACACGCGGAGTGAACACGAACACGCGGAGTGAACACGAACACGCGGAGTGAACACGAACACACGGAGTGAACACGGACACACGGAGTGAACACGGACACGCGGAGTGAACACGAACACACGGAGTGAACACGAACACACGGAGTGAACATGAACACGCGGAGTGAACACGAACACGCGGAGTGAACACGAACACACGGAGTGAACACGAACACACGGAGTGAACATGAACACACGGAGTGAACACGGACACACGGAGTGAACATGAACACACGGAGTGAACACGAACACACGGAGTGAACACGAACACACGGAGTGAACACGAACACACGGAGTGAACACGAACACACGGAGTGAACACGAACACACGGAGTGAACACGAACACACGGAGTGAACACGAACACACGGAGTGAACACGAACACACGGAGTGAACACGAACACGCGGAGTGAACACGAACACGCGGAGTGAACATGAACACGCGGAGTGAACACGAACACACGGAGTGAACATGAACACACGGAATGAACACGGACACGCGTTTGAGATGCGGCCACAGGGCCCGTCCGTGCCCACGGGACCCCCGGGGACCTTGCGAGTCCTCCCCTCTGGTGAAACGAAACATCCCTCAGCGTGATGGCAGATTTCAACAACAATAAGAATAACAGTAAAGTTGAAAACGGAGAGAGGTGACGACACCTTGGGAATGCCTTCATCTGCGGTCCCGAACCGACACGTGTTCTCTGACCCACGCACACAAAGACAAAGATCCCCCCACCCCCCGTCTTGCCCTTGACAGGCTGTCAGGGCAAGTACCTTGAGCTAGCAGGCATTTAAAGCCGGCATGTCGGAGTGGGTGGCCAGCGCTACACCCGGCCGCCTTTGTCTCCCCAGTCTTGATGTTTACAACTGCAACCAGGTACTCATTTAAGTCCGAGTCGAACTAGGGGAGGTGTCCCAGGACCGGTTCATTTATTCGTCACTGATAATGACCGCGAGCGGGAATTGAACCCAGGTGGCCGGTTTTCTTAGCAGCTCGCTAACCACTGAGCCACCGCTCCCCACTGCTTGAGTGCATACAGGCGCACACGTGCGCTCGCACAACAACAACGCGAAACGGTGGAGACGTCACCACGGCGCTCGTGCCAGGCTAGGTGCGTCCGCGAGGAACTCGCCCACGTAACCGCACGTTCCGACCGCGCCAACACGGTTCACTCGCGCTTGCCCCGGGCACGCTCGCTCATGAGCGGTGATACCGTAACCTGAATCGTGCGCGTACATAATGTTAACCATTGGGCTAGTTGCACGAAAAGGAACAAAAAGTTTGATAATCGTTCATTTGTATAATCGTTATTATCAAGTATACAATCTGATTGGTAGTTCCTGCGAGGTCATGACCTCCTGTGATCAGCTGCCTTGGTTACTTCAAATCCCTGGACCCCGTCCAGGGGCGCGAGAATCGTTCTGCAACTTGCCGGCGAGCCGAAACGATCGCAACCGTCGCGTCGTTACGCGCTTGCGCCACCACGAGGTGGAACATCCGATTTGTTTGCCGTTGCTTGGGTGGCGGAGGGCCTCGCCGCAGAAACCGGTGAGATCGTTACGTGGTGGTACTAACCCCGTAAAAATTCCATCGCCGATCGCCGCGAAGATTCCGGCCCGTCGATTGACACGAGCGAGGCGATGACGTGCGGGATCCGTAACTTGCGTGACGTGCATGGACATCGCGCCCAGCCGATCGAGTAAACAATGAAACGGTGCGCACCGCTGAGTCATAGACAGCATCCTCTGTTCGTAACGGCTGCAGATGTTGCTTGCGCGAGCCGGGCTTTAATATCGATGCAAATTAGTCGAGACTGGTGGCACATTGCAGCGCTTTCGGGGAGATCGCTCCGTGTTGACGTGGGGGGCAGGCGGTGCGGGGGGGGGAAGGCGAGGAACTCAAAGCCTCGCAGACATCTCCACTCCACGCGGTGCCAGCACGCTTCCCCACAATCGTAAACACAAGCAGCTGCTTGCCGCGCCACGCCAGAGGACGGGAGATTTCTCGCCATCCCTCCTCGCCCGAGCCCCCAGCTCCTCCGCTTTGGCAGAGGAGAATCCCCTCGCTCGTTTTCGCGGGGATCCGCGTCGTTCAGGGCCGCGGGTCGACGCGCAATCAAATCTACGTCGTGTCAGGCTACGTTTGTTCCTAGCCTGATTTGTTTTCGCGTCTTCGAGCCGGGGGGGGGGGGGGGGGTATGGCAGGCACGAGGAGGGTCGTCCGTGTGTACAGTACGTGAGTGGGAACGCGATGTGGGGGGGGGGGGTACAGAAACAACTGAGCGATGCACATTTCGCTGAAATATGAGGTGCCAAACTCACGGAGGGAGAAAAAAAAACACCCCTAAAAAGTTGTACAGTCAATGAACATTAATTTGAATTAGGAATTGTTCCTGCCAATAAGCCTGCCTGTCCAAACCAAGTAACAGCGTGTTATCCCAGTGTAGGTCCATTTGAGATGCAATGTTGGCAGGGCCCTGTTATTGTTTCTCGCCTTTGCATATTTGCTAAACCATCTCCAGACACTAACGCAGCAACCTCAGTCGCTCGCCGTCGCGCACGGCGCCTGCGGCAGCCGCGACCTCGCAACGATTCGCTCATTGTCGCCGGCTCACGATTGGCCCAAAGCAAGGTCACGATTGGAGAAGTCACCGTCGTGGCCAAAGCGGGAGATTCCACCGCCGCCACCGCCGCCACCGCCGCCACCGTCACCGTCACCGCTGCACCTCGCCACTAAAGACGTCGTCCACAATGTTAAGAGCAGCGAGTGGGGCTTGGCAGCAGGACACGTCGCGCCCAGAAGGGACAGCCGGGGGAACGGAACGTCGTTTCCGAGAGGACGTCCGGCGTGGAGACGGAGTGGTGGGATCGGCTTGTGGGGTGCATAGAGTGGGCTCCGAGCGGACCGCCGCATCGAGGGACCGCGAGAGGTGGCAGCGGCTTGTGGGAGGGAGGCCTTTGTCCGGCATTGGATCGATCACGACCGATACATATCTATGAATTGCAATGCGGCATAGCCGCGCAGGGCGCCGGGGCTCATTTGTTGACGAGGTGGACACTGGTGCGGGGCGAGCACCCGCGCGTCCCCGTGCCCTGTCGTTGCGTGCCCTGCCTTTGCGTGTCCAGGGCTTCCGCCCGGCGATCGCAAGCTGGGCGCAAGGCTCGCCCGTTTGGAGCGGCGCTGTAAATCGGCGCGACACGTCGAAGGTGGTGCGCCGGCGGGGAGTGCGGGTGGGGTCAGGTAGCAGCGAGGGGCACCGCTGTACTTGAAAGAGGAAATGCAGAGGGCCCAGCCAAAGCCAAGATTCCGGCCACTGGCCAAACCTGCAGAGGGCAAACCTGTAGGGACAAACTGTAGCGGTCAAATGAGCGCCCAGATTGTGGTGGGAAAACTGCGGTGGATTAACTGCGGCGGACAAATGTGCCACATGAGTACCGAAGCATCGGTGCTCATCTCCTATTCACAGCCCCCTGAGCCAGTTGTGGATATTCCACATTCATATGGCAGGGGCAAGTCGCCCCATAGGACAATCACATGTTTTATACTAACCCCGGGACTTGGATACACCACGCCCGGCCGCCTTTGTCTCCCCAGTGGCGATGTTCACGCACCACACCAGTTACTCGTTTGGGGCTGAGTCGACCTAGGGGAGGCCCAGGACCGTTCAGATAATTGTCACTGGGTGTTGGCCGTGAGCGGGAATCGAACTCGGGTCACCGGGTTCGTAGCGCAGCGCGCTAACCACGACACTACAATGCGTTATGCTTCCCCCCCCCCCCCCATGGTGTACAGTCTGGAAGGTACCCACATGGCAAATTTTAAGTTTGTTGCATGTCGGGAAGTACGCTAAACATTTTTAACAGACACACATAATCACAACTTTGCCTTTTATATATATGGAGATAAACGCAGATGATGGGCCAAGTAAACCCCACAATTCGTGACTCTCTGATGGCGAGACTCAGTCCACCGCTGAGCCACCGACCTGCCACAAGCACAGCGCTGATCCCAAGAGTTCATGTTAGTATTTCATCTCGTTCTGCCAGGAAAGCCTCGCCGAGTCTCAAGGCTCATTTTCATGAGGATCCTGCCAGGTTTTCGCAGAAGGTGGGGGAGAAGTTGGCTGCTGCTGCTGCTACTGCTGTTGCCGTGTGATCCCATACAAAGCAATATGGCGGCTGATTTTTCAGCATTGGGCCATTTGGCCAAAACTGGTTACATGCCACGTGTTGCGCTTCGTGTGGTAAATTCATTGCGAAACCGGCTCACATACACACAGACATGGAAATAGCGAGAAATGTTAACGCCATCTTCCCATTTGTACCACACGACTTCGAGGTTCAATTCTGATTATCAGCTCTGGCCTTCGACAGGCTCCAGACTTTCTTCCCAGGGCCCCCCAGAGGGTTGAGGGGTGTGGGGGATTTACCATCTCACCGCTGATTTGTGCGCGTCAAAATTTTTTTATTTCCCATGCCACGCGATGGGTTATTGCTCAGATTTCTCTTTCCTCCATAGCTGTCATTTGTTTCGCTTTTGTTAATCTGGTGACTTAATCTGGTGACTTTAGCCGGTGGCTCCGGCAAGCGGAACTCTGCCCTGGTCTCTTGAAGCTCTCGTCGGGCCAAACAAAAATCGCTGAGCTTAACCCTCACCGGCGGGCCGCATGAACTCGTTAAACGCACGATGCGGGAGTCCGTTTAACGTGACTCCTGTTCATCGACAATATGAACGCGTTGGGTGCTTTTTTCTTTCACCGGGGAATCCCGCGCGAAATGAAGGTTCGCTTTGAGCACTTGCAGAGCCGGCCTCGCCCGACGGTGCCACCAGCACCTCTAACCACCACCACCACCACCGCCACCACCACCGCCACCACCACCGCCACCGCCGCCACCATTCCCACCATCCCCACTGCCGTGCGGCGCTGCCGTTACGAGAACGGTCATTCCGCTCCTGGCGTTCGCCCAAGAATTCGCAACTCCCGTTAGTCACCCAGTAGCTGCAGCAGGGCCTCGTTCCACCCTCGTGGAGACTCTGGGGCACGGCTGCCGGCCCCACGCAACTCACCAACAACACTTCCTCACCAATGGCCACCTTCTGCTCAACAAACGTCGTTGACCTTTTGTCATCAAACTGGTTTTTCCCTTTCTCCCTGGCCAGCAATTAAGAGGAGGGGGGGCCTACGTAATGTTTGACTTTTGCACAAATGCCGGAGTGAATACCGCCGGTTGTGTTTAAGGGATTTTGCCGTCACCGCACCGCTGCAGCCAAACGGTCCCGCTGCCCGCCGAGGGCGCGCGCGTCGACAACGTTGGGAGTTGACGTTCGCGTGGCCAGGGGAGAACGCCCGAGAGACCAGGGTGTGAGTCCCGCTCGCAAGAGCGGCCCGGGTCACCACGGCGACAAAATGCGCCGCGTCTTCTCTCGTCGGGGTTCCCGGGGGTGCGGGGTGGCGCCACGCTGCATCTGCGCGCGCTTGCACGGATCAAACGACTCGACCGCCACGGCTACCGCGGCTCGCTCGCCCGCCCTCGGCCGCCCTCGCCCGCACCTGGGCGACCGCTCCCACCCGCGACGCTCGAGTCCGTCACGCGCGCCCTGATCCGACGGACGGCCGACAACGGCATCAAGCGCAAGGGGCGAGCACACGAGCCACATCGTGCAGGGCGATGGCGACACAGACGACGCAAACGGAACTTTCGTGATACCGCGACAAGCACGACCCCCGTTGTGTGCCTCCACGCACAAACGCACTGTCTCGTCAAGTCTCCAGCGGCACTCGCTCGAGCAAAACTCTGGACTGGATTCCACCGCCTGGGTTTCATCAGCAGAGTCGGCCGAGCACGTACAGCCGGATTACACGGGCGCCTGTGGCAGGAGCTGTTGCCACCTTTGTTGATTTGTACGCGAGCACCATTTATTGTTTAACCTGTCCGCAGTGAGCTCTGGCCTGGGTTTCGTGTCAATAATTTGTTGTTGTTGTTTTTGCTCCTTGTTAGTTGGGCACATTCCCACCACTCGAGGATGTCCTGTAACTGCTGCCGATGGTCTTGGGCTGTGATCTCCGAGTCTCTATGTGACTCCACGGATCTCTACGTGACTCCATGGATCTCTATGCAACACTATGGATCTATATGGACCTACATGGATCGCTGTGTAACTCCATGGGTCTCTATGTAACTCTATGGATATGTATGCAACTCTATGGATATCTGCGTAACTCTACGCAACTCTGTGGATCTCTGTGTAACTCTATGGACCTCTTGTGCTGTGTATCTCTCTCTACACGCCAGAATTGGCCGGGGATGCACGGCCTGCGGTTGTTTTCGCCGATCTTTACATAACAGTCGCACGGCATCGCGAACGCGTGCGGATCGCCGTGCTGGGAATGTTACGTCACCACAGCCTATGGCAACCTCTGGGTTATATTAAACACCGGGTGGGATCTTGCACAAGGGCTGAGCACTTCTCCATTGGAAACAAATTACATGAACAAAGTGACGTAGGCACATTAAACTCATTCCGTCTGTTTACCCAGAAAAGCCTCACCGAGCCTCAAGACTCTCCTTATGGGAGGGTCCTGCCAAGTGTTTTGTTTGCGGTAGAGGGGGCAATGTTGCTGCTGCTGATGCTGCGATCCCAATTAAGTAATTTTTTTGTTGTTTTACCGATATGAGCAAGCTGTTGGTGATGCCAACGGAAGTCACCTTCCCAATCTGCCCAACTTATGGGCCACTACGCCAGCACGTCACAGCACGATGCGACTCCCGTAATGATTGCATTGTTGCGTCCAGTACCCCAGCTCCGTCTAACACCCAGTAGTCAGGCTTTCGCGACCAAAATGATCCACGATAGTGGGTCTTTTGGGGGATTAGATCGCATAAATAGAAATGTCGTTAAACCCGTCACCACCGGACGCGACTAATTCGTAAGGTTTGTCACGTGAACAAAACGTGCCAATCAGTCACCACCTCAGCACTGACCCAGTGTGTGCTCAAGTAGCACGAACCCAAACATACCTTCATTATGGCTACCCTCTTCTCCGCAACACGCCACGACCTACACGCCGAGGCGCGTACAGTTCCCAAGGTGCCAACCCTTAGCCGATGGCGCCCTTCGACAGTGGTGCTGTTAGTTGCTGGACACTCGGCGTTTTGCGCCTTTGGGGGGGGGGGTGATTTAAGAGATCAAGCCCAGGGCGCTCTGTGTGTAACCGCGTGCCCCCTAGCGGTCACAGGCGACACACGAAGCGATCTCAGACGACGAACGACAGTCGCCTCCTTCCCAATATCGGTGTCTCTCTCTCTCTGCAGTTCAGCAAGACTGAATCCGTAATTGCGGTGCAGCGTGCGTTTCAACGGCGTTTTGGCATTGATCCGCCAATGTCAAAGAGCATTCGTCGTTGGTACCGACAATTTGAGGCAACCGGCTGTTGATGTAAGGGGAAGAGCACAGGGTGACCACGAAGAAAACACTTTGAGAGGCGTTTGGGACGAATTCAACTATTGTCTCGATGTTGTCCGTACAGCAGGTGGAGGGCACATAGAGAATTTATAAAATGGTTAGTAAAACTTGATAACTCATCAAACCGTTTGTAACTTTTTGTGTAATTGTAATATGTTGCCATCGTGAAATATACTGTTTTGAAATTGGGTCCATCTTTTTGAAACACCCTGTACAGGCAGTCCTCTACTTACGATGGAGATGCGTTACGACGACCCCATCGTAAGTCGAAAATTTCGTAAGTCAAAGATGGCCTCGCCTACCCAGGAGTCTTAAAGAATGGTGATAATTTAGCAAAACAGACCAATTTACAGTACCGTACTGTATAAACAATGTACAGTATGTATTTATTCATTACAACACTGTATTGCACAGGAAATTTTAAAGAAAAAAACAAGGTAAATTCTTAGCCTACCTATATGAACTGCAATTTAATAGAAAGTTTTTGAGGAAACAATCCTACCTGCTATAAAAACTTTTAACATGCATTGAACGTATCGTATCGTGGAAACCCTAAAATGAAATCGCTAAAGCTACCTATCACACATGCATTGAACGAATCGTAACGTATCATATTGAACTGTACTCACCAAGATTCTGTCCGTCGTCTGCATACTTGAACGATGTTAGGTTGTTGATGGCTACATTAACTTAGTTGTCGGAAGAGGAGGATGGCGATGATAAACTGCAGTATCGTACCTCGTACGCTGCTGCGTTTGCCTGCCGTGTGAAATGTAAAATATTTTCCAATTTTGCCATATCACTATCGCCATCGTAAGATCAAAATATCGTAAGTCGGACCATCGTAATTCGGGGACTACCTGTATATTGCTTAAATAGTTTTTACCTGGAAGAGTGCGTCTTCATCAGCAAGCACCGGTTTCGACATTAAGTGTCTCATCAGCGGTCACGCCCGGCTGGCATCACCACCAGAGATGGTGCACGAGCGACTTAACAGCGATGGGCGACTGCTCACTCACACGCCTCAACATCCTTTCACGTGATAATAACTCACTTTACTGGGGTGTCTCCTGAATGTTTCAAACTCCCGAGGAATGGTGCAGTGCTCTTTACGACCGAATGTTTACGCTGTTCACAGCTGCCAATAATTCGTGAGCTCAGACGATGGAGGTGTGATGAGGCCGCTATTACTCGTGTGTATATGCAGGGACTCCTCGACCTATGAACATATCGAATTACGAACAAATCGACTTACGAACAAATTGACTTACGAACAGATCTCCGGAACCTAATCCGTTCGTAAGTAGATTCCTAAGATTCTCTTTCGGGAGAGTCCTGATAAGTTCGCGCAGTAGGGGGGCGGTGCTGCTGCTGCTGTGTGATCCCGATAAAACTAAAACTATAAACAGGTTTTTGTTTTCTTATTGTACCAGGTAAGGCCCACTGAGATATGCAACTATTTTTCCAGAAGCGACCAGCCTATCACAAATGACGACTCAACCAAATGGCTCAGCGTAGCGATGTGGATTCTAAACGTGGAGTGAATAATAAAATATTTTAAAATACTTTTTTTTTTAAACACGTTTTAATTAAATGTACCGTACTTGTAATGGCAGAACTCCACAACTCCAGGAAGTGGCCCCGCAGCTTGCCACAGCGTTAGGGAGTGTGGTGATTTACAGGCAACGTGAGTTGAGCGTGGACAATTAGACCCGTAAAAAAGATTATAAAAAATTAATGATAGAATATAGTCTTGTCATCAGTATGACATACCTATACCAAGTTTGCAGTCGATACGACATTGGGAAGACGGTTGAAATTGAGTTACAAGATTTGAGGATACGACAACAGACGGAGTTGAGTTAAATAAAATGTGTTAAATGTTAAAAAATATATATATTATTTTTTTATGATAAAATATAGTCTTGTCATCAGTATGACATAAGTATACCAAGTTTGCAGTCGATAGCACATTGGGAAGTGGGCAAAAATTTAGTTACAAGATTTTGTAAGGATACGACAACAGATGGAGTGAGTTAAATAAAAGCGTGTAATGAGTAAAATGAAAGCGTGTAAAAAAGTAAAAATAAACCGGAGGATCCAGAGAAAATCCACGGGACCACGGGAAAGAGAGACGAGAAATCTCAAAATGTACAAAATGTACCAGCAGGCCGACAGGGTCAAGGGTCAGTTCACACAACTAGGCCTCGGCAAGGTAAGGTAATTTACCCTTTTTACCGGGTAAAAGGGTAAAGGTGTCGACATGCCAAGGGGTAAGGTAAAGGGAATGGGTAAAGGTAGCTCGGAAGAATTACCCGGTAGGGTAAAGGTAGCGCGAAGTATTACCCGGTAAATACGGGACCTTGTTTACCGCTAGAAGCTCCGTGGCGCAGTCCCCGGCCTCCATTTAATAAGTAATATTTTAAAAAACTTTTTTTTAAACTCGCTTTTATAAAATGTACAGTACTAGTAATGGCAGAACTCCACGACTCCAGGAAGTGGCCCCGAAGCTTGCAACAACGTAAGGGACCGTGGTCAGTTACAGCCAACGTCAGTTGAGCGTGGACAATTAGTCCCAAGCCGAAACATAACATATAAAAAAGAATGTTAAAACATATAGATTTTTAGTATTGTCATCAGTATGACATAAGTATACCAAGTTTGTAGTCGATACCACATTAGGAAGTGGGCTAAAATTGAGTTACAAGATTTGAGGATACAACAACAATGACAACAACAACAAGCGTGTAAAATTGGAATCATCGAGAGTATTCTATATGAATAAAGCGCTCTACCTATAGCATTTACCGTTATAAACCTTGTTCATGTGTAGTACCCTGGTAATTACCCTGTGATCGGGTAATTTGTATGGGGTAAGGGTAAAAGGTAGGCTCGTTGCTTTTTAACTTTTACCGTTCACCTTACCTGCTAAAGGGTAAAAGGTCAGGGTGGAGTGATTGTATTGTGGTAAGGTAAAAGGTAGGGTAAAGGTAGGCTCGTTGTTTTTACCTTTTACCTTACCTTGCCGAGGCCTACACACAACTACCCAACAGCAGCAGAAGCTGTAACGCCGAGCGTGTTTAAATATAACACGATGTAACACGACGTTTTCGTCCTGGGTACTAAGTGTTATTTTCTCATTGCTTATGCCTCAAATGTATAGAAAACGGCTATTATTATTCACCGCAAACTTTGCTTTTGTGACCAGGACTTTACGTGAAGGAATGACACAAATGCACACCACGTTTTCTCATTGGAAATAGGTACATTTAAAAATATCACCGTACCGGTCACAAAAGCAAAGTTTGTGGTGAATAATAGCCACTTTCTGTACTTTTGAGGCATAGGCAATTAGTAAACAACACTTACTACCCAGGGACAAACAACATTGTTACACAGCGTTATGGAGTGGATGATTAACTTTGCTTTGGTGTCGTGGTTACAAAAGCAAAGTTCTGCGGGAATAGCCATTTTATGTACTTGTGTGGAAAACAACCCTTACTGCCCAGCAACAAAAACACTAACACTGTTTTTGTGACGCAGCGTTTATTAGCCCTGGGAAGACGAATCCGTACAACCCCGGGGCAAACCCACGCCGAGGAGAGGGGGAAAGCACGCAAACTGCAACACAGAGAAGGTGGGCCCCCCACGTGCCCCCCCCCCCACGTGCCCCCCCCCCCCCACGTGCCCCCCCCCCCCCACGTGCCCCCCCCCTCCCACGTGCCCCCCCCACGTGCCCCCGCCCCACGTGCCCCCCCCACGTGGCCCCTCCCCACGTGCCCCCCCCCCACATGCCCCCCCACGTGCCCCCCCCCACCCCACGTGTCCCTGCTGCTGCTGTTGTTGTTGGACCAAAGTGTCACTACCGCAGGGCCGCCATCCTGCCGCCCGACACACACAGCCCAGTCTGGGGTGAAGTATGGTCAAATAACACCCCCCAGCCCCCTCCTCCTCATCCAGCAGTGGATCGACAACGATGACTGTACGTGCGCACGTGTACAGTACCTCGACACGTCATGGGTTTCCAGCCTTCGTGTCCTCGTCTGCCCCCGTCTCCTGGAATCGTCGTCGTGAACGCGAGTTTGGACGCGCCGCGCCAGCCCGATGATTGGGAAACCCGTGCCGCATGGCGCCGAGCAGTGATTCTCATTGAAGAGATCACGTGTGTGTGTGTGTGTGTCCACGTGTGTGTGTGTGTCCACGTGTGTGTGTGTGTCCACGTGTGTGTGTGTGTGTCCACGTGTGTGTGTGTGTGTCCACGTGTGTGTGTGTGTGTCCACGTGTGTGTGTGTGTGTCCACGTGTGTGTGTGTGTGTCCACGTGTGTGTGTGTGTGTCCACGTGTGTGTGTGTGTGTCCACGTGTGTGTGTGTGTGTCCACGTGTGTGTGTGTGTGTCCACGTGTGTGTGTGTGTGTCCACGTGTGTGTGTGTGTGTCCACGTGTGTGTGTGTGTGTCCACGTGTGTGTGTGTGTGTCCACGTGTGTGTGTGTGTGTTTGGTGAGCGGTGGTGTAGCGGTTATCGCGCTGAGCTACGAACCCGGCGACCCGAGTTCGATTCCCGCTCACGGCCAACACCCAGTGACAATTATCTGAACCGGTATTGCGCCTCCCCTAGGTCGACTCAGCCTCAAATGAGTCACCTGGTGCGATGTGTAAACGTCGCCACTGGGGAGACAAAGGCGGCCGGGCGTGGTGCTGGCCATCCACCCCCTCGCGTGCCGCGCCGGCCTTCATAGGAACTCGGTAACAGCACTTGCCCCTACAGTCTTGTAACTCTTGTTACATATTCTTTGTTTCTTTCGGTAAATTTACGTAGATAGAATAGAAAAAAAATGAAAGTGATAAAAATAATAAATTCAAAATTACAAACCACGACGTTTCGATCTCAACACAAGCGGTCGTCATCAGGAAAAGGGTGTTCGCCTCTAAAGGCGGCAAACTGTTTATGAACAATGTTGACTTAAAGCTTTCGTGACTGCAGGAATTTATATTCTTTGGGTCTTTCGCTAAAGTCACGGAGAACAAATTGTTAAAAATGTTGGTCTACGTGACTTTACCGAAAGACCCAAATAATATAATTTCCCTGTAGTCTTGTTGCAAGCCACTTACGGGGGGGGGGTGATCTTTGTCTCTTTGTCGACGATCTCTGGTTGAGCCACGAGGTGGCGGTGTTGCGCCACCGGTCACAAAGCGGCCGCGCGTCGCAATGCCCCCGGGGTGGGGGGGGGACTCTGGAGAACTTTGGCCGAGTTCCACGGCTTCTTCTCGGCCGATGCGCGGCTTGGACGCAGGGCCGGATCAGGACGTGGGGGGGGGGGCTTTAGGGGGCTGCGCCAGCTGAAGGGGCCTCCAGAGATGAAGTGAAAAGTTAATTCATTTGTGAATGCTGAATTTTATTTGTCGTTCGCCTTGTGAAAATTAATGAAAATGTTCTTTAACTTTGTTTTCCTTTTGAAAATATTACTGAGGGGGGGTCCTCAAAGTACCTGTAGCCCAGGGGCCTATACAATCTGAATCCGGCCCTGCTCGGACGAAGACCTCCCCTCATTCCTCGGTGGTCCCGCGGTTCCCGCACGGCGAGCCGCCTCCATCTCCCCGGCGGACGTTCCCTGGGGGGCGCGTTCCCGCTCCCTCTTCCCCCCTGGGGGCTGCCACTCCGTTATTGGTCTCGACCAGCGAGGGCCACTGTGACCGTGACGCGTCCTGCTGCCCAAAGCCCCCCAACTCCTCTGAACGGTCAAATGTGGCCGTGAGTGAATGTGGCGCGTGTCCTCTAATCCATGTGCCCCTCTGGCTTCCTGTTTGGTCTGGGACTGTCGTCGTTGTTGTTGTTTTGCTGCCTTGTTCCAAACTTGCATTTGGTGTTGACAACTCGGCAGGAATGGATGTACATGCTCGAACTTCTTTCGCACCGTACATAGCCAAGCTTGCTAATCGGAGGTGCGGGGAAGGACACCAATGAGTAATTGATCAATTGCTTGTTTATATATATATTAATTTTAATGACTTGCTATTTTGCGCTCATATTGTTTGTTTGTTGATGTAACTCGCTGACCCCCCGCCCCCCGCTACTGGACATCTGTAAAAAAGAGCTTCATAGCTCATCGGATTCCTCCTCCTGCGGTCTGAATGATCACAGGCATTAATTCATCTCTCCATGTAGGTTCGCCTCCTCTTCCACACGGACCAACCCGGGGCATATCTCTCTCAAGGTCAGTCCACGGCTATGAGAAGGGATGCAGTGTCCCGCGATAACAATTCAACTCAACACCAAGTGAAGTGGATAACAGTTCAACTCAATACCAAGTGAAGTGGATAACAGCTAAACTTAATACCGAGTGAAGCAGATAACAGCTCAACTCAATACTCGAACCGGTAAAAATCCACTTCCTACCGCTGCCTCCCAAACACAGATGACCAGGGATCAACACGAGCAAAATAACTATTTAAAAATAAATATTTTTCGACGTCGGTAAGAAACTCAATATATCCAGAGCTGCAAGTGCCTGTGGTAAACACGAGACGTTAGTTGGTGGTCCTCAATAAAGAACGTCACGAAGCAGCTCCTGAAAGAGCCTCATGCGGCTCCAGTGCCGCCGGTTGCCGACAACTGCGGATGACGCCGATTCCCGACTACTCCGGTCAAACGAGCGTGGTGAAGATGAAGATGGTTGATCATCATAACGATGATGATGTTGTTGATGGTTGATCATCAACATGAAGCTGTTGGTTGATCATCATTAAGTTGATGGTCACAGTGATAGTGGTCATAATGATGACGATGGTAATAACATTGGCGATGATGATTATCATGATGATGAGTGTTTACTCAGAAGTGTCTCACTGAGTCTCAATACTCAGGAGGGTCTTGCCCAGTTGTCACGATGTTGCTGCTCCTGCTCAGGTCTGCGTGATCACAATACCAGTAGGAATGTTTCGTTTATTTCGTTACAATGTTTGGGTTTATTTAGCTATGGGAGGAAACCGGAGGACCCAGAGGAAAACCGATGCAGAACAGGGGGAGAACATATCAGGTCTACACACACTCGTGTGATGATAACGAGCAGCACCTATGAAGGCCGGGGCGTTACACGAGGGGATGGGTGGCCAGCACCACGCCCGGCCGCCTATGCCAGGTACTAATTTGAGGCTGAGTCTACCTAGGGGACGCCCAGGACCGGCTCAGATTATCGGCACTGGCGTTTGGTGGCGGTGAGCGAGAATCGAACTCGGTGCTCCGGGTTCGTAGCGCAGCGTAGCGCGAACCACTACACCCCACCCTTCCCACCCGCTCGCACTGCGGAATAGGAGCAGACCGTTCCATCTCCACATGAAGGCGCCCGAGTCGGGAGTCGACCCCAGGTGACCCTTGCTGCGAGGGTCACCACTCCGCTGTCGCCACCAGCGTGGAGCCGCTCCAAGCAGCCGAGAAGTGCATCATGGGATGTGTGGCCCATGCTGAGTAGGTGGTTGGTGGTGGTGGTGCTGGCGATGGTTGTTGTGGTGGTGGTGGTGGCGGTGGTGGTGGCTGTGGTGGTAGTGATGGTGCTGGCGGTGGTGGCGGTGGTGGTGGTGGTGCTGGTGGTGGTTGTGGTGGTGCTGGCGGTGGGTGTGGTGGTGGTGCTGGCGATGGTTGTTGTGGTGGTGGTGGTGGCGGTGGTGGTGGCTGTGGTGGTAGTGATGGTGCTGGCGGTGGTGGTGCTGGTGGTGGTTGTGGTGGTGCTGGCGGTGGGTGTGGTGGTGGTGGTGCTGGCGATGGTTGTTGTGGTGGTGGTGGCGGTGGTGGTGGCTGTGGTGGTAGTGATGGTGCTGGCGGTGGTGGCGGTGGTGCTGGTGGTGGTTGTGGTGGTGCTGGCGGTGGGTGTGGTGGTGGTGGTGCTGGCGATGGTTGTTGTGGTGGTGGTGGTGGCGGTGGTGGTGGTAGTGATGGTGCTGGCGGTGGTGGCGGTGGTGGTAGTGGTGGTGGTGCTGGCGGTGGTGGTGGTGGTGGCGGTGGTGGTGGTTGTGGTGGTGGTGGTGCTGCTGGCGGTGGTGCTGGCGGTGGTGGTTGCGCTGGCGGTGGTTGTGGTTGTGGTGGTAATTGGCGTTGGTTGCTCCAAGGTAACATTTTTCCATGAGCAGGTGTGTCCGGATCTGCGATAAGAGATGGAAACTGGAATTCAGAGTGAGCTCGCCACCACGTACGGGAAGGTTGTTGTCTAAGCGATAAGAATTAAGTTGGTTAAATTCGGAGTGGTTTTCTTTTTGTTTACATTTTTTACCGCTGCATTTGGGAAAATAATCGGAAGAAACCGGTTAATATCGGTTTCCGCACAAATATAGACATGCCGAGAGCGATCAACAAGGCCGAGTGTTCATCCTTTTAACTGAGAGCCAAACGCAGCTCCGGTGGGTCTCATGGTGAGCACACCCGTGGCTTACCCTCCAGACATCAGATAGAGAGGCAGTGAGATAATATATTTACTATACTCACCTCGTATCTATCTCATCTCAATCTCTCTCCTGTGATCTCACTGCACGGGGACACGGGAGGGAGGCAGAGTCCGAACTGTGTATCGCGCTTTCATTAGACGCGATGCTGATCTGGCGCGTGACGACCAGCAGAGGGGGTGCAGCTAAAGGGCCTCACCCACCCGGCCAACCACCCACCCGGCCGACCATCCACCCGGCCGACCACCCACCCGGCCAACCAAACACCCGGCCAACCACCCACCCACCCAGCCACTCCTTCAACCATCCACTCCTTCACCAAGCCAACCACCCAGCCGACCACCCACCCAGCAAACCACCCAGCCAACCATCCAGCCACCCAGCCAACCACCCAGCCAACCACCCAACCACCCAGCCAACCACCCATCTAACCACCCAGCCACTCCTTCACCCAGCCACTCCTTCACCCAGCAAACCACCCAGCCAACCACCCACCCAGCCACTCCTTCATTCAGCCACTCCTTCACCCAGCCAACCACCCACCCGGCTAACCAAACACCCGGCCAACCACCCACCCGGCCAACCACCCACCCACCCAGCCACTCCTTCACCCATCCACTCCTTCACCCAGCCAACCACCCAGCCAACCACCCACCCAGCAAACCACCCAGCCACCCAGCCAACCATCCAGCCACCCAGCCAACCACCCAACCACCCAGCCAACCACCCAGCTAACCACCCAGCCACTCCTTCACCCAGCCACTCCTTCACCCAGCAAACCACCCAGCCAACCACCCACCCAGCCACTCCTTCATTCAGCCACTCCTTCACCCAGCCAACCACCCACCCGGCCAACCACCCACCCGGCAAACCACCAACCCGGCCAACCACCCGGCCAACCACCCGGCCAGCCACTCACCCACCCAGACAACCACCCACCCAGACAACCACCCAGCCAATCACCCACCCAGCAAACCACCCACCCAGCCACACACGCACCCAGCCACACACCCACCTAACCACCCACCACTCGCAACCTTCCGCTCTCGCCCCACCGCCACGCGACCCCCCCCACCCCACCCCCGTGCCCGCTTGGCCCCCACGTAGATGGCGATTTGCCCATTTGGGAGCTTGATTTGGAGGAGGGATATTGTTGTAACTCGATTCCGCCTTTTTTTTTCTCTTCAAGCAAAGAGCGAAACGGTCGCGACCTCCTCCGTCGGAGCTGCACGTGACCACGGAGCGGGCAGCTCGCGGCGCACGTGGTGACTCAGAATCCACAACCCCCAAGCAGGGCTACGCGTTGTTGTGGTGGTTGCTGTTGTTGTTGTGGTTGTTTCTGCGGTGACGCTCGCTACGCTGGAAAGCCCCACAGAGTCTCAACTCTCTCTTTCAGGAGGGTCCTGCCAGGTTCTCGTAGTCGGGGGGCGATGTTGCTGCTGCTGCTGTTGCGTGATCCCAATGTGCGTGATGTGCAGCTCATTTTGTTTAGTTCACGAAGGAAGGAAAGCAAGACAACCCAGAGGGGAGCCCCTCGAGAGGGAGGCGGCACACACCGTGGGGCGAGAGTGTTACCGCCGCCTGCGGCGAGCGAAGCCAGATCACAAAACGTCTCCAGAGGGTCGAGATGCAATCGGCAGATGATGGTGCCAGGGCCCAGGTAGCCCCGTGGGTCAAACGGGCAGCGGGAAGGCCGACGTCCAATTTGTACGGCTCTGTCAATACACAGCTGAAGGCCTCCCGGTGCTATGTCGGTCAGGTGGGGGGGGGGGGGCTGTTTTGACCATACTTTACCACGTTGGCCAGCTGGTGAAGGAGAGGGCTCGGATGCTGCCACGGTCAGCTCCGTGTGGACGCTCGCTCGGTCTGTCTCGCTCGGTCTCGCTGTTGTTTCACCAGGGGGAGAAGCTCAAAGGGGGCGCGAGAGGGAGGGAGGTCTCCATATTCGCGAGTCACAGGACCGGGATGATAACGTCAAACAGCACAGCGCCGGCAAGCGAATGGGGAGCGTCAAGCTGCTCCTTGGGCTTGCCACCTGTGCGGGTCAAGCCGGAACAGGTGGCAACTCGAGGGAAAACTCGCTCGAGCCTCGGCCACCAAAAATTAAAAATATAAACAATCAACTCTGCCACACGTGTTGCCGCTACCACCGCCACCACAACCACCGCCACCACCACAACCACCGCCACCACCGTACCACCGCCACCACCACAACCACCGCCGCTGCGACAACTGCCGCTTTTGACGTATAGCAGCCCGTGGCGGCTTTGATGGTGGTGGTGGCGGTGGTGGTACGGTGGTGAGAACGTCTCGAACTCAAAACAAACCGGCGTCTGTCAACGCGGCCCCATTAGGCGTCGCGTGCGTAACGCGACACCGCGGCCCTTGGGAAACCCACGGCACCGCCCGCTCACTCACCCGCTCACCTGCCTGCTCACCCCGCTCACTCACCCGCTCACATGCCTGCTCACCCCGCTCACTCGCCTGCCTACCCACCAGTTCACTCACCCACTCACCTGCCTGATCACTCGCTCACCCGCCTACTCACCTGCTTGATCACTCGCTCATCCGCTCACTCACCCACTAACTCACCTGCCTACCCACCGGTTGACTCACGCACTCACCTGCCTGATCACTCGCTCACCCGCCTACTCACCCGCTCACTCACCTGCCTGATCACTCGCTCACTCACCCGCCTACCCACCTGCTCACTCGCCTGCGGGACTGCCCGCCTCCTCGCTCACTCGCCCCACTCGTTCGCTCACTCACCCACTCACCCGCCTGCCTGCCTCGCCGCTATCAGCGAACTAACACCAGCAGCAGTACCACCACCACTCACCGAACGGCTTCTTGGTGCCCGAGCGCTGCTGCAGTTGGCCTGTTAAGGCCGGCGCAGTTTGCAAGGGGACGGTGAGGCCTGTTCGACACAAACGCCTGTCCGCAAAGTGTCTATTGGCTGATGTTCACGACCACACCTGCGCACCAGCGAGAGTGATTTCATTTTAAGAGTCTACCTAGGGGTGGCCCAGGCCAGGTTCAGATATTTAATTTTGATTTCAAACATTCAAATGTCCCAAAGATCCCAGCAGCATTCCTGAAACATAATGGTCAACATGTCCCGGAATTGAACCTGTGACCGCTGTTAAGAGCGAAGGTCTCCTCTGCAGCAGCTGCGGGATTCTGGTGGAGGGTGGAGAGCGCGATGAGGTGCGGTGCTGCTGCCAACACCATCACAATACACACTGCACCAGCCATTCAGTTTATACCGAGCCGACCTAGGGGAGGCCCAGTGCAGGACCGGGTGAGACGTTTGTCACCGCTGTTTGCCGTGAGTTGGAATGGAACTCGGCTCACTCGGCTTCGTAGCGTGGTGCAGTGAATCACAATCAAGCGGTGCCGGTACCATCGTCAAGACCTCAAAAGTTCCATTGAAAAACAGTGTAACAAATTTTCTAAAAAAGTTGTCCCTGGGTAGTAAGCGTTATTTGCCAATTGCTTATGCCTCAAAAGTACAGAAAATGACTATTATTCCCCACAAATGTTGCTTTTGTGACCAGGACAGTGATCTGTTTGAATTCACCTATTTTCAATGAGAAAACGTGGTGTTCATGTGTGTATTTTGTTCACATAAAGTGCTGGTCACAAAAGCAAAGTATGTGGTGAATAATAGACATTTTCTATACTTTTGAGGCATAAGCAATGAGAAAATAACACTACCCAGGAACAAAATTCGTGTCACAGTTAAATCTCACAGCATCAATCGGGACATCCACCACCATCAACCACCACCATCAACCACCACCACCATCACACAGAAGCAACACTCACACGAACCGCCGCTCGCCATCACGGAGTCTGTGCCAGGCTTGGTGCACTTTGAGGCCACGTGAAGTGTAGAAGGTTATCGCTGCGGACTGGACCGACTCAGGTTAAGTCTTGTGCCAGGCTAGGTGTAGGAGGCCCACGGGACAGACCCAGGTGCTATGGGTTGACTGACTGAGATGATTGGGGGATGCACCACTGTGCCACCACTGTGCCAACTCGCACCCACACACAACACGGGCGCGGCGCTGAACATCCCACTCAACGCAGTGAGAATAATAAACATTTATTAGTTAAAACATCGACTTTTTTGAATATTATCATTAACAATAATAATAATACACTTTCACAGGAGGCCACTCGTATTCTTTCAGTAGCGCCATGGCAGAGCAGCACCAAGTGCCACCACTCTATAAACAAAACACAACACCCATTACCTGCCCTTTCATCTATTTCATTTCCCAGACCTTCAAGTATGTTCGAGGGAGAATTGCATTCGGTTGGAAGCGTGGCCGTGGGGGCGAGGTCTCCGAGAGAGCGAGGGGGGGACCCGCACTGACCTCTCCCCCCCCCCACCCCTGCGGCCATCTCCTTCCTCCCCGGTAAGGACGCGGCAAATGGTGACCCCCCCCCCCGTCCGCAGAGTGAGTTGGCCATCGCAGCCGCTGTTATCTACGATGCCGTCATCGAGTTCCGAGGCCACCACCGCGCAACGACGCGCGGCAAAGCATTTGTGTCGTCGAGAAACCCCCCGCCGCCACCCGACGCGGCCACAACGCGGCTCGTCACGTGGGCGCGATCGTCTCGGCTCGCCACCGGCGCGAGGGAAAAGCCACGGAACGAATCGTCACGGGTCACGTTCGTGCAAAGCCGCATGGCTCGGCGGTCGCGTCCGATCGCCGCTCGACTCTGCGAGGATTCTTCTCCGGGTCACCGGCGAGCGAGCCGAGAGCAGCAACCGCAGCGTTGCTCGTCCGCCACGTGACAATTTAAAAAGTTTGGCTGCGTCGGGTGGCGTAGGGCTTTTAACGGCGCGCATTCGGGTCAGATCGTTACGGGGTGGCCGAACGCCAAGATCAGCCGCGAGTCGACACACGAACCTGCCCACCCCCCCGCCATCCACACGGCTTTTATGCCCACAGCCTTGCCCAGACCACCAAACTCAAGAGAGCCGAATAAGCGTGGCCGCAATTGTCGCTCACCGAGCCGCCAGGTGGGGCGACCGTAAGGACCGTGAGGACCGTGAGGACCGTGGGGGACGGGGGGGACGGGGGGGGGACGCGCGCTCGTGGGTCGGTGCCGGGCTATTCGAGCGAGGTGGGGGGGGGCGATGGGATGGCCGAGCTCTCGGCCGCTCGCCGACATGAAGACGCGACCTCCCGCCGTGACGTCCCGCGAGCATCGCGCGCAGCAGCGACGTTACACAACTGGTCCCGCACGCAACTACCGGGTCGCAGGACGCTGCATTCACTACACTGGGGGGGGGGGGGGGGGGGCAGGGGGGGGTAATAGCGTCACTCTATGAGCCGTGTATGGACAGGCATCAACCGAGCAACAGATGGAAACTCTGGTTCATCAGAAGACGAGATGATGTTTGGCCAATGCCGGTGACATTGTACGGTTTTATTTTAGCTCCGGGAGGAGGAAACCGGAGAAGTCGGAGGAGACCGATGGAGAGCCGGGGGAGAGAGAACACACAGACTCCAGACAGACTCCACACACACTCCACACAGACTCCACACACACACTCCACACAGACGACTCCACAAAGGCGCCCGAGTCGGGAGTCGAACCCAACCCCTTGTAGCACCGTGGCGACGCTCGTCGCACGCTGCCCCCGTCGCACAGCGGCACCGTCCGGCCTGCGGGCCCAGCGGTGGTGGCGGAGCGAGCGGAGCGACGCGAGTTCGCATCCTCGTCGTGAGAGGGCCGACTCGACCCATCCCCCTCCCTCCCACCCTCTGGGGTCGATAAAATAAGCACCACCTCGTAGAACAAAATAAAAAGGCAACAACGGACTCGCCCCACGCCCCATCCCCCGCCATAGGAATGTGGGATTTCCACCGCTGGCTCTGCAAGGGCTGTAAACAGGAGATGAGCACCATGGCAGCGGGAGGCCGCACTCTCGAGCGATCCTGGCAGTTTAACAGATTGCGCGCTGCGGGAAGGTGGTGGCATCGCCTGTGCCCGCACGACGGAGGCTTTGCCCTCGCGAAACCCGAGGGCACCGGGCACACACCGCCAGGGTTGGCCCAGAGACGCAGGCCGCGTCTCTGGGCCAAAACATTGGGAATTTATTTCGTTTCTTGTCGACGACGATGCCGCTCCCAGACAGGAGAATCTCGAGACTCGGCGATCGTTCTCGCTGGGCACACTCCCGACATCCCAATGTGGCAGGACACCTCCTGCAGTCTTGAGGCTCTCCCCAGGTTAAACGTAGAGGGATCGACGGCGAATATTGTGGTTGTTGTTATTATTATCACGTGGTACTGACAAGGGAAGCACACGTGCTCTCGTCCCACGGACTCACTAGGAGGCAGGAGATCGTCGACCTGAGCGGTCGCCACGGACTGCCGATGAGCGCTCGAGGTTCATCAGAAGACGTGAGCACGTTTAGACCGGTCACGTGGCACGAGGCAGCCGGGCCATACCTCCCCTCTGTTTGCACAGTGACCCCCCCCCCCCCCGCTTGCAGGGGCGGTGGACTGGGATTTGACGCGGAGTATCAAGCTGCACGGCGGTTCGATGACACAACGACACGACGGTGTGACGATGCAGCGCTGTGACGCAGGAGTGTGACGATGCAGCGCTGTGACGCAGGAGTGTGACGATGCAGGAGTGTGACGATGCAGCGCTGTGACGCAGGAGTGTGACGATGCAGGAGTGTGACGATGCAGCGCTGTGACGCAGGAGTGTGACGATGCAGGAGTGTGACGATGCATCGGTGTGACGCAGGAATGTGATGATGCAGGAGTGTGACGATGCATCGGTGTGACGCAGGAATGTGACGATGCAGGAGTGTGACGATGCAGCGCTGTGACGCAGGAGTGTGACGATGCAGGAGTGTGACGATGCATCGGTGTGACGCAGGAATGTGACGATGCAGGAGTGTGATGATGCATTGGTGTGACGCAGGAGTGTGACGATGCATCGGTGTGACGCAGGAGTGTGACGACGCAGCGCTGTGACGCAGGAGTGTGACGATGTAGTGGTGTGATGACGCAGCCGTGCGCGCGCCTGCATACAGACAGTAGCTATCGTAGCGAAGGGGTTTAGTCGTTACAGAAATGAACAATTACGATCAAGCAAGTCAGTAACAATAGGAATAAAAGTCGACTATTGTTTATATAAGACATCTTTTTTAAATATACTTCTGTCACAAAGGAACTACTCTGTACACTACAAAAATAAAGACTTCCGTTATAAATAATTTATATTATATATAATGTTACCGTAGCATCTCGGTTAGTGTCAAGTCCGGATTGTTCATGACCTCTGATGCAGTGGTGGTGGGGGGGGGGGAGTATGACCCCTGACCCGCACGCTACCCCCCCCACTATCCCCCACTCCGTGACAGAATTCACACCGCGACAACGGAGGTTCCGTTTGGTTTCACCAATTCACCAAACTCACCCCCCGTTTACTTTCAAGTCTGTCCCATCCCCCGCCCCCGTCATAGGAATGTGGAATTTCTGCCACCAGCGCAGTGCAGCCAAGGCAGACGGACGTGGCCCAATAGCTTGATGACGGGTTAGCGGTTCGCTCTCTAATTAGAACGTGGGCCGCTCCCACCGCCATCTCTTAAAGTGACCACAACTCACGTTGCAGTTTTGGTCGCTGCCGTGGTCTTGATGGGTGTGCGCTGGCCGTACGCACATTTAATTTTGCTGCAATGGCAAAACACATCAGGAATTCCCAGAATGCTTGGCGTGTCGAAGTGACATCATCACCAATGCTACGTGTTCCGCAAGCAGCCTCGCAAGCGGCCGCCACCTCCTCCTCGGGCGGCGATCGTGGCGTTGCTCAATTTGGACGGCGCGGCAATCTTGACACGCACGGCACGCTGGGATTTCCCGATGCGCACGTCGATGATCGCGGACGACGTAAACTCCGTGAGGAGACCGCAAGCGGTCAACAGGCCCCCCCAGCGAGTCGTTACGACACCGAACGGAAGCCCTTTGGCGGCGCTCTCGCTCCTGGCAGCGACGCGCCGTGCACGGACGAAGCTGCCGCGTGAAGCGGTTCAATTCTCGATGCCCGTCGTTACAAACACATGACAATAGTTTTTATAAATTCCAATCAGGGAGACGGAGACCCGGGTGGGGGGCGGGGGCGAGGGGTGTGGAAACACAAACATTAAGGAAAAGGGAGGCCAAACTTTTACCGACTGATTTTTCCATTGCCAAATCTGAGCCGAGCCAGCGTTGTTGGGGCCCTCACGGCACGGGAGGAATTCCCGGGAGCAAATCTGCCAAGCGGAGCGGGGATCCAGACCCCTAGACGCTGGCTTTACCAGATGTCTGTGAATACTGCTCGGGGCCAAGCAGGGCCGGGAGCAGAGTCAATCATTTCCGTTGGGGCGAGCGCCCGCCGGCGCCTCTAGTGAGCAAGGCGGTTTGGCAGGGCCCCGGCATGCCTCGGTCGCACGGTGGAAAAGAGGCGCAAGTTACCGACGGACTCGGTCGCAGCTTGCGGCTCATGATTCAAGGAATTTCTTTAAAGAATTAATTCACCGTGGGGTTTCCAGAATGCAGTGGTGGCGTGTGCAGGTGACCCGTTTTGTTGTAACCAGCGCTGGTCCCTCGTCAAAATCAATGATTTCCCGGAAACCTCGCAAAACCGGAGTGTGCCACTTGAGGGACGCAAGTGCCGGGGGTGGGAGGGGTGGGTGGGAGGGGGGGGGGCTTTCGTGACAACCCCCAGTTCAGTCTTTTAGGGGGGGGGGCCGGATGCTCGTGAACGGGATTAACGACTCGCCGCCGCCGCTTGATTTTCGGTCAAAATGCAATTCCGTCCGAGGAGTTGCGAACGGGCCTCGCCACCTGGCGCTGGTCCCCATGGGGCGAGGAACTGTAAACAGGAAATAGCGCCGAGAGGGGAACGGGACCGCAGGGGAGGCTGCGTGCGGTGGCCGGATGGACGCAGCACCACGCCGGGAGACGCAGACAGAGACGGAAATACAAAATAATGGCCAACGAACGGAAAATGCCAACACAATACTGCATCTTTGCCTTCGTATAACGAGACCGCGTATAAATAGAGACACGTAATTACGACACGGGACGTATCCACTGGGATAAAAATGTAAAATAAAAACGCTCCACGCTCGGCGAGCGTCGGACGCGAGCGGAGGCCTCGCCGTCGCTCCGTGGAGCGTCCGAGCGTTCGTAATAATCATCATCATCATCATCGCGGTAATACGCCGACATTCTGTTCTTGTAAAGTTATAAAATGATAAATAAACGTCGCGTGGCTCCGAACCGCACGACACTGAACAAGCTGCCAGAGACCGAACACAGCGTCTGTACGACGTCTGTACTGCCCTGCCGCCACCGCCGCTTACATTCCTTCATTTCCACTGCGACACGCGTCGCATCAAATCGTTTACGGGTTTTTTTTTCTCCAAATTTTTTTTCCTTTTTTTTACCTAAAAAATACGTTTTTTTTTTACAGCGCTGATATTGTGTAGCAGCATGCCAGTGAAACATTAACAACACACACGCAAATACATTTAAACGCAGTTGTCGACTTAATATTCGTCGCGCCAATGTGTCCACCGGTCGCAAATGATCCGTCGGACGTCACGTGGCGAGCGAGCGACATTTCTTGTCACCGAGCGCTCACCCAGTGCGCGCGCGACAGGCGACGAGTCGCTCAGCGAGCGACCGTTCCAACGCGCTACGGGCACGGCGGCGGTCGACTTCAGTGGCAGTGATTTACTCGGAGGCTCGCTCTCTCACGTCTCCAACCCTCCACTTCAACATTTGTACATTTCGCGTGAAATAAAAATATATACAAACAGCCCCCCCACTGCCCCCGATATAATATTTACTCTCATTCACAACGTTACAATTATTGCTACGGTCGGCGTCACTTGAGCGTGGGGCCCCTCCTCGCTACTTGTGGTGGTGGCGGCAGCGGCGCCCGCAGTCCGAGTCGCACTCGCCGGCGTCGTACGCGGGCACGTGGGGGTCTCCCGCAAAAGGCGCCGGCGCTCGTGCGGCCGGCGCGACTGGCGCCACCGGCGCCGCCGGCCCCGCGCCCGGCCTCAAGAGCGCCACCGTCACCGACGTGGTGGCCGTCACGGTGGCAAACGGCCCGGCCGGCGCCGTCGCCCCGGCTCGCCGGCCGCGGCCTTCACCCCAGGCCTGGTGGCCGCTAGTCCTGCCGCGGCCGGGCCCGGCGTGCGGCGAATCGGTGCTGTCCGCGCCCGAGCGGCCGTGGAGGCGCGCCGGCTGTGACGCCCACTGCTGCTGCTGCTGCTGCTGCTGCTGCAGTGATGTTGTGCAGTCCGCCGATGCCACTCCGCCGTGCTGCTGCTGCTGCTCCTGCTGAGGCCTTGGCCTAGGCCGGGCCCTGTACTGCATGGCGCCCATCTCCAGGCACTGTCCCGCAGGCTGCACGAACTACAAAGAAAAGACAAAGATTCATACATACAGTGTAGGCCCGAGGACTGGTTCAGATAATAAGGGGGGAATCGAATTCGATAGTTGCTACAGCACACTAATTGCTACACTACCTCACAACAACCGCCGTTCACCAAGTAGCAGTGACGTCACCACGGCACTTGTACCATGCTAGGTGCACACTACCTCAAAAGACAAAGATTCCCCGTGTAGCCTTAACAGACTGTAGGGGCAAGTGCTGTTTACGAGCACCTATAAAGGCCAGCACAGCACACGAGGGGGTGGGTGGCCAACACCACGCCCGGCCGCCTTTATCTCCCTAGTGGCGATGTTTACACATCGCACCAGGTACTCATTTGAGGCTGATTCGACCTAGGGAAGGCCCAGAACCGGTTCAGATAATCGTCACCAGTGTTGGCCGTGAGCGGGAATCGAACCCGGGTCGGCAGGTTAGTAGCGCACACACTACCTCACACACACAAGCACGTACATACGTAAATACGTACACATATGCACGCACAGAAATACGCGCACATGTGGAACGTGCATGGGGTTGGAGAAACTTTAGATGCGGAGTGGTCAAGAGGTGAGGTCAGCCGCTGCCATAGGAACGTGGAATTGGTGCTCAGAGCTGTGATGTTTCTGCGGCTGTTTGTGTCGTGATCTCACCCCGGATCGGTGCCACCCCATCCCGCCCTCTGGGGCTCTCGAGCGGAACCCAACGCGCACGAAACGGAAACAGCAGCACCGAATCAGTGGAGCGCGGCGCGGCGCGTTGCCCCGGGGCGGCTCACCGTGACGCGCGGGTGTCCCGCCCGGCGTCCACCACCGCTCCCCGCGTGCGGCCTCTGCTGCTGCTGCTGCTGCTGGTGATAATCGTGCTCTCGCACTTGATGCAACCGATGTTGTTGCTGCTGCTGTTGTTGCTGCTGCTGCTGGTGGTGGCGGTGGTGGCGGTGATTGTGGTCGCGGTGTCCGTGCCGGCAAGCGTTGCCCGCGGCGCAGGAGGCGCCGTCGCCGGGCGACGTCGATAGCGACGCGGCGCTCTCGGAGCAGCACTCCGAGTCGGAGGACTCGGTAATGGAGGAGGAGGAGGGGGTGGTGCCGGTGGTGGTGGCGGCGGACGACTCGCCGGGGCGGGCGTGCCGCGCGCCGAGCCCCGGGTACGACGGAGGGAACGGCGGGCGCCGCCCGGAGTTCCCCCCGCCGCCGCCGGCGTCGCCGCCGCCGCCGCGCCCGCGTCTCGCCGGGTAGGGGGGCGGCTGCGGCGATGGCGTCGGGAGACGGCTGCCGCCGCCGGCGGGGGTCACCTGGGGACGCGATCGCGTGCGCACATGTACACGCACGTGGTCATGTGTGTGCACACGTGTTCATGTGTGTGTGCACACGTGTTCATGTGTGTGCACACACATGTAGCCTCAACAGGCTGTTGGTTCGTAGCGCACGACGCCAACCACTACACTACCACTTGCCACAACATGCATACAAGCGCACGAACGCGCACACACAGGCAGAACTGTGTGAGAACGGGTGATTGGTGGACTCTGTGTGAGTGACTGGCAGTCCCCCCCAGCGGGCTGGGCCCTCAGTGCGGCCCAAGCCGGCGTGCGTGGCCTCACCTCCGGCGGAGGCCCCACGATGGACAGGAGCACGGGGAGCAGCACGATGCCGTTGAGCAGACCGAGCACCGTCATGATGGTGAGCACCGCGAAGAAGTACCTGCAGGAGAGAGCCTCCGTGAGACAAAGGTCCCCCGTGTGGCCCACGCGGGCTCGAGGGGCAAGTGCTGTTGGCGAGCACCTATTAAGGCCGGCACGGCTCGCCTGTGGATAGGCGGTGTGGCCAGCACCACGCCCGGCTGCCTTTGTCTCCCCGGTGTCGAAGTTTTTTTTGCATATGGCATAATCATTTACGGCTGAGTCGACTTAGGCGAGGCCCAGGACCGGCACAGAAAATCGTCACCGATGTTGGCAGCGTGCAGAACCGGACTCGCCGGGTTCGTGGCGTGGTGTGCTAACCTCCGTGCCACCGCTCCCCAAAACATTACTGCTCCGAGGCACGCAGAGAGTCATTATGATGACGATAATGCCTCTTCATCCGGGAAGGCCTCACCGAGTCTCAAGGAGGCTTCCGACCGGTATTCACAGTAGGGGGTGATATTGCAATGTATGATACCAACTCAGGAATTTGTAGGTTATTTATCAGCATTGGCTCGATGCGTTGGTCAACGCCAATGCCACTGTGCGTGTGGTTTTTTTTTAGATATGGGAGGGAACCAGAGAATCCGGAGGCAACCCACGCGGAACGGGGGGAGAGAAAACAAACTACAGACAGAAAGGCACCCAAGTTGGGAATCGAACCGAGGCCTTGTTGCTGTGAGGGCGGGATTGTGCCCACCTTGCCACACGCGGCTGGCACATTCGCACGTGCGCTCAGACTGCACACAGGAAGGTCGCAAACAGGGAGCACACAGCAAACAGGCAGGTTCCGTGTTTAATGGAAGCTGCAGGGGAAAATAAAAACAACAAAATGGAGCAGCGAGGAGAAAGAGTCACGGACACGAGACCCAGGGACACGAAGGTCAGGCACACGAGACCCAGGGACACGAGAGCCACAGACGTGAGAGCATTTGCTGACACAAACCCACGGCGAGTGCCAATTACCTGTCCTTGCAGGCCGTCTGTCCAGAGATGAGCGCGACGGAGACAAAGAGAGAGACAGAGAGACAGAGAGAGACACAAGGAGGAGATGGAGACACGTGGAGAGGAAGAGGGTTATTGACGGAGTGGCTCCGCGCAAGTGCTTTTGTTTGGGGTTAGAGGTAAGGGTCAGGGGTCAGGAGTAGGATGACGGGATAGCAGTGAAGAGTTAGGTTGAGTCAGTGGTAGGATTAGAGGATATCTGGCTGACTCTCGCCACGTTGGCAAGTCATCTTGCCAGAGCTGGGAGTACCCACACTTTACCACGACGCACGCGACCGACCGATCGACTTGACCGTGGTGAACGCGTTCACTCTACTGCTGCGGGAGATCGGACGCACGGCCACTGGACCCGCGTGGCCGCTATCACCTTGGCTCCATTCAGAGTTTCTCACACGTTGGTTGAATGGCTCCATTCAACCAACGTGTGAGAAACTCTGCTCCGTGATGCTCCAAAATCGTGCTGCTTGTTGCCGGCCAGCGGGAAATTTTTTTGGGACCGTAACCCAGTAGAGGACCACAGAACTTGGGCAATCGGTTCTGGCTGCCTTCCCTCGTCTGTGGCCTCCACCCGCGTCCCCCCATGTGCAACACTGCACTTCGCACGGACGTCGCGAGATACGAATTCATCGTCGTGGTCGCCGTTAACGACCGGGCCCGAGGTCTCGGTAAATACGGGGAGCTGACAACCGGCCGGCCTGGTGGCACGGCCTGGCGGCACAGCCTGGCGGCACGGCCTGCCGGCAGGGCTGCCGGCAGGGCCTTCTCTCCAGCACCAGCGGGATGTTTGTGTGCAGAGTAACGCGATCCGGCCTCCTCACTCCTTCTCTCTTCCTCTCTCCCTCTGCCTCCCCACTCCTCACTCCTCACCATTTCTCTCTCTCACCCTCTCATCCCTCATAACCCCTGCCTCTTCCTCTTTCTCTCCTCACCCTGCCTCCTCCGCCAAGCAGCGGTGGCCATGCTTGTGCACATGGCCGCTGCGATCCAGCGCTGTGGAGGCAGCAGCGAGGGTTGGTAGATCACTCACAGATGGGCTGTGAAATATCTCTTCCCGTGAGCATCGAAGAAGGGCCGTACCCCTGGCTCGCCAGAAGGCAGTATAGCAAGTGGACTAATGTCAATCTGTTTCCATCTGTCCGCTGGGGATAGAGCGTTGCCCCCTTGCGCAAGGCGTGGGGTTTTCTCCAGGTGCTCCGGTTTCCTTCCACACGTGTACAATAATAAACACAACTCGTTATTCACTGGCTGAAAATAAATAACCCAATGCAACAGCAGCAGCAGGACCCTCCTGAAAAAGAGTCCTATGACTCAGCTTCGCTCTCCTGGATAAACAAGTGAATTATCTTCTCTCTCCTCTTCTCTCTCAATCACTCGCTTTCCACCCCCTCCTCTTTCCCCTCCCCCTGCCCCCCCCTCTCTCAATCACTCCCCTTCCCCCACCTCCGTCTCTCCACCCCCGCCCTCTCTCTCCCTCTTCCCACCACCCAAATGCGCCCTCTGCCCTTTGACCTGCCCAATGCAGGCTGCCCCGGGGGGGTCACATAAACATCCAATGGAGGGAGGGGGTGAGGAGGGGGTCTCTCCCGCCCCCCCCTCCCGGCTCTCCCACCCAACAAAGGCCAAGTCTCACCGCACTATTAGGGCCCCTCTCTCACCGACAGCCCCTCTCTCGCGGGGCAAAGGCGCAGCCCCGCAACTGCTCGCTCGTGCCCACTGCCGGCACAAAAAGAGAGCGGGAGAACTCCGTGTTGCCGGTGCAACGTGCAGCTGCACCGTTACCGCCACCACCGCCTCCACCACCACGGCAGCCGTGGCGGCCGTGCCTTGTCCTCCTCCTCCTCCGGCGCAGAGCCGCTGTGTGTTTATTTGTCTGTGCGGGCCGCGAGGCCGCGTTGTTTATTATCCCAGGGAGTCTGGGCTCGGGCGAGAGAGGGAACGAGGGGGGGGTCCGTGGCGAGCGCCGCTGCCGGGGCCACGTGTTTATTTTCGTTGAATTTACACAAACACCGTGGGGGGAGACGCGTCCCCCCGTGTGCGTGCGGTCGCACGCAAACGGACAAAGATCCCCCCGGTAGCCTCCACAGGCTGTCGGGGCTAGTGCCGCCGTCAGCGAGCAGCAGCCACCGACGAAGGACTTAACGGCGCACGAGAGGGATGGGTGGCCAGCACCACGCTCGGCCGCCTTTGTCTCCGCAGGGGCGACGTTTGCGCATCGCGCTGGGTCTTCGTTTGAGGCCGTGTCCACTCGGGGTAGGGCCCAGGACCCGTTCAGGTAATCGCCAGCGGTGTTGTTTGTGAGCGGGAATCGAACTCTGCTAACTTGGTTTGGAGTGTAGCGCCCTAACCGCTGCGCCACCGCTCCCCCTACACACACACACTCCTCTCTCTCGGCTTCTTCCCTCGCACGGCTCCACTCTGGAATTCCCTCCCCCCATTGTTGTCATCGTCGTCATCATCGTCTCTTTCCCCCCCCCCCAAGCTCTTCGACCAATAGTAACCTTGCTCCATTCAACAGACGTGTTCCACTGTTAGCTATTCAAACTCTTGAGAGTGCTGTTTGTTGCCGGCTGCTTGACGTTTAGAGCCTCTGCTCAGCAACTATTTTTTGAAAAAAATACGCAGACGCAGCACCCGGCGCAGCCGCACACACACACACAGGCGAACGACGCACGTGTGTGTGTGTGTGTATACATTACACTCGCGTGTGTGTATGTGCACGAGCACGTGTCTATAAACACGCTGGGGCAGTGTTTACACAGCCTCACTGTTTATGGCGATTCTCTGCTCAGTCTCCCATCTCACCAACCCCCCCCCCCGTCTCAGGGTCAGGCCAAACAACCGGCGGCCATCATCGCCGCCACTACAGCTCGATACCAACACCACCGGAACATCACCACCACCGCTGGTGGCGGCCACGCACGTGGCAGCTGTAACCCAGCGCTGTGGAGGCAGCAGCAGCGAGGATTGTCGGATCTTCGCACGAACGCTGTGAAACTCCCATCCCATCGGTGCCAAGGGGGAGCCATGCCCCGGCTAGCCAGGAGAAGGCGGTACAGCAAGTGAACTCATCACCAGAACTACCGCCACCAATACCGTCACCACCGCCACAATCGCCATCACCGCAACCGTCACCTCCGCCACGATCACCCGGAATCTGAACTCACCAACTTCAGATTGCGACTCACAGCACAGTCACTACAGTCGGCACAGTCACTACAGTCGGCACAGTCACTACGCAACGCTCGCTCACCAGACGATGAAGTCGAACTCGGAGCCGACGAGCATGACGAGTCCCAAGAGCGTGGAGACGGCGCCGTCCAGCACGGGCGCCAGCATGTGCTGCAGCGAGCGCACCGCCCGGCTGTCGCGGTCGCCCGTCGCCGTCAGGAAGCCCTGGGCGGTGGCGGGGGCGGCACAACGGAGTGACGGAGATGGTACGGGTGAGCGGCGGCGGCTCTCCGTCGACCGTACGACGCCATCGTCGTCGTCATCATCGTCGTCATCAATGTCATCACCATTGTCATCATAGCCATCATCGTCGTCGTCACCGTCATCATCATTATCAACATCGTCGTCATCATTGTCGTCATCGTCATTATCATCATTGTCAACATCGTCATCATCATTGTCGTCATCGTCAATATCATCATTGTCAACATCGTCATCATCATTGTCAGCATCGTCATCATCATTGTCGTCACCGTCATCGTCATTATCATCATTGTCAACATCGTCATAGTCATCATCATTATCATCATTGTCATCATCATTATCATCATCATCAGTCAACATTGTCATCATCATTGTCAACATCGTCACCATCATTGTCAACATCATCATTATCATCATTGTCAACATCGTCGTCGTCACCGTCATCATCACCATCGTCGTCAATGTTATCATCGACAACGCATCGCTACGTTTACACGATGTCACGTCACCTGATGAGCCTCCGCCGCCCCCCCCACCTCACCAGCGTGACGTGCATCGTGAACTCCACGCCCATGCCAACGAAGGCGACGAGGTTGATGACGGGAACGGCGCTCAGCTGAATGCCCATGAGGCCCATCATCCCAAAGAGCTCCACCGTCATCGTCGCCAGCACAGCCACCTGTGTGCGCGCGTGGTCGTGTCATTGTGGGTGTGTGCGTTCGTGTATAGGTTTGTGGTTGGGTGTGTGTGGTTGGGTGTGTGTGTGTGGTTGGGTGTGTGTGGTTGGGTGTGTGTGTGGTTGGGTGTGGTTGGGTGTGTGGTTGGGTGTGCGTGTGTGTTGGGCGTGTTTTGGGAGAGGACAAACAACAACAACAAACACCTCCTGTCAGCGAGCCTTCGACACTTCACGTGCACCTGGCCTGGCACAGTCGCCGTGGTGACGTCACCGTCACTTAGTGGCGAATGACGCGGGTATTGGTATTGGTTGGGAGAGGGCGAGAGTTCAACGTGCGCGCAGAAGAGACAGCATAACATCACACACAGAGCACAGACATAAATATACATTCACAAAGACTGAGATCAGCCCTAATAGGGGAGTGGTGGCTAGCGCACTGCGCTTCGACCCCGGCGATCTGAGTTCAATTCACGTTCACCAGCCAACACCGGCCAAGATTATCGCAACCGGTCCGGGGCCTTCTCCAGGTCGGTTCAACAGTTAATGAGCACGTGGCGCAGTGCGGAAAGAAAAAGAAATCAGCATTGGGGAGAGACAAAGGTGGCTGTGGGTGTTGCTGGTTACAGCACCACCTCGTGTTTTGTGATGGGTGCTCGCGAACAGAACTTTGCCCAGTCATACAGACACACACACACGCACGCACACACGCACACACACACACACGCACACACGCACGCACGCACCCACGCCATTCCATCCCTCTTCGTCTTCTCCCCACACAGTCCCGTCACAATCCAATTTCACGCCTCTGTGTTCTAACACATTCCATAAGGGAGTTTTCCCAACACACACGCACGCACACGCATGCGCACAAGCTCACACACACGCACTCACACATACGCACGTGCACACACACGCATGCACGCGCACGCTCACACGTACACACGCGCACGCTCACACGTTTATACGCGTGCGCACCCTCACACGTTTATACGCGTGCGCACCCTCACACGTTTATACGCGTGCGCACCCTCACACGTTTATACGCGTGCGCACACATGCACACACGCACGCGTACACCCACACACGTGCACTCTCTCCCACGTGAGCCACTGAACCCCCCCCCCCCCGCCGTGCCACCGCCACGAGGGACCCGCAGGGAAAGCGTGGAGTGGTGCTCGCGAGAACGAAGAAGAAGTTCCTCGTTCAGCGGAAGGGGTAGGCGGGGGGGGGGTTGGGCGAGGAGGGAAGCCCCGCGGAGTTACGAACGTTACTCGACTCCCTGCGATCGCGGAGCCACGAGAGCCTAAGTACGTGTCTGTCGTTCACAACACGCACACACGCACACACACGCGCACACACACGCACACACGCACGCACGCACTCACGCACGCCAGCCATCGGAATGCACAAAATGTGAAACGGGCGACATTTGCGCTCAGAACTATTCGGATGTTTTCACGCGAAGCGTTACCATTCCACTCTTCCATCCATGCGCGTATAAATTAATTGGCGCAGGAAAAATGTATTAATTGACCTCCCAGAGGTCACCTATGGTACGAACGGTTGTCGATGGACACGTAAAGATCGCCAGCCAAAACAGTGGGAAGAGTCGGCATGGGAAGACGCTCTCCCCCTAGCACACGCTTGGGGTGGATCTCATAATCCGGCGTGTGTAGGTGCACGTTTGTAGGTGCGCGTGTGTAGGTGCTTCTGGGCATCAGTGGCACTGGTTAGCGCGCTGCGCTACGAACCCGGCGACCCGAGTTCGAATCCCGCTCACGGCCAACGCCGGTGACGATTATCTGAAACGGTCATGGGCCTTCCCCGAGGTCAACGTTGGCTGAAAACGGGAATCGAACTCAGGTCGCCCGGTTTCGTAGGTAATGCGGTGCGCTAACCGCCATGCCACCACTCACCCACAGAGACACGCACACACACACGCACGCACATGCACGCACGCACACGTGCGTGCGTGTGTGTGCTTTTCACGCAAGAATCTCAAGAATGCATTCGTGTGACAGAGCTGTACGGACAGGAAACAAACGTGTGGAGGAGGAGGACATGGTAGGTGTGTATGTGTGTGTGCACGTGCGCGTGTGCAACAAGCGCACCTAGCCTGGCACAAGTGCTGTTGTGACGTGAATGACGGCTGTTGTTGGTGTGTGAGCAGGTTAACTAGCGTGCGTGTGCGTGGTATGCGTGCGCACGTGCGTGCGTGCGAGCATTAGTGCGACGCGTGAAGTGTGAGCACATGCATGTGGCATGCCTCCCCACACCAACCCCTCCCCACCTCGTCCAACCACCCCCCCCCCCCCCAGTGTGGCACACACACATTACCCGCTCGATGTGCGCGTGTCCGTACGCGTGTGTATGTGTGCGAGGAGCGGTGGCAAAGTGGTTAGTGCACTGTGCTATGAACCCAGCAACGGAGTTCCATGACCGCTCACAGCCAACATCGGTGACGGCGGATATCTGCATCGGTCTTGGGTCTCCCCTAGGTCGACTCAGCCTTTAACCGAGTACCTGGTTTTAAGTGAATTAAACGTCAGCACTTGGGAGGCGGCCGGGCGTGGTGCTGGCCACCAACCTCCTCATAAGCGTGCCGTGCCAGCCCTTATGGGTTCTTGCTCACAGCACTTGCCCCAACAGCTAAAGCCTATATGGGGGATCTTTGTCTTTGTAGGCACTGAGGCTGTCCGAAAACCTGGAACAATTGGGTGAGCGCTTCGTTTTAACTGAGTAACGAATTGCAATGCAGGATCACGATTCCAATCTGGAGGAAAATACAAACTCTACGCAGCAAGGCGGCGAGGTGAGGAACCAAAGACAGACCCCTTCAAGCTGTGAGGCACGAGGAAGAGAATACACACGGACGGAGAGAGACGCACAGAAAGACTGACGGACAGAGACATGGAGTCAAAGACGCACGGACAGGCCGACGATCAGAAAGAGACACGGAGAATAAGATGAAGATGTTCTACCCTTAAGGTAAAGGCACCGCCGCAACCGCCGCCAGCATCAACCAACACCATCACCGCCACCATCAAAGACAAAGATCCCCCGTACAGCCTTAACAGACTGTAGGGGCAAGTGCTGTTAGTGAGCACCTATAAAGGCCGGCACGGCACACGAGGAGGTGGGTGGCCAACACCACGCCCGACCGCCTTTGTCTCCCTAGTGGCGATGTTTACACATCGCACCAGGTACTCATTTGAGGCTGAGTCGACCTAGAGGAGGCCCAGTACCGGTTCAGATAATCATCACCGGTGTTGGTCGTGAGCAGGAACCGAACCCGGTTCACCAGCTTCGTAGCGCAGCGCGCTAACCGCTACACCACCGCTCCCCACCGCCACCATCACCACCACCGCCACCATCACCACCACCACCACCACCACCGCCACCACTACCGCCGCCGCCACCAACACCATCACCACCACCGCCACCATCACCACCACCATCACCGCCACCGCCACCACCATCAACACCACCGCCACCACCACCATCACCACCACCATCACCACCACCATCACCACCACCATCACCACCACCGCCACCATCACCGCCACCATCACCGCCACCACCATCAACACCACCGCCACCACCATCAACACCACCGCCACCACCACCATCACCACCACCATCACCACCACCATCACCACCACCGCCACCATCTCCACCGCCGCCACCACCATCACCGCCACCATCACCGCCACCACCATCACCACCACCGCCACCATCACCACCGCCACCACCACCATCACCGCCACCATCACCGCCACCATCACCGCCACCACCATCACCACCACCGCCATCGCCCTCTCACCAGCAGCCCAGCGGTCCAGGGGTTGAGCAGCAGGAGGGCACACACGAGGAAGGTGCAGGCCAGCCCCACGCTGAGCGCCAGCAGCAGCCAGTGGCGCAGGCCCACGTACTGCTCCCAGAAGAGGAAGGGGTACCCGGCCGGGTAGCTGGGCAGCCCGCCGGCGGCGAAGCTCTCGCAGACGGCGCGCACGCGCTCGATGGCGCGCACATGGTCCGCCGACTCCGACAGCCCCGCCAGGTAGAAGGGCAGCTGAGCAAACTCGATCCGCTCCGCCGGCTTGACTGGGGGAGGAGGGTCGGGGGGGAGAGACGAGGAGCGGAGGAGAGAAGACGGTGGGGGGGGGGGGCGGCCGTGAGGAGCGTTGGGTCAAGCGAGCCCGACTCTGCTGGTGAGAGGGTGAAAGTCGAGGCCGGTCCGCTTGTGTTGTACAGATGCGGCCGATCGGATGCGCTCGCAGAAGGTCGTGGTGGCTGCTGGGATGTGTAAACAAAAATTTATATTTCTACGTGGAGGGAAAAAAGAATGAGGGAAGGAAGTGGCTGAGAGGTCAGGGCGCTGAGCTGGCACAGCTGAGATCCAGGGTTCCAATCCGGTTACAGCCACTGCCTGTGATTGAACCAGGGTCTCAAGTGTAGCGAGTTAATGTGTCTGAGCCAGTCACCAGCAACTCTCATCGAGACCCACAAACTCGCAAAAGAAACCCGAAGGCTTTACAAAGAGACGCTTGGAGTTTAGCTCACAGACCTCGATGAACGCCACTTGAGTAAACGGAGCTGAATAAACGTGAATAGACATCGTTTGAGTAACGCAGCTCAGCAATTCAACGAGTTCCCGCTGCTACTCAAACGAGCATCGTGGCCTCGGTGCTCATGGCAGAGCCAGTGGTGGGAATTCCACAGTCATATGGCCGAGGCAAGTCTATCCAGAGGACAGTCACTTTTATTACTTCTCCACAGAATGATGCTCATTCTATCGATCCCAGGACTTGAATTCGCAACCTTGGCTGGTTTTATTATGGATCACGAACCATACACTGCTGGATGGATATCAATACGGCCACTCTACCCAATAATCCGGCGTGAAATATTGAGCGACAGACGATGAACTTTCTCTACGATCGCAGTGCCCTCGGAAAGGTAAAACCACACGGTGGTTCTCTGGCTGACTGGGTGGGGGGGATAGGTGGTGGGGGGGGGGCATCAGTGGGGGTAGGGGGGGGGCTGGCACCCTCTCAGCCGGTGGCCTTTCCCACATCGCCAGCGCCCTCAACGGCACCACCGGCGAAACCTGTTTGTAATTTGTGCAGTAAATTTCGCATGGTGGCTGGCCCGGTGCCACGCACGCACACACTCTCGCCACCCCACCCCACTACTCCCTCCCCACTACCCCCACACTCCCTCCCCACTCCCTCTCTCGGAGACGGTGAACCCCCACCAGAACCAGCCAGCTACCCCACACAGACAAAAACAAAGATCCCCCGTGTAGCCTTTAACTGGCCGTCGGGGAAAGTGCTGTTGGCGTGGACCCACGTAGGCCAGCACGGCACACCTATAAGCGGGGTGGTGTGGCCAGCTCCACATCCGGCCGCCTTTGTCTCCCCAATGCTGATATTTTACGCATCATACTAGGCGCTCAATTAAGGCTGAGTCGACCTAGAGGAGGCCCAGGACCGGGTTTGATATTCTTCGCCAGCATTGACCGTGAGCGGAAAATCGAACTTTGGTCGCCAGGTTCGCAACACAATGCACTAAGGGCTGCACCACGGCTCCCCACACACACTGACATGCACGCACGCACACACACACACAGGCACACAAAGCACACCACACACCCCCCCATCTCCCTAACCACCACGCTCTTCCCTGCCCCCTAAACCGTTTTCTCCCTGGCTCCCTCTCTCTCCGCCCCCACCTCCACCCCCACCATCCACTCCCTCCCTCCCGCCGCGCCCCCCCCGGAGTAATCCCGTTTGGGCCGGTGTGCGGCCGCACGGCGCTCGCTTCCTCAAGGTGCCGGCGTTTACGCGTTGCGGTTTCACCGCCTCTAATGAGGAGCAGCCACACGCCACTCAGTCAGCAACCCGCCGGCACGGCGGCACAGCGGCACAACGACAGACCGACGGAGCGACACACCGACACACCGACACCGGGGCACAGGGACACAGGGACATGCCGACACACTGGCACACCGGCACACCGATTGAGCGGCACGCCAGCACAGTGGCACACCGGCACGGCGGGACACTGGCAAACTGCCCCCGCCACACCAGCACACCGTGACATTGACAGAGCGGCACACTGGCTTCGGTTGGCGAGAGGTTGCCAGCGAGTGTGCGGTGCGTCTGCCAGTCATCTCAGCCAGTCAACCCATGGAACCTGGGTCTGTCCTGCCAGCGACACACGTCGCGTGACAGCCTCGAGGTGCACCTAGCCTGGCGCGAGCGGTGACGCCGACTGTTGTTGTTGTGTGACCGACGGTGACGACGACGACGGGACTCACTGCGCATGACGTCGGGCGCGGTGTTGAAGCGGCTGAAGAGCCACTCGGGGGGCTCGGGCCGCAGGTTGGCCTGCGAGGCGGCGTAGGCCAGCGGGTCGTTGGTCACCCAGGCCGTGAGGAAGGTGTAGAAGCCGTCAACGTCCACCAGGCCCCGGTCGTTCACCAGCCGCCGGCTCTGCAACTGCCGAGCCAAGGGAGACGAATCGCGCGACGCTCGCGTGCGACCTCCCACGATTTCGCGAGTCCGCCCGGACTAATATTCCCGCTCCGTCTCCCCGGTAGGCGCCCTCCCCGGACAGTTTCCCACGATGGGCCGAGCGTGACAAGCGGCGTCACAGGAGAGAAAGAGCACGCGTCGCGCGTAGCGACGTCACGGGGGCGGCGGTGAGAGCGGGGAGCCCTTTTACCACGGGCTTGTCGCTGATCAATGTGGACGGTTCTCTCCGGGCGTAACGTCCCGGACAGGAAAACTCGCACACGCGGAAGTCCGCCACGAAAAGGACCGCGTGCAGAATGCCCCGTCCGCGTTTTGCCCCGACCGCTTGCGCGCCGCAAAATGAACGACCCCCGGAGGGACAAACGCCGTCGTCGACGCGACGTGTGGCGCGACCCACGCGGTTCTCTCCCCAGAGACGCGGTTTCGGATTTTGGTTCTCGGCGTTGGCATCGGCGCCGTGGTTGTGGCCATGGCCGTCGTGGCCATACCTGGGCGTAGTTGAAGGGCGCACTGGCGTCGCCCGTCTGGATGAGCAGCATGTACGCCAGCACGCCGTCGTCGGAGCCGTTACGGAACTCTTCCCGGCGGATGCGGCCGGATCGCCAGTCCTCGTCGAATGCCACCTGCAGCCCTGGGGGGTGCGGCGTGGCGGGCGGGGGGGGATGGGAAGTGGGTGGAGGGGGTGGGGAGCGGTGGTGCAGCGGTTAGCGCGCCGCACTAAGAACCCGGCGACACGGGTTTGATTCCCGCTCAGGGTAAACACCGATGATTATCTGAACCAGTCCTGGGCCTCCCCCCGGCCTCAAATGATTACCTGGTGCCGTTTGTAAACATCGCCACTGGGGTGGGCGTGGTGCCGGCCATCCACCCTCTCGTGCGCCGTGCCGGCTTTCATAGGTGCTACTCGCTAACAGCACTTACCCCAACGGTGTGTTTAAGTCTATACGGGGGACAGGGCGGTACGGTCACCCTTACGAACCCCGGACGCTCGCCGGCACCACGCTGGCTATTTGCTGAGGCGAGCCGCGCGACGGTGGCGAGCGGCGCACTCACCCTGCAGCCAGTCGCGGAAGTGGTGAAGCCAGGTGCGGGGCAGGGCGCCGTCGGGGCCCCGCAGCGTGTAGGGGAGGCCGTGCAGGGCGTCGTGCAGCCGGTAGAGGCTCTCCTGGGCACGGGGGTAGTCCACGCCCTCGGTGGTGACCAGGTAGGCCCCGTACACCGAAAAGTAGGCCGCCTGCGCCGTGAGGAAGGCGTGCTCGCGCGTGCCGCGCGGGACCACGTCGGCCAGGCCGAGGCCGTCGCGCACGCGCGTCGTGCCATACAGGCACAGCGCGAGCAGGCACATGAACGCGCTCAGCACGGCCACCTGGGGGGGGCGGGGGGTAGTGGCAGCGCTCACTCAGCGCTCGCTCAGCGCTCGCTCAGCGCTCGCTCAGCGCTCACGCACCGCTCACTCAGCGCTCACTCAGCGCTCACGCACCGCTCACGCACCGCTCACTCAGCGCTCACTCACCGCTCACGCACCGCTCACTCAGCGCTCACTCAGCGCTCACGCACCGCTCACTCAGCGCTCACTCAGCGCTCACTCAGCGCTCACTCAGCGCTCACTCAGCGCTCACTCAGCGCTCACTCAGCGCTCACGCACCGCTCACGCACCGCTCACTCAGCGCTCACTCAGCGCTCACTCAGCGCTCACTCAGCGCTCACTCAGCGCTCACTCAGCGCTCACGCAGCGCTCACGCAGCGCTCACGCAGCGCTCACGCAGCGCTCACTCGCCGCTCACTCGCCGCTCACTCGCCGCTCACTCGCCGCTCACGCACCGCTCTCACCTTCGTCCTGCGTAGCAGCAGCCAGGGCGCGTACCGCGTCCGGGCAAACTCCTGCAGGCTCCACCGCGTCCACGCAGGGGGAGGCCGCTCGCTCGCCCCCCAGCCGGCTGGCCACCCTTCCCACGGCCTGCCCCCGCCCCCGCCGTCGCCACCGCCGTCGCCGCCGCCGTCGTCGCCGCCGTCGTCGCCCTCGTCCGTCCCGTACGCCGTGGTCGCGCCGTGGTCGGCGAGGAGGTCGCGCGTGGAGCTCGCCGACTCCGGCACGACGACCGTGCCGGACGACGACGGCGGCGACGACGTTGACGCCAGAGCGACGGACGGCTCCGGGCCGAGCGAGCGCGGCCGGAACGTGACCTCGGTGCACGGGCGCACGGTGGTCACGCACTGCTGGCTCGCGGGGTCGTACTGCACCTGGGTCGCGGCGAGGGTGACGGTCGGGGCGAGGGTCAGGGCGTCGCTTCGCGGTGCGTCGCCGCACCGAACGGTTCTTAACGATTCCACACGGTCCCAAAAGATCCCCAAACGACTCGACGCAGTCCGCCCGTGGTGCGGACCCCCTGGCAGGGCGGGTGGGCGACGTGGCGGCGCGGGAGTGTGCGCTCACCTCCACGGTGGAGTGCATGGTGATGTGGGTTTCGGGGAAGCCGGTGGGGCTGCTGTAGGGCGGCGGGGGGGACACGTCGCCCCCTGCGGCCACGGCAGCCGCGGCGGCGGCCAACTCGCGGAACGCCGGCGCCTGCGGCCGCGAGGGCCGCATCGCGCTCGGACTGCGGTCACACGCAGCGCACACGCGGCACACACAGCACACGCAACACACACGCAATACACGCAGCGCACACACACAGCGCACACACGCAGCGCACAATAGTCGTTATTATAATTGTCATTATCATCGCTCTGCTTGTTTACCCAGGAGGGTCCTGCCATGCTTGTCGTAGCAGTACGGGGGCCGCTGCTGCTGATACTGCGCTGTGCGATCCCAGTTGGGTCGTGTGTAGGCGATGTTCCAGCATTGGGGATGTTGTTGTGGTCAATGCCGCTGACATTGCGTGTCACTTTGTTTTAGCCATGGGAGCAAATCGTAGAACCTGGAGGAAACCCGTGCAGAGGAGAATATAGACAAAGGCCTCCCGTATAGTCTCTAGACGACGGTTGAGGCAAGTGCTGTTAGACCCAGGTGCTTCCTGATGTGAGGCGCGAGCGTCACAACTGCTCCACCCTCGTGTGCACACACACCGCACTGACACCACAGGGTGCGTGCTAGCGCTGTGTGGTAGTGTGGGCACTGCGTGGTAGTGCTGCGTGCTAGCGCTGTGTGGTAGCGCTGTGTGGTAGTGTGTGGTAGTGTGGGCACTGCGTGGTAGCGCTGTGTGGTAGTGTGGCGTGGCAGTCCACCTGTAGAAGCAGCACAGCAGGTCGAGTCGCCCCTCCTCGCGGCGCTGCAGGTCCAGGCTCAGGATGGACGGGAAGATGAGCAGAACCATGGCGAAGTTGAAGACCACCACCACAGCAGCCTGCGCCACCAGACGGCCAAACCGCACCATCGCACAACCCCATCACCACACAGCACCGTACCACCACACAACCCCATCACCGCACCACGCCGCACCACCACACAGCACCGCACCATACCGCACCACATCGCATCACCACACAGCACCACCACACAGCACCGCACCATACCACACCACCACACAGCACCACCACACAACCGCACCATACCGCACCACGCCGCACCAACCACACAACCGCACCACCACACAGCACCGCACCATTCCGCACCACAGCACAAGGCAACACGCAACCACGTGGACATTTTTATTTGTTTTATTTACCCCTGACCCAACATGCCTGGTGGCAACCCGAACATCGCACACGGGAAGTCACCCACACACACCATGAGGGCACACACACACACACACACCATGAGGGCACAGCAGCACACACACCCACACCGTAGAGGCACAGCACACACACACACACACGGTAGAGGCACAGCAGCACACACACACCGTGAGGGCACAGCACACACACACACAGCACACACACACAGCACACACACACACAGCACACACACACACAGCACACACAGCACACACACAGCATACACACACAGCAGCACACACACATACCGTAGAGACACAGCAGCACACACACACCGTGGTGGCACAGCAGCACACACACCGTGAGGGCACAGCACACACACACACCGTAGAGGCACAGCACACACACACACACCGTAGAGGCACAGCACACACACACACAGCAGCACACACACACACACCGTGAGGCACAGCACACACACACACAGCAGCACACACCCACACCGTAGAGGCACAGCACACAACACACAGCAGCACACACACACACTGTGAGGCACAGCACACACACACACAGCAGCACACACCCACACCGTGAGGCACAGCACACACACAGCAGCACACACCCACACCGTAGAGGCACAGCACACACACACAGCAGCACACACACGGTAGAGGCACAGCACACACACACACGCAGCAGTCTACTCTGTGAGTTCCTCCCTCCCTCCTTCCCATCTGTGCCTCCGTTTCCACAAAACAAAAACGATCTGCTGCAAAGAAATAACAAACCGGCTTTGAGCGAGCGAGGGAGGGGGTGGGTGGGTGGGTGAGTGAGTGAGAGAGGGAGGGGGTGGGTGAGCGAGCGAGGGAGGGGGTGGGTGAGCGAGCGAGGGAGGGGGTGGGTGAGTGAGCGAGAGAGGGAGGGAGGGGGTGGGTGAGTGGGTGGGTGGGTGAGTGGGTGGGTGGGTGGCTAGAGAGGGAGGGGGTGGGTGGGTGAGCGAGCGAGGGAGGGGGTGGGTGAGTGAGTGAGCGAGAAAGGGAGGAGTGAGTGAGCGAGAGAGAGAGGGGTGGGTGAGCGAGAGAGGGAGGGGTGGGTGAGCGAGTGAGTGAGTGAGTGAGCTAGAGAGGGAGGGGGTGGGTGGGTGAACGAGCGAGGGAGGGGGTGGGTGAGTGAGCGAGCGAGAGAGGGAGGGGGTGAGCGAGCGAGAGAGGGAGGGGGTGGGTGAGTGAGTGAGTGAGCAAGCAATAGAGGGAGGGGGAGAGTGAGTGAGTGAGTGAGCGAGAGAGGGAGGGAGGGAGGGGGTGGGTGAGTGAGTGAGAGAGGGAGGGAGGGGGTGAGTGAGTGAGTGAGCGAGAGAGGGAGGGAGAGAGGGGGTGGGTGAGTGAGCGAGAGAGGGAGGGGGTGGGTGAGCGAGCGAGGGAGGGAGGGGGTGGGTGAGTGAGCGAGGGAGAGAGGGGGTGGGTGAGTGAGCGAGAGAGGGAGGGGGTGGGTGAGCGAGCGAGCGAGCGAGCGAGGGAGCGAGGGAGGGGGTGGGTGAGTGAGCGAGAGAGAGAGAGAGGGAGGGAGGGGGTGGGTGAGTGGGTGGGTGAGCTAGAGAGGGAGGGGGTGGGTGGGTGAGCGAGCGAGGGAGGGGGTGGGTGAGCGAGTGAGTGAGCTAGAGAGGGAGGGGGTGGGTGGGTGAGCGAGGGAGGGGGTGGGTGAGTGAGCTAGAGAGGGAGGGGGTGGGTGGGTGAGCGAGGGAGGGGGTGGGTGAGTGAGTGAGCGAGAGAGGGAGGGGTGGGTGAGCGAGTGAGTGAGTGAGCATTTGGGTGAGCAAGCGAGCGGGCCAATGAGCAGTCGAGCGAGGGAGCGGGCACTTTCCGCTATGTGTGGATATCCGCCTGTGGTGAGCAGTGAGCGGTGTGTGGATCTGTGTGCGGCGAGAGGTGAGTGGGAGACACGCTACATGCCAGACCGGCTGGGCTAGGTCCACTCACAGAATCCCCCACGGCCCCTTCCTCCCCTCCCTTACCCCCCTCCACTCCCCCACATTCAGGGCCACCCACGGAGCCACATGGGTGGCTGACAGGAGGGGGGGGGGCTGACAGGAGGGCGGTGGGGGCCCAGGGAATGTAGGTGGGCTCTGGAGGGACAACCGCTTTTATAAACAATTTGGCTCGCGAGGCCGCGGCTCTGGACATCGGGACGTGGTACGGTTCTCGCACGACTTGCACGTCTTTCGACAACACAGCCCGCCTGGCCATGGGAATGTGGAATTTCCGGGTGGTTTCTGAAGCGAAGAGGTTGTTTGTTTGTTTGATACAGAACGGCGCAGCAGAACACGCGACGGCACTGACGACTGATGGGTAATTGCAAAGGATTCGCAAATCGTTTTCTATATCGGTTTTTTTTTTCACGGTTGCCAAAAACGCCAAGCGGCCAACAACAAACAGCATTGCAAGGAAGGATTGCGGAACGGATCGTGGAGCAGACCGTGGAGTGGATTATGGAGCAGATCATAGAGCAGATCTGTGGAGTGGATCGTGGAGTGGACCGTGGAGGTGTTGGCCCAGGTGAAATGGAGCAGGAAGTGCCGCATCAGCCCGAGCCGGGGAAATCCCATGAATAAGAAACTCGTTCACATTCCCAGAAGACCCTCGCTGAGCCTCAAGGTGCATTTCCGGGAGGGTCCTGCCCCATCAGGAAGTTGGGCCACGGCTCCCATCGACGGGTGGATTTGGGCATCAGATGCTATCACGGAAAGCTACAGACTTTCCTCACTTTTAATTCCCCTCTCATGAACCTTCTTCTGTTCCTCTCTTCTCCCTTCAGTGTCTTCCGTTTTCCTAAACCATTGCTAGAGAGGGTGAGTGCGTCTGAGTGTGGATCTGTGTGTATCTGTGTGTGTGCGAGCGTGGATCTGTGTGTGTGCCATCATAAGCACCGTTCATTCGAAGGGCGTATTCCTTTTCCTGTCGCTCACATCCCATCGTTGAAGATTATAAACCCCAAGTAAACTTTCAAACTGTAGTCCCGTTGTAAGAGTTGGTTAGCATGAAAAAAAGTTTAACGTACAACGGTTTTTGTTTTATAGCATGATGAAGTCATCCACTAACCCATACACCTCTCACTCGCTCACAGGGCAAAGATCCCCCGTATAGCCTGAACAGACTTGTTAGGGCAAGTGCTATTGCTGCACCTATGAAGGCCGGCATGGCACACGAGGGGCTGGCGTGGCCAGCACCACGCCCAGCCGCCTTTGTCTCCCGAGTGGCGATGTTTACACACCGCAGCAGGTACTCTTTTGAGATTGAATCCACCCATGAGAGGCCCCGGACCGGCTCGGAAATTCAGAGCTAGGATGAAGATGACAATGCTGATGAGATGCTGCTCATGACGCCTCAGCTGCTCCCAATGAATCTAGATTTGAAGCTTTCGTGACTGCAGGAATCCATGCCCTTTGGTTCTTTCGGTAAAGTCACGTAGGATCGCTTGTGTTGCGATCGGAACGTCGTGATTTGTTTGATTTGATTTCTACCTACGTGACTTTACCGTAAGAACCAAAGAGTATGCTCCCAATGACATTGATGCTGCTGTGAATGACGACACTGCTGATGACACCGATGTTGCTGCTGCTGGTGCTGAAGGTGCCGATGGTGCCGTAGGGGCTTCATGGTGTCGATGCTGCTTCTGCTGCTGGTACCGATGGTGCTAATGGTGCTGATGGTGCAATGGTGCTGATGGTGCTGATGGTGATGATGGTGCTGATGGTGATGACGGTGCTGATGGTGTTGTTGGTGCTAATGGTGCTACTGCTGATGGTGCCGATGGTGCCGATGGTGCCGATGGTGCTGTTGGTACTAATGGTGCCGATGGTGCCGATGGTGGTAATGGTGCTGATGGTGCCGATGGTGCCGATGGTGCCGATGGTGCTAATGGTGCTGTTGGTACTAATGGTGCCGATGGTGCCGATGGTGCCGATGCTGCCGATGGTGCCGATGGTGGTAATGGTGCCGATGGTGTTGATGGTGCCGATGGTGCCGATGGTGCCGATGGTGCCGATGGTGCCGATGGTGACGATGGTGCCGATGGTGCTGATGGTGTTGATGGTGTTGATGGTGCTGATGGTGATGATGGTGCTGATGGTACCGATGGTGATGATGGTGCCGATGGTGATGATGGTGCCGATGGTGTTGATGGTGATGATGGTGCCGATGGTGTTGATGGTGATGATGGTGCCGATGGTGATGATGGTGCTGATGGTGCTGATGGTGATGATGGTGTTGATGGTGTTGATGGTGCTAATGGTGCTGATGGTGCCGATGGTGACGATGGTGCTGATGGTGCTGATGGTGCTGGCCATACCTGCAGGGAGAAGGCGCGCAGAGCCGGGATGGGGATGAGCGCTGCCATGAAGAAGGCGGCCATGTTGTTGATGGAGGTGAGCGCCACGCCGGTGCCCGTGCGCTTCAAGCACTCACCCGTCCTCCGCTGCAACCACCAGCAACAACGTCAACAACAAGGCTGTGTGTGTCTCTGCGCGTGTGTGCGTGCGTGTGCGTGCGTGTGTGTGCGCGAGAGTGTTGCGGGGAGCGATGGGCCCGACAGTCTGTTCAAGGCGTTATGGTTGATCTCTGTGTGGAGCGGTGGCGCACTGCTTAGGGCACCGCGCTACGAAACCCGGCGGACCCGATTTCGATCTCCGCTCACAGCCAGCATAGGTCCTGGGACCGCCCTAGGTTGACTCGGCCTCAAATGATTACCCGGTGCGGTGCGTAAACCATCACCAGTGGGGAAACAAAGACGGCAGGCCCGACACGGTGCTGGCCATGCATAGGTGCTCGCGAACAGCCCCTGCCCCGACAGCCTCTTGGGGCTGTAGGGGGGACCTTTGTCTTTGTGTGTGCGCGGCTGGCACCTCGAGCGGAATGTTCGTTTGCTGTCCCATCTCAGTGAAGCAGTGCGCCAGCAAGAAGACGTCATCTACCCCGATCCCCAGCGCCAGGAAGGGCAGCACCTGCAGGCGGCGGGGGGGGAGGGGGCACGGGGGGGGAGGGGGGGTCGGGAGGTTGGTGTGGGTCGGGAGGTTGGGGTGGGGCGGGGGGGGTGGGGCGGGGGTGGAGGGACACGCGACCCCGATCAGAACCATGGACAGTATTCGCAGACGATATTATGAGTCAATAGAGATACATCGTAAATTCATTAATTGATTAGCTAATTTATCCAGGAGAACCACACTTTTTCATGAAGGTCCTGCTGCTCCTCCTTTTGTTTTTGTAAGATGCTTCTAGCCAATTCATGATGACGAGTTGTGTTTATTATGCTGTACACGTGTGGGAGGAAAGCGGAGCACTCAGAGAAAACCCACGCCAAGGGCGAGGGGGCAACGCTCTACCTCCCACGTACAGATGGAAACAGATGGCGATTCGTCCACTTTCCTACACTGCCCTCTCCGAGCGAGCCAGGGTACGGCTCCTCCCCGACGCCCACGGCAAGGGCGTTTGACAGCAATGTGCGATGCACCAATCCTCGCTGCTGCCTGCGCAGCGCCGGATCACAGGCAGCCAAGTGTTTAGCCGCCACCACCACCACTGCCCAGCAGAGTTGTGGGTTAGGCCACGTAACGATCCGTCCCAATGTGACAATGACCTGCTGCTGCTGTGGTTGGCAGTGGTGCAAAAGCACAAATAACAAAACAACTCGGCACACTCCGTGCCAATACCACTGTGGCCTTAACGGGAACAAAAAATTAAGGCGACGTTTCGGGCAACAGCCCTTCAGCAGTGGGGCTATACCCTCTGATACCCCGCTTGGTACCCCCGTGGCACCCCCGTGGAATCCCCCGCGGCCCCCCCCCCCCGTCCCCACCTGCGTGGTGGCGGCGTTGAAGGAGATGCCGATGAGCGAGCAGAGCCCGAGGCCGGAGGCTACGGACAGAGCGACGAGCAGAACACCGGCGAGGCCCACGGCGCCCTGGGAGCGGCCGCACTCCCAGCGCAGCATCGTCATGCACGAGTACACCATCTACACAGACAACAACAATCCCCCCTCAATAGCCTTCACCGAATGTTGGGCGCAAGCGCCGTTGGCGAGCAGAATCTACGAAGGCCGGCATGGCACACGGGTACACATTTCAGGCCGAGTTGACCTAGGGGAGGCCCGGGACGGGTTCAGATATTCATCGCCAATGTTTGGCCGTAAGCGCGCATCGAACTCGGGTTGCCGGGTTTGTAGTGCGGCGCGCGCTAACCACTGCACAGCATCATCGTGAACAAGCACTCCATCTACACACACACACGTGCACATGACGACACGGTCACACAGACACACAGACACGTACACACACGAGGAACAGGTGTTCTCATTGGGGGGTGTCCAATGTCCCACGGTGACGGGTCAGGGGTCAGGGGTTAGGGAGCAGAGGAGCTCCCACTGCGACGGGAAATCTTGGGGTCGAGACCCCTCGTGACCTTGCCCCGTCTCCATGACCCCCTCTGTGACCCACTCGGTGACCCCTCTGTGACCATTCCCCCTCATCTCCGTGACTGCTCAGTGTGTGTCCCGCCCGGTGACTTCCGCGCGACCCCTCGGTGACCTCTCCGCAGACTCCCCCCCACCCCGTGACCCCCGCCTCAGTGACCCCCGCACGACCCCAGGCCTCTCACCATGAGCAGGTAGCCCCCGGCGATGCGCACGGCGCTCACGCTGGAGAAGGAGCGGAGGATGTCTTTGAGCGTCGTCTGTGTGAAGGAGCTGACGACGTGGCTCGAGTTGGGGGGCACGCTCTGTTGCACCACCTGCACCGCACGGCCCCCCCCCAACCGCACGCCACCACCACAACCACAACCATCACCGCAGAAAGACGGCGGTTATAACGACGGACGCACACGACGACGATCAATACCATGAGTAGGATGATGCTTGTTTACCCAAGGAAAGCCTCATGATTCTTTTTCAGGAGGGTCATGCCATTTTTTTGCTGCAGGGGCTGATGATTGCTGCTCGTGCTGCTGCTGCTGCTGCTGCGTGTGATCCCCATGGATCGAAATTTTTATTATTTTTCAAATCTGGAAGCAGACAGCGCGTGATAGTATTTTTACAGTTAATACCACGCCACCGCAGTATTAACCAGGGTGGCCTGCCGGATGTTAACCACAAAACTCTGCAACGATCGGCGAGTGCACAATTGCTGGGCCCCGGCGTGGTCACAGTCCCGTGACGATCGTAATGATGGAGCGCATGCGGACGACAATTTGGGCATCCGCCAAAATAACAACACGAGCTGGCCACACGTGGTGGAGAGGGCAGCAGGAGGAGGCTGGGCAGGTGGACGAGTTAGCGAATGAGGGAGCGAGCGGGCTAGTGAAATAGCGCGTGATAGAACCAGCACGCAGGTGAGTGCCTAAGTGAGCGGGTGAGTGGGCAATCGAGTGAGCCACACAGCGAGCGAGCAGGTGGGTGATCGAGCGAGCGGCAGTTTGAGTGAGCAGGTGGGTGCATGATCAAGCGAGCGGCAGTGTGAGTGAGCGGGTGCGTGATGAAGCAAGTGGCAGTGTGAGTGAGCGGGTGCGTGATGAAGCGAGTGGCAGTGTGAGTGAGCAGGTGCGTGATGAAGCGAGTGGCAGTGTGAGTGAGCGGGTGCGTGATGAAGCGAGTGGCAGTGTGAGTGAGCGGGTGCGTGATGAAGCGAGTGGCAGTGTGAGTGAGCGGGTGCGTGATGAAGCGAGTGGCAGTGTGAGTGAGCAGGTGCGTGATGAAGCGAGTGGCAGTGTGAGTGAGCGGGTGCGTGATGAAGCGAGTGGCAGTGTGAGTGAGCGGGTGCGTGATGAAGCGAGCGACAGAGCTAGCAGGTGGGTGATCGAGTAGCTGGCGGTCGAGCGTGTGGGCGAGCAAGCGGGCGAGTGGGCAACTTTCCCTCACCTGCACAAACTTGCGCTGCCAGGCGTCGAGCACGGCGGCCGCTTTCTCCCGGTTCCAGTTGACGTCGTGCATCTCGTAGTCGCCTTTGAACGTGCGGAACAGCTGATCGGCGCTCATCAGGTGGAACACCGTTTGCAGGGCCTGGGCGCTGTGGGAAGAGGGCAGGTCACAGAGGGCAGAGGTCACGCCGAGCTGCAATGGTACATCGCATCTCAATGCATTTTGAAAGGGCACCCCCAGGAGCAGCTGTCCCTGTGTGGTACAAGGTAGGGACAACGACTGTTGCTGATGTGTAATCCCAATTCAGTGATCTGCAAACTCGGACCGCGACGCCGATGAGGTCACAGCAGCCCCAACGTTCATCGTGAGCGAGGCGGCCGACGAATGGCGTCTCTACGGCGAGCACGGTGGCACCGCAGGACGAATCTGGGCGGCCCGCCGGGCGGCGCACGACTCACGTGAGAAGGCGCGAGCCGTTGCGTGCGGCGCCGCCGACGATGAGCTCCTCCTGCCAGTGCATGTAGCGCCGCGAGAAGCCGTAGCAGCCGCCCGAGAGCTCGCCCGCCACGTCGGGCGCCTGGGACACACGCGCAGAGATGCACGCACACAGAGACGCACGCATTATGTCAATATTTCTCCTGCCTCCTACATGAGCGAGACTCGTATACAGACACTGCCTCTTCTTCCTCGTCAACCTCATTACCAACCTCCTATTCATCCTCCTCCTCACCCTCCTCACCCTCCTCACCTGTCCCGAGTGTTTGTTGGGCGCCGTGTCAGGGCAGTCGGGGTCCGAGGGCTCCAGGCAAGGCCTGTCCATGTAGGCCCGGCCGACGCCGGCGCGCTGCAGCAGCCGCTCCAGCTGGCTCACGTCGAGCACGCGGCCCAGCGTCTCCAGCAGCCGCTCGGGGTCCAGGTTCGTCCACCGGATCACCGGTTGACCGCTGCAGATACAAGAGAGCCACGCTGAGTCGATGCACTCTTTGTTTTCAGGAGGGTCTCGCTGCTGCTGCTGCTATCGCACTGGGTTTTCATTTGTAACATGTTTTCAGATAATTAATGATGAGTCGCATTTATCATTCATGTCGGAGGAAACCGGAGCACCCGGAGAAAACCCACGCCTTCGCGAGGGGGCAACACTCTATCCCCGTACAGATAGAAACAGATGGCGATCAGTCCACTTGCTACGCTGCCTTCTCGTGGCGAGCCAGGGGTAGGGCACCTCCCTGACGCCCATGGGAAGGGGGTTTCACAGCAACATCTGTTTGGTGATCCACCAACCCCTGCTGCTGCTGCTGCTGCCTCCACAGCGCCGGATTACAGGCAGCAGTCATGTGCAGCAGCAGCAGCGAAGCCACCACGGCGCAGACACGGAGTACCGTGTTGACCGGAGAAATGCCCAGCCACCTGTCTCCCTCCTGTCCTATCTCCTCCCTCCTCCTCACCCTCCTCACCCTCCTCCTCACCCGCCCCCTTCCTCTGTACCCTCAGGCGAGGTTGACACGTGGAGTGAACTCGTGAGGGAGGACCCAGGATGAATTACGATGTCACTCGCCGCTTTGTGTTGCCCGTGGCTCGGAGTTGAACTCAGATCGCCGGGTTCGTAGTGCACTGTGCCAACCACTGCACCGCCGCTCCAGACAAAACCGGGCATGTGCGAACTCAGGTTTGTCGGGTCCGTAGTGCATCGTGCCAATCGCTGTCACCGCTTCACGCAAAAATACAAATATTCCCCGTGTAGCCTTTAACGACTGTTGGGGCAAGTGCCGTTGGCAAGTAGCACCGATGAAGGCCGACACGGCACACGGTGGCTGGGTGGCCAGCACCACGCCCGGCCACCTTTGTCTCCCCACCGCGAATCGGGTTCATAGCGCAGGGTGCTAACCACTACGCTATCGCTCGTCACTAAACACACACACACACACCAACTCACAAACTATACATGTTCACTTTAGGCTGAAGGGGTTTGTAGTGCAGTGTGCTAACCACTGCACCACCACTCCCAACATACTCACAGACTCACAAACACACGCACGGACGCACGCACAGCCGGCTTCCGTGCACAGGGGCTAGAGAGCCGTGAGCGTGTGTGTGTGTGAGTAAATGTGTGCACGCATGTGTGTACGTAATTGTGTGCGCGCGAGTGCGTATGTGAGTGTGTGTGCCCCAACAGTCTCGTTCAGGCCACATGGGGGATCTTTGTTTACGCGGTTTATGCTGCGTGCGTGTGTGTGTCCGTACTCGCACGTGTGTATACGCGTGCGAGTGCGGGCATGCAAGTGTGTGCACGTGTGCGTACGGGTGTGCGAACACACCCGTGTGTGCCTTGTGCATGCGGGGTAGGGTAGGGGTCTCTCTCGTGGCAGTCCACATTCCAAATCCCCCTCAGGGGGTGGCCTGGGTTACCAAAAACCATTTCAAAGGCTGCGTGTGTCGAGCGGGGAGGAGAGGAGGAGGAGAGCAGTGGAGGAGGAGATGAGGAGTAGGAAGAGAGGAGAGGAAGTGTGAGTGGGCTGTGTGTGTGTCTGTTTTGGCGTGTGTGTAATGTGTGTGTTTGGTGTACGCGCGCATGTGCGTACGGTGTGCGCACGTGTCTTGTGTGTGTGGAGTGCGTGTGTGCGTGTCAGTTGCTCTGCATGTGCGTGCGTGCTCCTAGCCTGGCACAGGAATTTCCGTGGCGTCGCCGTCACTTATTGGCAAATAGCGGTTGTTGTTGTTGTGGGAGTGCGTCTGTGTGTGTACGTGAATGTGCGTGTGTGCGTGCATGTGTTTGTCATTCTGTGCACATAATACATGTGTGTAGTGGGGAACCGTAGCGTAGTGGTTAGCGCACCGCACCACGAACTTGGCGACCCGAGTTCGATTCTCAGACATGACCAATACTTGCGTGGGCCTCCCCTAGGTTGACTCAGTATTAAATGAGTACCTGGTGCAATGTGAAAACAGCAGCACTGGGGAGGCAAAGGTGGCCGGGCATGGTGCTGACCACCCACCCCCTCATGTGCCGTGTCGGCCTTCATAGATGCTCGCTAACCGCATTTGGCCCAACAGTCTGTAAAATAATACACGGGTGATATTTGTCTTGTTTGTGTCTTTGCTTAATTGTACTTCAGTTAAGAAACCCTGGTTTTTTGTGTTTGGGGCTTAATGTGAATGCACATGTGGTGAACACACGCACGCACGCGCACACTCACACACGCATGCACACACACGCACACACATGCACAAAGACCCCATTAAGCCGTACATGCTGTCGGAGCAAGTGCTGTTAGCGAGCAGCTGTTAAAGCCGGTACGGCACACGATGGCGTGGTGCTAATCACACCACACCCATGTGTGCCCGACCGCCTGTCTCCCCGCTTCTGAATTTAAACACGGCGTCAGGCACTAATTTAAGGCCGAGCCAACCTAGGAGAGGAAGAGGATGGAATTGACTGTCCAGCGTGGTGAAGTATGGTCAAGCAACCCCCCACATAATGGGCACGTCCTGTGGAGGCCTTCATCCAGCAGCAGAGTGACAATGGGCTCTAAGCGAGGAAATGCACTTGTTCATTTTGATGTTGGATGTATTCTTGTGAAACAGGTGTGTTTATCTGTGTACACGGGGAAGCTGCGCTGCAGAGAGCCTCAAGACGTGTATTTCACGAGGGTGCTACTACTACGCTGGGATGTTTGGCCATGAATCCCCGCTGGCCGCGAGAGCCTGGGAGGGAACCGGAGAGCCCGGAGAACACACAGCACGGCCCTGCTGCTGCTGCTGTTTCGCAGACCGACTTGCTGTACTGCCACCACCTGGGTACCTCACCGTTCGTATGATCCACCAAACCAGACAGACTCTTTCAGCCATCTCATCCCTTGGCCCACAGCAACTTACCCAGAATGCCCTGACAGCTCCCTTTCTCTCTCACTCCCTCTCACACACTCACGGTGGTGCTGGTGGCCGGTTATGGCGGTTGTGGCAGTGGCGGTGATGATGGTGGGGATGATGGTGGTTTGGTGGCGGTGATGATGGTTTGGCGGCGGTGGTGGTGCCGAGCGCTGGGTGAGACAGCTGTTCCGCAATTTCCAGATCGCCCCCCCACCACCACCGCCACTCTCGCCATCGACTCTCCTCCGCCCTCAACACTCAACCCCCCCCGCCCCTCCCCCACCGCCGCCCCCCCAAACACGGCGGTCTTCATTCTCTCCCGTCTCGTCGAGCGCTCTGCACGGACACGGAGTCACAAACCGCCCCCCCATAGCAAGCCGCCCCCATTAGCACAAGAATGAGCGCTGGGGTAAGTGTATTTACGGCCCAGCCGCTACCAAATTTGGCCACCCATTGTCCCGGCGGTCCCAGCTGCAGATCCGGGTGACAAAGCCAGCGCTGGTGTCCAAGTTTCTCACGGGCAGCGCTGCTTGTAAATCTCACAGCCCCTTCTTCTCGCTCTCTCTCTCTCTCCCGGCGTCCTCCTCCTCCTCCTCCGCTCCATCTCGCTCCGCCGCACTCCCTGCCTCTCTCCCGCTCTCCCTGCCTCTCTCATCCTCCCGCTCGCTCTCTCTCCTCTCTCTCTCTCTGCCCATCCCACCCCGCGCGCTATCCCCCGAAGCTTAGTCCACCCCGGAGTTTGCAGACCGCCGCCACCCACATAGGAGCACTGAGTTTGCTCGCTCGTTAAAATCCTGCCGCTCTCCCCCCCCCTCACTCCGTGCCACCCCTCCGTCCACCCCCCACCACGGTTTTGTTTCGGTGTCCAACCGGCCGCACGCTGACGTCTTGATATCGGCAGAGTCGCCGGACTGTGTGTCGGCGACACCTGGGGTCGTGGCCACTTGCACGCACCGAAGGCGGGACCTGCACACGTGGAGGGGGGGAGCACTGCCACTAGCCGTCACTCACCTCCCTGTCACCCTTCTACCGCTACCACCGTGGTTACCGCTCCCACGAACTTCACTCGTCGATTCCGTCACACGCCGCGTTCAACCACCACGCTGCAGGTCACAGCAACACTCACCAACTCACTCACTCACCAATTAACCCACTCGCTCACCCACCCACCCACTCACCACACTGCAGGTCAGAATAACACACTCACTAACTCACACACTCGCTCACCCACCCACCCACCCACTCACCACACTGCAGGTCACCCCACCTCTCTCTCTGCTTCTTCTCTCGCACTGTTCCACTCTGGAAGAGCTCTCTCCCATCGTCATCTCTTCCCCCCAAGCTCTTACAATAATAACAGCACCTTGCTCAACACAAGGAACGTGTTCCTCTCTTAGCCATTACAACCCCAATGGTGCTACTTGTTGCTGGCCGCTCGACGTTTCGGGCCCTTGGACCCTGTGCTCGGCAACCGCAATGTAAAAAATTAACCCGTAAAAACAAAGTTTTTCACTATAAATCCTTTATATGCGTGGCGGCTGGAGTCCTCTCGTCCTCTGGCTTGAGATGGCTGCCACCTATGGGTCAGATGATTGCCTGCCAACATTAAGCAATTAGTAATTAAATATAATTTTTTTTTTCCTAAAAAGTGTAAAATTTTGGATTTTTTTTCACGAAAATAAATTGTCACGCACAACGAGTCTGTGTGCAAAATGTCAGCTCGATTGGATCACGGGAAGTGGGTTAAAAAACGACCGAAAGATTTGCACGGTCGTAAGCACGCAAGCAAGTGAACTTAATATAAAGGATTTAAAAATAAATCTTGACACACACGGCCCCCCGTGTCCCTCCACTGCTCGATGAGGGCCTCCCCACACCACGTTGGCCGTGGGGGCTGTTCGACCGTACTTCACCACGCCGCTCAGTGTGGGCTGGCGAGTTGACGAGACCACAAACTCGCTGCACAGGAACTCAGCGGTGCCGACTCCGACCTCTCAGCGTCTCTGACCTCTGAGTCACCCGCCCACCTACGTCCTCCTCTTCCCCTTCCATCATCTCCATCCTCACTGTCAATCCTTCTGATCCACACGTCTCGACCAACACTGAACACTTAAAATAAAAAAAACAGTAGTGGTAAAGACTTACGGCAGATATATGAAGCCTTCTTGTAGTTTAGCTCCGTCCCAGAAGCAGTCGAGTGGCGTTATGACCACGCACGGGAACAGACGTTCCACCAGCTCCAGAACGGGCAGATGGGCAGGCGGGCAGACGAGCGGGCAATGGACACGTGGACACACGGAGAAAAAGACGACAACACAGAAACGATTACAAACTCCACAAGGCCTCGTACCTCTATATCCGCTGCTGTCACATCCGGACTGTAGCACCCAGACATTGAAGCCAGCACGAGATGCCCTACTTTTTTTGTGACTATCGAATGAGATTCGTAACACCTACTGTGAAGCAAAGCAGATTATGTATGGTACTATTAATGGGTAATGCACCGCGGTATTAACCAGGATGGTCCCCGGGTTCAAATCAACCGCGAATATCTGTAAGGAGCAGCAAACGTGCCACCACCGGCCACGTCACCCACCTCCCCACTCCACCACTAGACTGGAGATCCCAGTTCCCCGTGAGTCTATGGGTCACCAATGGCGTCTATGGGACATGGGGGCAGCCCCGACTCGGATTTGAACCCAGACACCTCGGTGGTATCGGCTCGGGCAGAGTCTAAAAGGGCTGTGGATGCTGGGAGAAAAGGGTGAAACGTGATTGTGGGAGGGTGGAGAAGGAGCCTGGGAGCAACGGGGAATGGGACGTCACGCATGGACTCACCTGGTCCACGAGGGATATCTCGAAAATGGGTATGCCGCTCTTGAAGCAGAGCTTGTCTAGAGTCCACTCCCTGGGACGCACCACGGGGAGATGGAGTGGCGTGGGGAGGAGTCAACAATCATATATAACAGCCGACAACACCTACCAACTACAAATATCAACGACCAACAACAACGTTCAACAACAACTCCACCACCATCAACAATAACGGAAACTCCTGCCGACAACAACCAACATCAACCACCACCAACCACAATCAACAACAACAATCAACAACAACAGCCAATAGCTGATGATGATGATGATGACGATAACACTGACATTACAAAGACAGCGATGACGGTGACAATGATGGCGACGATGACGATGGCGACCATGATGGCGATTACAATAATCACGACGGTGACGGTTTGGGTTATGATCACGACATTGATGATGATGATGACAAAGACGATGGCGACACTCACTTCCCGTAGAGGGTGACCTGCGTGCGACTGGCCGCCTGAGCCGACACCAGGTGCTGCCTCAACCCCTCGGGGGTCAACTGCTGCCTGGCCTTCTCAGCTCCGATGCCACCGCCACCTGAACGCCCCGTCTGAATGAGCATCTGTGGACTCGTTCCGGCGTCTTCGCCGATCTTGAGCCGTGTGTAGGCGAGCTCTCGGCTCACTCGTCCGTCCACTGCACAGACAAAGATCCCCCCCCCCATTAACAGACCGGTGGGACAAGTGCTGTTAGCGAGCAGCACACGCGAGGGGGTGGGTGGCCAGCACCACACCTGGACGCTTTAGTCTCCTCAGTGCTGATTTATATACACCGCACCAGGTACTCGTTTATGGCTGAGTCGACCTAGGGGAGGCCCAGCACCGGTTTAGGTTTTCATCACTGGTTTTGACCACGAGTGCGAATCGAACTCGGGTCGCCGGGTTGATGACAAGCGCGCGAACCGCTGCGCCATCGCTCTCCCGCAAAAACAAAGATACACAACAACAACAACCGCCATTCGCCACCAAGTGGTGGTGACGTCACCACGGCGCTTGTGCTGGGCTATGTGCACGCACATACGCACGCACACACTCATGGACATACATTTCAAATACTTTAAACATGTGGGAACACCATCATCACCACCGTCACGACGTGCTGTCGGGTTGCATCGTCCATCGTTCAGCACCACGTCCAACGTTTCAATCCCTGAAGCTCCCCCCGAGTGCGTGCAGCGAAACGTCGGACTTCGCACCAAACATCATGCGGCAAGACCGCCAACTCACGCCGGAGAGCTGCATGTTCAAAAACGACTCGACACCGATGCGAGCCGTGTCAGGGATCTGAACCCAGCTCGCCGGATTCGTAGCGCGGCAACAAAGAGTTGGATTGGGCTCCATCCGCGTTCCACAACACACGGGAAAATTGATCCGGACTGGATTTTCCCCAGCGCTCACCCTGCCCACTTCCCTCCGCCTCCTTTCCCCTCTCCTGCTCACTCTGCTGCTCCCCCCACCATTGCGGGCTAGCCGTGCCCAACGCGGGTAATTGAGTGATGGATGATTTCCACACGGCGGTGGCGGCGCACGATCGTTTTAAACGCGGTACGCGAGCGCGGCTCCGTGGGTCGTGCGACAACGAGCGAGAGACGGGTTTTCGCTTCAAGCGTCACTTCTGTGTGACCAGGCGAGCGCACGCGAAAGAGAGCGGCAGAGGAGCCTGGTCTGCACAGAGCGCCCTGGGGTCACCGACCGTCACGAGAAAAGCAAAACAAATAATGTTATGGCAATGTAGCAAACGTAAAAAAAAATCTGAGCAAAAGCCAAAATAGAAACAGGGGAAAAAAGAACTGCGTTAGAGAATGCATCATAAACAGTGCTGAAACATAATCGAAGTTACTTAAATTAAATTCCTGGTAACGCAAGTTGGCTCGAACACTGTTCATAGTAAAGTCGAAGAAAGATGACAATCGAGTTTGGGCGATTGTTGCACCGGCGAGAGAACCGAGAATGCCGCGTGTTGGCGAAGAAACGAGCACGGTGGCACACAGCCTCGCTCTGTGACAAAGATCCCCCGTGTGGCCTTGACAGACTGGCGGGGCAAGTGCTGTTAGCGAGCACCTATGAAGGCCGGCACGGCACACGAAGAAATGGGTGGCCAGCACTACGCCCGGTCGCCTTTGTCTCCCAAGTGGAAATGTTTACACACCGCACTAGGCAATCATTTTCAGGTTGAGTCCACCTAGAGGAGGCCCAGGACAGGTTCAGATAATCGTCACTGAATACAAGTATGTTGAACTTCTTTCGCACCGTACGTAGCCAACCGTGCAAATTGGAGGTGTTGGTTGTGAGCGGGAATCAAAGCCGTTCGTAGCGCAATGCGCTAACCACTATGGTACCACTCCCCCACCTAAACACACACACACTGTCTCACACTCACACACACACACGCGCGACAGCTGTCTTTACCCAGGGTCACACGGTGACTCGACCTTTCACCCCCAGAGTTTCCCAAAAAAGGGACGGACGGAATGAACGTCCTCAGCTGGAATGAAGGCACAAGCCAGGGGGGGAAGGGTGGGGAGGGGAGAGGCACAGTCATGCAATGCCTTCCCCTCGCCACTGCTGGTAGAAGGGTCTGCACTAAAGACAGCTCCAGGGAGCTCCTCTGGAGCGAATGGTGGCCTGTATTGAGGCTGTATCCCATTATTGCATTCTTATGTATGTGTAAACGTTTAGGGAACTGTTCGACTAATTCGTTTTTTTTGTTCCAACAACTGGTCCCGCCTCTTTAATGATGTCCACGGGCAGGGTGGTGGCAGCGTGCCTCTTGAGTCAGATCAAGAAGTTCGATTCACTCACTGAGTGAGCTCCACACACGCACTCGCTCACACTCTGCAGAACAGGGGGAGAACGTACAAATTCCGCACAGAAAGGGTTGGGAATTGACTCCATGGGACAGAACAGCATAGTTATTGTTGGCGTAAAACGCTAATTGCCAAGTTGATGACGATGATTAACAGTGAATGGTGAACGTAACATTAAGAAATACATTTTAGGACCGATCGTAATATCAGCCACGCTGCGATGAACGCACGTGATATGACCAGCGCCACTTGGGTTAAACCAAGGGAAGTCAATTAACTGCGGAATCCTACACGTGTTCTGCATTCGTTAAGCACAAGGGCAATGAGTGGCCACTTACAAATTAAAAGTCCCCTTGGGCCACCCAACTGCACCTGCCCTGCAAATTAAGAGTTTCCCCCCGCCCCCACCCCGACAGCCGCACTGGGCAGGAAATGTGGATTTTTTTTGTAACTGCCACACAAGTGTAAGCGCCGATGCCGATTGGTTCGGAATCCTGTGACCGCCCCCAGCCAATGGTGAGCGGGGGCACGCCACATTTCTGACTTCCAGGATTTATCTCCGACCTCCTGGCTCTTGTCCTGAAGGTGCTCGGCGCAATTTCCAGCAAAAGGTCGCGAATTTAATCCCGATATTTGGTTATGAGAATTGTTCTTTCATTCACCGGTGGGCGAGCCGAAACAATCACAAATGGTGGCGCGTTCACCGCTCGTACGCCGTGGGACAATTTCATTTGTTGGCCTATGTTGGGTGGTGGAGGGTTTTATTTTTTACCGATTCGTTTGTCCTAATTCGATTCATGTGGTGAACGAAGCGGCCTTTAGTTACTGAAGGGGTCATGGACCCCTATTACATACCGAACACAAAGACAAAGATCCCCTGTGTAGCCTACGTAGACGGTTTGGGCAAGTGCTGTTAGCGAGCACCTATTAAGGTTGGCATTTGGCATGAAAGGGTGGTGTGGCCAAAGCTATATCCAGCCACCATTGTATCCTCAATGCATCAGGCACTCATTTAAGGCGGAGTTGACCTAGGGCAGGCCCAGCACCAGTTCAGATAATTAATCATCACCGATGTTGGCCGCGAGCACAAATCGAACTCGCCGGGTTCGGAGCACAATGCACTAATCACTGCGCCACCGCTCCCCTCAACATTACTACACACATACGCATACCTGAAGTGCTCACATACACGTGTTGTGTATAGGGTGGATGGAAATTTCCTTTACCCATTCATCATTTTGTGTCCACAGCAGCTTTCAAGACAGGGGTGTATGAACTTTACGCCCACCCTACACCGAGTCTCCTAAGCAGGCCCAAATAGAGCCATTACGGTACACGTTTAGCTATTACAATGAGGGCTTATACGTCGACAGACTTGTTCCTGCTAAATGAATGTGGAATTTGCACCCACGAGAATGTACCCAGAGCAAGTTCTTCCAACACTGTTTTGATTGCATGTGTGTCTTCGTGTCATTCTCTGTGTGTCTGTGTATGTATCTGTGTATGTATGTGCCATTGTCTTTGTGTGTCTCTTGCTAGGCACGCTGAAGAAAAACTTGCAGAGCCCACATGTAGATTCAGGTCGGGGAAGTCCTATACATTTTCTGTCCGTCTGCTACAGCAGAGGTGTAGGAAAATTCCAACAGGACCTACATCTCTGCTTTATTCACCTAGTCCATGCCTATAATACCATCAATATGCCAGGGCTCTGAGTTATTTTTAATGCTTTTGGGGTCCCTAAATCTCTGCTCACAATCAGTAAGGACCTTCATGTTGGTAGGCAGGCCCGGGTAAATCCAGAGCCATTCCCGTTTCACCTTAGGGAGAGACAGGGATGTCCTCTAGTTCTGACATTACTTAACATACTTTTCGACCACGTAGTTCGATAAGCTTTCGATGGCTGTACCGGAGGAATTTCCATCTGGAACAGATACAATGGGAGTCTGATCAATGCCCGGGTGCGGTCAAGGGATGGCTCCCTTTTGGTCAACCACGTTATTGCAGATGCTGATGATCTGATGGTGGCTACTCACTCTGAGAAGGAGTCAGGAGCTTTGCTGCTCATGTGACTCGGAGGTGGGGCCTTACCATTAGCCCCACGAAAGGTACCTAACTGGGTATTTCATGCCATCAAACACTCCACCCCTCAACTCCCCATTGGTGATGGGGCAGATGTGGAGGGAATGGAGATGTTTCCGTACCTGGGCAGTGTGCTTATGATTCGTTCTGGTTTGCCAAGAAAAGTCTTACTACAAATCAGTCGACTGGCATCACATTTTCATCAGCTGCATAATGCTACGTGGAAGCAATCTGGTCTGTGGCTCCACACGAAACTCCGGGTCTTTCTCGGTCACAGTCATGCACTCCTTTCTCTCGGCTTGCAAAACGTGGACCCCTCTGAAGGAACATCTGTGCCGGTTAGAAACATTTAGGCTGGCCTGCCTACGGATCCATCCTGGGTTTAACCAGGCTGGATTGTGTGAGGAGCTCACAAATCCTTGAAAGATCTGAACTCATTCCCATCGGTGAACTCCTCGGGCAGGCAAGGCTGCGTTGGCTGTGTCACGTAGCCCACATGCCCAGCCAACACATGCCCGAACAGCTTCTATTTGGCCGGACTGAGGGTGCTAAAAGGGCAAAGCACGGTCTGGAGAAGAGATGGACCGATGTGTTGTGGAAAGATGTGGAGCGGATTTGACTCGCCGCTGACTGCTACCAGCGGTGTCAAGATCGGCCTCTGTGGGGGAGGCTGTTAAGGATGTTACTGGGAAGTCAGAGGAAGTCACGCTCCAGCAACAGCGATGGGTGGAGGAGCGACGCTCACAAAAACGAGGGGAGCGTCTGGCGGCTAAAATGCAGCAAGTTGGTAGTGGGGAGCGCGGTTGTCAACACAGTCAGTCAACCCATGGCGCTCGGGTCTGTCCGGTGACCTGCCAGCGGGCCTTCCGACACTTCACGTGGCCTCCAAAGTGCACCTAGCATGGCACAAGCGCCGTGGTGACGCCCCCGCTACTTATTGGTGAACGGCGACTGCTGTTGTTGTTGTGTGTGTGTGTGTCTCTATGTGTGTGTGTCTCTGTGTGTGTGTTGGCTTCCACCCCAGCCGTGCTGCCGGGGATGGGCGCTGGGATAATGGGGCAGCTGGGGGAGGGGAGAGCACAGGGAGAGAGAGAGGAAGGGGGAGGTGGGGAGAGAGAGAGTGGTGGTGGGGGGGTAGAGTGGTGGGGGGGGCGCGGGGATGGAACTCGGCCACCACCGGTCAGACCACACAGCGAGCACAGGGGGCAAAATGGCGGCAGCTTTGGCTGCTGTCTTCTCTCCTCCCCCTCACCCCACTCAGCTCTACCCCCCCTCACCCCTCATCCAACTCAGCTCTACCTTCTCTCTCCCTTACCCCTCACCCCACTCAGCTCTCTCTCCTCACCCCACTCTCTCCCTCACTCCTCTCTTCTGCCTCTCCTCTCGCTTACTACTTCTCACTGCTCCCCCTCCGGCCTCCACTCGCTCTCAATTCACACACTCACCTCTGACTCCTCTCCCCTCACCACCTTCTCGTCCCTCTCCACTCCTCACTCCCAACTCCTCTTTCCACTCTCCCTCATCGAAACTCCCAGTGCTCTCAATGCCTCGATCTACCCTGTACCCCCATGCCATCCTCTTAAGTAGCTCGTGCTACTCTCCTCCGATCCCCTACTCCGCTGCTATCTTCCTCCCTCCCGTACCCTCCTCCTCCTCTCACCCCTTCTCCCCCACTCTACTGTCCTATCTCCCATACTCCGCTCTGCTCTCCCCTGCACCGTCCCCTCTCTTGGCCGATAAACATCCCCGCTCCCCGTCCCTCGCGGGGGTCACACCCTGCGAGCCCAATTGGAATCCTGCAGAAACGACGGTGACTTGACCAAATTCAAACTCGGAGGACAGAGGTAGACCGTTACATCGCAAGGAAATCACTGGGCCTCGTGGAGAAGATGAATGTCAATAAACTGACGATGCACCTCCTTCCCATATCTGGCTTCCACCTAACATTTTTTATTTAAATCCACACATCCCATCAGCCACACGGCATTCCTTCTGGGAGCGATTATTTCAGCCGAAATGGCTCACCACAAGCGAAGCTCAGGAACGGTTTCGTGACATTCAGGGTCTCATCAGCAGGATAATCATGAGAGGTGACCAACAGCTTGGAGAGGCCTTCATCCAGCAGTGGATCGACCATGGTTTGTGAAGATATATTTGGGTTCACGTCATACTACGCCCATGCCTGGCCACGTTTGTCTGCACAGTTGGGTTGTCAAAATTATCATCATCGCCATCCTTGAACTCGGGTGGCCGAGTTTGCAGCGCGGTGTGATAACCACTGCACCACCGCTCCCCACAAACACGCAAACACAACAGTCACCATTCACCACTAAGTGGCGGTGATGTCACCACGGCGCTTGTGCCAGGCTAGGTGCACTGCGAGGCCACGTGAAGTATTACCGGCTGGCTGCTAGGTCACGGAACAGACCCAGATGCCGTGAGAAGATTGGCAGATGCACCGCATGCTCCGCACGCACCACGCTAACCGCACGCACCACACTGCAAGCACCGCCCGCACCGCACGCACCTTCCACCCAGAGCTCCTCGATATCGGTCTCGACGGAGGCCACGCGGAGGCCCACGGCGAAGGCCCCGAAGACGAGGAGGCCCAGGAAGAGGACCTTGCCGCAGTGTGCGTGGATCCGGCAGCCGAGCTCGAACAGCACGGCCTGCAGGCGCGCGCGCAGCCACAGCGGCGCGTGCCGCCCAGTCGCCCGGCCCTGCCACCGCGCCACAAACAGAAATCACGCTCGTGTCCAGACCTCGCGACGCGTTCACCCGGTGCCCTCGCACTTCGCTTCAGCCGTGGATTCCATAGGGTTCAGATCCCCACCACGCCCCCTACTCCTGCCCGCTTCCCACTTTGAGACCCCAAAGATTGAAATTGTATTGCTATTTACTGGAGAAAAAAACCTTGAATGTTTAATTATTGCCATGAATGTGGGGCACTCGTTAGTGCGTGGTGTAAACTTGAGGAAAGAAATGCACAACACGTGGCGCAATTCAGAGATGACATCACGTGTAATTACATGTTCATAATCATGATGATCACCATCATTGCGATGACGATCTCAATTGTTATAAGCAGCATTCTCATAATTATCAACAAGGACACCTCCTCCTCCAAAATCATCAACACCACCATCAGAATTGTCATCAACATCCCCATCAAAAAAACATCATCATGTCACAGCCTGGTGTCTTGTTGCTAGATACTACGTACGGAATAAAGCGAGTGGAATAAATTTCAGCAGACAAAGTGACAAAGTGATTTTCTGCTCAAATGAGCATTGAGGCATTGGTGTTCATCTCCCGTGTATATCCCTGCAGAGCCAGTGATGGGAATTCCTCATTCTTATGGTGGGGGTGAGTCTATGCAGAAAATAAATCATTGTGGATCTTCCCTACAAAGTCGATACCTACTTAATCGCCCTCCGAGGGATGATGGGCCGAGTCAACCCCCACAACCAGGAGTTGAATCCGTGACCTTCCGAGTGGATCACAGTGGGTGGATCGTGGTGGATGGATTGTGGTGGGTGGATTGTGGTAGCTTTATTTGTGCAGGGTGCTTAAGTGCTGGGCGGGCATGGGGTTACTCTCGGTCATTTGGGCGCCCTGCGTGAGACCTCACAATGATAGTGAAGCCACAATTTGAAACTCTGGAGCCCAAGAATTGTATTTTTGCACACAAAAAAAACACAACGCACACGGACACAGACCCACGGGCACACACAAGAAACACAAATAGGGCCGGACAAAGGGACGACTAAAAAAATGTACCCCAGAAAAGGGAATTAAATAAATAAACAGAAAACAAAAACTGCAGCGGAGAAGAAAAAGAGCTGGTTGGGTTTTTTTCCACCCGTAAAATAGAGCCTTGTTTTTAGGGCCAAACAAATGGGACAATGGGCCCAGTGGTTTTAGTGTGAAATGAGAAAGGGGGCCAGGGGCTGTGGGGACAAAGAGAGGGGCCCCACTCACCCCCTTAGTCCCCTGCAAGCCCCCTCACAATATTCTCTCAATCCACACAGGGACCCCCTAACACAGAAACCCCAAATGCCTGGACATGTTAGAATGCCTAATTCTACATCGACACACTCTGACTTGCTCGCTGACACTCTCACTCGCACACGGTGGCGACGCCACGGACCAGAGGCAGCGCGCTCGCCACTTGTGGAAAAGAGGTTCGCGGATTCCTTGGTACTATTAGCCGTGAGAAAACGAATACTATTAGCCGTGAGAATGCGAAGTGCCATCCGCTTCACTCGCAGTGGACGTTAAAGATTCCCGTGACGCCGTTCGCAAGAACCGGCCGTGGTGTGCCGACGTCACGGCCCAAATTTGCCAGATTTAGAATTGGGATTTGCACATGCAGCTCATCAATGCCCACGACTGCGGGCAGGACCCACCTGGGAAAGAGTCCTGAGACTCAGGCTTTCCTGGGATACACGCAGAATAAATACTACTACAGGAGATACACATTGTGCTTTAGCATCACCACCACCACAACGGGAGGATGACCATCACCTGCAAGCTGCCATGACCATAATCATTACCATCATAACTAACATTAGCATACAAATTATCATCAGTAGCAGCATTCATATTATCAGCAGCTCCTCCGATCAGCACGATTGGCTACGTACGGTGCAAAATAAGTTCTACGTACATATACATACATCACATGATAATAAACAAAATCATGATCAACATCACCATCATCAGCTGCACCATCAACAGCATCAGCAACAACATTATCAGCAGCATCTCCAGCATCATTACCAACCCCATGTTACAAGAGCGTGGAAGCACGTGTGTCACAGCTGAGTGCGGGGCTAATAGGTGCTCGCTAACAGCACTCGTCCATACAAGGCAACAGGGTATACTGTGAGTGAGCGTAAGGGACGTGTGTGTGTGTGCTCGTGTGAATATTGGTAAAGATATGTGGGAGTGTCTCCCCTACGTGTGAGTGTATGGATGTGAGTATGTTTACGTGAGTGTATTATGCACGTGTGTAAATGTATGAATGAACGTGGGTGTGAGTCTGTATGTATGGGTGTGTGAGTTGTGGGAGTATGAATGGATATGTGGGTGTATCTCTACACGCGTGTGTGAGTGTATCTCTGCACGTGTGTGAGTGTAACTCTGCACGTGTGTGTGAGTGTGTCTCTGCACGTGTGTGAGTGTAACTCTGCACGTGTGTGTGTGTGTAACTCTGCACGTGTGTGAGTGTAACTCTGCACGTGTGTGTGTGTAACTCTGCACGTGTGTGTGTGTAACTCTGCACGTGTGAGTGAGTGTATCTCTGCACGTGTGTGAGTGTATCTCTGCACGTGTGTGTGTGTGTGTAACTCTGCACGTGTGAGTAAGTAACTCTGCACGTGTGTGTGTAACTCTGCACGTGTGAGTGAGTGTAACTCTGCACGTGTGTGTGAGTGTATCTCTGCACGTGTGTGTGTGTAACTCTGCACGTGTGAGTGAGTAACTCTGCACGTGTGTGTGTGTAACTCTGCACGTGTGAGTGAGTGTAACTCTGCACGTGTGTGTGTGTGTCTCTGCACGTGTGTGTGTCTCTGCACGTGTGTGTGTGTGTATCTCTGCACGTGTGTGAGTGTAACTCTGCACGTGTATGTGAGTGTATCTCTGCACGTGTGTGCCCATGTGTTTGTGAGCATTGATAAGCATGTAAGTGTGCGTGCATGCATGTGTGATTGTGTTTTCAATTTCCATCTCCACTACTGCCAAACACACACAAAACAGTATTTCTATACTTAACATTAACACACAGCAACACAAGGACACACTACATCCCTTACGTATACAACAGCACAAACACATCACACTAAACATACTTAACACAACACATACACAACACAAAACACATGCATACTTGTCAATACACAACACAATACATCCCTAATAAGTACAAACACAACACACTATGTATACACACACAGTATTCCCTGTACTCTTAGCAACACACACACAACACAGTCCACATACTTAAGACAACACATGCACCATTGTGTACACACACCACACACTCTACTTGACACACAACACACACTGGCACCGCTACACATACAGTACTCATCTCACACCATAACAAACACTGCGATAAACACAACACGACTCTCTATACACACACTGGCAGATCATAACACAACAACAACAACTTCCTACACATACAACGCCAGCCAACACAACATTACACACTAAGACGACAAACATACACACAATTACACGCACTGTACAACGTTACATTCCATACACCGCTTAAGCAGCACAGTACAGTGTACACATTAGCAACAGCACACACAACACATGCTGTACACACACACACACAGCATACACGAGACACACACTAACACATGCTCTACACACACACAGCATACACGATACACACAACACATGCTGTACACACACACACAGCATACACGAGACACACACTAACACATGCTCTACACACACACAGCATACACGATACACACAACACATGCTGTACACACACACACAGCATACACGATACACACAACACATGCTGTACACACACACACAGCATACACGATACACACAACACATGCTGTACACACACACACATCATACACGATACACACAACACATGCTGTACACACACACACATCATACACGATACACACAACACATGCTGTACACACACACACAGCATACACGAGACACACACTAACACATGCTCTACACACACACAGCATACACGATACACACAACACATGCTGTACACACACACACAGCATACACGATACACACAACACATGCTGTACACACACACACAGCATACACGATACACACAACACATGCTGTACACACACACACAGCATACACGATACACACAACACATGCTGTACACACACACAGCATACACGATACACACAACACATGCTGTACACACACACACATCATACACGATACACACAACACATGCTGTACACACACACACATCATACACGATACACACAACACATGCTGTACACACACACACAGCATACACGATACACACAACACATGCTGTACACACACACACACACAGCATACACGATACACACAACACATGCTGTACATACACACACACAGCATACACGATACACACAACACATGCTGTACACACACACACACAGCATACACGATACACACAACACATGCTGTACACACACACACAGCATACACGATACACACAACACATGCTGTACACACACACACAGCATACACGATACACACAACACATGCTGTACACACACACAGCATACACGATACACACAACACATGCTGTACACACACACACACAGCATACACGATACACACAACACATGCTGTACACACAACACACAGCATACACGATACACACAACACATGCTGTACACACAACACACAGCATACACGATACACACAACACATGCTGTACACACAAACACAGCATACACGATACACACAACACATGATGTACAAACACACACAGCATACACGATACACACAACACGTGCTGTACACACACACACAGCATACACGATACACACAACACATGCTGTACACACACACAGCATACACGATACACACAACACATGCTGTACACACACACAGCATACACGATACACACACTAACACATGCTGTACATACACACACAGCATACACGATACACACAATACATGCTGTACACACACACACGATACACACAACACATGCTGTACACACACACAGCATACACGATACACACACTAACATATGCTCTACACACAACAACAACAGATACAATGCACACACACAACATCACATCCTGTACACACATGTACAAGTTGTACACACAGACACACTTAACACACAGACACACTTAACACACAGCACATACAATACTGTACACGTGCAAATGACCACACAGGACAGTGCGTGTACAGTGCACACTAACAACACGCAATGTGACTCCGTGTGTGTGTCCTGTGTGGGTTTAACTGCGTGTCTGTGTTGTGTTTCTATCTCCGTGCCATGTGTGAGTTTAGTGTTGACCCGTGCGTGGTTGTGTCTGTGTGTGCGTCCTTGACGCCTCTTCCCTGTGTGTGTGTGGTGGTGTTCTGTGTGTGTGTGGTGGTGTTCTGTGTGTGTGTGGTGGTGGTGTTCTGTGTGTGTGTGGTGGTGGTGTTCTGTGTGTGTGGTGGTGTTCTGTGTGTGTGGTGGTGTTCTGTGTGGGTGGTGTTGTGTGTGTGTGGTGGTGTTCTGTGTGTGTGGTGGTGTTCTGTGTGTGGGTGGTGTTCTGTGTGTGGTGGTGTTCTGTGTTTGTGGTGGTGTTCTGTGTGTGTGGTGGTGTTCTGTGTGTGTGGTGGTATTCTGTGTGTGGTGGTGTTGTGTGTGTGTGGTGGTGGTGTTCTGTGTGTGTGGTGTTCTGTGTGTGTGGTGGTATTCTGTGTGTGGTGGTGTTGTGTGTGTGTGGTGGTGTTGTGTGTGTGGTGGTGTTCTGTGTGTGTGGTGGTGTTCTGTGTGTGTGGTGGTGTTCTGTGTGTGTGGTGGTGTTCTGTGTGTGTTGGTGGTGTTCTGTGTGTGTGGTGGTGTTCTGTGTGTGGTGGTGTTCTGTGTGTGGTGGTGGTGTTCTGTGTGTGGTGGTGGTGTTCTGTGTGTGTGGTGGTGTTCTGTGTGTGTGGTGGTGTTCTGTGTTTGTGGTGGTGTTCTGTGTGTGTGGTGGTGTTCTGTGTGTGTGGTGGTGTTCTGTGTTTGTGGTGGTGTTCTGTGTGTGTGGTGGTGTTCTGTGTGTGTGGTGGTGTTCTGTGTGTGTGGTGGTGTTCTGTGTGTGTGGTGGTGTTCTGTGTGTGTGGTGGTGTTCTGTGTGTGTGGTGGTGTTCTGTGTGTGTGGTGGTTTTCTGTGTGTGTGGTGGTGTTCTGTGTGTGTGGTGGTGTTCTGTGTGTGTGGTGGTGTTCTGTGTGTGTGGTGGTGTTCTGTGTTTGTGGTGGTGTTCTGTGTGTGTGGTGGTGTTCTGTGTGTGTGGTGGTGTTCTGTGTGTTGTTGGTGTTCTGTGCACACTCCAGCACGTGTCCACGTGTCCGTCTGTCTCTCTACGTCCCCCGTGTGTCTCTGTGCGTCTCTGTGCGCGTTCGACTCATCATCCACACGTCCAACTCATCATCCACACGTCCATCTACTGATGCAGAGTGTCCAAGCTGTCCGTGTGCGTCTCTCTGTGTGTTTGTGCGTCTATCTCCCAGCTAACCACCATCACCACCATCATCACCACCATCACCACCACCATCATCATCACCACCACCATCAACACCACCATCACCACCAGCATCACCACCAGCATCACCACCATCACCACCACCATCACCACCACCATCATCACCACTATCACCATCACCGTCACCACCGTCACCACCGTCACCGTCACCACCATCATCACCACCACCGTCACCACCATCACCGTCACCACCATCACCGCCGACACCACCATCACCGCCATCACCACCACCGTCACCACCACCACCGTCACCATCACCGTCACACCATCACCACCACCACCGTCACCACCACCATCACCACCACCGTCACTACCTTGGCTATCTGTTCCAGCGCGAACTCGGCATCACAGTAGCTCGGGCGTTCCAGAAGATCCCGGTCCCTGATCCATTGATCCCGGTCCCTGATCCATTGATCCCGGTCCGGATTCCTGATCCTCCGATTCCGATCCTGATCCGGCACTGGTCGAGACCCACCCCGAACTCTCATCCCATCACATCCCGCACCCAGACGCGCCTCCACGGACATGCTTCCTCCACTCGTGGTGACACTCCTCCTCCTCCTCCTGCTGATGATGATGCTGATGGTGCTGCTGTTGCTGTTGATGATGATCACGGTGTCCTCCTCCACCTCCCCGTGCTGCTGATGAGATTGTAGATCTCCTAGCTGTCCCCGCCAGCCGCCATGCCACCATCTCGGCCGGTCAATATTCGCTTTGGCTGCAAGTGTTGGCTTCACAACTCCTATAAACCCATTGTATCGCCCCTCCTGGCCCTCCCTTTCTCCTCCATCCTCGAATGCCGAGTCCCTTCTGCTCCTTCGACTTCTCCTTCGATCCCCTCTCTCTCTCTCCACGTGTGCGTGGTGTGCGTGTCGTCTCTCCCCCTTCGCTCCTCCCTGCCTCACACCGTCTGCTCTTGAGCGCTCGGCTGAAGTTATGTGTGGGGGATTTCTTTTTTTTTGCCTGCGAGATTTTTTCCCCCAACGCAAGTTTCACCAATAATACCCACACACACCCCCACCCCACTCACACACCCACCCACCCACCTACCCAACCCTCCATCCCACCCATCCATCCTCCAATCTACACACACGCCCACCGCTCGCTACCACCCACCACACACACTCGCCTCTCTCCCCCCACCCACCCACGGATTCGCAAATCCAATCGCACATCCACAAACAACCACACACACTCTTCTACTCACTCGCTCAGTTACTCACAAACACGCCCATGGACTTCCATCCCACGTACTCACTCGCTCAAGCGCTCACCAAAATCACTCACTCAACCACATCCATCCACGCACTACCTCACTCAAACACTCACCCTGCCGCTCATCCATCCACGCAACTCACTCACTTAACCACTCACTCAATAACGAAATCACTCACCCAACCACAAATCCATCCACGCACGACCTCACTCAAACACTCACCCAGCCACTCACCTTGCCACTCATCCATCCACGCAACTCACTCACTTAACCACTCACCCAGCCACTCATCCTGACGCTCACCCATCCACGCAACTCACTCACTTAACCACTCACTCAATAACGAAACCACGCACCCAACTACAAATCCATCCACGCAACTCACTCACTTAACCACTCACTCAACAACGAAGTCACGCACCCAACCACCAATGCAAGCAATATATGAAAAAAGCTAGGGAGAAATGATGGAGGAAAGGGATGGAGGGAGGGATAGATGGATAGGAAGAAGGGACGATGATGATGAATGGGAGAGAGGGAGGGATGGGGGCGGAGAGGGATGGAGGGAGTGACGACGCAGGGGAGTGATGGAGGGGGGGGGTGACAAAGGGGAGTGAGGGAGGGATGAAAGCTTGATGAATGGGAGAGAGTGAGGAGGGAGGGAGGGGGGTGGGTGACTGACGGGAGGGAGGAGGAGTGAGGGTGGCTGCTGGACGGGAGATCGAGTGGTCGAGCGGTGACTCCTTTTGCTAAAGTGCGACCCCTCCTCTCGGCCCGTTCCGCTGGTGGAGGAGGGGGGGGTGAAAGAAGGTGGGGGGGGGGCTCCGTGCTCTGCTCCCATTGGCTGAGACAGGGGTTGGGGGTTCGGGGTCTCAATGGGAGGGGGGCGGTGGAAACGAAGTGGGGGTGCAGAGAGAGTCAGTGGGGAGCGGTGGCGCAGTGGTTAGCGCGATGCGCTACGAACCCGGCGACCCAAGTTTGATTGCCCCGCTCACGGCCAACATTAGTGGCGATTGATGATGTCTGAATCGGTCACTGGCCTCCCCTAGGTCTACTCGGCCTTGACATGTGTACCTCGTGTGGTGCGTAAAACATGAGCACCGTGGAGACAAAGGCGGCTGGGAGTGGTGCTGTCACCACCCACCCCTCGTGTGACGCGCCGGCGTTCTTTGCCCAAGCAGTCTGTGTGGGCTACACGGGGGATCTTTGCCTTTATGTCGGAGTGTGTAAGTCGGTGTTGTGAGTGTTTGTGTGTGGCCGTGTGTGTAGATGTCTTTGTGCTGAGAATCTGTATGTCCGTCATTGTGTGTGTGTGTGACAGAGGAGGAGGAATACACAGACGTGTCACTGTGTGTACTGTGAGTGAGTCCGTGAGTGTCTGTGTGTGTACTGTGAGTGAGTCCGTGAGTGTCTGTGTGTGTACTGTGAGTGAGTCCGTGAGTGTCTGTGTGTGTACTGTGAGTGAGTCCGTGAGTGTCTGTGTGTGTACTGTGAGTGAGTATGTGAGTGTCTGTGTGTACTGTGAGTGAGTATGAGTATGTGAGAGTCTGTGTGTGTACTGTGAGTATGTGAGTGTCTGTGTGTGTACTGTGAGTGAGTATGTGAGTGTCTGTGTGTACTGTGAGAGTCTGTGAGTGTCTGTGTGTACTGTGAGTGGGTATGTGAGTGTCTGTGTGTACTGTGAGAGTCTGTGAGTGTCTGTGTGTACTGTGAGAGTCTGTGAGTGTCTGTGTGTACTGTGAGTGGGTATGAGTGAGTCCGTGAGTGTCTGTGTGTGTACTGTGAGTATGTGAGTGTCTGTGTGTACTGTGAGTGACTGTGTGTGTACTGTGAGTATGTGAGTGTATGTGTGTGTACTGTGAGTATGTGAGTGTCTGTGTGTGTCTGTGTGTGTACTGTGAGTATGTGAGTGTCTGTGTGTGTACTGTGAGTGAGTATGTGAGTGTCTGTGTGTGTACTGTGAGTATGTGAGTGTCTGTGTGTACTGTGAGTGGGTATGAGTGAGTCCCTGAGTGTCTGTGTGTGTACTGTGAGTGAGTATGTGAGTGTCTGTGTGTACTGTGAGTATGTGAGTGTCTGTGTGTACTGTGAGTGAGTATGAGTGAGTCCGTGAGTGTCTGTGTGTGTACTGTGAGTATGTGAGTGTCTGTGTGTACTGTGAGTGACTGTGTGTGTACTGTGAGTATGTGAGTGTCTGTGTGTACTGTGAGTGAGTATGTGAGTGTCTGTGTGTGTACTGTGAGTATGTGAGTGTCTGTGTGTACTGTGAGTGAGTATGTGAGTGTCTGTGTGTGTACTGTGAGTATGTGAGTGTCTGTGTGTGTACTGTGAGTGAGTATGTGAGTGTCTGTGTGTACTGTGAGTGACTGTGTGTGTACTGTGAGTATGTGAGTGAGTGAGAGCGAGAGACAGAATACTGAGGACGTTACTTTAGCATAGAGACAGAGACTGCGTGTCTCTCTGTGTGTTACTGTGAGAGTCTGTGAGTGTCTGTGTGTGTACTGAGTGAGTATGTGAGTGAGAGAGAGCGAGAGACAGGATGCTGAGGACGTTACTTTAGCATAGAGACAGAGACTGCGTGTCTCTCTGTGTGTTACTGTGAGAGTCTGTGAGTGTCTGTGTGTGTACTGAGTGAGTATGTGAGTGAGAGAGAGCGAGAGACAGGATGCTGAGGACGTTACTTTAGCATAGAGACAGAGACTGCGTGTCTCTCTGTGTGTTACTGTGAGAGTCTGCGAGAGAGGATTGCTGGATGCTAGAGACGTTACTCAGCAGAATCGCAGATGCCTCGTGCAGTCCCGACCACCCAAGTCGCGTTCGGCGCAGATTCAAACCGGCTTGAGTGTTCACGGGTGGGAGTGTGTGAGACCAGTGTGTGTGTGGTGTGTGTGTGTGACCAGTGTGTGTGTGTGTGAGACCAGTGTGTGTGTGTGTGAGACCAGTGTGTGTGTGTGTGACCAGTGTGTGTGTGTGTGACCAGTGTGTGTGTGTGTGAGACCAGTGTGTGTGTGTGTGACCAGTGTGTGTGTGTGTGACCAGTGTGTGTGTGTGTGAGACCAGTGTGTGTGTGTGTGAGACCAGTGTGTGTGTGGTGTGTGTGTGTGACCAGTGTGTGTGTGTGAGACCAGTGTGTGTGTGAGACCAGTGTGTGTGTGGTGTGTGTGTGTGACCAGTGTGTGTGTGTGTGAGACCAGTGTGTGTGTGTGTGAGACCAGTGTGTGTGTGTGAGACCAGTGTGTGTGTGTGTGTGGTGTGTGTGTGTGACCAGTGTGTGTGTGTGTGAGACCAGTGTGTGTGTGTGTGAGACCAGTGTGTGTGTGTGTGACCAGTGTGTGTGTGTGTGACCAGTGTGTGTGTGTGTGAGACCAGTGTGTGTGTGTGTGAGACCAGTGTGTGTGTGGTGTGTGTGTGTGACCAGTGTGTGTGTGTGAGACCAGTGTGTGTGTGAGACCAGTGTGTGTGTGGTGTGTGTGTGTGACCAGTGTGTGTGTGTGTGAGACCAGTGTGTGTGTGTGTGAGACCAGTGTGTGTGTGTGAGACCAGTGTGTGTGTGTGTGACCAGTGTGTGTGTGTGTGACCAGTGTGTGTGTGTGTGAGACCAGTGTGTGTGTGTGTGTGACCAGTGTGTGTGTGTGAGACCAGTGTGTGTGTGAGACCAGTGTGTGTGTGGTGTGTGTGTGTGACCAGTGTGTGTGTGTGTGAGACCAGTGTGTGTGTGTGTGAGACCAGTGTGTGTGTGTGTGACCAGTGTGTGTGTGTGTGACCAGTGTGTGTGTGTGTGACCAGTGTGTGTGTGTGTGAGACCAGTGTGTGTGTGTGTGTGACCAGTGTGTGTGTGGTGTGTGTGTGTGACCAGTGTGTGTGTGTGAGACCAGTGTGTGTGTGAGACCAGTGTGTGTGTGTGACGTGTGTGTGACCAGTGTGTGTGTGTGTTCACGGGTGGGAGTGTGTGAGACCAGTGTGTGTGTGTGACGTGTGTGTGACCAGTGTGTGTGTGTGTGTTCACGGGTGGGAGTGTGTGTGTGTGAGACCAGTGTGTCTGTTCACGGGTGTGTGTGTGTGACCAGTGTGTGTGTGGTGTGTGTGTGTGACCAGTGTGTGTGTGTGAGAGCAGTGTGTGTGTGTGTGTGTTCACGGGTGGGAGTGTGTATGTGTGTTCACGCGTGGGACGGTGTGATTGTGTGTGAGGTTCTCGTGAACAGCACTTGCCCCAACAGCTTCTATAGGCCATACGGGGGATATGTGTCTTTGTGTGTATGTGTGCACGTGGAGTGTGTGCGTGAGAGCGTGTGTGACCATCTTAGTGAGCTTGTGTGCGTGTGTGTGTTCACGAGTACGTGTGTGTGTGCGCGTGTGTGAACACGTGTGCAGTGGTATTCCTCAAATACCCGCATCCCACGTGTGCCCGCATTCGCCTGTGGAAGTGTGTGTGTGTGCGTGTGTGTCGGTGATTGTGTGCATGCACTCGTGCGTGGATGTTGTGCATGTGTGTGTGTGATTGTGTGTGTGATGGCACAGCGGGGAGCGCAGGTGGTGCATCTGTCAGTCATCTCGCTCAGTCAATCCATGGCACCTGGGTCTGTCCCGTGACCTCCTGCCAGCAGCAGAGAGCCTTCCACACTTTTTACGTTGACCTCAAGGTGCACCTAGCCTGGCACAAGCGCCGTGGTGACCGTCACCCACCACTTAGTGTTGCTGGTGTGCGTCTGTGACCGTGCCTGTGTGTGTACGAATGAAACAATGTGTGTGCATGTATGTATCTGCGGAATTGCATCCGTGTATGTATTCATCCTGAACAGATTATTGGGTCAAGTGTTCGACGAAATATTATGTTGAACTTCTTTCGCACCATACGTAGCCAACCGTGCCAATGGGAGTAACAGAACCTGTGCAGGCCGGCACGGCACACGAGGGGTGGTGGCTGGCCAGGACCACGCCCGGCCGCCTTTATCTCCGGAACAGGCCCAGCTGTTTACACATCGCACCGGGTACTCGTTTGAGGCTGAGTCGACCTAGGGGAGGGCCAGGACTGGTCAGATATCAGCCAGTTTTTGGTCGTGAGCGGGAATCGAATTCGTCTCGCCGGGTTCGTAGCGCACACACACACGGACACACACACACGGACACACACACGGACACACACACACGGACACACACACACGGACACACACACCCACGGACACACACACACGGACCCACACAACAACCGCCATTCGCCACTAAGTGGCGGTGACGTCACCACGACGCTTGTGCCAGGCCATGTGCACCCTGAGGCCACGTGAAGTGTCGAACGCCCGCTGGCAGGAGGTCACGGGGCAGACCCAGGTGCCACGGGTCGACTGACCGAGATGACCGAGACGAGTGGCTGATGCACCACCTGTGCCCCCTACTGTGCCAACTTGCTGTGCTTTAGCCACCCAGCGCTCCGCTCGTTGTTGTGAGCGTCGCTCCTCCGCCCTCCGTTGTTGTTGGAGGGCGACTGCCTCCAACTGCCCAGTAGCGTCCTTCACGAGCCTCCTCCACTGAGGCCGATCTTGACACCGCTGGTACCAGTCATCGGCAAGTCCACTCAGCTCCACGTCCTCCTGTACCACATCACTCGGACCCACACACACGGATCCACACACACACGGACCCACACACACACGGACACACACATACGGACACACACACACGGACACGCGCGTTGCGGGACACCGTTGTGAGGATGTTCGAGTGCGGAGCGCGGATGGAGTTGAAGCGCTGGAATGAGAAAGTGAACGGAGAGAGATTGAGAGGAGAACCATCATCATCATCATCGTCATCAGACGTGCTCGATCCACTGCTGGGTGAAGGCCTCCCCACGTGGAGGAGGACATGGGGGGGGTTAGGGGTTGATGGGGGAGGGGAGGGGCTGAGGAGGAGAGGGATGTCGAGGGGAGGGGGGTGGAGTCGAGGGGAGGGGAGATAGGGGGGAGGGGAGGGGGGATAGGGAGAGGGCCTTGCGAGGAGAGGGAAGATGACCGGGGGAGGGGTGAGGGGGGTGAGGGGCGGGGCTTGGGGGGCTGTGGGTGGTCTCCGCGGTTGCGTGGCTACGTTGGGTGTCCAACGACACTTGGCATTACCGCCCGACTAGCGCGGGTCGCGTGTGTCCCGAGTGTGTGTGTGGGTGTTGTGAGTGTGTGTTGTGTGTGAGTATTGTGAGTGTGTGTTGTGTGTGGGTGTTGTGTGTGTGCTGTGTGTGTGGGTGTTGTGTGTGTGTGTTGTGAGTGTTGTGTGTAAGAGTGTGTGTGTGAGTGTTGTGTGTATGAGTGTGTTGTGTGTGTGTTGTGAGTGTGTGTTGTGAGTGTGTGTTGTGTGTGAGTGTTGTGTGTGGGTGTTGTGTGTGAGTGTTGTGAGTGGGTGTCGTGAGTGTGTGTGTTGTGTGTGTGTGTTGTGTGTGTTGTGTGTGGGTGTCGTGAGTGTGTGTTGTGAGTGTGTGTGTGGTGAGTGTGTGTTGTGAGTGTGTGGGTATTGTGAGTGTGTGTGTTGTGAGTGTGTGTGTGGGTGTTGTGTGTGGGTGTTGTGTGTGTGGGTGTTGTGTGTGGGTGTTGTGTGAGTGTGTGTTGTGTGTGAGTGTCGTGAGTGTGTGTTGTGAGTGTGTGTTGTGAGTGTGTGTTGTGAGTGTGTGTTGTGTGTGAGTGTTGTGTGTGGGTGTCGTGAGTGTGTGTTGTGAGTGAGTGTGTGTTGTGAGTGTGTGTTGTGTGTGAGTGTTGTGTGTGGGTGTCGTGAGTGTGGGTGTTGTGAGTGTGTGTGTGGGTGTTGTGAGTGTGTGTTGTGAGTGTGTGGGTGTCGTGAGTGTGTGTGTAGGTGTCGTGAGTGTGTGTTGTGAGTGTGGGTGTTGTGCGTGTGTGTTGTGAGTGTGTGTTGTGAGTGTTGTGTGTGTGGGGGAGTCGTGAGTGAGTGTGTGTTGTGAGTGTGTGTTGTAAGTATTGTGAGTGTGGGTGTTGTGTGTGTGGGTGTTGTGTGTGTGGGTGTTGTGACCGGGTCGGTCATGGAGAGACGCCATATCCTCTTGTAAGTCTGCTACAGAGAGGTGTTGAGAATTATTCCACAGAACCCACATCTTTGCTTTATTGACCTGGTCAAGGTCTATGATACCATCATTAGACCAAACGTTGGGTTATTCTTCATGCTTTTGGGGTTCCTGACCCTCTGCTCACAACCATTAAAGACCTTCATGATGGTGAACAGGCCCGGGTAAAGCTGTGTGAATCAGCGGCATTCCTTGTTCAACTTGGGATGCGACAGGGATGTCCTCTGGATCCTACATTCACATCTTTTGACTGCGTAGTTGGAGAGGCTTCCCATGGCTGTACCGGTGGAACTTACATCTGGTACAGATGCAGTGAAAGGCTGATTGATGTTCGGGTATGACTTCCTGTTGATCAGCCATGTTATGCATGCAAATGATCTGGTAAATTGCTGATCACTCTGAGGCGTTGGAGATTGCTGCTGAACCTGGAACGTGCCACTACGAGGTGGGGCCTCGCCATCAGCCCCACAAAAATAAAGCACCTGCCTGGGTGTTTTATGTAATCGAACACTCCACCCCCTCAACTCATCACGAATGATGAAGCAGTTGTGGAGGTTGGAGGAGTTCCCATACCTGGGCAATGTGCTTATGCACCGAGTTCCGGTTTGGCAGCAGAGGTCTCCGAATCCGTCCAGCGGCATTATCTTTTCATCACCTGCGTAACGCTGCTATGTGGAAGCTACCTTGCCTGTCACTCCATCCGAAGCTCCACGTCTTCTCGGCCACATTCATGCCTTCCCTTATCTATGCTTGCGAAACGTGGATAACCTCTCAAGGAACATCTGCGCAGTTTTAAAACATTCAGCCTGGCCTGCCTACGATCCATCCTGGGTTTACCAGGCTGGGTTGTGTGAGGAGCTCAGAGATCTTTGAAAGATCTGGACACAGTTCCATCGGTGAGCTCCTCAGGCAAACAAGGCTGGGTTGGCTGGGCCATGTAGCCCGCATGTCCAGCCACCGCATGCCCAAGCAGCTTCTGTTTGGCCTGATTGAGGGGACTAAATGGACGCGGCAAGGGATGGAGAGGAGATGGATTGGTGTGGTACAGAAGGATATGGAGCTGATTGGCTGGTACCAGCAGTGTCAGAATCGACCTCGGTGAAAGAGGTTCGTGAAGGACGCAACGTGGGAGTTTGAGGCAGTCGCCCTGCAGCAGCAACAGAGGGCATATGAGCGGCGCTCACAACGAGCAAAACACCAGACGGATAAAATGCGTTAAGTCGGCACAGCGGGGAGCACACCTGGTGCATGTGCCAGTCATCTCGGTCAACCCATGACACCCGGGTCTACTCCGTGACCTGCTAGCAGCCAAGCCAGCAACACTTCACGTGGCCTCAAAGTGCACCTAGCATGGCACAAGCGTCGTGGTGACTTCACCGCCACTTAGTGGTGGACTTCGGCTGTTGTGTTGTGTGGTAGAGTGGTGGCGCAGTGGTTAGCGCTGTGTTGCTCTCCAGAACCCGGCGACCCGAGTTCGATTCCATCTCACCACCAACAAAGGTCACGAATGTTCTTAACCGGCCCTGGACCTCCCTTAAGTCGTCTCAACCTGAAATGGGTACCGGTAGCAGTGTGTAAACATCGGCACACGTCAATATATCCACCCGCTTGCTGTCCTGCCATCCCCTGGCTACGGACGCGGATTCTCCGGATAATATGACGCGCACCTTCTCCCTGTATTTTAAGACGAAGTTTAGGATGCGTCTTATAAACCGGTAGCTGTGTGTGTGAGTGACCAAATCTGTAGTGCTTTAATTAAACCGGGCACAAGTTCGGAGTGCGTCTTATTTTCCAGTGCGTCTTATACTCCAGTAACATCAATCAGTGACTTGTATTAGGTGATTATATATTTTCAAAAAACTATTATTATCAATTCATATTCGTGTTAAATAATATAATTAATTGGCCACGGAAAGTGTAGCCCTCTTGTGGCGAGGCCCGCTGTCTCGTGTTCAGCACGATCGTCATCACGCTGCTTAACCCAGGAAAGCCTCACTGAGTCCCATGACTGATTTTCAAGAGGAACCTGCCACGCTTTCGCAGTACGGGGCAATGGTGGCTCTTGTGAGTGGCATCCCAATTGAGTTTTTTGCTGAGCTTTCTAGATCACGCTGCTGCACGCGGCTGCTTTGAGTGAGCCAGCTCTGTGTGCAGGCAGCAGCTAGGATTGGTGGATCACACAGAGACGTTGTCGTGAAACTCCCTTCCCCTGGGTGTCGAGGGGGAGCCGTGCCCTGGCTCGCCAGGAGGAGGCGGTGGAGCAAAGTGTTGACTAATCTCCATCTGTTCCATCTTCCTACCCCTGGGAGTCGAGGAGGAGCCAGAAGGGATGACCTCAAGTACAGTAACAATGTGGACGCCACCTGTCCCGTCTCTATGGGATCGAGTGTTCCCCCCTCGCGCGGGGTTTCTCCAGGCGCTCCGGTTCCCCCCCCCCCCCCCCCCCACGTGTAATATCGTATCGTTAAATGGTTGAAAACATCTTAACATGCAGAGGACCGCAGAGCTTAGGCAATTGTTGGTAGCCGCGGCTCAACAAGTGGCCGCTGCGGCTGTTGCTGCCTCTCCGCTTGTCGGCGCGAGAAGTAACGGAATCTTATTTCCGTCACTTTGTGAAGCCATCTGAGGGTGGCGTTGCCTTCCCTTCAGTCATGCGAGGCTGAGAGGAGTAATCATCGCAGTGTCTGGATTCTAAGACGCACTTGCATCCTTTGGATTTGTGATTATTATCCGCGTGTGTGTGTGTCAGCAGATTTGCATAACCTCAATATGTACCAGCGGACACAAGTTTCGAAGTGCGTCTCACTTCCCGGTGCGTCTTATAATCCGGAGAATGCGCGCGGCGAGGTTCATCCTCGACGTGGAGCGCCGTGTGTGGTCCCGCGTCACGTGACTCGCCCTGGGTGGCCGCGTTGCTCTGGAAACCGTGAGGGCGGCTCGACTGCATTCCCCTGCCAGAGTGTGTGTGAGTGTGTGAGTGTGTGTGTGAGTGTGTGTTGTGTGTGAGTGTTGTGAGTGGGTGTCGTGAGTGTGTCGTGAGTGTGTGTTGTGAGTGTGTGTGAGTGTGTGAGAGTGTGTGAGTGTGTGTGAGTGTGTGTGTGAGAGTGTGTGTGAGTGTGTGTATGAGTGTGAGAGTGTGTGTGAGTGTGAGAGTGTGTGTGTGAGTGAGTGTGTGAGTGTGTGTGAGTGTGTGTGAGTGAGTGTGTTTGTGAGTGTGTGAGTGTGTGAGAGTGTGTGTGTGTGATTGTGTGTGTGAGTGTGTGTGTGAGTGTGTGTGAGAGTGTGTGAGTAGTGTGTGAGTGTGTGTGAGTAGTGTGTGAGTGTGTGTGAGTGTGTGAGTGTGTGTGTGAATGTGTGTGTGAGAGTGTGAGAGTGTGTGTGAGAGTGTGTGTGAGAGTGTGGGTGTGTGAGTGTGTGAGAGTGTGTGTGTGAGTGTGTGTGAGAGTGTGTGTGAGACTGTGTGAATGTGTGTGTGAATGTGTGTGTGAATGTGTGTGAGTGTGTGTGTGAGAGTGTGTGTGAGTGAGTGTGTGTGTGAGTGTGTGTGAGTGTGTGAGTGTGTGTGAGAGTGTGAAGTGAGAGTATGTGAGTGTGTGTGAGTGTGTGTGAGTGTGTGTGAGAGTGTGTGAGTGTGTGTGTGAGAGTGTGTGTGAGTGTGTGTGTGTGTGAGTGTGTGAGTGTGTGTGAGTGTGTGAGTGTGTGTGAGTGTGTGAGTGTGTGTGAGTGTGTGTGGAGGAGGCTCGTGAAGGACGCTACTGGGCAGTTGGAGGCAGTCGCCCTCCAACAACAACGGAGGGCGGAGGAGCGACGCTCACAACAACGAGCGGAGCGCCGGGTGGCTAAAGCACAGCAAGTTGGCACAGTAGGGGGCACAGGTGGTGCATCAGCCAGTCATCTCGGTCATCTCGGTCAGTCGACCCGTGGCACCTGGGTCTGCCCCGTGACCTCCTGCCAGCGGGCGTTCGACACTTCACGTGGCCTCAAGGTGCACATGGCCTGGCACAAGCGTCGTGGTGACGTCACCGCCACTTAGTGGCGAATGGCGGTTGTTGTTGTTGTTGTTGTGTGTGTGAGTGTGTGTGTGAGTGTGTGAGAGTGTGTGTGTGTGAGTGTGTGTGTGTGTGAGTGTGTGTGAGAGTGTGTGTGTGTGAGTGAGTGTGTGAGTGTGTGTGAGTGTGTGTGTGAGTGAGTGTGTTTGTGAGTGTGTGTGTGAGTGTGTGTGTGAGAGTGTGTGATTGTGTGAGAGTGTGTGTGAGAGTGTGTGTGAGAGTTTGTGTGTGTGAGAGTGTGAGAGTTTGTCTGAGTGTGTGTCTGAGAGTGTGTGAGAGTGTGAGAGTGTGTGTCTAAGAGTGTGTGTGAGTGTGTTTGAGTGTGTGTGTGAGAGTGTGTGTGTGAGAGTGTGTGTGTGTGAGTGTGTGTGTGTGAGTGTGTGTATGAGTGTGTGTGATTGTGTGAGAGTGTGTGTGAGAGTGTGTGTGAGAGTGTGTGTGTTTGAGAGTGTGAGAGTTTGTCTGAGTGTGTATCTGAGAGTGTGTGAGAGTGTGAGAGTGTGTGTCTAAGAGTGTGTGTGAGTGTGTTTGAGTGTGTGTGTGAGAGTGTGTGTGTGAGAGTGTGTGAGAGTGTGTGTGTGAGAGTGTGTGTGTGTGAGTGTGTGTGTATGAGTGTGTGTGAGTGTGTGAGAGTGTGTGTGAGTGTGTGTGTGAGAGTGTGTGAGTGTGTGAGTGTGTGTGTGAGAGTGTGTGTATGAGTGTGTGTGAGTGTGTGAGAGTGTGTGTCTAAGAGTGTGTGTGAGTGTGTTTGAGTGTGTGTGTGAGAGTGTGTGTGTGAGTGTGTGAGAGTGTGTGAGAGTGTGTGTGTGAGAGTGTGTGTGAGAGTGTGTGTGAGAGTGTGTGTGAGTGTGTATGAGTGTGTGTGAGTGTGTGAGAGTGTGTGTGAGAGTGTGTGTCTCTGAGAGTGCGTCTGAGTTCGATTCCCGCTCACGGCCAACACCAGTGACGATTATTTGAACCGGTGCTGGGCCTCTCCTAGGTCGACTCAGCCTCAAAAAGTACCTGGTTCGTGTGTAAATATCGCCACAGGGAAGACAAAGGCGGCCGGGCGAGGGGCTGGCCACTTACCCCCTCGTGTTCGGGGCCGGCCTAAATAGGTGCTCGCTGACATAACTTTCCCCGACAGTCTGTTCAGGCTATACGGGGGATCTGTATCTTTGCATGCGCGTGTGAGTGTGTAAAGGCTGTACGGGGGATCTTTATCTTTGTTGTTTTGTGTGTGTGTGTACGTGCATGAGTGTGTCTGTGAGTGCGTATGCGCGTGAGTGAGTGTGTAAAGGCTATACGGGGGATCTTTATCTGTGTCTTTGTTGTTTTCTGTGAGAATGTGCGTGTGTGCGTGTGTGTCTTTGTGTTGAGCAGAGTTGAGCGTGGAGAGTGCTTGAATGGGCGACCACCGTGCGTGACAGGTGCTATCGGCTGCTGCTGCTGCTGCCGGGCTACGTTGTGCAATAAAATAAATTGTTGTACTGCACTCTGCTTACGCGTCTATGCTCCCCGCATTGACCAACCCACACTACTCACATTGGGAGTGCAGTACAACAATGCGACCAGGACCGGCTCAGATGTCGTCAATAGCCACTGATATGAGCCGGTAATCGAATTCTCCTTGTATCCAAGGTCTGGGTGTATACGGTACTTACAAAAATAATCTCAGCTTTAGAGACTAAAATAAATTGTATTTACAAAGAGTCCCAACGACTTACATAGAGACCCACAGACTCGCTTCGAGACTCGTAGACTTCACATAGAGACACAAAGACCCACATAGAGACCCATGGACTGGTACGGAGACCCACAGAAACACACACAGAGACCCATGGACAGACACGGAGACCCACAGAGACACACACAGAGACCCCCCCACGCCACGCGATTGCGGTCACCTCGAACTCAAACGGCGCTCACCGGCGCGGCCAATTCCACATTCCTTTGACGGTGGCCAGACTTTCCACGATGCTCAAAAAGATCCCCCAGCCCCACCGTGCCCCCCACTAATCCCGTCTCACAATGCAGCCCCCCCCCCCTCACCAGAGTAGCCCCGGGGTTTAACGACCCCGCGAAGTTGCGGCTCTTAGCGGAGTGCGATTTATGTCGAAGAGAGAATTCTCACACGGACCTAAATCAGCAGCTAGCCTCCCTCTCACACGCGAGGGCCATCACTCACTGCCCCCCCCACCCACTCCCGGGCCCCCCAAACTCACACGCCTTTGTATGATCTAATTCCCCTTTATTTAACACGGGGGTGGATGGAGGAGGAGGGGGCAGGAGCGTGTGTGTGTTGTGTTTTATTTAAATGTAAAATGTGGCTAAAGACTGCGTGGTGAGCTGGAGACGGATACTTAGTTAGTCAGCGAGTCAGACTGTCAGATAGTCAGTCATATAGTCAGTCAGCCAGTCAGTCTGTCAGACAGTCAGTCATATAGTCAGTCAGCCAGTCAGTCTGTCAGACAGTCAGTCATATAGTCAGTCAGCCAGTCATTGTGTCAGACATACAGTCATATAGACAGTCAGGCATGTAGTTAGTCAGCGAGTCAGTCTGCCAGAAGTCAGTCATATAGTCAGTCAGCCAGTCAGTCTGTCAGACAGTCAGTCATACAGTCAGCCAGTCAGTCTGTCAGACAGTCAGTCATATAGTCAGTTAGTCAGTCAGTCTGTCAGACAGTCAGTCATATAGTCAGTCAGCCAGTCAGTCTGTCAGACAGTAATATAGTCAGTTAGTCAGTCAGTCTGTTAGACAGTCAGTCATGTAGTCAGTCAGCCAGTCAGTCTGTCAGACAGTCAGTCATATAGTCAGTCAGCCAGTCAGTCTGTCAGATAGTCAGTCATATAATCAGTTAGTCAGTCAGTGTGTCAGACAGTCAGTCATATAGTCAGTCAGCCAGTCAGTCTGTCAGACAGTCATTTAGTTAGCCAGTCAGTCTGTCAGACAGTCAGTCATATAGTCAGTCAGCCAGTCAGTCTGTCAGACAGTCAGTCATATAGTCAGTCAGCCAGTCAGTCTGTCAGACAGTCAGTCATATAGTCAGTTAGTCAGTCAGTCTGTTAGACAGTCAGTCATGTAGTCAGTCAGCCAGTCAGTCTGTCAGACAGTCAGTCATATAGTCAGTCAGCCAGTCAGTCTGTCAGACAGTCAGTCATATAGTCAGTCAGCCAGTCAGTCTGTCAGACAGTCATATAGTCAGTTAGTCAGTCAGTCTGTTAGACAGTCAGTCATGTAGTCAGTCAGCCAGTCAGTCTGTCAGACAGTCAGTCAGCCAGTCTGTCTGTCAAACAGTCAGTCATATAGTCAGTTAGCCAGTCAGTGTGTCAGACAGTCAGTCATATAGTCAGTCAGCCAGTCAGTCTGTCAGACAGTCAGTCATATAGTCAGTCAGCCAGTCAGTCTGTCAGACAGTCAGTCATATAGTCAGTCAGCCAGTCAGTCTGTCAGTCAGTCATATAGTCAGTCAGCCAGTCAGTCTGTCAGACAGTCAGTCATATAGTCAGTTAGCCAGTCAGTGTGTCAGACAGTCAGTCATATAGTCAGTCAGCCAGTCAGTGTGTCAGACAGTCACTCATATAGTCAGTCAGCCAGTCAGTCTGTCAGACAGTCAGTCATATAGTCAGTCAGCCAGTCAGTCTGTCAGACAGTCAGTCATATAGTCAGTCAGCCAGTCAGTCTGTCAGACAGTCAGTCATATAGTCAGTTAGCCAGTCAGTGTGTCAGACAGTCAGTCATATAGTCAGTCAGCCAGTCAGTCTGGTGATGATAATTGGTGATGATTGGTGATGATGGTGGTGATGATGATGATTGGTGATGATGGTGGTGATGATGATGGTGATGATGATTGGTGATAATGCTGGGAGCTTTTGGCGAGAGCCATTCCCGGTTGCGGGCAACATGAATGTCGCTCTCCTGCCACCTGCTGGCGCGTGTCGCCTCGGACACGGCGCAACGATGAGACGCGGGCGGCAGTCGAGCAAGTAGGTTCGCGTGTCCACGCACGGGGCCAATGGTGTCAATCCACTGCTGGATAGGGATGGCCTCCCAACGCCGTGCGGGTCTCTTGGAGGAGCAGGCGCTCACGGGGGGCAGAGCAATTCAGTCCTATCCGTTGGTTCTTTCGGTAAAGTCACGTAGAAGAAAAACAAGAACGAAGACGTCCCCCCCCCTCCTCCTCCTGATGACGATCGCTTGCCGTGTGATCGAAACGTCTTCGTTTTTTAAAATTAACTTTTAATTTGTATATCTACGCAACTTTACCGAAAGAACCAAAGGATATGAATTCCTGCAGTCACGAAAGTTGTAAGTCAAAATTCAGTACCAGAGATGTTTATTTTGCTTGACTGCCCCTCCCATTCTCTCACGCGCATCTCTGCGGCCGCCTTTGTCTCCCCGGGTGCCGATGTTTTGCACATCGCAACCAGGGAACTCGGTTTCTGGCTGAGACGACCGAGGGGAGGCACAGGACCGAGGCCGGTTCAGACGGCATCCATTCACTCGCCACTGATGTTAGGGGCCGTCCATAAATGACGTCACGCGATCTTGGACGATTTTTGACCCCCCCCCCCGCATCGTCACACGGCGTCACAAAAAGTCAGACCCTCCCCCGCAAATATGACGTCACAAAGCTCTGCCCCCCCCTCCCCCAAAAATAAACCATGCTTCAAATCGCTTTAAACTTTTATCATTGTAGTGCGTATTTAATGTGGCGCTGCACTCTGATGTTGTAGGAGAAAACATTTATTAAAAAGTCTATTTAACTAAGTAGAACGTGTTGTCTATATTTATTTAAAGTTGCACATTTTGATATGACGTCACATTTCTCAACCCCCCCCCCCCCTCCATTGTCACACATCGTCACAAATGTCTGACCCCCCCCCCCCCCCCTAGGTGGCAGGGAATCGAACTCTAGCAACTTCGTCCGTAGCGCAGTGCGCTCACCACTGCGCCACCGCTCCCCCACTCTGACACTCACACACACACGTGCGGTTTCACGCCGACCAAAGGTCAATGAGAGTCGCTTCCTCTGCTTACAGTGCTTCTATCCACGCTGACCCATCCGGTGTCGGCACTTCCTGACTGCCTGCCTGAGAAAGCAACTAGCGACTCACCTGCCTACCTGTGCATTCACATACCTGCTCGTCTACTCACCTGCCTCTTCACCTGCCTACCTGTGCATTCACCTACCTGTGCAGTTGCCTACCCACCTCCCTACCGACCCATCCCTTTGTTCACCCGTAATCTGCACGGCTACCTACCTATTGCCTACCTGCTCACCAGAAGACATGCTCCCCAGGCTCACCCGGCAGTCGTCGCACATGAACACCTGGTGATCTGGACAGCTACTCACCAGCCAGAGGAGGGTGGGGGGCTGGAGGGAGATTGGGGAGAGGTGAGATTCCGGACCCCCCCACCACCACCACATCTCCCCAGGTGAGATGCGACCTTCTGCGAGCTGATGGTGAGTGTGCGGGAGGGGGGAGCGAGGAGGATTTGCAGGTGGCTGTTGCGTGACGAGGTGGGGACGTCTCCAGACGGAGTCTCATTGCCCGAGTGGCCTGGCGCGTCAGTCTGTCTGCTGCCAGCAGGGGGCGATGATTGCCGCTCTGTGCGCAGTGAGGGTATTTTCGCGGTGTGATTTTCGATTTTGGCCAATTTGAGCCCTGGTCTGGAAGGCAGAGAAGGGAGGGGAGAGGGTGGGAATGGAGGAGGGAGGGAGGGAGAGCAAGGACGGAGAGAAGGGGAGGCACAAATTAAGGAAATTATGCAATTCTCGAGTTCCACCTTTGCCGACTCCCTCCACCCCCTGCACCCCCCCAAACCCACAAACCCACACGCGTGCACGCGCACGAACACGAACACGCGCGCGTGCTCACACGAACGCGCACGGGGAGGCGAGAGGACGGCTGACGGAGAGGATTTGAGTCACTGTTAAAGTCCCTCGCCCCAGCTCGCTTAGACCTCGACCTTCCACGCGGCGACACGGAGATCGGCTGTCGGTAAAGTGGGTGCAGCGATTTATACTGTCGGTAAAGTGGGTGCAGCGATTTATACTGTCGGTAAAGTGGGTGCAGCGATGTATACTGTCGGTAAAGTGGGTGCAGACTGGATGTGCTCTCGCTCAGTTCGGAATTGAAATCCAATCTGGCTCTGGATTTTGATGAGGCTGGGATAGTGATGTGTGCTGTGATGATGATGATGTATTTGATGACGACGATGTGTGATGATGGTGAATGTTGTCTCGAACTGCATTGGGCTGCTTTAATCTCGGCTTATCTCGCATACCAAACCTACCCCTAACTCTACCCCTCGCACTAACCCTACCCAAACCCCTAACACTACCCCTCACACTAACCCTACCCAAACCCCTAACTCTACCCCTCGCACTAACCCTACCCAAACCCCTAACACTACCCCTTACACTAACCCTACCCAAACCCCTAACTCTACCCCTTACACTAACCCTACCCATACCCCTAACTCTACTACTCACAATAACCCTACCCAAACCCCTATAACTCTACCCCTAACACTAACCCTCACACTAACCCTACCCATACCACTAACTCTGCCCCTCACACTAACCCTACCCGAACCCCTAACACTACCCCTAACCCTATAACTACACCACGATTATTCTACCCCTAACTGTTTACCTATTACTCTACCCCTACCCCTATAACCATACCCATATAACGCTACCCCCAACTTTACCCCTATAACCATCCCCCTATAGCTCTACCCCTAAGTCTACCCCTATAACCATACCCATATAACTCTACCCCTAACTCTACCCCTATAGCGATACCCATATAACTCTAACCCTAACTTTACCCCTATAACCATACCCATATAACTGTAACCCTAACTTTACCCCTATAACCATACCCATATAACTGTAACCCTAACTTTACCCCTATAACGATACCCATATAACTCTACCCCTAACTCTACCCCTATAACCATCCCCCTATAGCTCTACCCCTAAGTCTACCCCTATAACCATACCCATATAACTCTAACCCTAACTTTACCCCTATAACGATACCCCTATAACGATGCCCCTAACTCTGTGCATCATGGGTGTTGGCCGAGGGCGCGCTGTGTCTGTGAGGGTATTCCCAGTGACGTCTGCGTACATATGTACACTAAGCACACTTTGTGTACAATAGTATTGTGCAGAGGTGGGACAAAGTCATTGTTATGCAAGTCCAAGTCGAGTCGCAAGTCATCAAATTCATGACTCGAGTCTGACTCGAGTCCAAGTCACATGACTCGAGTCCACATCTCATAGGTGGGACAAAGTCATTGTTATGCAAGTCCAAGTCGAGTCGCAAGTCATCAAATTCATGACTCGAGTCTGACTCGAGTCCAAGTCACATGACTCGAGTCCACACCTCTGGTATTGTGTACACATTTATAATTGTACACGGCGTATTTTGTCCCTTGCTGGGTAACTTATTATATTTTGTATATACATTTACTAAAAATTATGTTGCGTGTACACCTTGTGTGTGTGTGCACGCTAGTGTTTTAGATTCATAGTAATGTACGCGCGTGTGTGTGTGCATAGATTTTGTAAATGTAAGAAGACGCACTTCGCGCGTAGATTCGCCGTCGTTGATGTGCGTGTGCACATGTTAAATAAGCGCTGCAATTGAACGGTTACAATGATGCCAAAACCAAATGAAATAACACGAGCCTTAGAACTGACCAAGTAATTTAAACGATTAAAATACCGTAAATTGCGGGAGTAACCGATGAACTAGCTCTGGCTTTGAAGCTTTCGTGACTGCGGGAATGACTCTTTGGTTCTTTCGGTAAAGTAATGTAGAAAGAAAATAAATTAAGTAATAGAGTACGACGTTTCGATTGCAACACAAGCAACCGTCATCAGGTAGAACTCAATTTGAGAGATAGACAAAACACAGACACACAGACAGACACACAAGCAGAGAGAGACAACACAGAGACACACAGAGAGAAACACACAACATAGACACACAGAGAGAGACACATACAGACAGACACACAAGCAGAGAGAGACAACACAGAGACACACAGAGAGAAACACACAACATAGACACACAGAGAGAGACACATACAGACAGACACACAAGCAGAGAGAGACAACACAGAGACACACAGAGATAAACACACAACATAAACACACACTTGTACCTGATGATGGTTGCTTGTATTGCAATCGAAACGTCGTATTCCATTATTTTATTCATTTTATTTCTCCGTGACTTTACCGAAAGAACCAAAGTGCAGCTCTGGATGTTTGGAAAAACAAAACATCCGAGCCAGATTTGGCACGGTACATAAAATACAGAAATTAATATCTGGTACAAAAGATGTATTACCGAAGCTATCAACAGAAGGTGTGTACCGGATTGATTGCACTTGTGGCGAATGTTGTGTTGGGAAAACAGGACGAATGATCAGCACGAAACAAAAAAAAAGACCAAAGAAATATTAAATATCCCCAACTACAACTGTCGGCAGAGGCAGAACACGCGTGCCAACAAGGACACTCAATTTATCTTGATAATGTTGAAGTGCTGTGCAAAACTAGCTACTACTGGCCAAGACTAATTAGAGAATTTATCGAAATTGAGAGAAATAAAAATAATTTTAACCGTTCGGATAGCTACAGACTTAGTGCTGCTTGGGAGCGAATCATCAAGTAATACATTTTTTTAAAGCTTTCGTGACTGCAGCGATTCATATTCTTGGCTCTTTCGGTAAACTCACGTAGAAGGGATGCAATGAAATAAAAATAAAATAATAATAAATAATATAAAATTATAATTTTGTTTTATATTTGTATTATTTAATTGCTTCCCTTCTACGTGACTTTACCGAAAGAACCAAGAATAAGTAATAGATTGTTTAAATTATTGCCTATACAGGTCCCCATACTTGAATGGGGATTACCGTTGAACGATAACAGGGACGGCTATTTTAGTGCACACAATCAACAGGCGGTACAAGAGCAATGGGCTTGCATAATGCGCATGCAGAACGTACGTTGACACATCTACCCCTCTATGTAAGAAACGAAACGGGAAGATTTCTCCACAAATCTGGCTGTCACCTGATGAAGCTAGTTGTAATTATTGGCGAAACGTCGTACTCAGATTGTAAATGTTGTGGCTTTGCAACTCCAACACACTCCGGTGATGCTGTACTCGGAGCGATTTGGCACGTTCTGTTTACGTGACACACCTTACTAGTTGGCTGTGTCGGGTGGTGGCGGTTTTTACAACACATATTTTCGCGATCTAACCCCCCCCCCCCAAAAAAACCTGTATTATTGGTGTACATAATTATTGTGTATACATGTATCATGATTTGTGTGCGCCATAACTTTGCGTGCATTTGATCATAATCGGTGTACACGGGAATTCTGTGTCCACACCCATCGGAGCGCACGTGCGCTTGGGCGAGTAATTTGCATGCGTTTATCATAATTTGTGTTTGTCTGTGCCCACGAGTATTGTGTGTGTGATTGCACTAATCAGAATGTGAATGTGTGTACGCGCGCAGTGTGTCTACATTAATTATGTGCGCGCGCGCGTGTGTGTACACTCGTCTCATGATGATAAAACATCATGAGACGGGTATGCAATTAGTGATGGGTCTGTTAAATTTAATAGAATTATACCACACATACACAAAGACACATGCGTTCCGTATAGCCTGCATAGACTGTTGGGGCAAGTGCTGTTAGTGAGCACCTATGAAGGCCGGCCACGGCACACGAGGGGGTTGGTGGCCAGCAACCACGCCCGGCCGCCTTTGTCTCCCCAGTGCTAAAGTTTACTTCAGGCCGCACCAGGTACTCATTTAAGGCTGGATTAAGTTACGGGAGGCCCAGGACAGTACCGGTTTTAGATATCACTCGGCATTGATGTGGCAGTGAGCGGGAATCGAACTTGGCTCGCTGGGTTCGTAGCGCAGCGCGCTAGCCACTGCTCCCCACACACAATGGTTCTTAATTGTTTTATTGCCATCATTTATACTCTGAACACATTTTAAATAACCAATTGTCTTAAATGTCAATGTTCGTCAGTGAAACGATGAACGCGTCACTCTGTCTCATTGACCTGTAACTTTACACACCTCGTACAAAACATCGGTGATAAAATATGGCCAAAAATCGTAACAAAAACAGCCACTCAAAGACAAATAATCATCAGTCAGGGTGAGAGCCACTGCTAGATGAAGGCCTCCCCGAACCGCTGACGATCCTGCGATGTAACGATTCACCCAGCGCCTTCTCTAAACACCACGAGCCGATTTCGCTCCATCTCCTCTCGGAGCGCGTTCACGTTCCTCGGCTGCCGCTCCGTTCGCAGTCGCGGCCATCGCCGCCCCTCGTGGCCGCGACACGCGTCCCGCTGCTCAGGCCCCTCTCACTCCCCGTCACGGTGTGGACGATGCCTCGATCCTGCGTGCGCTCTCCAAGCGGGCATCTCTCTCTCTCTCCCCCTGCTTCTTTGCGCACTTTTCCGTTCCTTCTCTTCGTTGACGCCCCGCGTAGACTCGCGGAGCCGAGACGCAGTAGCGAGGCGGTGAGGCTCGAGAAGGATGGGTTTGCATTTGTTCAAGTTTAAATTGACGATGACAAACAACGTTTACTGTTTGCGCCGGACAAGGAAAGCTTTCAATCAGCACGTACTGCCAGCAGCTTCAATGTACGGATCCGAGGTACGTGCTCAGAATTGGAGTTTCGGATAGAGAAAGAGGAACGCGTGGATAAGAGAATCTACGCCAGGTAGAGAAACCTTGCTGACTGCCAAGTACAAGGAAATTGGCGTGGGCAAGACACGTTGCAGCTGGAACGGATGATCATCCTTCCCTCTTGGGTCGATAAAATGACAATGATCACCACTTTGTGGGGAAGATCAACCGTGGCTGTCCTGTTTATGGACTTGCGCCCGCCATAGTCATGTGGAATTTCCACGACGGGCTCCGCAGGACCGTTTTCTCCCTTCGTGACGATGTTAACACATCGCAGCAGGTCCTATACTCATTTGAGGCCGAGTCGACCTGGCGAAAGCCAGTGGAGGAACATTCCACATTCCTTTGGCGAATGTAAATCTATCCATAGGACAACCGCTGTGTTATTCTTCCTTTCTTAGCTCGATGAATGAGCGGCTTGATAAGAGCAGATCTCTGTGCGGGGTGATGGTGTGACTGCATTCAGAGCGGCGTCAGTGTGCGTTTTCTTACGGTAAACGCTGCGTGTTATTTTACCATTTAGACCCCGTCCGAGCAGAATATCCAGAAATGGTAGAACTTCCACTTCCATTGCGATCAAAGGGCTCGCATAATGCGCATGCGTAATGCACGTTGACTCATTAACACCCCCCCCCCACTTTGCGCAAGAGCGGAGAAGCGTGGTCACCACATCTACGCCTCTATATAAGGAACGAAACAGGTGGACTTCTCCAAACATCTGGCTGTCGCCTGATGAAGCTAGTTGTAATTACTGGCGATACGTCGAACTTGGATAGTAAATGTTGTGGCTTGGCTCTCCAACACACCGGTTAGTGCTGTACCAGTGACGAATTGGCCACGTTCTGTTTACGTGACAACCCTTACTAGTTGGCTGTGTCGGGTGGTGGCGGATTTAACGACACATTTATATATTTACGCGATCTAACCCCAAAAACCCTCTATTACGGATGATATTGGTAGCGAAAACCCGCGTGTTAAACCGAGCAGAACGTATACTCCCCAGGCTCCGGAATACAAGACGCACTTTTTGTGCCTGCACGTCTTATAATCCGGTAGATGAGTATGTATGCTGAAAGTCTTTCGCACCGTACTTGTCCAACAGTTCTAATTGGATGAGTAAAACTTTATTGGGGTCGTCTTATAATCCGGTAGCTTTGTGTGACCAGATTAGAACTCGTCGGTTGCTTCTTATAATCGGGTAGCCGCGTGCGTAAGGCCACATTTGTCTTCATTGAAACTGGACACACGTGTGGAGGTGCGTCTCACTTTCCGGAGCGTTTTATAATCTGGAAAATGCGGTAATTGTATGAATTATTCAGAAAAGTGCCCGTACATATACAGTATATATCATATATATACCAAATCATATGTGCCCGATCTTTTTTGGGGAACTAATTATAATAAACTTTTCGTTAGAAGCGAAGCCCCGACAGAAATTGTGCAAATGTCAGTTCCCCAGGCCTATGAGAAGATGATTACAACATCTTTTTGGTTCTTTCGGTAAAGTCACGTAGAATGGAAATAATAAAATAATAAAAATAAAACATAACAGAATGGAAATAATAAAACAATAAAAAAACATAATTTTTATTATTTTATTATTTCCATTCTATGTGACTTTACCGAAAGAACCAAGAAGATTAATCCCTGCAGTCACGAAAGCTTTAACATGCTTGCGTTGTGGCCGAAACGTCGTAAAAATTATTTTATTATGTTTTATTTTTATTATTTTATTACTTCCCTTCTACGTGACTTTACCGAAAGAACCAAGAAGACTTTAAAATGATTACAACACCCCACAGGGTGCAGGCGGGTAGCGGTGGCGCAGTGGTTAGCGTACTGCGCTATGGCCCGGACGACCCCAGTTCGAGTCCTGGCTTACGAGTGAAATCTGAACCCGGATTTTTGGGCCCTAAACTCAGCCTTTCACTGCCGTGGTGACGTCTGCTTAAACAAGTCGTTATTATTATTTTGGTTCTGTAATGGTCGTTGGGTGAAAAGCTTCGTATAATGGAGGTTATAATATATTAAACATAATTACGTGGACTGTGAAATGTCATCAACCCTATACCGAGACACGTGTGTTGAGTGGCCAGTGTCTGCTACGTACAGTATTAGTGAGTCAAATTTAACACGGAAAAACGCATTACTGTATCTCTATATCATATACTCTGTTGGGATATGTCTGCGTAGCGAATTACTTCATGTAGAGCCCCCCCCCCCTGCCAGAGAAATGTGGAATGAGTAGTCACTCATGATGGGGGACTCATGCAAGCGACTCGGAGGTTGGGAATAGGAGGAGGTAGAGTGACGGGTGGAGCACGTGGGTGCAGGGGGACAGGCGATGGAGACGCCGAGCCCGGCGACCCGAGGGGAGGAGACGTAGGCCTCGGCAAGGTAAGGTAAAAACAACGAGCCTACCTTTACCCTACCACAATACAATCACTCTACCCTTACCTTTTACCCTTTAGCAGGTAAGGTAAACGGTAAAAGTTAAAAAGCAACGAGCCTACCTTTTACCCTTACCCCATACAAATTACCCGATTACAGGGTAATTACCAGGGTACTACACATGAACAAGGTTTATAACGGTAAATGCTATAGGTAGAGCGCTTTATTCATATAGAATACTCTCGATGATTCCAATTTTACACGCTTGTTGTTGTTGTCATTGTTGTCGTATCCTCAAATCTTGTAACTCAATTTTAACCCACTTCCTAATGTGGTATCGACTACAAACTTGGTATACTTATGTCATACTGATGACAATACTATATTCTATCATAAAAAATCTATATTTTTTAACATTCTTTTTTATATGGTATGTTTCGGCTTGGGACTAATTGTCCACGCTCAACTGACGTTGGCTGTAAATTACCACGGCCCCTTACGTTATGGCAAGCCTCGGGGCCACTTCCTGGAGTCGTGGAGTTCTGCCATTACTCGTACATTTTATAAAAGCGTGTTTTTAATAAAGTTTTTAAATATTACTTATTAAATGGAGACCACGGACTGCGCCACGGAGCTTTTAGCGGTAAACAAGGTCCCGTATTTACCGGGTAATACTTCGCGCTACCTTTACCCTACCGGGCAATTCTTCCGAGCTACCTTTACCCTACCCTTTACCTTTCCCCTTGGCATGTATGCACATTTACCCTTTACCTTTACCCTTTTACTCGGTAAAAAGGGTAAATTACCTTACCTTGCCGAGGCCTAATTGAGACGGACTCAAGAAGCCAGACCAGTGGCGAGAGCGCATGCGGCTACGGCTCTCTGGTGATCACTCGAAGCGCGAACCCCAGGCGAGCGAGACCTCCGTTTCTCGGAACAATGTTTGCAAGACGTTGCCTCGGCCTCTGCCGCACGTCGACTGCGCCACAGGAAGTGTCGGTTGGGCCCCGCGGCTCCCTCCGAGTCGCGCCGCGGCCTCGGCTGCCACGGGAGCCGCTCGGCCACGTGGCGGCTGAGCCAAGGACCCCCCAAGACCCTCTAAACCTCTCCCTCCCGTCGCTCCTACAGCGCAAACAGCACTATTGCAGGTGTATTAAGCAAGGGGTACGAAACGCGTTTATCGAGTTGAGCGAGGTGATGATTGCACGAGCTTTGGTAAAAAAAAAGAGACGTCGACGGTGATGGGAGAGGTAATTCCCAAAAGCGGAGCAGTGACGGAGGATGAGACGAAACAGTCTGAGTCTGGCAGAAGCCGAGTCCTCGACACGGCTGGAGGAATCAAGGAGTGAGGCTCACGGGAACAGGAATCGTGGCAGCAGTAGTCGTAGCAGCAGCGGCGATAGAAGAGCGGTCAGAGAACCATGGTCTGGCTACGGCGTGGGGAATGCCTCCGCAAGCTGTCGACTGATTTCGGTAACTCGCCCCCCGTGTGCAGCAATAATAGCGGGTTGTGAACTCGCCGCGTTCGTGCGAACCCCGTTTCACACGCGCTGCGCAACACGCAGCTCGCAAAGGCGTCCACAGAACGAGGAGTTTTCAGCCAATCGATGACGAGTGTTTATTATTCCCATTATACGTGTCGGGGTAGACAACTCACGCGTGCGAGGGGACAACACTCTATCCCAGTACAGAAGGCACAGATGGAGTCCAAACCATGCGCACGTGTGATTGCGCCCAGCCGGTCCTGGTGATCATTTGGCCATGCTTCAGTACGCTGGTTAGTGCGGGTTGGTGTCCTCGAGGGAGGCGACATGTCTGTTTCGGATAGAACGCCACTGCCCATGGCCGCGAGTCAAACTCTGGGTGCTCGGTTTGTAGCACAGTGCGCTACAAACCGCTGCATCACCGCTCTACTTATTTAATTTCCATTACACTTTGGTTGAATTTAATCTCGTTTTCCGTGTAGCTGTTGAGTTTTTTGTTGTTTTTGCACTTTGTGTTTTAGCTTACGTTTAAATTACGTTCGCTCTTCTATTCATAATGACTACGACTTGTAATTGTCATTTATATACTCGACAGATCACTTATTATAGGTACGCCTATAGATATCCCTGTAAGTCTATGGCTCTCTGTAAGTATTTGGGTTATGTAAATCTATGGATCTTCGTGTGTATCTATAGGTCTCTGCATAAATATGTGGGTCTCTATGTGATTATATGCAAGTCTCTGGGTCTCCATGGAAGCCTGTGAGACTTTCTAAACACCCAGGGTCTCCTTTGAAGATAATTGTAGTCTGTGTGGCTCTCAATCGGTTTAACTTTGGTTTGGTTTGTGCCAGAGATCTGCTTTGGTTTGGTCCAGAGATCTGGTTTGGTTTGTGCCAGAGATCTGCTTTGGGACTGATATCTGGTTTGGTTTAGTTTGGGGATCTGGTTTGGTTTGGTACTGAGATCGGGTTTGGTTTGGGACTGAGATCTGGTTTAGTCCAGAGATCTGGTTTGGTTTGGTACTGAGATCTGGTTTGGTTTGTGCCAGAGATCTGGTTTGGTCTGGGGATCTGGTTTGGTTTGGTACTCAGATCTGGTTTGGTTTGTGCCAGAGATCTGGTTTGGTCTGGGGATCTGGTTTGGTTTGGTACTGAGATCTGGTTTAGGACTGAGATCTGGTTTGGTACTGAGATCTGGTTTGGTTTGGTACTGAGATCTGGTTTGGTTTGGTACTGAGATCTGGTTTGGTCTGGGGATCTGGTTTGGTTTGGCACTGAGATCTGGTTTAGGACTGAGATCTGGTTTGGTACTGAGATCTGGTTTGGTTTGGTACTGAGATCTGGTTTGGTCTGGGGATCTGGTTTGGTTTGGTACTGAGATCTGGTTTGGTACTGAGATCTGGTTTGGTTTGGTACTGAGATCTGGTTTGGTTTGTGCCAGAGATCTGGTTTGATTCGGTACTGAGATCTGGTTTGGTTTGGTACTGAGATCTGGTTTGGTCTGGGGATCTGGTTTGGTTTGGTACTGAGATCTGGTTTGGTACTGAGATCTGGTTTGGTTTGGTACTGAGATCTGGTTTGGTCTGGGGATCTGGTTTGGTTTGGTACTGAGATCTGGTTTGGTACTGAGATCTGGTTTGGTTTGGTACTGAGATCTGGTTTGGTTTGTGCCAGAGATCTGGTTTGATTCGGTACTGAGATCTGGTTTGGTTTCGTACTGAGGTCTGGGTTGGTTTTGGACTAGAGATGTGTTTTTTGGATTGCGCAGAAGTTTATGTTGTTGGGTTGGACATCTGTGCTAGCTATGGGGCCCTGTTAGCTATGGGGTTAGGCAGCTGGGCTGCAAGGTGAGCCCGTGGTTAGCTTCACGGAAGTATGGACATCTGCTTCCTTTCACGGCACCATGTGACACAAGGGAGGCGATAAGATGGGCTTGTGGTGAAGGGGAAGGGTGGTGGTGGTGAGGGTGGTGGTGGTGAGGTCGGTCGTAGTGGTGAGGTTGGTGGTGAGGTGGGTCGTCCTGGTGAGGGTGGTTGTGAGGAGGGAGGGTGGTTGTGAGGAGGGAGGGTGGTAGTGGTTAGGAGGTGGGGTGATCATGGTGTGGTGAGGGTGGTGGTAAGGTGGGATGGGTGATAGTGGTGAGCGCACGCCATTTCCACCATACCTCCTCTCACGATGGCTGTGGCTACGCGTCGCGTGCCACTCACTCCGGTCTCGCAGACACCCAGCGGAATGCGCAGCGAGACATGAAACCCTCGCAACGTGGAGCTGTGGTGGGAACGTTCCAGACGGAGAGACCGAGAGAAAGCGAGAGAGGGAGAGCCCGGCACTGTCTCAGCTCGCTGGGACACCTCGTCTGTCAACCGGGGGTTCTGGAGACTTCTCGACTGCGTTCCCGATGCAGCCATTGCAGCTGCGTGAGCCGAGGTCCTAAAATTCGACCATTTCCCCTTTCGACATCAGGGCGAGGTGGTGGGGGTGTAAACGCCAACCCCAGCCGCAAGCCACGATCGCATTCTCTCGCTCGCTCCCAACTTTTATGGATAATCTTGGTCGCGAAAGCCTTAAGTGTTAAACGTGCAACTTTCCTCAGGCGGTCCAGGACCAGGCCAGGCAGTCGAGATTTAGAATCTTAGGTTCCTAGGGGAACTCTCACCACCAACACCACCACCATCGCGGCTCTGGGTGTCTGGGAGCAGCTCGCGGCGGACTGAGAGAGAAGCGCGGTCGATGTTTAATTCAGTCCGCGACGAGGTGCGAGGCCACGCGGAGAATTGGGTAGGCGCATCGGCGATGTGGTGAGATGTTAACTCCCTCGCCTGGTGTGCAGGGAGTTCGTGGCTTCGATCCCGACCTTGATGTCTGTTGTATATTTGGTGTTTGCGTTTTCTCTCCCTGTGGCCGTGTGGATTTTTCTCCGTGTCCTCCGTTTTTTCCCCTCCACATTTAGAAACACGCGTTTTAGAGTATTGGGCTGCTATAAATGTCCACGTGACGACAAGCCACTTCGTTGAGCTCTCATTTGTGGCCAGGTCGCTTCTGATAAAGAGCGATAATAGCTCAGTGGGCCTTACCTGGTCAAATACAAATAGTAAAAAGCAATCGACATCGTGGGTGTAAACATGATAACCACGTCGGGTGGTGGAGGGTTCATGACTTGGAATTTTGGCCTGAAGATTAAAAACCACGGCCACCGCCGACGCGTGGCCCTGCCGCAGCGACGAGGTTCGAGGAGCCGCAGCGACGAGGCTCGGGAACAGCGCGGCCACTCGAGGGAACGAACGATGGAGAGAAGTGCGCCGCGTAGCACGGAGAGACGCGCGCTTGTCGGAGAGAGAGTCGGAAAGAGAGGAGACACGGGCGCTAGGGAACGCACCGCAGGTTCGAGGCATCGTCGACGCCGTGATGGGGACTGAGAGGGGCTTGGGCAGCAGGACGGGCATCGCGGCCAGGAGGGACAGTGATGGCCGATGGTCTAGACGAAGTTTGTTCTGATGATGATAATAATGCTACTTCTGCTGCTGTTGATGATGCTGATGACAATGTTGCTGATGCTATTGCTTCCGGTGGTGATGCTGATGATGCTGATGTCGAAGATGATAATATTGCTGCTGATGATGATGCTGCTATTCATGATGGATGTATTGCTACTGCTGCTGCTGATGATCATGGTGACACTGCTCTGCTTGTGCAGATGCCTGTGTCTGCTTGGAATGAATCGTGACCACGGGAATCGCCCAACCTCTTCGGTGTCCCACGGAGAACGACTCGATTAGAGAGAAGAGAGGGAGGTGGAGGAGCAGGAGAGGACGGTGATGAGTGGAGACACACGCAGACTCGGCTGACGCCAAGAGACTCGGGAACAGGGGAGACAGACAGCACCGTCGAGACCAAGACATCACAGACTCATCGACAAGAAGATTCCGAGACTCGGGTGCGAGAGACAAGGAGGCTCTAAGGGCAAAGGCAACTTGTGAGAGGGACTCCGACAATTCCGACTCTCCGCCACTGGGACACGGAGCGCACACGCACAGAGAACGCCCTACACGGGCGGGGGGAGGGGGGTGACGGTGTCACTCGCTCGCTAGCGGGTGGGAGCCATGGACGCGAGCGGGGAGCCGCTGCCCTACTACTTTGGCCACGTGGGCCGCGACGAGGCCGAGGGCCACCTGCGCGCCGCCGGCTTCATCGAGGGCCTCTTCCTGTTGCGCAAGAGCACGAGCACCGTGGGTGGCCTGGTGCTGTCCGTCGTGTGCAGGGGCCGCGTGCACCACTACGAGGTGGAGCCGCGCCCCCACGACACGGGTCCAGGTAACGCGCGGCACGCTGGGCGCACGCACGGGTACACGCGCGCACACGGGTACACGCACACGGGTACACGCACACGGGTACACGCACACGGGTACACGCACACGGGTACACGCACACGGGTACACGCACACGGGTACACGCACACGGGTACACGCGCGCACGCACGGGTACACGCGCGCACGCACGGGTACACGCGCGCACGCACGGGTACACGCGCGCACGCACGGGTACACACACACGGGCACACGCACGGGCACAAGCGCACGGGCACACGCACGGGCACAAGCGCACGGGCACACGCGCACGGGTACACAGATTTAGAGAGGTACGTACACAGCAGATACACATACACCTCCACCACCACCAACACCACCACCAAAAACACCACCACGATTGCGCGCTCAATGGTGGTGATGTTTTTGGTGGGGTTGGTGGCGCAGGTCTGGAAGGGCGCGGGTGCGGGATCGACGGGGGCCGCACGCACGCGGGTCCCGCGGAGCTGTGCGCGCACCACGAGCACGGCGCCGACGGACTGTGCTGTCCCCTCGCGGCGCCCTGCCACCGTCCCGACGGGACCCCCCCGCGCAGCGGATACTTCGAGGACGTCAAGGACCAGACGATCCGAGACTACGTGCACAAGAAGTACCACGTGGAGGTGACGGGGGGGCGGGCCACGTCACCACTACGCCACGCATGTTACCACCACCACCACCACGTCACCACTACACCACGCCTGTTACCACCATCACCACCACACTATCACTACGCCACGCCTGTTACCACCATCACCACCACACCACCACTACGCCACACCTGTTACCACCAGCACCACCACCACGTCACCACTACATCAAGTTCAAGTTAATTTATTAGGTATAGCCCTGTGAGCCATTCGGCTCTTGAATCGGGTGCAACCGCAACAAACAAAAAACAAAAACATGAACAAGAAAACATCTTAAAGTGAATATGTGACTAAGTGCAAACAGAAAATCTAAGAAAAGACAGCAAAATATTGCAGAAAAAACACCGCACACCAACGCTGTGTGCAAAAATCCCAGTGGGATGCAAGTCAAACAACAACAACAACCACAAGACAACTTATATTAAGGCCATCAGTCTTACTCCATACTACAACAAACAAACATGGCCAAACCAATACACTTTTCCAAATCACCTAAATAAAGCCATGAAAGCAATGAAACAGTGATCATAGGAAATGTGACGGAATTTTCACAATAAATTACATAAACAACATGTACTATCAAAACCCTGCAGCCATAGCTGGCTGCATGAGTCACTCCACAACAGCAGGAGCATCAATCGGAGTATTATAATTTTTCAATGCACCTTTAAGATCAGCACACTAAATAAAAACACAGGTCGTACATTGCAGCGATCATCCGGAGCGAAACATTTTATTTTAGGCCACTGAATAGCACTGGCAGCTAGGGGTATACAACTCCTCTAGAGCAGTTTTGAGTGATTTTTTGGCAACAGCATTCCAGACCCTGGGGGCATCAATAGCAAAGGCCCTTTCTCCAGTATATGTACGGCAATCGGGAATATGAAGCTGGTAAATGAGTGTAGACCTTAGGTCAAATTTGTTCTTTGAAACAGAGAGGAGATCCAGCAGGTAATCTGCGGATTTTTTTGTAAGTACATCATGAATAAATAAGATCTGGTGCACAAGCCGTCGAACATTCAGAGATGTTAAGTTTGACCCAATGTAGGGATCACAGTGGTGAGTCCTATATGGGCAGTTCAATGCAAAACTTAAGGCCGAGTGATACATTGAGTCAAGCTTCTTCAGTACAGTACTGGGGGCTGATGTATACACGATGTCACACTAATCAAGTAGAGGCAGTACGGTAGCTTTTATCAATTCCAAACGGAACATAGGGGGGAAGCAGTGCTTGTGTCGATACAGAAAACCAATTTAAATTTGTGTCTTTTCCCCAATATAAGCAATGTGATCTTCAAAATTCAGTTTTGAATCCAGGATGACCCCAAGATACTTACAGATCTTGACTTGCTCTATTTGATCATTATTTAAGGAATGTAATTGGGGGAAAATAACTTCCTGCTTTAGTCCTGGTGAGAAGCATAGCACCTTGGTTTTGGCAGGATTTAGGACTAGTTTAAGAGCAACTAGCTGATGTTGTAGTTTGTTGAAATTACTCTGGAGCTTAGCAATCACGTCATCCGGAGAGCGGCCAGCAGTAATCAGTACCGTGTCATCTGCAAAAAGATTTACCCTGGAATAATCCAGTTCAGTGCCCAAGTCATTTACATAAAGAGAGAACAAGAGGGGCCGATAATGGAACCCTGTGGAACCCCTTTTGTTATCTTAACACTGTTTGACCTCCAACCATCTGTGAATACAGTTTGGGTGCGAGAAAAGAGGTAATTTTTTTACCATTTTACTGTGTTTTCGGAAAAACCGAGGCAACTTATTTTACTAAGCAGGATGTTGTGGTGTACTGTATCAAACGCGTTGGACAAGTCAAGAAAAAGACAGGCGCAATACTGCTTATTATCAAGGCTACTGTAAATGTGATTCAGAGAGTCTAATGCAGCAGATGTGGTGCTGTATTCTTTTCGGAGCCCAGATTGTTTTAGATGTAATAGATTGTTGGCGGACAGGAAACTGCTAATTTGGTAGTTAAATAATTTATCAAAAATGTTCATCAACGGGGACAAAATTGAGATAGGTCGGTAGTTATTTGGATCATCTTTAGGGCCCACGTCACAACAGAGACATGAGTGCAGGCCGGAGACCAAACAGACGAGTCCCCATTGACGACCTGAACCCGTGGGTGCTTGCCGAGCCACGAGCAGGAGGAGTTCTCTCAGTCAGACTCCACGCGGCAGAGAGGCACGCGCACGCTCACGGGTGCCGGTGGCCAGCGTGACGGTCCCGTCGGGTGGTGGAGGGCTCATGGCAGGAATTCTGGGCCCATAACGACCGCCGCATGGCACCGGACCCAAAAACAAACGTGGCTCGAGAACCAACCCGGGCCACGCAGTTGGGCCTGACGCAACAATGACCACGGTACAGTTCTTCTGAACTGGTGATGTACATAAGGCTGAGAGCTTCTGCTCAGTCAATGCACCTCTGTGCACGCCGCTAAACTGCACCCCTCCCTGGCCCTCTCCCCGCGTGCGGTGTGGTGTGGTACGTGCGGTGTGGCACGGTGAGTGCGGTGTGGTGTGGTGCGTGCGGTGTGGCACGATGCGTGCGGTGTGGTTGCGGTGCGTGCGGTGTGGTGCGGTGCGTGCGGTGTGGCGTGGTGTGGTGCGTGCGGTGTGGCACGATGTGTGTGGTGCGGTGCGTGCGGTGTGGTGTGGTGCGTGCGGTGTGGCACGGTGCGTGCGGTGTGGTGTGGTGCGTGCGGTGTGGTGCGTGTGGTGCATGGGGTGCGGTTGCGTGCAGGGTGCGGAGGCGGACGCCCTGATCGCGAGGCAGAGGCCCGACCTGGAGAAGGAGGTGGCGTCGTCTCTGCACGAGAAGCTGCCGTGGTTCCACGGCTCCATCTCCCGCAAGACGTCCGAGGAGCGACTCCTGTCGCAGCGCCAAGTGCCCAACGGCCGCTTCCTGTGTGTACTCGCACGCGCTCACCTGTGCCACTCACCTGTGCCACTCACCTGTGCCACTCACCTGTGCCACTCACCTGTGCCACTCACCTGTACACAATCGCTCACCTGTACACACACTCATCTGCGTCACTCACCTGTATATAATCTCTCACCTGGACACGCACGCCCTCACCTCCACATGCACTCACTCACCTGTACTCGCATTTACTCACACCTGTATAGACAAACACACACCTCTGTGTATGATTGTGTAGTTGTACATACAGTGTATGTGCTCACGTGGATATGCGTGAATCAGTTCAGACCCAACAAAAGGGGATCTTTCGCTTAATAAATAATTATAGTTTTTTTATTTTTACATACAAGATTGAGGAAGTGTATTGGTGGTTTGGGGTGTTACCATTGCTGTTTGCTTCAGCAAATCGCCACGGCTCCCAGCTGATGCTGCTGCTTCCATAGCGTCCGCCCAGTGGCATCACGAGTCCGTCGACTCGCTTACAAGAGGGCCTCGTCTTGGTGCGGCCTGGCTTCGGCCTCCACCACCAAGCCAACACGGCAGGGGCTGGCGGCGCCGTGGTGCCGCTGGTGCCTCTCTCTCTCTCTGTCTCTCCCCTCTGATTCACGCGGGCTTCCTCTGGGTCCTCCGGCTTCCTCCTCTTCCTCCTCGTACTAGAGCTTGAAATCGCTCCACACCACGGGGCCGCTGATGGCCAAACGTCGTTTGGCTGCATCGTGATCGCAGCAGCAGCAGCAGCAACAACATCGACCCTTACCACGGAAACTTGGCATGGCCCTCCTGACAAGAGGGTCCTGAGACTCGGTGGTGTAAAAACGAGCGCAAATGAAGAACGCAATGCGGAACTTTGCGGATTCTGCGTGGTGGCAAAATGTTCCCTCGCGGTCGTCTCTATGCCCGAGCAAAGGGGCCGTTCATTGTCCACGGCTCGCCCTCGACACCCATGGGGGGGGGCCTTCCCGTCACAACGAGTCGCGAATCCAGCATGGACGACGAAACCTACTCGGCTCGTTCCCGTGAGCGCCAGAGGCACACAGCGAAGTCGAACACTCTGAAGGGAACAACTCACAGCCGGCAGTCCACTGCCAGATGAAGCCCCCCCCCCCCCAACCGTCGTGTCGATCATAGGGGGTTGTTTGAACATACTTCACCATGCTGGTCAATGCAGCTAGGTGAAGGAAAGACCAGGACCGGTTTCGGGGGGGGGGTGTTGGTCTCGGGATCAGACGTGTGATCCACCAACCCCGGAGCTGACATTTGCGCTGCTGATACTGCTGTGCTCGAGTTCCGCTTGCGGCTACCACTTCCTGGAGAACTCAAACTACCCTCCTCCTACCCCTTCCCCGGCTTCGTAGAGACGCCACGAAAACCCCGGCACCGCGGCCATCAAGCGCTCCTCCACTGTGCGCACACAATGGGCCCCTCTGTAGCCAGGCACACAAGGACAAAGGTCCCCGCGTAGCCTCGAGCACGCTGTTGGGGCCGGCAGCGAGTAGCACCGGTGAAGGCCGGCACGGCACACGAGGGGGTGGTGTAGCACAGCACCACCACTACCACCAAGTGCTGTGTTTTATACACACCGTGCCAGGTACTCGCTCGTCACTAACGTCCTTCCATCTGTGAAGGATCCCTGACATGCAATACCCCGGCGTCTACAAACTAAGCTTCGGCTGCGGCAGTAGTTACATTGGGGAAACTAAGCGACATGTCTCGGACCGTGTTCGTGAACACAAGGCAGATCTAAAACGCGGTAGGACCAATACCTCGGCCGTGGTTGACCATTGTTTCAACGCTGTGGGCACACACGAAATTGATTTTCCCAAGACGAAGGTACTCTGCAAGCCCACTGGCTATCAACAAAGATTAATTCATGAAGCCATCCAGATATATAGACACAGACACAATTTCAACCGAGAAGATGGATGCAAATTGAGCAATCATTGGAAGGACGTTATTATAGTTATTAACCAGGTTAAGTCATAACTGGCTCTGATGTCTCCATCCTACCTGCCGATGCCAGCAGTTATTTCCGTGTCTCTGAGTGACATTCACGCTAAATGTCTCACTAACACAGCCACCGTTGATCCTTTTCCTCGATGTGGTGTTGTCCCTCGTTTTTTGTAACGAGCTGGATGTCTCACTAGCACTGCCGCCGGTGCGGTGGCTCGTTTACATTGACACGCTAATCTCTCGCAATAGAATGGCCACCTCCATAGCTGCGTCGTCGTCGTGGAGGTACATCACCGATCATTGACATGCAAATTCCACCTCTAGCCCCGCCCACTTACCCTTGGGCTGAGCCCATCTCCAGCCCATATCACTTCGTGTCTCAGCAGCTCTCCCACTGTATTTATTCACCTGATGACGATTGCTTGTGTTGCGATCGAAACGTGATAATTTTATTATTTTTCTATCTACGTGGCTTTACCGAAAGACCCAAACAATATTTTGTATATATATAATATTTAGTTTTCCACATCCTCACATCATCACATTGCAACATCCTGACAATATGGACAGCGTTACCAGTCGCACCGATGGTATCAGGCACACTGGCCTCATCAGGGCGGGGGGGGGGAGGAATTTTCCTTGGGGGAGGGAGGGGGGGTTGGCCAGGTCATTGCTGCCACTCCGGGCTCAGGTATTTAAGACTGTTCTAAGGTTTAGGAATGGACCCCATATACTCTTCTTCCCTGTCTCACGCTCGACCTCTGCTGTCTCCCCATCGGCTATGTTTTTACACACCGCCCAAGGTACTCATTTGAGGCTGAGTCGACCTAGGGGAGGCCCGCAACTGGTTGAGATAATCGCCACTGGTGTTGGCTGTGGGCTGGATTCGAACTCGGGTAGCCGGATTCGTAGCGTAGCGCGCTACACTATACATACTATATACACGATCATACACACACCTACATATACAGAGACCACCCCCCCCCCATACCACACAGGCGCACAGCTCCTGTAACAATGATCACCCCGATCCCATCAAGACACGTGGCCCCCTTTAGCTGCTTAAATGAGTGACTTGTTAAGTTGCTGGGTTATTGAATCTGTAGGTGAAGTAACACAACCACCATCGTCAACATCACCACTACCGTCACGACCACAAACACAACCTACATCACCACGACCAACCACCACCATCATCACCGCCTTCGTGAATTTGTAACGAAATCCTTTGGCAGCAGTGCCCAGTGTGTGGAACTGGGCTTGATAGTCGTTGTTTACCCGCATCCCGTGTAGGTTATCGATTTAGAATGTGCGTATGTGTGTCAATGCGTGTGTGCTGTGTGTGTGTGCGTGTGTGGTGTTGGCCACCCACCCACTCGTGTGACGTGCCGGCCTTCAAAGGTGCTCGCTTACAGAACTTGCCCCGACGGTCTCTTCAGGTTGCACGGGGAATCCTTGCCTTGTATACGCGAGGGTGCGAGTATGTGCGAGTGTGAGTGTGTGTGAGTGTGAGTGTACGAGTGTGAGTGTGTGCGAGTGTGTGAGTGTGGGTGTGTGAGTGTGTGAGTGTATGAGTGTACGAGTGTGTGGGTGAGTTCAAGTTTCAAGTTTCATTTATTAGGTATAGCACTGTGAGCCATTCGGCTCTTGAATCGGGTGCAACCGCAACAAACAAAAAACAAAAACATGAACAAGAAAACATCTTAAAGTGACTTATGTGCAAACAGAAAATCCAAGAAAAGACAGCAAAATATTGCAGAAAAAGCACCGTACACCAACACTGCGCAAAACTCCCAGTGGGATTCAAGTCAAACAACAACAACCACAAGACAACTTAGATTAAGGCCATCAGTCTAACTCTGTACTACAACAAACATGGCCAAAGCAAAAACTTTTCGAAAATTAACCAAATAAAGCCATAAGCAATGAAAAACTGATCATAGGAACTGTGACCGAATTTTCACAATAAACGACGTAAACAACATGTACTACCAAACTCTGCAGCCATAGCTGGCTGCATGAGTCACTCCACAACAGCAGGAGCATCAGTCGGAGTGTGTGAGTGTGTGGGTGTGATTGTGTGAGTGTGTGAGTACGTGCGTGTGTGCACGTACACTCGTCAGGGTTCGACTTCGACGTCTCGGGGTGGTGAAACGTGTGAACCGGCTGAAGAGTCAAACGTCGTTGACATCCACAAACCCGCGTGCAGGATCCGCCAGCGGAACACGGCGGGCTCATTCGCCATCAGCCTGGTGTTCAAGAAGAAGGTGTTCCACTACGTGGTGGACACCGACAAGTCCACCAAGTTGTCCATCCCCGAGGGCCGCAAGTTTGACGCCCTGTGGCAGGTTGGGTTGCCGCTCAAGGGGGTCACCCCGCACACACACACGACGGTGAAGCGACGGAGGGGTTTTGTTTGTTCATTGAGAACCCACGGCGTTGTCGTGTTGGGCATTTGAAATTGCGGGGGTCGTGGGTGAGTCAAACTCAGGTTGCAGCTTGCAAATGATTGACCAGAGGGGTGTATGGGGCTTCATCATCATCATCATCATTCGGATTCATCAGTGAGTCGTGCCCAGATACAGACTTGCTATGAGTTGGGAGAAGTAGACATAAGAGTTGGGGTTATTCAGTAAGCCATACACAGTAAGCCATACACAGTAAGCCACACCAAGTAAGCGGGATCCATAAACACGTGGAATTCCCACCACCGGCTCTGCAGGGCTGTCAACAGGAGACGAGCACCACCGCCTCGATGCTTGTTTGAGCAGGAAATCGCTTCGCCATGAAAGGCAACAACAGATTGTAGACGAGTCTGCAGGGATTCATCTTCTTGGTTCTTTCGGTAAAGTCACGTCGAAGGGAAATAATAAAATAATAAAAATAAACCAATAAAATAATTCTCACGACGTTTCGGCCACAACGCAAGCAGCCGTCCTCAGGTGAAGAACAGGTCTGTCGGAAAGACAGCGTCTAAATGAGCTTTCCGACAGACCTGTTCTTCACCTGAGGACGGCTGCTTGCGTTGTGGCCGAAACGTCGTGAGAATTATTTTATTATGTAAGTATTTTTATTATTTTATTATTTCCCTTCTACGTGACTTTACCGAAAGAACCAAGAAGATTGTAGACGTTCAAATTTTTTGACGCGAGCGTGTTTACAGTAACATTGATAACGCAGTGGGGATGACGACGACGACCAGCTCGATGTTGGTGGCGATGCGAGCGGTAAGGAACCGAGGCTCGGGGTAGACAGGCCAGCAGCGTTGTTTCTCACAAGCCCAGTTGCGTTTTAAGCGCCCTTGCTCAACATCCTCTTGTCAAATACCGCAAGTTCCTCCGCTCTTCCGCTTTGTAAAACATTTGTAAGCTACGGAGACAACGCCCACGTTGTCGCAACCAATGTGACGATGCTGAAATTGAGCTTTTTATGGGCTCGGACAATTTAATTTGTTTGGCTATGTCGGGTGGTGGAGGGTTTCACGACAACAAATTTGGCCACGTTAATCCATGATGGGCATGTCAGCCTGACTCAGCCAATCGCAGCTCTTGTTTGTGCAACAGTCGCAGCAACTTGTAACACGCTTGGAACAAAGTTGCCTCGAGTTGCAGAGGAACGTCGCGATGACTGCTCGGGGTGTCTTCGTGTCCCTTGCGTCTGATTCCTTCTCCCCGTGTCCCCGTGTCCCCGTAGATGGTGGAGCATTACAGTATGAAGGAGGATGGACTCATGTGCGCGCTCGGGGAGGCGTGCATCTGCCCGGAGTACGTGGGTGAGTACACATCACGTGGGTCTGTGCACGATACGTGGGGGAGTACACATCACGTGGGTCTGTGCACGATACGTGGGGGAGTACACGGTGAGTGTATGGTGAGTGTATGGTGAGTACACGGTGAGTGCACGGTGAGTGTATGGTGAGTGTATGGCGAGTACACGGTGAGTACACGGTGAGTACACGGTGAGTCGACGGTCTCCACGCTCACCCGTACTGCACGTGCTGCTGCCGATGGGGGAGGTCACGGCCATGGTGGAGGTGGTGGTTTAGTTTATGGTGGAGGATGTTGTGGTGCAGATGGAGATCATGGTGGTGGTGGAGGTGTGGCAGCAGTGATGGTGGAGGATGTTGTGGTGCAGATGGAGATCATGGTGGTGGTGGAGGTGTGGCAGTAGTGATGGTGGAGGATGATGTGGTGCAGATGGAGATCATGGTGGTGGTGGAGGTGTGGCAGTAGTGATGGTGGAGGATGTGGTGCAGATGGAGATCATGGTGGTGGTGGAGGTGTGGCAGTAGTAATGGTGGGGGATGTTGTGGTGCCGATGGAGATCATGGTGGTGGTGGAGGTGTGGCAGCAGTGATGGTGGAGGAGGTGGTGCAGATGGAGATTATGGTGGTGGTGGAGGTGTGGTAGTAGTGATGGTGGAGGATGTTGTGGTGCAGATGGAGATCATGGTGGTGGTGGAGGTGTGGCAGTAGTGATGGTGAAGGATGTTGTGGTGCCGATGGAGATCATGGTGGTGGTAGAGGTGGTGGTTTAGTTGATGGTGGAGGATGTTGTGGTGCCGATGGAGATCATGGTGGTGGTGGAGGTGTGGCAGTAGTGATGGTGGAGGATGTTGTGGTGCCGATGGAGATCATGGTGGTGGTGGAGGTGGTAGTTTGGTTGATGGTGGAGGATGTTGTGGTGCAGATGGAGATCATGGTGGTGGTGGAGGTGTGGCAGTAGTGATGGTGGAGGATGTTGTGGTGCAGATGGAGATCATGGTGGTGGTAGAGGTGTGGCAGTAGTGATGGTGGAGGAGGTGGTGCAGATGGAGAGCATGGTGGTGGTGGAGGTGTGGCAGTAGTGATGGTGAAGGATGTTGTGGTGCAGATGGAGATCATGGTGGTGATGGAGGTGTGGTAGTAGTGATGGTGGAGGATGTTGTGGTGCAGATGGAGATCATGGTGGTGGTGGAGGTGTGGCAGTAGTGATGGTGGAGGATGTTGTGGTGCAGATGGAGATCATGGTGGTGGTGGAGGTGTGGCAGTAGTGATGGTGAAGGATGTTGTGGTGCAGATGGAGATCATGGTGTAGGTGTGGTAGTAGGGATGGTGGAGGTGGTGGTGGTTAGTTGGTAATAGTTGAGGTGGATGTGAGAGCTGGAGTGGTGTGTGATGCCCTCGTGTGTGTGCGGTTTTTTTCAGATCTGTATGGAAACTACGTGGATGTGAGTTAAACCTTTGAATTAAAATCAAATGAAAACGCATCAAATGACACACCAATGCAAGTAAACACACAACACAGTAACTTTACGCACTCAGGCACACATACTGTACACACACACACGTGTACACATGTACAAATATCTCCCTTGTAGCCTTAACAGACTGATGGGGCAAGTGCTGTTAGCGAGCACCGATGAACACACACGTAGTTACACACACACACGTAGTTACACACACACACACACGTAGTTACACACACACACACACGTAAGAATAATTATAAACACAAGCACACAGACATACGGAGAGGTGCGCACAGATACACACACATACACAAACACAACGCACTGCCGTCCAACCTAGGGACCCCCCCCCCTAGTGGCAGCTGTCCCTACGCGACACAAGGGGATGCATCCTGCGCTGTCTGTGTCCATCCCACCCCGCAGCAGGCGAGCACTCACGAACCCACGCGCAAGAATTGGTTTTCTTCATCCTTCCCCAGCGCCCTGCGGCTGAAAAACCTCATCCCGGTAGGTCACCTACGAAGGGAAAGATCCACTCCCCCCCCACCCCCGTGTGGAGGACCGTAGAGCTTGGGAAATCGTCGGTAGCGCTGTCTTATCACCAGCACCACCACCGCCGCCGCCTGGCTGCTGCTGCCATCCAGCTCGTGTTTGTGGTTCTTCTGAATCTGAGAGACGCAATTTGCTACCAAACATGACGACGCTCGATCTACAACCAAACGTGACGATTCATCATCAATCATAGGCCATTGGTCCCCGTGAATGATCAATTTAAGAATAACTTAATCCTTATCTCTTCAAAACTTTGATGGTGCTCTTTGTTGCTGACCGCTTGACGTTGTGTGTTAAAGCCACTTTGTTAACCAAAAACCAAAATCAACCCGTCGGTCGAATGGCCGAGCCAAAGCTGCAGTGGCTACTCCGTGCGAGCCGCAGATGGCGCTGTCCGACCATCAATCGTGGCGCCGCGGTCGAGGAAGTCTCCGTCTGTTGGGATCGGGCCTCCCTCGTCATGGACACGTCTGGATGGGCCGTTGCCTCCAGTTCGAATGCTAATGGCGTGCCCACGGTGTAAACTTAATCCCTCTCCACATACGAGGCAGATGACGGCGGCGAACATGGACGACTGTGCCGTACTGATGAGACCTAGCTAGGACGGAACTGGTCTCGACTGAAATCTTCACTTAAAGCTTCCGTGACTGCAGGAATTCATATTATTTGGGTCTTTTGGTAAAGTCACGTAGATAGGTTGAAAGAAAATAACAATTTTGACCTATCTACGTGACTTTGCCGAAAGACCCAAAGAATACGGTCTCGACTTCTTGCCTCTGCGATGCGCGTTTGAGTCGAACGCTACGTAGTTTATTTATAACCAATTCCACGGAGGCAGCGGTAGCAGCAGCAGCAGCGGTGGCTGCGTGGATCTGGCGCTGCGTGCATGGCACGTTCGCCGCTGACGCGGTAGGCAGCTCGGAACTTCGCCACGGTCGCGCTCCCGGCGATGTCGCGGTGATCGTTTTAGGGAAGCACATTGTCCCACCGCGGCTGTCCGCCGTTGGGACGGCCACATTTTCCCTTTTGAGTTGGGGGTCCTAAACGACAACGTGGTCGCACGTGCAGTCATTTTGTGCCCGTGGTCTGGGCAAGGCTGAGAGCTTTTGTAGGTGCAGTGTTGCACACCTCTGTGTGTTGTTAAATCTAACTGCAGTGTTTGGTTATGGCTAAAGTAATGATGTCAAATATCTCCCTTAGCAAAGAGACTTTCTGTCTCACCTGCATGTCTGTCTACCTGCCTTCACACCTACTTACCTGCCTGCCCTACCAACCTACCCACTCACCTACCTACTCAGCCACCTACCTATATATTTACTCACATACCCACCCACCTATCGACCCACTTACCTACCCACCTACCTTTCTCATCACCCAAGACTTACCTACTCACTACCCACCTATGTAGTCATCCACCTATCTGCCTGCTCAACCATACACTTTCCTTACCCACCACTTACCCACCACTTACCCACCTACTCATCCACACGCCCAACATTGCCACCTATACCATACAATTTTGTTGAAATTAAAATACAACTGTTTTTAATCTTAGCGAAGAAAACACATTCTAAATATCGACGTTTCAGCTCTCTGGCCTTCATCAGGAGAATGGTAAACAAACAACGTTTAGCGTCACTTCGTATGCGGCCGTGTGGCTCAACGGTGGAGCGAGCGGCTCGCGATCGGAGGGTCGCGAGTTAAGAATCCTGGTTGTGGGGTGTTGTTCACTCGGCCCATCATCTCTCCCTCCGGGGTCGATACAATTAAGCACCACTTTGTGGGGAAGCATCAGCAGCGGGTATCCTGTGGACAGACTCGCCCCTGCCATAGAAATGTGTAATTTACATTGCTGGCTCCGCGTGGCTGGTAAGCGGTTGGTAAACAACAGGCGAGCACCGCTGTTTTAATGATGAGATGAGCAGAACATCGACCTCACTCGACTCAGCGTCTAGCTAATGGGCTCCATCCCTTATCCACGAAGCAGGGACACCCATTAGGAGGCTGCTGTTGTTGTGGATTCCCATTGTAGCTAACACGGTGGGGAGGGGGGGGTCATGATGGTGTCCATGCCATGAATGAGTAGGTGGATGTGATTGTGTGTACACGCGTGTCAGTGCATGCGTCTGTCTTTTTACGTGTGTGTGTAAGAGTGTGCGTGTGTCTATGTATGTGTGTGTGTAAGAGTGTGCGTGTGTCTATGTATTTGTCTTTGCGTGACTGTGTGACACTTTCTCCCCGATGTAGGCTATACGGGGGATCTTTGTCTTTGTATGCAAACCTATTGCTCGGTAGACTGCGCCATGAACCCAGTGCCATCATTGGACACGAATGGAGGGAGTTCCATCTGACCCAGCCCGAACTGAGTCACGAGATTGGCTCGTAAACATCCGCGTTGGGGAGACAAAGGTGGCCGTGCATTTATCCCGGCCACACCACCCCCTCGGGGAGGATTGTCTTTGTGAGTCTGTATGGCAGCTTGGGGTGGCCTTCATTCAGCAGTGGATTGATCATGGCTGATGATGACAATGATCAATGGTGGTGGTGATGATGGTTGTGGTTTTGATGGTGATGATGATGGTTGTGCTTTTTGTGAAGGTGATGTCAATGATGATGGTGGTGGTGATGATGGCGGTGATAATGGCGGTAATAATGATGGTACAAATGTTGATGACTGTTGTAATGATGATTGTAACGATGGTGAGAATTTTTATGAGGCTGGTGATAATGATGGTAATGGAGGATGTTGATGGTGGTGGTGGTAGTGATGATGATGATGATGGCGGTGATGGTGACTGGAACTCACGTCTATTCACAGGCCATCACCAATGGATTCTCCAGTCCGGAGCCACCCATCGAGAACCCAGGTAACGACCTGCACCACCCTTGCGGGCAACCCCGCCGACATGCCTGCCTGAGTGAGACCGTGCCCCACCGTATTCCTCTAACTCTGCATCCCTCCCGTATCCTCCCCGTGTCTCCCCCTTGTCCCCCCGTGTCCCCCCCCCCCCCCCCCCCCGTGTCCCTAGGCCCGGTCCAGAATAACGTGTACTACTCGAAGCCGCCGCTGCCCGGAGCTGCGGTGAGCGACGCGGAAGGGGAGGGTGTGTACAGCGACCTCAGCGACCTCCGCGGCATCTACCTCAACCGCAACCTCCTGCAGCTGCAGCACAACACGGAGCTGGGCTCGGGAAACTTCGGCACCGTGCAGAAGGGGACCTACACCTTGGCGGGGTACGGCGGAGTGGGGGGCTCGCGATCGCCCCGGTGCGGACACGGAACTCGCGTCGTGACGGGTACCGTGCGGGGGCTTGCAGTTCGGGTCTCTGGGGTTGTTGTTCTGTGGAACCAGGCGGGACCCTCAAAAGGCCAGGGAGTGGCAGTGTCATTTGCAGGCGTGACCGAACAGTCTTTCGATGTTTGCCCCCCACGTGTCCCCATCTCCACCATCTCCACCACCACCACCATAACCACCTCGATCACCACCATCTCTACCACCAATACACACCACCACCACCTCTCTGGCGAGCAGGAAGCAGGTGCAGGTGGCCGTGAAGGTCCTCAAGCCCGTGGAGAACCAGGAGATTCTGAAGAAAGACCTGATGGAGGAGGCAAAGCTGATGCACCAGCTGGACCACCCGTTCATCGTGAAGATGTTCGGGGTGTGCGAGGGAGAGGCGCTCATGCTCGTCATGGAGATGGCCCCACTTGGGGCCCTCAACAAGTACCTCCGCGAGCACCGGTACGCGACGTCACCGCACCGGTGCGGCGACGTCACCGCACCGGTGCGTGATGTCACCACCATCACCGTGGTGGTCGCTACTCCACTGCATATGGCTGCTGTGACCCAGAGCTGTGGAGGCAGTAGCGAGGGGTTGGTGGATCACACACAGATGTTTAGAAACTCCCTTCCCATGGGAGTCCAAGAGGCGCCGTACCCTGACTCGCCAGTAGAAGGCGGTACAGCAAGTGGGCTAATCGACATCTGTTCCCATCTGTAGGTGTGGGATAGAGTGTTGCCCCCTCACACAAGGTGCAGGTTTGCTCTGGGTTCTCCTGCTTCATCCCGTAACTTAACAAACACACACACGCAGTGGAACCGGTGTTGGAAAAACATCTCCATCCTGAGTAATCACCTGCAAATTACTCAACTGGCATCACACTCAGTAACAACACCATCCTGCGAAAAATAGTTTTGAGACTCGGTGAAGCCTCCTGGGTCAACGAGCATCGTCATCCTTACCATCATTCTCACCATCACCCTCACCATCACCCTCACCATCATCGTCACCATCATGCTCACCATCACCCTCACCATCATCCTTACCATCACCCTCACCATCATCGTCACCGTCACCATCATAATAATAATACATCGCCGTGGCGACGGTGGTTGTTGGCGGAGGTACAGCGGCACGATGCCGGTGGAAAACATCCTGGAGCTGATGCACCAGGTGTCGGCCGGCATGAAGTACCTGGAGGAGCGCAACTTCGTGCACCGCGACCTGGCGGCACGCAACGTGCTGCTGGTGAACGAGCGCTACGCCAAGATCAGCGACTTCGGCCTCTCCAAGTGCCTCGCCAGCGACGAGTACTACAAGGTGCTTGCCTGGAGTGTGCCGATGGTCGATGTGGTGGAGATGTGTCCTGGTGTGGCTAAGATGCTGACTGCGGGAGGCTACACTGGATGTGGCGTGCTGTGCGCCGCTATTTTCTGCGCCGCTATTTTCTGCGTCGCCGATGGACTAGCCACAGCCAGTGGTGGAAATTCCGCATTCTTTTTGTAGGGGCAAGTCTAACCATGTGATAACCACTCAGGTTTAACAACGCACAATAGGTGTGCATCACTGCACCTACAAAAAGCTCTCAGCCTTATCCAGACCACCAGCTCCAAAGAACTGCACGTGTGGCCATGTTGTTGTTAAGATCGCCTACTCAAAAAGGTTGTCGGCAATGTGGCCGTCCCAACGGGCAGCAGTCCTCAGCCTGACCCCGCAAGTCTTGTGCCCCCCCCATTCCCCGCTGTGCCCCAGGCCTCGAACGTGGGCCGCTGGCCCATAAAGTGGTACGCGCCCGAGTGCATAAACTACCGGCGCTTCACCAGCAAGGGCGACGTGTGGAGCTTCGGGGTGACCATGTGGGAGGCCTTCTCCTTCGGCAGCAAGCCCTACCCGGTGAGTGACGGGAGGGGGGGGGGGGGCGGGGGGGGGGAGTTCGCAGGCAGGGTGAGGATACATAGGCGGCAGGATGGAGTCAGTGGCGAGGAGTAGGCAGCACAGCGGTGACGCTCGCGCCTTGCAGCCACGAGTGCCTGGGTTCGATTCCCAACTCGGACCCCTCTCTGTGTTGAGTTTGTAAGTTCTCCCCCTGTTCTGCAGAATGAGAGTTGGATTATCTCTGAGTGTAGGGCGAGCGGTAGCGTAGTGGTTAGCGCACTGCACTACGGCGACCCGATTTCGATTCAAGCTCACAGCCAACATCGGTGACGAATATCTGAACCGGTCATGGGTCCATGAATACCCGGTGCGGTGGGCGAACATCAGGCTGAGAAAACGAAGGTGGGGCCTGGCGCGGTGCTGGCTACCCAGTCCCTTTGCAGGCTGACATGCCAGCCTGCAAAGGTGCTCGCTAACAGCACTTGCCCCAACGGTCTGTAAAAGGCTATACAGGGGATCTTTGTCTCTGCGTGTGCGCGCGTGTGTAGAAGATGAAAGGCCACGAGGTGCTGGTGTTCCTCGAGAGGGGGATGCGTCTGGACAAACCGGAACATTGCCCAGACCCCGTCTACCAAATCATGCTCGCGGCCTGGAACCTGAGGTGAGGCGCTCCCTCCCACCTTTGTGTCTCCCACACAACAATTCCACCTCCATCATCCACCACCTCCATCATCCACCACCTCCATCATCCACCACCTCCATCATCCACCACCTCCATCATCCACCAACTCCATAAACCACCACCTCCACAAACCACCACCTCCATCATCCACCACCTCCATCATCCACCACCTCCATCATCCACCAGCATCGTGTCTCCCCTCCCCGTGCGACCCTCACCTCCGCGTCTCCGTGTCTGCCCCATGCCACCCGCAGTCCGGACGCGAGGCCGATGTTTCAGGAGATCGACATGCAGCTGGAATCTTTGAAGAACGAGACACTGAACCTCGGCAAGGACACCCTGCCGCCCAAAATGCCGTCACGGAGGAGCACCGCCAGGCCATGAGGGTGGCCACAGAGGGGGCTCTCTTCATGCAGGCCTCACTCTCCTGCCCATCGCAGGCCTCGCCCACGCAGCCTCTACCCATGTAGGCCTCACTCTTCCCCGCATGCAACCTTCATCTCACAGAGATTCGTCGTGTGCAAAGCTTCTTCCTTCTTTACAGGCCTCATGCATACACAGAGGCATCTACTCACATGCAATCTTCACCCACGCACATTTAATCTATCCTCTCCATGCAGGCCTCACCCAGAGTCTCTTATTTTAATGCAAGGCCTCATTCATACAGCGAGGCCTCTACTCCATTCATACAGCCAGGGCATCTCCTCCATTCATACAACCTCTACTCCATTCATACAAACCAGGCATCTACTCCACCACAGGCCATGCCACACACTCTCCTTCTCATGCAGGCCTCGCCCGCACAGATATAACTTATTCTATGCATGCTGATTGCACTCACAGACAACCTTATCATTGATAATCGTCATTCATCATCATTGATAGAATGACCCTGGTCATGGGAATGTGGAATTTCCACCACAGTTGCATTGCTTGAATGGACAGGGAGAAGCTTTTACTTGTATGTATGTTGACCTTCTTTCGCACCGTACGTAGCCGGCCGTGCTAATCTTTTTTTACTTGTGAAGTACAAGATGCACGGATATATTTAAATGTCCACGTGTGTGTGTGTAAGTGCAGAGGAGAGCGGTAGTGTAGCAATTAGCGTGCTGCGCTATGAACCCTGCGACCCGAGTTCGATTCCTGCTCACAGTCAACACCAGTGACGATTATCTGAACCGGTCCTGGGCTTCCCCTAGGTCGACTCAGCCTCAAATGAGTACCTGGTGCGGTGTTTAAAAACATCGCCACTGGGGAGACAAAGGTGGTCGGGCGTGGTGTTGGCCACCCACCCCCTCGTGTACCGTGCCGGCCTTCATAGGTGCTCGCTAACAGCACTTGCCCCAACGGTCTGTTAAGGCTATACAGGGGATCTTTGTTTGTTTGTGTAAGTGCGGATGAGGCTCGTGAAGGACGCTACTGGGCAGTTGGAGGCAGTCGCCCTTCAACAACAACTGAGGGCAGAGGAGCGACGCTCACAACAATGAGCGGAGCGCCGGGCGTTTAAAATTATGAAAGTTGGCATTGCAGGGGGTGCAGCTGGTATTGCATATACCGGTCATCTCAGTTAGCTAACCCATAACACCTGCTGGGTCTGTCCCGAAACCTCCTCCTGTCAGCGAGCCTTCGACACTTCACGTGGCTTCAAAGTGCACCTAGCCTGGCACAGGCGCTTTGGTGACGTCACCGTCACGGAGTGGCGAATGGCGGAGCTTGGTATTGGTGTTGTTAAAGGCTTGAAAATGCTAGATCGTAATATTCATGCTACTACTGATGTGTTCACAAGTTTGTCCGTTGTTTCGCATATAACTCAGTAACCAACAGCAGCATAATCGGGTGGCTGTGTGTTTGTGACCAGATCTGTATAATTTTATTGATATTGGGCACAAGTGTTGGGTGTCTCTCACTTTCCGGATCATGCAACGATCCGGAGAATATAGTAACATGGGGGGAGGGGGGAGATTCAAAACTGTAAACTTTTTGGGGAAACCCAAAATCTGGGGATAATTCTTTAACTTTGCTATTTGAACACATGCCTACAAAAGCTGGTATGCTGACTTTTTAAGATAATGCTTTATTGAAATATGGCGTTAAGATTGTAAAACCATGAAGCTGACATTCCTGGTTTTTTTACCTCCCTGGACTGGGGGCTAAGTTTTATTCTGCTGCTGTTGCACTCGTTTGTATTTGTATCCAGTGCCTATGCCCGTTGGCACCCGGCAGTTTTGTACGGCGGTGAAATGTAACGCAGCCCGTCGCTTATCCGCCCCGACCAATTAAGCGCCCACATGCAGTGCAGGACTGGTACACGGCTTAATTTCCTGTCATTTGCTCCAGACGTTCACGAATCCGAGTTAGTCACACGCAGCATTAGTGAGCACCTGACCGCGCGAACGTTGGCTGGAGAGTCCGGCGAAGCGTTGCCCTGCGGCGTTCATTCTGCTTTTTCTCCATCCCTGTCGGTAACGGTGTAACGACTGTCATCCTCCGTAGATTCTCACTTATCCCACCAATTTACGTATCCGCCTAGACCTAGGATACTTGCAAGGCGGTAGTGGTGTCGTACTGTACAATGCTATGTTTTCTATACTTTTCGGATAAGTGTGACTTTTAAGCTGATAGCCATTGTTGGTTGTTTTATACACACAAATGTATAACATGGGGTGGAGCGGTGGTGTAGCGGTGAGCACACTGCGCTATGAACCTGGAAACCTAAGTTCGATTCCAAACTTCGGCTAACATCAGTAGCGGGTGATATCTGAACCGATCTTTGCCTTCTGTCACCTTCACCAATCTGTACCGACCAGCGAGGTAAAGTATGACAAAATAACCCCCAAGACTGGCATGGCGTTTGAAAGGCCTTAATCTAGCACTGGACTATTCTTTCTTCATTCAGCCATGTTGTTGTATCCTGTCCTTTACATTGGAATCTCCAACACAGCCTGAGCTGTAAATAGGCAAAAATTGCCTGCTAAAGATACATTTAAGCAGGAAAACATTGATACGTTGTAACTTCCTAAATGGCAGAGTGGTGTCACTTGCAACTGACACGTCTCAGCCTTATTCAGACCACAAACTGAATGCGGGGCCATTTTGTCGTCAAAGAAACACAATCGCAAACAGTTGAGAATTGGTGGTCCAAAAGACAACGTAGCCACTCATTCACTTCTGAGCTAGTGGTCTAGACAAGGCTGAGAGTTAGAATGCGATGCTGCACACCTCCACGTGTCGTTCACGCCATTTCCCCTTATTCTCGTCATTTAGAGATTTGAACTAAAAGGCTTGCATGTGACTTGGTTTTGGAATCAAACTTTGACAGTGTTTGGGTTTGAGACGTGTTACCTTTAAGTATTTAAGACCGCAAATACGTGTTTGTTTTTTGTTTTTATTAATCTTTGCAGTTTTTTTTATACAACTGCAAATGTTACTCGTTAAAAATATAACTTTTCAAATAAGCACATACAATAAAAAGTGAAGTTTCACGTTTAGCGTTGGACGTATTGCTGTACACGGTGCGCGGGTGCCGCTCTGCTGCAGAGGTTTGCGGTTCTATTGCAGTCGCCGCCCTGGTTAATAATGCAGTTGTGTATTCACCGTGATGGTACCACGCGCCGTCTGCTTCACCCACAGTAGACGTTAAAGATCCCGTTGTGTCACTCGCAGGAGGAGGCCACCATGTGCCAGCGTTATGGTCCACATTTAACAAATTAAAAATTGCACCGCAAATTACTCAATTGGGATCACACATACAACAGCAACATCGCCCCTCCTACTGTGAAAACTGGACGGGACCCTCCTGAAACAGAGTCTTGAGACTCACCAAGGCTTTCCTGGGTAAACACGCGGAATCCCGACAATGACATTGAAAGCTGCTGTCCACTTCACCACCTCTCTCAATGCTATAGCGGCCTGGAGTAGATCTTCATCATCATCCCTCTCTGTTTAATTCTCGTCACCACGACCATCTACCTGGCTTTAGGTTTCCTGTTGTTACACTGTTGACATTTGTCTCATTGTTGTTGTCGGGGCTTTATGGAGATGATGTTCACGAGAGATTCTGACGATTCGGATCGTGATCATCCAGAGCTCTTTCTCAAGGCGATTGTAATGAGGACGATGGTGATTAACTCAGGCACTCGAGTTTTTAAACGAGATAAACAATTGTATTACAGACATTCAATTCGCACCAACAATGACAACCACAACAATCATAATAATTTAACAGCAACGACTTAATTTCACCCTCCAAAGAAATAATTCCCTCAAACATTCCAAGCCGGCATGACCCTCTTGCCAAAGAGTCTTGAGACTCACTTTAGCCTCATGCGGCAGGGTGGCTGCGCAGTGGTGACTCTGGAGCCTCACGGCAACAAGAGCCTGGGTTCGATTCCCGAATCGGGTCACTTTCTCTGTTGAGTTTCTCTGTTCTCCCCCTGTTCTGCGTGGGTTTCGTCCGGGATCTCCGATTTCCTCCTCCTATAGCAAAACCCCCACACACAGTGGAACTACTATTGGCCACGGTTTCCTCCTCCCATAGCTAAATCCGCCCCCCCACACACACACAGTAGAACTACTATTGGCCAAAGCAACATCCCAATGCTGAAAATGTATCGTACTGTCCGAATTATACGACGCTCCCGAAAGTAAGACGCACCCCACATCTGCAACCAGTGTCGGTGCCAATGCAGTTTTACAGATCTGTACTCGCATACAAACACACACACACCGGATTATAATACACACGTAAAAAATAGTCATACGAATATAATGCACTGCCCAAACTTTGCCATCAAAAAAACAGGGAGAGCAAGCACGCCTCTTAGAATACAACCCGGAGACAAGGCTCAATACCCATGGCGCGTGTCACCGTCTCAGATCGCCTGGTGGCAGCGTGAGACGTGGTAAGGGGCGATTTTGGTGGCCAAAGTTAAATCGTTGGAGAGACACGACTGTAAGCAGAGCAGTACGTGTGTGTGTGTACCCAGGGCAGATACTGAAGGGTGCCCGGGATCAAAGCGGCCGAGAGCCGCGTGGTGGAGAGGTTTGGTGGAGCCGAGCTCCACAATGGGAAGCGACAGAGCGAAGGGCCTCAAAGGAGAGAGTTTTCACTCCGTGCGCTCTGCCACGGACCCGCCGTGACGTGCGGATCAGAACGTGGACACTGACGATGGCCGTGTAACGCAAACTGAACAGTGCGCACGGCCACGTGGAATGACACTGAGATAGAGCGAGCGGGACGCGTGCGAGTGAGGATCATCGATGGAGTAAGTGTCGCGTTGTCGACGTGAGGGTGTTTGATGGGTTAATGCTTGTTGGGGTTACGGTAAATGCTGTTGAATGTTGGCGTTGGGGTTGTTGGTGTTGTTAGTGTTAGTGATATTCGGGTTCTGAATATTGCTGGGGTTATGATTAGGGTTGGGGTTAGTGTAAGGGATGTTGCTGATGGGGTTCGGGTGGATGTTGGGGTTCGTGTTGTTAGGGCTCGTGTTATTGTTGTTGGCGTTGTTGTTGCTGGGGGGCTTGCATCGGGTGACCCCGATTGGGGGGCCCCTGGGCTGATTGCGAGTGCTGCGCATGAACAGCGGAGATCCCAGCGGGCCGTGGGGGGCCGGGTTGATGCTGCCCCCCTCGCGGGTTCCTGCACGCAATCAGCATCCTCATCAGAATCGTCATCAACATCGTCGGCATCAACATCGTCAGCATCAACATCAGCAGCATCCTTTTCATCATCACAGTGAGTATATACTTGTGTAGTGACAACGCTGGATGTCAACAGCCTGTGGGTGCAGTACCGGCCTTAGAGGGGCCCGGTGTGCGCTGAATGATAGCGCTGGATGGCACCAGGCTGTGAGTGCAGTGCTGACCCTACAGGACAGGATATGGGTGCCGACCGAAGGATGGGGTCGTGTGAGGCCATGACACTCTGGTTGACCCGGGAGGACACGTGACCAGTTAAGTTGACAGAGGGGCCCCAAGAGGGGGCTAGGGGGTGTCACGTGACTGGGACCCAGATCCTTCCCGAGGATTCTGGAAGGTGGGCGTGGCCAAGGGCGGAGCCGGTCACGCCACAGAGAATATAAGCCGGGTCCCGAGAGGGACCAGGGTTGGTGTTCATGCGACTTAGTTGAGCCCATTACACTCGTATATGTGGGTGTGTGTTTGTGGGGAGCGGTAGTGCAGAGTTTAGCGCGTTGCACTATGAACCCGGTGACACGAGGTTGATTACCGCTCACGGCCAACACCAGTTCACGATTATCAGAACCGGCCCTGGGCCTCCCCTAGGTCGACTTAGCCCGAAATGAGTTCATAGTGCGGTGTGTAAATATCGTCACTAGGGATACAAAGGCGGGCCACCCATCCCCTCGTGTGCTTCCCGGCCTTCATAGGTGCTCGCTATCAGCGCTTGCCACAACAGTCTGTTGAGGCTACACAGGGGAACTTTGTCTTGGAGGTGGATGAGTTGAGTGGGTGCGTGAGTGTATAGGTGAGTAGAAAGTGTGTGAGCTTTTTGGTGAGCGTGTCGGTCAGGGAATAGGTGAGCGTATTAGCGAGCGAGTGAGCAGAGTGGACGATTGCTTGGTGAGCGCGTTGTGGGTGAGCGCGTTGTGGGTGAGCGCGTTGTGGGTGAGCGCGTTGTGGGTGAGCGCGTTGTGGGTGAGCGCGTTGCGATTGAGGTTAGCGGCTCACCAGCCTCGAGTGCCAGGCCGTTGCGCAGCGCCGCCTTGGGCTTTGTGCAGTGGAAGAGGAAGCAGAGGGCGCAGACGCTCACCACGAACGCCATGAGGGTGAGCGCCACCACGCTCAGCGCGAGCAGCAGGCCGATGCTGCGGGAGGCGCCACAGCAGAGACACTCACGACCCGCTTGTCACCCTTCACCACCTCTGATGTGACCAAGTCACCACCCACTCACCCTTGCCACCGTCCTCACCTGAGCGCGCGCATGTAGGTGTAGTCGTACTCGTAGTAGCTGATCGGGTCACCACAGCAGTACTTTAAGTCCGCGAACCCGCAGCAGTGCACGTGGCCCGGCTCATCCCCTTCGCGGGGACACATGAAGGGGTCCACGGGGAGACCCCGGGCGCTCACGTACCCCCCACACAGCTCCCCTCGCCCGCACTCCCCCATCACCGCCTCCTGCGTGCAACCAGGTCTGGAACGTGGCGGTGGTGGTGGAGGTGGTAGCGGTGGCAGAGGGAGAATTGAATGGTTATGGTGGTGGTTGGAAGAGTGTGGGAGGCTGCTGGTGGTTCTGGAGGTGGTATCGAGTGGTGATGGTTGGTGGTCGTGATACAAATGGTGGTTATGTGTAGATCAGCAACGCACGTGAATCTAGAAAACCCACAGCAACCGCGTCGACTACTGCGAAACACGTTGTCAGAACCCTCCTGCCAAGGAGTCTCGTGGGAAAACGAGCGAACTCAGCATAACAACAACCACCAGCCTAACTACACTAGTTACCACGTGACTGGTGTAGTTACCCAGGTGGTGACCACCAGGCTACTACACTAGTTACCACGTGACTGGTGTAGTTACCCAGGTGGTGACCACCAGCCTAACTACACTAGTTATCACGTGACTGGTGTAGTTACCCAGGTGGTGACCACCAGCCTAACTACACTAGTTACCACGTGACTGGTGTAGTTACCCAGGTGGTGACCACCAGGCTACTACACTAGTTACCACGTGACTGGTGTAGTTACCCAGGTGGTGACCACCAGGCTAACTACACTAGTTACCACGTGACTGATGTAGTTACCAAGGTGGTGACCACCAGGCTAACTACACTAGTTACCACGTGACTGGTGTAGTTAGCCAGGTGGTGACCACCAGGCTACTACACTAGTTACCACGTGACTGGTGTAGTTACCCAGGTGGTGACCACCAGGCTACTACACTAGTTACCACGTGACTGGTGTAGTTAGCCAGGTGGTGACCACCAGGCTACTACACTAGTTACCACGTGACTGGTGTAGTTACCCAGATGGTGACCACCAGGCTAACTACACTAGTTACCACGTGACTGGTGTAGTTAGCCAGATGGTGACCACCAGGCTAACTACACTAGTTACCACGTGACTGGTGTAGTTACCCAGGTGGTGACCACCAGGCTAACGCCACTGGTTACAACGTAACTGCTACTACGGACCGGGACCAACAGCTTGAGTCCAGGTCCACGTGTTGGAGACTCGTTGAACGGAGAACGTAGACGAAGGTTTCTTCCAGGATGAACAACCACCCTGGTCCCTCTTGGGACCCGGCTGATATTTATAGATTTGAAGCTTTCGTGACTGCAAGGATTCATACTCTTAGTTTATTATTATTTTATTTTAATTTTATTATTTAATTTTTATTAATTTTTATTTCAGTTTTTTACCTACGTGACTTTACCGAAAAAACTAAGAGTATGAATCCTTGCAGTTACGAAAGCGTCAAATCTAGAATTAATACCCTCTACGGGGAGGAATTTCACCTATCTTCCTCAAGAGATGCCGCGATAACAAGGTAATACCCATCGCTTTCACACTAATAACTTGCATCTTTGAATCCCTGCCTCACTTGATACAGCAAATCTGGCTGTGACGGTCCCACCTGATGACGGAGACTTGTGTTGCCTCCGAAACGTCGTGATTTTTATTATTTTATTTTTATTAATTTTAATTTCATTTTTTACCTACGTGACTTTACCGAAAAAACTAAGAGTATGAACCCGGTGATATTCTCTGCGGCGTGGCCGGCTCCGCCCTTGGCCATGCCCACCTTCCAGAATCCTCGGTAAGAATCTCGGTCCCAACCACGTGACCACCCCTAGCCCCCCACTTGGGGCCCCTTTGTAGACTTAACTGGTCACGTGTCCTCCCGGGTCAACCAGAGTGCCATGGCCTCGAGTAACCTCGTCCCTCGGCGACACCCACACACCCTGTCCTGTAGGGGCTGGCACTGCACGCCAAGCGTGGTGCCATCTCGCGCTGTCATTCAGCGCTCACCGGGCCCCTCTCGGGCCGGTACTGCACCCACACTGTGACTCGAGTTGTATGAAAGTTTTTGTTTAAGTTGCTGTCACCGCTGTGCTCACGCACCACGGACCTCCCGTTTCGAATAGCCGGGAAACTGGCTGGACGGGATGGTCCGTGCGACAAATCAGGTGACCTGGCACCAGACACACCTGGGTGCTCGGAGCCTGAGAACAATAGGGTGAGATGGAGTGGGCGGAGCCAGAGAACAATAGAATGGGAGGGGAATAAGAGAGGGGGTAAAGGTAACACAATGGCAGAGTTGTAGTTGAGACGATGGCAGCAGCGAACCTGAGGAACCAACTCGAATGGATGCAGGCGGGACTCGGGCCGTCATGGCTCAGCTGCAGGCCGCGGAGTTTATGAAGAAGACCCGGGTTGGACACCCGTACAATGGGCGCTGCTTCGGAACCCGGTGAGTTCGGAATTGATTTGTGGGGAGGTGAGCGCGAGTCGGTAATCGAAGAAGTTACTCGACTTGTAACCCGAACAACAGCACGGCGAGCGATCGTGAATCGTTTTCAACACTTGTCTCATCATCATCATCATCATTTTCCACCACACTCAATCCACTGCTGGATGAAGGCCTCCCCCCCAACGCGGCCGCCACCGCTCTGCACACCCCGCGCCGATCCCATCATCGCTCCGTCTCCACGCGGGACGTGCTCACAGTACGCGTTGCGTTCCTCGGCTGCCGCTCCGCTATTCGTCTCGACCGTCACTGTCCCTCGTGACCACGACGCGTCCTGCTTGTCCACGCAAGCGCTCTCTCGTTCCCCGTCACCTGTGTGGATGACGGTGTCTCTGAGACCTTGAATCCGTGAGCTTCCCATCGTGACTTCACTCACAAATATAGTTCGCCTGCGTGCGTGTATGTGTGTCTGTGTGCCTGCGTGTTTGTGTGTCTGCGTGCCTGTGTGTCTGCGTGTTTGTGTGTCTGCGTGCCTGTGTGTCTGTGTGTGTGTGTCTCTGTGTGTGTGTCTGTGTGTGTGTCTCTGTGTCTGCGTGTGTGTGTCTGTGTGTCTGTGTGTCTGTGTGTGCGTGTCTGCGTGTCTGTGTGTTTGTGTCGCTGCGTGAATGTGTGTCTGCGTGTCTGTGTGTCTGCGTGTGTGTGTGCGTGTCTGTGTGTGTCTGCGTGTGTCTGTGTGTCTGCGTGTGTCTGTCTGTGTGTTTGCGTGTGTGTGTGTGTGTCTGTGTTTCTGCGTGTGTGTGTCTGTGTGTCTGTGTGCCTGTGTGTCTGTGTGTCTGTGTGTCTGCGCTACGAACCCTGCGACCCGAGTTGTATTCCTTCTCACGGCCAATACCAATGAAGATTATCTGAGCTGGTCCTGGGCCTCCCCTAGGTCGACTTGGCCTCAAATAACGCCTCTGTGTGATGTGTAAACATCGGCACGAGGGAGACAAAGGCGGCCAGGCGTGGTGATGGCCACCCACCCCTCGTGCGCTGTGCCGGCCTTCAAAGTTGTTCGCTCATAGTGCTTGCCCCAACAGTCTGTGAAGGCTATACGGGGAATCTTTGTCTTTCGATTGCTGACTCGGGGTAACATCCATGGCGAGCGATATGGGAACCGTCCTTGGCGCCCGTCCTCTTAAGGAAACCCGCAATGATCAGCGTGGTGAAGTATGGTCGAACAACTCCCATGACTATAACGGGATTGGAGAGGCTTTCATTCGGCAGAGCTATCATTTATTATCTTTTTCAAAGACACAATAGCAGTTTTGTACGCTTATTTTAAGGCGGGAACGGAGGCTCGCAGCGAAAACCGCAAGGATTTGATTCCCGTTTCGGGCGCCTTTTTGCGTGCGTGCGTGCTTCCTCAACACAGTTCTGCATGGGGTTTCTCCGGCTTTTCTGGTACCCTCCCATAAGCCACACAATGCAACTGCTGTTGGCCAAACATCCTCACACTGCTGAAGCACTACCAGCAATTGACTCAATTGGGATCACAGAGTAGCAGCAGCAGCAAGAACATCGCCCCCCCCCTCCCTGTGAGAACTTGGCAGGAGCCTCCCGAATAAAGAGTTGAGACTCGGTGCGTCTCTCCTGGGTGAACGGGCAGAGTTAGAATAACAACAACCATAACAACAACAACAACCATAACAAAAACAACAAAAATACATTTCGATTTAAAGCTTTCGTGACTGCAGGGATTCATCTTCTTGGTTCTTTCGGTAAAGTCACGTAGAAGGGAAATAATAAAATAATAAAAATAAAACATAAGAAAATACAATTCTCACGACGTTTCGGCCACAACGCAAGCAGCCGTCCTCAGGTGAAGAACAGGTCTGAAGAACAGGTCAGACCTGTTCTTCACCTGAGGACGGCTGCTTGCGTTGTGGCCGAAACGTCGTGAGAATTGTATTTTCTTATGTTTTATTTTTATTATTTTATTATTTCCCTTCTACGTGACTTTACCGAAAGAACCAAGAAGAACAACAATACTAGTAGCGATGGCGATGGAGCGACTCATAATTGCACTGGGAGAGAGTGATATGGGAACAACGTGGATGAGAGAACGGCACCCTCGTTAGAGACATCGTCATGCACAGCGGTGAGCCGTGAGCACGCGGGGTGCGCAGAGCGGCGGTGGTCGGCAGGAGGCCTTCATCCAGCAGTGGATTGAGCACGGCCGATGATGATGAGGCAAGTGTTGAAAACGATTCACGATCGTTCTGATTAATTCGCCATTCTGTTGTTAGGGTTACAAGTCGAGTAACTTCTTAGATTAATGATTCGCGTTGTCCTGGAAACGCGCAGCTTTCAGATGTCATGGCAACACATAACTTTGAGTTGGCATGGCAACACATAACTGTGTGGCCACGTGGTTGTGCGTCTCATTCATTAGCAGTCGAGGTAGCTGTGTACTGTCGTGCCGCTACAGTCCTGTAGACTGTAGCGGTATCGCGCAGCGCCAGGGTCGACAGCGAAAATAACAAGAAGAGACTTCTTCTTGTTATCGAATTCGATACAAAACTCAACACTTGAAGAGGCGCAATGCGATGTGAAGACGAGACGGCGGCAGTCCTTGATTGGACAACGTCCCGGAGCGGTCCTTCAATTCCCAACTCGACACGAAGGCAGCAAAATCACGCCAACAGACGATGCAATTCCTTCCCACACCCTTCTCTCCACACCATGTACAATGTAAATGTGTACGCATCCCATCAGCCAAACGGCCTCCCTCCTGGAAGCGCATGATCTCAGGAGCGTTGGTTCAGCACAAGCAAACTCTGGACCGGTTCCGATATTCAGTGTCTCATCAGGATGTCTGTCGTGAATACACAGAGCGCACACGAGCCCATGGCAGGTTCTCCATCGCATCGTCTCCCACTGTGACCTAGGATCTGTCCACTGCTGGATGAAGGCCTTTCCAATCCGTGTATATGCCGTTGTAATCAAAGACATACACGCACACGTAGATACACAAACACACACGCACCTTGGGTATACTGTACTTGCACGCAGACCGTGGGGGAAAGCGCTGCTTGCGAGCGCTTATTACTGAGGGGGTGGTTTTGGTAGAAGCACGCCCGGCCGCCCTGATCTTCCTCGTGGTGATGTCTACACATGGCACCAGGGACTCATTTCGAGGCTGAGTCGAGCATCGTGGAGGCCCAGATAACCGTGAGCGGGAATCGAACTCAAGTCAACGGGTTCAGAGCTTAGCGCCCTAACCGCTACTCTACCGCCCTCCCCATTTACAAAGACACATTGACACACACACACGTACACACACGCGTATTCACACACGTGCTCACACATACGCGTACTCACACACACACGCGTACTCGCACACACTCGTACTCACACACACACACGTACTCACACGCACACACGCGTATTCACCTACACACACACACGTATTCACACACTCGTACTCACACACTCGTACTCATACACGCACGTGCACTCACACACGTACTCACACACACACTCACGTACTCACACACACACACGTACTCACTCACACACACGTACTCACTCACACACGCGTACACACACACACGTGTACTCACACACACACGCGTACTCACTCACACACACGTACACACACACACGCGTACTCACACATGCACGTGTACTCACACACGCACGCGTACTCACACAGACACGTACTCACTCACACACACACACACGTACACACGCACGTGTACTCACACACGTACTCACACACACACTCACGTACTCACACACACACACGTACTCACTCACACACACGTACTCACTCACACACGCGTACACACACACACGTGTACTCACACACACACGCGTACTCACTCACACACACGTACACACACACACGCGTACTCACACATGCACGTGTACTCACACACGCACGCGTACTCACACAGACACGTACTCACTCACACACACACACACGTACACACGCACGTGTACTCACACACGCACGCGTACTCACACACACACCCATACTCACACACACGCGTACTCACTCACACACACGTACACACACACACGCGTACTCACACATGCACGTGTACTCACACACGCACGCGTACTCACACAGACACGTACTCACTCACACACACACGTACACACGCACGTGTACTCACACACGCACGCGTACTCACACACACACGCGTACTCACACACACACCCATACTCACACACACGCGTACTCACTCACACACACGTACACACACACGCGTACTCACACATGCACGTGTACGCACACACGCACGCGTACTCACACAGACACGTACTCACTCACACACACACACACACACACGTACACACACACGCGTACTCACACACACACGCGTACTCACACACACACGTACTCACACACACGCACACACACGTACACACGCACGTGTACTCACACACACACACGCACACACACGCGTACTCACACACACATGTACTCACACACACACGTGCACTCACACACACACACGCGTACTCACACACACGCACACACACGCACACACACGTGTACTCACGAGACGCGCTCCGCGAGGGTGACGATTGCACTCTCCGTGTGGCGACTTGAGCCGCGCTCCCGGGGAACCCGCAGCAGCCGCAGTAGCAGCCGCAGCGATCGTAGTGGAGGAGGAGGAGGTGGAGGGGCTCGAACTTGGCTGAGTGAACTCTGGGGTCGCGATGCGTCCTCTCGTCTCACGCTCCAGCCTCTCCAGCCCTCTCTTTCCCTCCCCTCTCTCCCGTAGAGTTCCTCTCCTCCTCCTCCTCCTCGCATTCTCTTATTCGCCCTCCCACTCCCGCCAGCTCCCTCCCTCCTTCTAATCTCTCAGGGTCTCTCTCACCACCCCACCTTATCCCTCCCCCCCCACGCTCTCCCCCTACAGCCCCTTGTCTCCTCTTGTTTCCCATCTCTCACCTTCATCGATGCACCTGCTGCCTGCTCCTCCTCCCCGTGCCCCCCTCTCTCGCTGCCTCGTGAACTCCCCCTTCCCCCTCGCTCCATATTTTTCCCGTGATCCCATCTCCACTCCACCCTTGCATATACCTCTCTTAGCATTTCGCTTAAACATCTGCACTTCCCCCTCTACGTTCTGCCATCCCACGTATTCCCATGTTTTTCGCGCAAGTGTATTGCTGTTTAAACATCAAATAATGCATTGTGTCCCATCGATGTAGGTTCGTGCACCGTTTTCTCCAGCAACGCATTTTTTGCTCTGATTGATATTTAGTTTTCCTTGCTCTAATTTACATAATGGGGGTTTCTGCTTTTCGATTTCGAGTCTGTTTAATCACGACTGGGTCGACGTGAGTCTTAGCATCTCTCCGTGATTATTTGGGTCTCTGTGAGACTCTACGGGACGCTGTGTGAGTCTATATGACCCCCGTGTAATCGCTTCGGCTGGGCGTCTGAACCCGGATTGACACACAGGACGTCAGCGGGGTGACGGTTTCTGAGTGGGCCACTCGGCCACCACACACATGCACGTGTGAGTGTGTGAGTGTGGGCAAAAACAACATCAACAACAGTCGCCTTTCGCTACGAAGTGTCGGCGATGTCACCACGTCGCTTGTTCCAGGCCAGCTGCACCAGCTGAGTGTGTAACCACACACACACATCCAGCCTGCTCGGTCGGTCTGTAAAGGGTTATTCAATATCCAGTGCCCAGGGACCTGGCCAATTTAAATCAACGTGATTTTTTAAAATTAAATCAGCGTGGAGAGATGCATGCCCGGATTTACATTACTTTCGAAATATTCCCTTCTTTGTTAACATATTCGTACCATATTAGTAACACAGTCGGCTTAAATCTGTTTAATGTGCAATGCTCTGTGTAGATTGGTTTTGTTACTCGTGCTACGATCTGGAGGTAAATATGCCCCCGCCGATTTGTGCTGCAAGGAATTTAATATCCAGCTTTGAGTTAACGCTGATTTGCGTTTGTGTAAAGAGTTGAGATTCCTCATGTGAGGTGGTGTTCTTTTTTTCCCGATTGCTGCCTATCTCATTGCTGTACTTAATTTGATTTAATAGATTTGGTCGCTGTTGCAAATGAGACTCCCTGCTGGGCTTCTCACTCTGGTCACGAGAGACGGGAGAGCAGTCCGCTGCCACAGCGCCGTGATGGCTGTCACATCGGACTTGCAATCATCCAGAGGTCGACAGCTCTCCTGGATCCCCTCGCCCCTTCTCCCCGGTCCCACCCCTCCCTCCCCCCAGCGGTTCCCGCCCCTACTGAACACATCTGTGAAAAAGAGCTTCATAGCTTATCGGATTTCTCCAAGATAAATAAAGAATCTGGTATACATAGGTGGGGTAAAGTGTGGGTGATCGCCCCACGCATTCCAATACTTCCAGACAGCGTGGAAGAGTAAGAAATGGAGTTGATGATGCTGATGTTGTTGATGATGCTGATGTTGTTGATGATGCTGATGTTGTTGATGATGTTGTTTATGATGTTGTTGATGGTGTTGTTGTTGATGTTGTTGGTGATGATGCTGATGTTGTTGATGAAGCTGATGTTGGTGATGATGCTGTTGTTGTTGTTGATGATGTTGTTGTTGTTGATGATGTTGTTGTTGTTGTTGATGCTGATGTTGTTGATGATGCTGATGTTGTTGATGATGATGCTGCTGATGTTGTTGATCATAAAAAGCACGATGCCAGTGGTCGTTGTGATGGTTATGGTTATGATTATGACTGTAGTTGTGGTGCTTCAAAAGATGATGATGATGATGAGAGTGGTTGTGGTGGTTATAATGATATTGATGGTATTGATCGTGATGATGATGTTAGTGGTGATGATGATGATGTTGATGAGTGTGATAATGGTAGTGATAATGATCACAATATGATGATGATGAGGATATTGATTATGGTTTGGATGATATAATAGTAATAATGGCGACGGCGATGATGAGTGCCTGAGACGCGTGTGGCTGTGAATGAAGGTGGTGGTGGTGGTGGTGGTTGTGGTGGTGGTGGTTGTGGTGGTGGTGGTTGTGGTGGTGATGCGAGTTATTCCCGGAGAACCTTGATGTAGTTAATTACATGAGAGGCTTTAGCGACTGAAGGCCGATTCGCATTCCTCGCCTCCACAAATGCGGCATCACACGCGGAAGACCTTGACCCGTCCACGTGTGTGTGTGTCCGTGTGTGTGTATCTGTGGGGAGCGGTAGTGTAGCGGTTAGCGCGCTGCGCTATGAACCTGGCGACCCGGGTTCGATTCCCGCTCACGGCTAACACTAGTGACGATTATCTGAACCGGTCCTGGGCCTCCCCTAGGTCGACTCAGCCTTAAATGAGTACCTGGTGCGGTGTGTAAACATCGCCACTGGGGAGACAAAGGCGGTCGGGCGTGGTGCTGGCCCACCCACCCCCTCGTGTACCGTTTCGGCCTTCATAGGTGCTCGCTAACAGCACTTGCCCCTACAGTCCGTTAAGGCTATACGGGTATTCTTTGTCTTTGTATGTCTCTCCGTGTGTGTATACGGGAGCGGTAGCGTAGCGGTGAGCTCACGGCGACGAACCCGGCTACCCCAGTTCGATTTCCTGCTCACGACCAACAACAGTGGCCAATATCTGAATAGGTCATAGGCCTCCTCGAGGTCGACTTCGCCTTAAATGAGTAACTGGTGCGGTGAAACATCGGCACTGGGGCCTTCACAGGCGCTTGCTAACAACCACCGTCTCGTATTCACCACCACACTTCGGCTCTGGAAATATTGAGGTTGATTTCCCGAATTCGAAAAAAAAATCGAAAAAAAAGTATATTCTTGTTATGATCGTTGCCGACCCTTGCCTGAGCGTGTACGCGGCTAAAACGGGGGTTAGCGTCATGTCTCGATATTTACAATTTATCCAAAAGTGCCGAAAATGCAATGTCCCAAATAAATGCATCCGTGAATGTATGGGGCCGGTACTCAAATAAATAAGCAGATAGCCCTTTTTAATATCAGTCTCTCCACGTGCAAACTAAACAAGTGTTTGAACACATCCCATCAACCACCACGAACTTCAGGGATGGCATCGCATCAGCAGCATTGGTTGAATAAGAAGCAAACCTGTGGTCGGGATTCAATGTTCAGCGTCACATCAGTCGAGTCCGGCTCGCTTGAACCAATGCTGGCGAACTGTCCCATTTCTAAAGACCAGGACTCACCCAGTGCATTATATCAACACTTCGACGTAGGGGACGGAGGCTGGGTAAGGGCGGTGTTGTTAACCACACCACCACCATCGGCACTACCACCTCCCCACTCAACTACGCGCACCGATGCCGTGACCTTCATTAGCGCTCGCCACCAGCGTCTAGCCGGACTGTCAATGCGGTCCCTCGCTGTGCGTGATCACGAGGGCGGCAGAGGAGGCGGCTGCTCCTTTGCCTAACAGAGGCGCACGGAATTGTGCTCAATAAGCTGCGGTCGATAAAGGGCTTTGTGAGTAAGAAGCAAGGCGGGTGCTTCACCACGGCCGTGGCGCGAGTCCCGGTCGCTCTCCGCGTGAACCGAGCACCCAGGCATTCGTATGTTGCGTATCTGCTGCTTACTGCCCTGTGGAGCCAGTGGTGGATATTCCACGTTGCTATGGCGGTACCAATTTTGCCCGTGCATAAATGAAGAAGAGTGGGATAATTATGAAGAGGAGTCTACCCCCGGCCACGACAGCGCTGAGGGGGTGCTGAAGTTGGCAGCAGCTTTCAATGTTGTTTTTTGTGATTCCGCTCGTTTACCCAGGAAAGCCTCATCGAGTCTCAAGACACTTTGTTTTCAGGAGGGCCCTGCCAGGTTTTCGCAGCAGGGAGCGATGATTGCTACTCTGTGTTTGTGATCCCAATTAATTCTAATTTTCCAAATGTGCTTATTTGGACCTTGAGGCTGGCACATAATGGCCCACTCTTGCGAATGACAGCACGGGATCTGTAACGTCCACTTTGAGTGAAGCAGACGGCGCGTGGCATTTTCACGGTCAATACACACCGCAGTATTAATTAGGGCGGCCGCGGGACTCGACCCGTGAACATCTTCCAACAAGCGGCAGAACCCTCTCGCTCTGGGCCACGTCGGCGGTCAAGTGGCATAGCGCACGTCACAGCGTTGAAGGAAATCTAAAGACATTGGTGTCAAATTATAGGGGGGGGAAATGCAATTTTCGCTCTCTCCGCGTCTCTCAGCATATGCACACAGTGACCTACATACACGGCAAGAATGTCGCACGACATGCATGACGGTGTCACACCGCCGACTGTCTCCACATCATCATCACCACCACCAACAGCCATGGTCAATCCACTGCTGGATTAAGGCCTCCCTCCGGACACGTTCCGGGTGGATGAGTCATGGGCACAACCTGCAATCTCTTGGCTCGGGTCAAAACACAAAAGGCGCAGTGTCATCCGGCAATTGCCATGGGACGCAATTGTTTGTGACCCTGCGTTGGAATTACTAAACACAAATGACAACAATTCAAGGCATTCCTCAACAACGCTGTGGTCCGAAAGGAAATATCCGTGGGTCTATACAGTGAGGGAAAAAAGTATTTGATCTCCTGCTGATTTTGTACGTTTGCCCACTGACAAAGAAATGCTCAGTCTATAATTTTAATGGTAGGTTTATTTGAACAGTGAGAGACAGAATAACAACAACAAAATCCAGAAAAACGCATGTCAAAAATGTTATAATTTGATTTGCATTTTAATGAGGGAAATACGTATTTGACCCCCTCTCAATCAGAAAGATTTATGGCTCCCAGGTATCTTTTATACAGGTAACGAGCTGAGGTTAGGAGCACACTCTTAAAGGGAGTGCTCCTAATTTCAGCTTGTCACCTGTATAAAAGACACCTGTTCATAGAAGCAATCAATCAATCAGATTCCAAACTCTCCACCATGGCCAAGACCAAAGAGCTCTCCAAGGATGTCAGGGACAAGATTGTAGACCTACACAAGGCTAGAATGGGCTACAAGACCATCGCCAAGCAGCTTGGTGAGAAGGTGACAACAGTTGGTGCGATTATTCGCAAATGGAAGAAACACAAAAGAACTGTCAATCTCCCTCGGTCTGGGGCTCCATGCAAGATCTCACCTCGTGGAGTTGCAATGATCATGAAAACGGTGAGGAATCAGCCCAGAACTACACGGGAAGATCTTGTCAATGATATCAAGGCAGCTGGGACCATAGTCACCAAGAAAACAGTTGGTAACACACTACGCCGTGAAGGACTGAAATCCTGCAGCACCAGCAAGGTCCCCCTGCTCAAGAAAGCACATATATATGCCCGTCTGAAGTTTGCCAATGAACATCTGACTGATTCAGAGGACAACTGGGTGAAAGTGTTGTGGTCAGATGAGACCAAAATGGAGCTCTTTGGCATCAACTCAACTTGCCGTGTTTGGAGGAGGAGGAATGCTGCCTATGACCCCAAGAACACCATCCCCACAGTCAAATATGGAGGTGGAAACATTATGCTTTGGGGGTGTTTTTCTGCTAAAGGGACAGGCCAACTTCACCGCATCAAAGGGACGATGGACGGGGCCATGTACCATCAAATCTTGGGTGAGAACCTCCTTCCCTCAGCCAGGGCATTGAAAATGGGTCGTGGATGGGTATTCCAGCATGACAATGACCCAATACACACGGCCAAGGCAACAAAGGAGTGGCTCAAGAAGAAGCATATTAAGGTCCTGGAGTGGCCTAGCCAGTTTCCAGACCTTAATCCCATAGAAAATCTGTGGAGGGAGCTGAAGGTTAGAGTTGCCAAACGTCAGCCTCGAAACCTTAATGACTTGGAGAAGATCTGCAAAGAGGAGTGGGACAAAATCCCTCCTGAGATGTGTGCAAACCTGGTGGCCAACTACAAGAAACGTCTGACCTCTGTGATTGCCAACAAGAGTTTTGCCACCAAGTACTAAGTCATGTTTTGCAGAAGGGTCAAATATTTATTTCCCTCATTAAAATGCAAATCAATTTATAACATTTTTGACATGCGTTTTTCTGGATTTTTTTGCTGTTATTCTGTCTCTCACTGTTCAAATAACCCTACCATTAAAATTATAGACTGATCATTTCTTTGTCAGTGGGCAAACGTACAAAATCAGCAGGGGATCAAATACTTTTTCCCTCACTGTATATATATACACTATACATCTACCATATATACATACACCTCTATGCCTAATTGAGAGGATGGTTGCCTACCATCGTCGAGTGGTTCACAGACATTGTTTTTATGCGAGTCTGTGGATCTGTGCATCTCTGTGTGGATCTCTGGGTCTTCGCGTGAGTCTGTGGGTCTCTGTGCGAGTCTATGATTATTCTGCGTTAGCTTTTCTTTAGAACTGCTTTTTGGTTATTATTCTGTTGTCCTTCCCCCGTACCTACGATTAGCGCGGTTGGCTACGAATGGTGCAAAAGAAGTTCAACATACAGCCGTTGTAGAGTTTTACATCGATTGAGGATCCATATCTAACATAGAGAGAGGGGTCATTGCCTATAACCATCTGGCAGTTCACCAGCATTGGTTCCAACAAAGCCTGACGTTGCTGATGAGACGCTAAATGTCGAAACCGGTCCAGAGTTTGCCTGTGTTGAATCAATTCTGCGAATAAAATTAATTCCCAAGAGGCCATGTGGTTGATGGGGTTTGTTCAAATTTGTTATTTTATTTTGTAGACGGACACACATGAAAGAGGCGAATTGCCTGCCGATGTTGTTTTACGAATATTCCCCCTCACGATATCAAACAGTGTTTTCTATTATGTAGTACATATAATAGGTAACGTCACGGGTAATGCTCTTTAATTGACATATCATGTAGCAGCTGCTCCGCTTGGCGGACGAGACTGGGTATTGCAACTGAAGTAAAATCTTGACGTGGTGGTTGGAGAGGAAGCCACGTGGGAGTTGTGAATCATAAGAATTGGCCAAACATCCCAGTGTCGCGGGACCCTCCTGAAGATCACTCTTGAGACTCCGTGACGATTTTCTGGGCGAAATGAAAAAGTATTTTCTGCTCGAGCGAGCCGCGATGTGGCGCTCGTCTCCATTAGTGACCCCGAGCCGGTGGTGGAAACTCCACATTTCCATGGCTTGGACCAGGCCACAAGGTCCACTGACTTCCCGCAAAGTGGTACATATTTTTTCCGACACCAGAATAATGATGATGCTGATGGTTGACAATTGTTTGAGTTATTGTGAATTGGTGATCATTGATGGAATTATTATTTATCAAGATTGGAATAATCTATTATTGTTTCTGATGGTTATAATTGATGATGAGTTATGATACATAATGACGATTGCATGATTCGTTGTAATGATGGTGATGGAGGCAATTGATTAAATTATTGTCGCTGATGGTGACCCAACCAACCTCTTGAATCTCACTAACATATCTCTCTTATAATGATGATATTATTATAAGGGAAGGCGCTGCTGCTGCTGTATTTCAGACACACTGTCTGCAATAGCTTCACAGTAGGGGGCGAAGTTGCTGTTTGCGTGATCCCAATTGAGTCATTCGGAGGTGTTATTTTTTTTATTTGGTGGCGCGGGCACACGACGGATTGGATGCCTCCCGAACGACGCCAGGGAGTCGTTGGCATCTGCTGTGAGCGAGGCAGACGGGCGGGTGGTTATGGTGACGGTGAGTACACTCGCCACACTCGCAGGGATAACCAGGGCGGTCTACCGGACTGGAACCACGCACGCCTGCTGTGCCGCGTCGCCGTCATGGTTGTGTCTCTGCATTATTGACGCCGTCACTGGCGACTGCGCGCCCAGCCAGAGACAAGGCGCGCGTGTGGTCATTAGCATGCACAGTAAAAACACGCGCACGCGCGTGCGCACGCACGCGCATTCCCCCTGCTTGACATTTTGTGTTGTCACACAATCCCAAAATCCCTCCGAATTACTCATTCTACACGAGCCGGACAATTGAGTCGTCTGGTCATTGCGCATCGGGTTACCCGCCACAGTCTGAAACCCCATCTGAAATAGCAAACCTTGAGCTGTGTTGGGGAGAAAACACCACTCGATGATTTCATCATCGTCAGCCACAGTCAATGCCACTGCTGGTTGAAGGCCTCCCCCAGACGCCACGATCCTGCGATGCAACGAACCGCCCAGGGCCTGCTCTACCCACGAGCTGATTCCATCGCTCCGTCTCCTCGAGTCGTCTCGGACGCGTTCCATTTCTTAGGTGCTGCTCCGTTATTATCGTCGACCATCGGCCACCACCGTCGTCCCTATAATCTGATCGTGGTGTGTCGAGCAGCCGCTGGGTGGAACGTTGCAACCGCAGGATCGTGAGCAGTGGCGGTGATGGTGGCTCGAGGAGGAGGCCTTCATCCACCAGTGGAATGATCATGACTCACGATGCTGTTATCAGTGTCGATATGTTCAGCACACAACTTGCCCCTAAAGCCACATCTACTCAGAAACCCTCTTTCGTCTCTTGCCCTAGCTGCGTGTTCACAACTTCACGAAGTGCACTGTGTCGCGACGCTGACATTATCTGCCATGGTTACGATACGGTGATGTTCGTGGTAAATGCGTTCACACTGGCTCCATCGTCAACAACCATGGTATATCCACTGCTGGATGACCACCCCATGCACCGCATCGCACCCAGCGTGAATTCTCCGATGTGGGTTGGTCGACAACGCTCAGCGCCTCTCTCCCTGGCCGTCAGCGTCCCTCCGAATGGCGACCGGAGCCGCTCTTACCGACTCCGCTCCGGGTTTTGTGGCAATTGTCTCCGTTCCCTCTCCTCGCCGAATCCAACCACTCTCTCCTCCTACAGTTATACTCGACACTGACTATATATTTATATATAAAAAAAAGTTTCGCTGGCTGGCAGACATATTCACGTTGTTTATCGCGTGAATTCATTGTTAAATTTTGTCTACGTTTGTTACATTTAAATTATTTAAACAAGACGCTCTTACATTGTGCCGAATGTGACCCCAGCACTATGTTCAAACACTACGCTACCGAAAGAAGGAACAGTGTCTCATGGGGCGACGACGTTTTGGGCAACGGCCCTTCCTCAGAGCACAGCCGATTGATGCGACCCAGGCCGCCCTTGCAAAAGAGGCAGTCGACGTCCACGTGTGCATCACCGGTTGATGACAGATCCTGGGTAGATGAAGGATAGCACGGCGATAAGAAACAGCTGGAACTGTATCTCAGCTGCTCGCAAATAGCTTTTTAATTGACTCGACGGACTCTCTCGCCCTGATGTCGGAAATGTGATGCAGCGTCCGGGTCACGTAACGTGCTTCCACGCTCTTCCGAGATGGGATTCCGAGATGGAAAAGAATGAGGAGGGGGAGGGGACACATTCAGCAGACGTCAAGGCAGAAACGAAATTGGATTTGGGAAAAATCGAGCGAGTGATTCAAGTGGTCGGGTACATGCGGGTGGGCGCGAGCGCATGTGTGCGCGTGCGCACAGAGTAGATAAAATAAATAGTGCACCTAGCCTGGCACGAGTGCCGCGTGTGGTGGCGTGATGGCCACAAAGGGAGATAAAAGTGGTCGGGCGTGGTTCTAACCACACCACATTCCCTCTCTCGTGCGTCGTAGGGCCCATAATAGGTGCTCCCTCTTGGACTTTGGGCTCAAACTTGCTCTGAGCTGCCTGCCTGCCGTGTTCTTCTGGTAAAGAGCAAATCGCAGCCTCTCCCCTCCCCACCCATGAGATTGCTCACAACCGCAAGGGAACTGCATCGCGCGCTTTCAGATGCACTTCTGCAAGCCGTCTGGAACGCTCTTTCTTCCAATATTAGAAAAGATATATCTGCTCACATGGACTTGCGAGATGATGTACATGGCAGATCACCGATATATATATGCAGTATATGTTAAATAGTGACGGTGCTGATGTGTATTTATTTGATTGTTGTCTGTCTTGAAAGATGTATTCGGCATGGGTGTGCTACAATGATTGAGGAATGAGTGACAGCGATAGAGGGGACCGAAAGAGGAGGGGTGGGACGTGAAGGGGTGGAGGCGCGAGGGAGAGAAGAGGAAGGGGAATGAGCAATGGAGAAGAGGTGAAGCTTTAAGAGGGGAACGGAAGGAGGTTAAGCCGGGGGACTGCTTCACGTACGGGGTGAAGTTGATTCGAGTGGAGGGGTGCAAGGAGGGAGAAGGGCCGAGAAGGAGGGACAGAGAGGAGATTGGGAACGAAAAGAACGAGAGGGGACGTGGAAGGAGATGAGGGCGGCTAGATGGGCGGGGCAAGGCAGAGGGGGCGGGGCAAGGCAGAGGGGGCGGGGCAAGGCACGAGAGGGCGGGGCAAGTCACGAGGGGCGGGGCAAGGCTAGGAGGGTGATGACGACTCTCCGGGCACGTGACGCGAAAACACCGCAGATCGTAACCGCTGGATTTTATTTCTGCAAAAAAACATTTTATAAGATTTACAAAGTATATATTTTATATCGTAATAGTAGTAGAGCATTATAAAAAGTAAACACCATTTACAAATATATGTCCTTGTTAGCATTATATTGTGTCGTGTCTTATATAGTTTTGAGTCAAAGCAGCACCTATATCTAACCCCTTGCCCATAACCATCTGGCAGTGCTGATGAGACAATGAATGGCGAAACCGGTCCAGAATTGTGCTTGTGTTGAACTAATGCCGCCCACAAGATATGCCCTCCCAGAAGGAAAGGCGTGTGGCTGATGGGATGGGTAAAAATACATGTTTTTTTGCTGGGGGAGGATATTGGAAGAAGGAAAACGAATCGTCTTCCCAGCTATTTTGTTATTTCATATTCTTTACAACCACGCTTGCGCTACCACCGGCGATTCATCACGTTCGTGGACACTGCGAATCCAGACACCGGTTCTCAACAGAACATTACTCTCGTACGGCAGAGCGGGTGGAGAAGTGCTGCCCTCTACTGTGTGTGGGCCAGAGGTCACGTGAACAAGCGGGGATCTCAAAGTCAGCTCAGCGACTTCCACTTCCACGGGTCCACTCGACGTCGACTAGAGGTCACCTGAAGAAGCGGGCATCTCAGATGTGGCTCTGCAATGTCCGCGTCTGCGGGCCGTACTCAAAACAACGCAGAGGTTCGTGCTGCCACGCGGCGTTTCCGTGTCTGTGACGCCGCCGGTGGCGGTGCGATCGGGGACGAGAACGACGGGAAATGATCCCAGCAGAGTAATTGGCAGTGATCGGAGAGTGGAGAGCTTCCTGGCCGCACACAAACATCGGACGCGACGCCGGTGAGAGCGACAGTAAAAGCAGAGAACGGATCAGGGTAGGGGGGGCGGGTATTGCTATGGGGCCGTAGCATCACTCTCATACGTAACGCATCTTATACCGGGTCCCTATTGGTGGTTGTTTGGGGGTCAGGCCCAACGCGGTGGCGGTTTTTGCGACGAGATTTTCGCCGTCAAGCCCTCCACCACCCGACGGGAAGACCGCCGCGTGATGACGTCGTCGCTATCGGCGAAACTTCGTCACGCGTCTCGGTCGCCAGACGTCTCGAGACGGCAGTCCCGAGGGGCAGGAGGGGGATGAGGGGGATGAGGATGGGGGGGGAGGGTGAGGATGGGGAGGGGTGAGGATGGGGGGAGGGGGAGAAGGGGGAGGCGGCGCTGTATTGGTCAGAAGTTGCTCAATGCATCGGCGTGTGCGTCAATAATTGATTTCGTCTGTGTCAAGATGACAATCTCGTCGGATGGTGGAGGGCCACTGACAGTTTTTGGCATAAAATTCCTGACACGTGGCCTTGACCCCAACACAAATGTGGACGATTCTACTGGTTATGGAAACCTACGAGTTAAGTTAAAATCGTATACCTCTTTGAGCGAATAAATATAAAGCAGACAAAGTTATACCTGCATTGTATGAACTCGGAGCACACGTTCACAAAACAAACAAATAAAACCCGTGGCAGAGATCGAATAACAAAAATGTAACTACGTTGGCAACGATTGAAAAATCACAGAGTTACTCATGAACGCCGCCAAGTAACATCTACGGGGTAACGGGGAGCGGTGGCGGAGCGGTTAGCGCACTGCGCTACGAACACAACGGGCCGAGATCGATATCTGAACGTCCTGAGCTCGCCCAGAACACGTTCAGATAACTTACACTGACCAGTGCGGGGGAAGTATGGTCATACGATGCCCTTGGCACATTTATTGGGGGGGGGGGGGCGGGGGGCATGGTCGCGTTTTAAGTGTATTGTGTGAGCTAAAATAAGTAACTGAGTGAATGAGTGAGCGGGCGTGTGGTTGGGTGAGTGAGCGGGTGGGTGAGTGGGTGAGTGAGCGGGTGGGTGAGTGGGTGAGTGAGCGGGTGAGTGAGGGGGTGAGTGAGCGGGTGAGTGAGCGGGTGAGCGGGTGGGTGAGTGGGTGGGTGAGTGGGTGAGTAAGCGGGTGAGTGAGTGGGTGGGTGAGTTGGTGAGTAAGCGGGTGGGTGAGTGGGTGAGTGAGCGGGTGGGTGAGTGGGTGGGTGAGTGGGTGAGTGAGCGGGTGGGTGAGGGTGTGAGTGAGCAGGTGGGTGAGGTTGTGAGTGAGCAGGTGGGTGAGGGTGTGAGTGAGCGGGTGGGTGAGTGGGTGAGTGAGTGAGCGGGTGGGTTAGTGAGCGGGTGGGTGAGTTGGTGAGTAAGCGGGTGGGTGAGTGGGTGAGTGAGCGGGTGGGTGAGGGGGTGAGTGGGTGGGTGAGTGGCTGAGTGAGCGAGTGGGTGAGTGGCTGAGTGAGCGGGTGGGTGAGTGGCTGAGTGAGCGGGTGGGTGAGTGGCTGAGTGAGCGGGTGGGTGAGTGGCTGAGTGAGCGGGTGGGTGAGTGGCTGAGTGAGCGGGTGGGTGAGTGGCTGAGTGAGCGGGTGGGTGAGTTGGTGAGTGAGCGGGTGGGTGAGTGGCTGAGTGAGCGAGTGGGTGAGTGGCTGAGTGAGCGGGTGGGTGAGTGGCTGAGTGAGCGGGTGGGTGAGTGGCTGAGTGAGCGGGTGGGTGAGTGGCTGAGTGAGCGGGTGGGTGAGTGGCTGAGTGAGCGGGTGGGTGAGTGGCTGAGTGAGCGGGTGGGTGAGTGGCTGAGTGAGCGGGTGGGTGAGTGGCTGAGTGAGCGGGTGGGTGAGTGGCTGAGTGAGCGGGTGGGTGAGTGGCTGAGTGAGCGGGTGGGTGAGTGGCTGAGTGAGCGGGTGGGTGAGTGGCTGAGTGAGCGGGTGGGTGAGTGGCTGAGTGAGCGGGTGGGTGAGTGGCTGAGTGAGCGGGTGGGTGAGTGAGCGGGTGGGTGAGCGGCTGAGTGAGCGGGTGGGTGTGCGGCTGAGTGAGCGGGTGGGTGAGCGGCTGAGTGAGCGGGTGGGTGAGCGGCTGAGTGAGCGGGTGGGTGAGCGGCTGAGCGAGCGGCTGAGTGAGCGGGTGGGTGAGCGGCTGAGTGAGCGGGTGAGTGAGCGGGTGGGTGAGCGGGTGGGTGAATGAGCAGGTGGGTGAGTTGGTGAGTGAGCGGGTGGGTGAGTGGGTGAGTGAGCGGGTGGGTGAGGGGGTGAGTGAGCGGGTGGGTGAGGGGGTGAGTGAGCGGGTGGGTGAGGGGGTGAGTGAGCGGTTGAGTGAGTGGGTGGGTGAGCGGGTGAGTGAGCGGGTGGGTGAGCGGGTGAGTGAGCGGGTGGGTGAGTGGGTGAGTGAACGGGTGATGCTTACCGACCCGTTGCTACGTTACGGCAGCGTAACCACCGACATGAGAACAACAATAACCGTGCTGCATACAATAACAAAACCAAGAATAGCCACGACAACAACAACGTCCACCACACCACAGGAGGAGGATCTGTGTGACACGGACCAGAATCGGACATCCTGTGGGATGAGCGGTGCTGGTGATTGATTCGGTGTGTGGAGCCGAATCCTCGCGGGTGACACAGCGGCGTCCCAGCTGCCGGTGAATGTGTTCGAGTAAAGAGGGACAAGAGTGGAGGGTCAGGGGAGGGTGTGAGTGTGTGTCTGGAGTGTGTCTGTGGGGAGCGGTAGTGGAGCGGTTTGCACGCTGCACTACGAACCCGGTGACCCGAGTTCGATTCCCGCTCACGGCCAACGCCAGTGACGATTACCTGAACCGGTTCTGGGCCTCCCCTAGGTCGGCTCAGTCTCAAACGAGTACCTGGTGCGGGGTGTAAACATCGCCACTGGGAAGACAAAGGTGGTCGGGCGTGGTGCTGCCACCCACCCCCTCGTGTACTGTGCCGGCCTTCATAAGTGCTCGCTAACAGCACTTGCCCCAACAGCCTCTGAAGGCTCTACGGGGGGGGGGGGGGTTATTTTTGCGTGTGTGTGTGTATGTGCGCATGTCGGGGTGGTGTGTGGAGGAGGCTGTATGTTGTAGACAAGCATTTATCCAGCAGTGGAGAGACCATAGCTGATGATGCCATCCAATTAACAAACTGCGATTAAACCGGGTTCTGAAGTGCAGTGAGTTGGTTATATCAGCCGGTCACCAATGACTACGTGAACAACACGATTCCGTCTCATTCGAGTTGTGTCCTTACTGCGATGACTTTCCAGCCCTGACATTCACGAACGTTCAGTTTGGCACGTGACGGACTCTCCACGGCCACGTCACAAGCTGCCGCACAGAGCCCAGAGCGCGACAGGCTCAAAGCCGTCGTGACCCAACTCTTCTGACGGCCGAGCGAGCCTCGATTTTGGCCGACCGGACCGCGACTCACTCTTTTAAAACCGGCACATCAGAGCCGAGCCAGCCCGGGAGCACTCGCGGCACGGGTGGTTTCCCATTGCCTATTTGTAGAGCCGGAAACCAAACCGTGCTACGCCGGCTCGGGGGGCCGAGCGGGGCCACGGGGACGGCTCGCGATTCGTTGGCCACGTGCGACGTCATTGGCCGCGCTGCCGACGCGCGTCCCGACTCGCCTGTCGTCGCGTGCGACGCAAACGGCACGGCTCGGTTTACGCAGTGGAAACGCGTCCCGGACCGTCCCGAGCCGCGCCGGCCCCGGCTCGTCACATACGGGAGGAGGAGGAGGAGGAGAGAGAGAGAAGGTGCGAGGTGCGTGGCTGCGGAGTTGCGTCGGTGGGGATCTCGCACGGGGTCTCTCCGGGACTCGTGGTCCTCCGTGAGACTCCTCCACGAGTCTCCTCCATGACCCCGTGGGTTCACTTCCCGGCGAGGTACCTGCCCAGCGCGTCCTCAATATCCGAGAACGACGGCCTCAGGTTGGTGCTGGTGGACGGGCACGCAGAGAGAGAAAGGGAGGCAGGGAGGGAGCGAGGGAGAGGGGGGGGGAGAGGGAGAAGTGAAGAGAGCATCAATTATCAAGTGTCCCGATAATTTGACACGAGTTGTAAAGACGTGTGCAATCGATGGCATGTCCACGTTACCAGCCGATCCATCGCCCGACAATCTGATCGATCCGATCGATTGAAACGACGTCACGTTGGCTGTACATGATTGGTACAAAATAGGTCGCATCAACTCCAACATCATCGTCATCGTCAGCCATCATCAATCCACTGATGTACCACGTCCTCGCCAAGCCGCCACCACCTCTCCCAGCCATGCAACGTAACGATCCGCCCAGCTCCTGCTGTACGGTCGAGGAGCCGATTCCACCGTTCCATCTCCTCCACGGCGCACGTCTTCTAGAAACGCGATCCCTTCCTCGGTCTCCGCTCCGTTATCATCCTCGACCGTCGGCTATCATCGTCCCCTCTGACCCCGACACCTCCTGCCCACCGCGGCTTCAATGAGATGGGGTCATCGCTCAATCAACCAATCACGTACTGTGTGTTGAGCTGGCACGACGTCTTATCGGCGACACAATGTGCCTGAAAGAGTTGCAACAGCATCGTGCAACAGCATCGTGATGCGTGCAGTGTGGCCGGAGCAGCCTTTGGGGAGTTTCCGGTATGTTCTTTCTCCGATAAAAACACAATCGTTAGTAGTAGGTTTTTACCCTTTCAACTGGTACAAAAACTGACACCTTTATACAAGGCATCATGTTTGCAATAACCACAACACAAGCAGTCAAAATTCAAACAAAAATAAACAACTCTGATGATGATAATAATATGCACTGCCCTTGAAGTTGATTGGTCCATACTCGAGACAGCTTTTCTTAGAGCCCAGTCTCCATTGGTGTTGGACCAGATGACGCCAAAAGGCGTACAACTCAAAGACAGTGCACTATCAGAGTATTGAGTTGTTTCTTTTTGTTTGCATTTTGACTGCTTGTGTTGTGGTTATTGCAAACATGATGCCTTGTATAAAGGTGTCAGTTTTTGTACCAGTTGAAAGGGTAAAAACCTACTACTATATTTTGCCACTGGTAAAGGAGATGTCTCAAACAAAAATCGTTGTTTTTGCAATGTTCACGACATGTAAGCGGTCGATTGTTTATTTCAGGCAATGATCAACTCGCCTCCTCCTTGTGGGTCAATCATGGCCGCGATTCAATTCAGGGATCACCTCTGGTTCGTTGTACTCACTGCGGGGAGAATGTCACACTCGTGCTAAGGGTTCACAGCCAGCGTCAAGATTCCCGATTGCTGGCCCAGGCCGCACGACGATCTGGCTAAGTTTGTGTTGTAAAACCCTCCACCGCCACTACCACCCGAAGTCAATGAAAATCCATGAATCCAGGCTCACTTCCTGGGTCTTGTCCTGAAGACGCCGGGCGCGGTTTCAAGTGGAGCGTCCAGAATCCAATTGCTGCTCAATGTGCTGTGAGATATGTTGCCTAACCCTAACCCACGGCGAGTGAGTGGGTGGGTGGGTGAGTGCGTTTATTATTATTATTCACGTGTGGGAAGACACCGGAGCACCCGGAGAAAACCCACGCCGTGTGCAAGGGGGCAACGCTCTAACCCCCACGTTCAGATGGCAACAGATGGCGATTAGCCCACTTGCTGTACCGCCTTATCCTGGCGAGCTAAGGTACGGCTCTTAATCGATGCCCATGGATAGAGGGAGTTTCACAGCCCATCTGTGTGTGATCCACCAACCCTCGCTGCTGCCCCCACACAACGCTGTGTCACTACTCCAGGCAGCCGCGTTCAGCAGCAGCGTAGCCGCCACAGCCGCCGCCGCTCAGCAGTCAGAAATGTTTCCGGAAATGGCCGTTTTTTTATGGCACAATTGCACAAGGGTAATTGCCCCGCGTTGTTGCTGCTGCTGTTTGTTGCTGTTGTTGTTGTTGCTGTTTGTGCTTCGTGTGCACCACTGCCGACGCAGCAGCGCCACGATAACGAGAGCGCGACTTCTAGAGCGCTGGAGTGGGCACAGGCGGTGAGCGGAGAGGACCCGGGCACCGATTGGTGCCAGCGCACTGGGACCCGGGCATCGTGAGGAGGAGCGCGGTTGGGTGGGTGGGTAGTGGGGGGGGGGTAGTGGGGGGGGAGGGTGGGTAGTGGGGGGGTAGTGGGGGAGGGAAATGGGAGCTGAATGGTTGTGCGGTTAAAGTGCCGGAGTGCGAGATAAGAAGTCGCAATGTAACACGCGCGCACGCGCAGATTTTGAAACGCGCACAAGGCCTTACTCACACACGCCCGTACACACACAAACACGTACGCATACGCACAGAAACTCGCACAGAAACTCGCATTTATACACGCACACGCACGCGCGCGCGTCTCTGAGGCTGTCGTCATGACCCAACCTCTCTCCATCTGGCGGCAGCGTTGGCGCTGCGAGTGACACAGACGGGGACAGACTCGTTGCGTCTCAGTTCTCAGCGTTACCAACCCCACGAGACCAAACCCCACCACGGCCATCACCACTCTCTGCGCCGTGCGACCTTGCGCCGACATCACGGTCCACCATAGTTTGCGAATCAAGTGTATAATAATAATATTCGTACTTTACTTATTCAGCCAAACAAGCCACATTGAGTCATAGGACTCTTTTCCAAGAGGGACCTGCATTTGTTTTTTTTAGTTGCAAGATATTTTCAGCCGACTCGTGATGAGTGCGTTTATCATATACGTGGGAGGAAACCGGACCACCTAGAGGAAATCGCACGACTCGCGTGAGGCGGCAACGCTCTATCCCCGCACCCGATGCGTAGTCAACATCGTCACCAGGGTGACTGGCACCAGGGCGTGGTGCTGGCCACCCACCCCGTCATGTACCATTCCGGCCTTCATAGGTGCTACCCCGACAACAGCACTTGCCTCAACAGTCTGTTAAGGTTGGACGGGGGATCTTAATCTTTGTGCTGGTGGGTGGTGGTTCACTCATTGATTACTCCGCCCGTATTGAAGACTCGGTTCGATCACACTCGTCTCATCCACCACCACTTGCTTGTGCTGCATCAACGCTGCTGAAATGTTGCACTCCCGGAAGGCCGCGGGGCCAATGGGCTGTGTAAGACATGAGCGGACTGCATTCTCTCTGTGGCGAGACGGTCGTGAAGGAGGTGCGCTCTCCGCTTGAGGGTAATGGGCCTACTCCTCCACGACGGTGGCTCAGGCGTCGGGAGTGAATGCGGCTTACTCGATGTTCCACGTCTTGAGCATGAGCTCGTAGATGGCATCAGGGCATCCCGGGGGCTTGTCCAGCCTCTTCTCGGCCTTCAGGAAGACCACCAGATCGGCTGCCTTGAAGCCCTGCAAGCAAGAGGCCAGAACACATTCGTCACAACCACTCCACCGCCACAACGTTCGTCACAACCACACCACCGCCACAACTTTCGTCACAACCACACCACCGCCACAACACTCGTCACAACCACACCACCGCCACAACACTCGTCACAACCACACCACCGCCACAACACTCGTCAGAACCCACACCACCGCCACAACTTTCGTCACAACCACACCACCGCCACAACATTCGTCACAACTACACCACCGCCACAACACTCGTCACAACCACACCACCGCCACAACATTCGTCACAACCACACCACCGTCACAACATTCGTCACAACCACACCACCGCCACAACATTCGTCACAACCACACCACCGCCACAACATTCGTCACAACCACACCACCGCCACAACATTCGTCACAACCACACCACCGCCACAACACTCATCACAACCACACCACCGCCACAACATTCGTCACAACCACACCACCGCCACAACATTCGTCACAACCACACCACCGCCACAACGGTTGTGTGGTTGTGACAGGTGGGGGGGGGGGGGAGGGGCGCGGGGGCAGTGACCAGCACCACGCCCGGCCACCTTTGTCTCCCTAGTGGCGATGTTTACACAACACACAAGGTACTCATTTGAGGCTGAGTCGACCTAGGAGAGGCCCCAGGTCCAGTTCAGACAATCGTCGCAGGCGTTGGTGGCCGCGAGCGGGAATCGAACTCGGATCGCCGGGTTCATAGCGCAGCGCCGCTGACCACCGCGCGACCGCTCCCCATGTACGCGTGCACGTACACACACGCGCCCCCCACCTTGTAGGGCCGGTCCCCGTAGGTGAAGGTCTCCCACATGGTGACCCCGAAGCTCCACACGTCGCCCTTGCTGGAGAACTCGAAGTGCTGGATGCACTCGGGCGCATACCACTTGAGCGGCCACTTGCCCGACACCTTTGCCTGCAACCGCACGGAGCGCCCCGCGTCACCCGCCGCCATCTATCCGCTGCTGGATGGAGGTCACCGGCGATCGCGGCCGCTCACGCCGCTCCTTGCGGGGAGTTTGCGGTTGGAATCGGGGCTGGCCGCCCCCCCGGTTAATAGGGCTGCGGCGCGTGCATTGGCCTACGTCCCTCGCAGTGGACGTCAGAGTTCCCGAGATGCTGTGAGAAGATTGGGCCTTCGCTGACAAGTGTGACGGTCCAAAATGTGGCAAATTGGAAAAACGACACCGCAAGTCAATTTAATTAGGATGACACGTAGCAGCAGCAGTAGCAGCAGCAGCAGCAGCAACCGTCGCCTCCTACTTAAAAAAACTTGGCAGGACCCTCCGGCGCAAGGGTTGAGACTCAATGATGCCTTCCTGGGCTTACAAGCAGAATCATTGTTTTATCGACCCTGGAGAGCTGACGATGATGGACTGAGTTCAATCCCCCAACTGGGCTTTGACCTCTCGACCTTCCTATTGCGAGCCACTCGCTCCACCGTTGAGCCATCTGGAGGGGCAGTAGACGGTGGGCCACCAGCGACGGCGACAGCCCAACATAACCCAGCGACGAGGGGTCAGCGCTGGCCGCGGCTCACCTTGTAGTAGCTCTCTCCGGCCGCCAGGGCCTTGGAGAGGCCGAAGTCGCTGATCTTGGCGTAGCGCTCGCTCACCAGCAGCACGTTACGCGCCGCCAGGTCGCGGTGCACGAAGCTGCGCTCCTCCAGGTACTTCATGCCGTCTGACACCTGGTGCATCAGCTCCGCCAGGTGAGTCGATGACATCGTCTCTCTGCCGAGCGACGGGACAGGGTTGAGGAGGAGGGAGGAGTAGAACAAGAACATGGAGGGAGATGGGGGAGGACGGAGTAGGCAGGAGAAGAAAAGAGGAAGACATGGAGAACAATGAGATGGAGGATGAAGGTGGGAGGCAGGGAGGAGGGGGAGGAAGGACGAATGACGAGTCACTTCGCGTTGCACCACGAGGTGCCCCGGCGTGCCATCTGGCGTAGACGGCTCCTGTGGTCAGCGCACAGTTGGCATCCCGAACGCGTGGCCCACGTGGTTCGTACGGCGTCAGCAGTGGGGCCACCGACGTGGGTGATGGCGCAGCGTGCTGGCACTGGCTGGGGCTGGCACTGGCTGGGGCTGGCCCCATCTGGCCACGACTCGCCCTCTGTGAACCCTGCTGTGCCAGGGGTGGTGCACCGATTTTCATCGTTTGAACGTCTCCCACGGAACGCAGCCGTGGCCGCCGAGGCCCGAACGTGGGAAACCGCCCAACGGCGACGCCCCGCCGGGGTCGTCGCGCCGTCGCGTCGGGACCCCCCGGACTACGCTGTCGAGTCGCGCCGCGTCACGCCGCGTCACGCCGCGCCCCACCACGCACTTATGCTCCTTGAGGTACTTGTTGAGGGGGCCCAGGTAGGCGACCTCCATGACGAGCATGAGCGCCTCTCCCTCGCACACCCCGAACATCCTCACGATGTACGGGTGGTCCAGCTGGTGCATCAGCTCCGCCTCCTTCATCAGCTCGATCTTCAGCATCTCCTGGTTCTCCACGGGCTTGAGGACCTTCACGGCCACCTGCACCTCCTTCCTGCTCGCCGGAGAAGTGGCGAGACGTGGGGAGGGCACGCGAGAGGGTGAGCAGGTGTGAGACACGGGGACCCGCGCACCGCACAAACACACAGATCAAGATTTCCCCATTATAGACTTAACAGACTGTTTGGGCAAGTGCTGTTAGCGAGCGCCTATTTAGTCCCGCACGGCATACGAAGGGGGGGGGGGGTTGTGGCCAGCACCACGCCCGGCCGCCTTTGTCTCCCCAGTGCTGATATTTACACACTGCACCATTGCAGTCAACCTGGGGGGAGGCCATAAGGGTAAAATCAAACTCAGGTGGCCGGGTCCGTAGCACAGTGCGCTAACCGCCGTGCCACCACTCCACGCGCGCACACGCTCACCAGGGCTACAGGCACGCGCTCGCAAGCCCACTCGCACGCCCACACTGACGCCCGCGCGGGTGCGCGAGGGCCCTACTTCTGGAACTTGTAGATGCCGCGCAGGACGGCGCCGAAGTTGCCGGAGCCCAGCTGGTTGCCGCAGTCGAGGGTGAGGCGCTCGCGCTGCAGGAACATGCCGCGCCCTCGCACCTCCTCGGGGTCCTCGTACAGGCTGTTGTACACCGGCGTTTCGTGCGGCAGCGCGCGCCGGTTGATCTCGTACAGGTTCCGCCAGTTGTCTGCCCGGTGACCACGTCGCGACAACCGTGAGCACGGCACGTTGCCGTCAAACCATTTCCTTACTGTTAGTTTTTGTTACGTTCCGTCAAAATCATGCATTCCAATCGCGCTGTGGCCATCCTGGCATGGTGGTAAGGAATCCGCTGGTAGGTCTCCCGGAGTGCCGGTTGGCTTCATACGACCACGGTGGTGGTGCTGGCGGTGGCCACGCGATGGGAGAATCCCTTCGGAATTCTCGTGGAGTGGCGCCGAGGGCGATGCGGGGGTGTGGCGGGGGGGGGCATAGGGGGTGATGGGGGAGGCACGGGAGGGGGTGACGGCCAAAGTAGCCATCGGCTAAAACCACGGCAGTTGAGTCTTACATTTTCAGATTTTGAATGAGTAATGAATTAATGAGGAATACATGGAGAATTAATGAGGATGTATTGAATAATGAATGATCGATTCATATTTGTTAATGTAGAATGAATTAATCAGGAATTATAAATGAAACATGTATGAACCAGTAAACATTTGATCAATTAAAATATTTTACCCAGAGATTCCTTCGTAAGACAAATCTCGTGTGTCCAGGATGTGTGAATAGGTGAAAGAGTCAGGAATGAATGAGGTGAGGAATTAAATGTCGTTACCTTGGAAGTCATATTCTCCACCTCTTGCCTGCGGAGAGACGAAGCGGAGGTGAGAGTGAGACACGTGTGTGTACGCACACGTGTGTGGGTCTATAGGTCTCTGTGAGTCTTTGGGTCTCTGTGGGTCAATACAATTCGTTGTAGATTCACATGGCATTTACATCTCACCTGCAGTGACACAACGGACATCTTTTGCGGACAGAAAGGCAGTCAGTCACACACTCGCCATGAATGGAAATGGACAATCATCCCAACGCTGCAGGACCCTCTTGACAAAAAGTCTTGAGGAGCGTGAAGCTTTCCAAGGTCAATTGCGTTGTTGTTGTCGTTGTTATTCCAAAGTGCTGAACAAGGCAATGTTACTCCTGTGTGTGGCCCCATTGTGATATTTTCAGTTGCTTCTCAATGTTTTGCTGAAGGCCTTCTCCTGTTCCCACTGCGCCACCCTGCCGTGCCACGCGCTGACTGGCTGAGTGGGATGGCTGCGTTTCTTGCTGGGTGAGTGGCTAGCTGGGTGGGGAGATATCTGGCTGGGTGGCTGGGTAGATGGCTGGGTGGCTGTGTAGATGGCTGGGTGGCTGGGTGGGTAGATGGCTGGGTGGCTGGGTGGGTATATGGGTGGGTGGCTGGGTAGATGGGTGGATGGGTAGCTGAGTGGCTGGCTGGGTGGCTGGGTGGCTGGCTGGGTGGCTGGCTGGGTGGCTGGCTGGGTAGCTGGCTGGGTAGATGGCTGGGTAGATGGCTGGGTGGCTGGGTAGATGGCTGGGTGGCTGGCTAGGTGGCTGGCTGGGTAGCCGAGTGGCTGGCTGGGTGGCGGGCTGGGTAGCTGGGTGGGTAGATGGCTGGGTGGCTGAGTAGTTGGCTGGGTGGCTGGGTAGATGGCTGGGTGGGTAGCTGAGTGGCTGGCTGGGTGGCTGGGTGGCTGGCTGGGTGGCTGGGTAGATGGCTGGGTGGCTGGCTAGGTGGGTGTATGGGTAGCTGAGTGGCTGGCTGGGTAGATGGCTGGGTGGCTGGGTGGCTGGCTGGGTGGTTGGCTGGGTGGCTGGCTCGGTAGATGGCTGGGTGGCTGGGTAGATGGCTGGGTGGCTGGCTAGGTGGGTGGATGGGTAGCTGGGTGGCTGGCTGGGTGGCTGGGTGGCTGGCTGGGTGGGTAGATGGCTGGGTGGCTGAGTAGTTGGCTGGGTGGCTGGGTAGATGGCTGGGTGGGTAGCTGAGTGGCTGGCTGGGTGGCTGGCTGGGTGGCTGGGTAGATGGCTGGGTGGCTGGCTAGGTGGGTGTATGGGTAGCTGAGTGGCTGGCTGGGTAGATGGCTGGGTGGCTGGGTGGCTGGCTGGGTGGGTGGCTGGCTGGGTGGCTGGCTCGGTAGATGGCTGGGTGGCTGGGTAGATGGCTGGGTGGCTGGCTAGGTGGGTGGATGGGTAGCTGGGTGGCTGGCTGGGTGGCTGGCTGGGTGGGTGGCTGGCTAGGTAAATGGCTGGGTGGTTGGGTAGATGGCTGGGTGGCTGGCTAGGTGGGTGGATGGGTAGCTGAGTGGGTGGCTGGGTGGCTGGCTGGGTAGCTGGGTGAGTGGGTGAGGCGACGGGCAGACTCACCGGAGCCGGTGCTCGCCGGAACAGCGGAAGCGAGTAGCGCAGATGCGTCATCCATCGGCGCGGCTGTGGGGATGGAGGCGCCGAGTGGCGGTGCTGCGTGGGAACGACACGCGGCACAAACAATACCATCACCATCATCAGCAGCAGCCAGGATCAATCCACTGCTGGATGAAGGCCTCCCTCCACAAGCCGCTGCCACCTTTCAAACAATCTGCCCAGCAACCGCTCTGCGCATCACCACGAGCTGATTTCACCGCTCCGTCTTCGCGGTGGATTGACCCCTCTCAACTTCCACTCCGTTTTTAGTCTCGACCATCGGCCATCATCGTCCTCACCAGCCGAGACGCGTGCTGCTGCCCAAGCCCTATTCACTTCCCCTTCCATGTTTGGATGATGTCACGAAGCTGCGTATGTTCTCTAACCAACGTGTTAATTTCGCTCTCTCTTACACGTGAACAAAGGCAGAGCCCTGTGCTGCTGCTGTCACCCTGTTCCCACCATACTGTTGCAGTGGTTAGAATTCAGAGTGAAGCGGCAGTTGTGGTGATTGTTGATCTTGAACTCGCTGATTCATCGGCGGCCGGATGCCTCCTTCTCACTCTAATATGGCTACTGCCATGGTTACTGTTCTCATGAATTTCAGTCATTGATTCCTCCACCAGCGTTCTGGACTCGGGTTACGCGACTCTGATTGTTCCATCCACATTGTGTTCAAACACCACCACCACCACAGGTCACAACCACTCACTCACCCACGCACTCACCCACTCAACCGACTCACCCACACCTCTGCGTGCTATTACATCTCTAGTGTCTACAGGCTTCGGCATTGGTGGTGGTGATGGGTTGAATCATCAACTACACGCAGAGTTGTAAATTACATGATGCAGATGTTGGTGGTGACGATGATGATGGCGGTGATGGTGAAGGTGATTCAAACGCAGTTATAAAATGCACAACACAAAGCGCCCATCCGAGTCGCGGTGCTCAACGCGAGCTCCGTGGCGAGCGGTCGAGCGAAGAAGCCACGTGTGGCGCGGGCGTTGATGGGGGCCGGGGGCTGGGGGGAGAAAATGCGCCAGGTCTGTACGTTAAATACCCAATTAGAGTGCCGTTAATTGGACCGGTTCCCCGGGCAGAAAAAAACGCCGCATTTGCATAATCCCCATACTGGGCCCCCATTCGCGAGGCCTCTGTGCTATGGCACCGCGGTCAAAGGGCGCCACACAGAACAGCGCGGAAGATGTCAAATTAATTGGGTGATTTGAATTCATTTCTCCCGCTAATGTAGCCGTGTGCGACGCTGTGGGGGTATTTTGAGACTGGAATTTGAATGCGGGTCCCTCTCATCTCACTCCACTCCCCTCCACGCACGCTCCTGCCTCTCCCCTCTCATCTCACTCCACTCCCCTCCACGCACTCTCCTGCCTCTCCCCTCTCATCTCACTCCACTCCCCTCCACGCACTCTCCTGCCTCTCCCCTCTCATCTCACTCCACTCCCCTCCACGCACTCTCCTGCCTCTCCCCTCTCATCTCACTCCACTACCCTCCACGCACTCTCCTGCCTCTCCCCTCTCATCTCACTCCACTCCCCTCCACGTACTCTCCTGCCTCTCCCCTCTCATCTCACTCCACTCCCCTCCACGCACTCTCCTACCTCTCCCCTCTCATCTCACTCCACTCCCCTCCACGCACTCTCCTGCCTCTCCCCTCTCATCTCACTCCACTCTCCTCCACGCACTCTCCTCTCCTGCCTCTCCCCTTTCATCTTCCCCTCCTCCCACCCCGTCTGTCGTGGGGGTCCAAGAGTCCTGAGCCCCCCCCACCATCCCCTACCACCCCCCACCACTCCCTACCACCCCCCACCACCCCCCACCACCCCCCACCACCCCCCACCACCCCCCACCACCCCCCACCACCCCCTACCACCCCCCACCACCCCATCGATCGGCGCTCGAGCCCGGCGAGGCGTCAGCGGCGTCGTGTCGTACGTGACATTTAGCGGCGTTGATGAAGGGCGCGTTTGTTTATTTATAAAATGTTTTTTCAAATTGCGTTTCGTTTGCATCACGGGAAATGAAAATTTGACACTGACCTTCGACAAAATATGTAAATTGGCTCCGTGCGTTGTGTGGTTTGTTTTTTTGCATATATAAGGACGTCGCTGTCTGCAATAACTGCAGGAATAGCAATAAGAACAATCATAAATTAATCAAGGCCACTTGCCAAATTCACTGTCGGATCAAGGCCTCCCCACACGGCGTCAGCCCGGAGTGTCGTTGGCCCACAATGCAACACCAGGGATTGGTGACGAATCGCTTCGGACGCCACGCGCCACTGATACTAGCCGTGCATGGGAATGCAACTCGGGTGGCTGAGTTTCGTAGCGCTGTGTGCTCACAACTGATCCTTGCTCGAACTAACGCTCATCATGGCTCTATCTCGCTGCAATGCAGAAGGGGCCATATACATGTTTTAGGTCCGTGATGCCGTCACACATGGCCCTGCAATTGATGTCACGGGATCTTTAACATCCATTGACTAGAAGCCAACATCTATCCATCGCTTCTTCTGCAAAATCCACATCAGTACCTGACCCATATCTAACGAGAGGGTCCTTGCCCATGAACATCTGGCGATTCACCAGCATTGGTTCGATGCGAGTGCGTGTGCGTGTCTCTGTGTGCGTGTGTGTGTGTCTGTGTGTGTGTCTGTGTGCGTGTGTGTGTCTCTGTGTGCGTGTGTGTGTGCGTGTGTCTCTGTGTGCGTGTCTCTGTGTGCGTGCGTGTGTGTCTGTGTGTGTATCTGTGTGTGAGTCTCTATGGGTCTCTGTGCGAGTTTCTGGGTCTCTGTGTGAGTCTCGTCTCTATGGGTCTCTTTGTGCGTCTCTCTGGGTGTCTGTGTGAGTCTTTCGGTCTCTGTGTGAGTCTCCGTATCTGTGTGAGTCTCTTTGGGTTTCTGTGGTGTAATCTCTCTGAAGTCTCTGGGTCTCTGTGTGAGTCTCTGGGTCTCTGTGTGAGTCTCTGGGTCTCTGTGTGAGTCTCTGGGTCTCTGTGTGAGTCTCTGGTCTCTGTGTGAGAGTCTCTGGGTCTCTGTGTGAGTCTCTCGGTCTCTGTGTGAGTCTCTCGGTCTCTGTGTGAGTCTCTCTGGGTCTCTGTGTGAGTATCTGGGTCTCTGTGTGAGTCTCTGGGTCTCTGTGTGAGTCTCTGGGTCTCTGTGTGAGAGTCTCTGGGTCTCTGTGTGAGTCTCTCGGTCTCTGTGTGAGTCTCTCGGTCTCTGTGTGAGTCTCTCTGGGTCTCTGTGTGAGTATCTGGGTCCTCTGTGTGAGTCTCTCTCGGTCTCTGTGTGAGTCTCTCGGTCTGTGTGAGAGTCTCTGGGTCTCTGTGTGAGTCTCTGGGTCTCTGTGTGAGAGTCTCTGGGTCTCTGTGTGAGAGTCTCTGGGTCTCTGTGTGAGTCTCTCGGTCTCTGTGTGAGTCTCTCGGTCTCTGTGTGAGTCTCTCTGGGTCTCTGTGTGAGTATCTGGGTCTCTGTGTGAGTCTCTCGGTCTCTGTGTGAGTCTCTCTGGGTCTCTGTGTGAGTTTCTGGGTCTCTGTGTGAGTCTCTCTCGGTCTCTGTGTGAGTCTCTCGGTCTGTGTGAGAGTCTCTGGGTCTTTGTGTGAGTCTCTGGGTCTCTGTGTGAGAGTCTCTGTGTGAGAGTCTCTGGGTCTCTGTGTGAGTCTCTGGGTCTCTGTGTGAGTCTCTATGGGTCTCTGTGTGGGTCTCTGTGTGGGTCTCTGTGTGGGTCTCTGTGTGGGTCTCTGTGTGAGTCTCTCTGGGTCTCTGTGTGAGTCTCTCTGGGTCTCTATGTGAGAGTCTCTGTATGAGAGTCTCAGAGTCTCTGTTTGAGAGTCTCTGGGTCTCTGTGTGAGTCTCTGGGTCTCTATGTGAGTCTCTGGGTCTCTGTGTGAGTCTCTCTGTGTCTCTGTGTGAGTGTCTCTGTGTGAGTCTCTCTGGGTCTCTGTGTGAGTCTCTGGGTCTCTGTGTGAGTCTATCGGTCTCTGTGTGAGTCTCTGGGCCTCTGTGTGAGTCTCTGGGTATCTGTGTGAGTCTGTCTGGGTCTCTGTGTGAGTCTCTGGGTCTCTGTGTGAGTCTCTCTGTGGTCTCTGTGTGAGAGTCTCTGTGTGAGAGTCTCAGAGTCTCTGTGTGTGAGTCTCTGGGTCTCTGTGTGAGTCTCTGGGTCTCTGTGTGAGAGTCTCTGTGTGAGAGTCTCAGAGTCTCTGTGTGTGAGTCTCTGGGTCTCTGTGTGAGTCTCTCTGGGTCTCTGTGTGAGAGTCTCTGTGTGAGAGTCTCAGAGTCTCTGTGTGTGAGTCTCTGGGTCTCTGTGTGAGTCTCTGGGTCTCTGTGTGAGCCTCTCTGGTCTCTGTGTGAGTCTCTCTGGGCCTCTGTGTGAGTCTCTCAGTCTCTGTGTGAGTCTCTGGGTCTCTGTGTGAGTCTCTGGGTCTCTATGTGAGTCTCTGGGTCTCTGTGTGAGTCTCTCTGGGTCTCTGTGTGAGTCTCTCTGGGCCTCTGTGTGAGTCTCTCAGTCTCTGTGTGAGTCTCTTTGGGTCTTTGTGTGAGTCTCTGGGTCTCTGTGTGAGTCTCTGGATCTCTGTGTGAGTATCTGTGTCTCTGTGTGAGTCTCTGGGTCTCTGTGTGAGTCTCTCTGGGTCTCTATGTGAGAGTCTCTGTATGAGAGTCTCAGAGTCTCTGTTTGAGAGTCTCTGGGTCTCTGTGTGAGTCTCTGGGTCTCTATGTGAGTCTCTGGGTCTCTGTGTGAGTCTCTCTGTGTCTCTGTGTGAGTGTCTCTGTGTGAGTCTCTCTGGGTCTCTGTGTGAGTCTCTGGGTCTCTGTGTGAGTCTATCGGTCTCTGTGTGAGTCTCTGGGCCTCTGTGTGAGTCTCTGGGTATCTGTGTGAGTCTGTCTGGGTCTCTGTGTGAGTCTCTGGGTCTCTGTGTGAGTCTCTGGGTCTCTGTGTGAGAGTCTCTGTGTGAGAGTCTCAGAGTCTCTGTGTGTGAGTCTCTGGGTCTCTGTGTGAGTCTCTGGGTCTCTGTGTGAGCCTCTCTGGTCTCTGTGTGAGTCTCTCTGGGCCTCTGTGTGAGTCTCTCAGTCTCTGTGTGAGTCTCTGGGTCTCTGTGTGAGTCTCTGGGTCTCTGTGTGAGTCTCTGGGTCTCTGTGTGAGTCTCTCTGGGTCTCTGTGTGAGTCTCTCTGGGCCTCTGTGTGAGTCTCTCAGTCTCTGTGTGAGTCTCTGGGTCTCTGTGTGAGTCTCTGGATCTCTGTGTGAGTATCTGTGTCTCTGTGTGAGTCTCTGGGTCTCTGTGTGAGTCTCTCTGGGTCTCTGTGTGAGTCTCTGGGTCTCTGTGTGAGTGGCTCTGGGTCTCTGTGTGAGGGTCTCTGGGTCTCTGTGTGAGTCTCTCGGTCTCTGTGTGAGTCTCTCTGGGTGTCTGTGTGAGTCTCTGGGTCTCTGTGAAAGTTTAAGATTCATATGTGGTGTGTATTAAATATTTTTACGTCAACCTAAGACCCACATCTAACAGAGAGAGGGCCCTTGCCTATAAACACATGGCAGTTCATCAGCACTGGTTCCGTAACTGAGTCCCGAATCTGGTCTACAGTTTTCTTGTATTCAACCAATGCTGTTGAAACGATGCACTCATATAAAGCCACGTGGCTGATGGGATGTGTAAATTGTACTTGTTTCTAGTTTTATGTGAAGGGGCAGATATGGGAAGGAAGAGGCGAACTGCCTGCGTAGTTATTTTGTTCTAAATTCACGACTCTTGTTGTGTGTTCACCCTGCCTGCTCTTACACGCGCGGGAATTACTGAACACAAGGGTTCATATTAAGAGGTCATTCAATATCGGGGCAAAACATCTGTCCGTTGGTCTATATTTAATATTGAAATAAATTATGACAGATGGTTGTTCCCGTCTGTCTGGGTGCGTCTGTATGTCTGTGTGGGTGGGTGGGTGAAGCAGCAGCGTAGTGGTCGGCGCACTGTGCAAGGAACGCTACAGATATCCGAACCAGTCAAGGAGGCCCAGGCCAGTTGGTGAGGGTTAGCGGTAGACCTAGTACTAGTGGCCAGTTGGTGAGGGTTAGCGGTAGACCTAGTGCTAGTTGCGAGTTGGTGAGTGTTGGCGGTAGATCTAGTACTAGTGGCGAGTTGGTGAGGGTTAGCGGTAGACCTAGTACTAGTGGCCAGTTGATGAGGGTTAGCGGTAGACCTAGTGCTAGTGGTGAGTTGGTGAGGGTTAGTGGTAGATTGAGTACTAGTGGCGAGTTGGTGAGTGTTAGCGGTAGATCTAGTACTAGTGGCGAGTTGGTGAGGGTTAGCGGTAGACCTAGTACTAGTGGCGAGTTGGTGAGGGTTAGCGGCAGACCTAGTACTAGTGGCGAGTTGGTGAGGGTTAGCGGTAAACCTAGTACTAGTGCCGAGTTGGTGAGGGTTAGCTGTAGACCTAGTACTAGTGCCGAGTTGGTGAGGGTTAGCGGTAGACCTAGTGCTAGTGGTGAGTTGGTGAGGGTTAGCGGTAGACCTAGTACTAGTGGCGAGTTGGTGAGGGTTAGCGGTAGACCTAGTACTAGTGCCGAGTTGGTGAGGGTTAGCGGTGGATCTAGTACTAGTGGCGAGTTGGTGAGGGTTAGCAGTAGACCTAGTACTAGTGGCCAGTTGGTGAGGGTTAGCAGTAGACCTAGTACTAGTGGCCAGTTGGTGAGGGTTAGCGGTAGATCTAGTACTAGTGGCGAGTTGGTGAGTGTTAGCGGTAGATCTAGGACTAGTGGCGAGTTGGTGAGGGTTAGCGGTAGACCTAGTACTAGTGGCGAGTTGGTGAGGGTTAGCGGTAGATCTAGTACTAGTGGCGAGTTGGTGAGGGTTAGCGGTAGACCTAGTACTAGTGCGGAGTTGGTGAGGGTTAGCGGTGGATCTAGTACTAGTGGCGAGTTGGTGAGGGTTAGCAGTAGACCTAGTACTAGTGGCCAGTTGGTGAGGGTTAGCAGTAGACCTAGTACTAGTGGCCAGTTGGTGAGGGTTAGCGGTAGATCTAGTACTAGTGGCGAGTTGGTGAGTGTTAGCGGTAGATCTAGTACTAGTGGCGAGTTGGTGAGGGTTAGCGGTAGACCTAGTAATAGTGGTGAGTTGGTGAGGGTTAGCGGTAGACCTAGTACTAGTGGCCAGTTGGTGAGGGTTAGCGGTAGATCTAGTACTAGTGGCGAGTTGGTGAGTGTTAGCGGTAGATCCAGTACTAGTGGCGAGTTGGTGAGGGTTAGCGGTAGATCTAGTACTAGTGGCGAGTTGGTGAGGGTTAGCGGTAGATCTAGTACTAGTGGCGAGCGGGTGAGTGCTAGCGGTAGATCTAGTACTAGTGGCGAGTTGGTGAGGGTTAGCGGTAGACCTAGTACTAGTGGTGAGTTGGTGAGGGTTAGCGGTAGACCTAGTACTAGTGGCGAGTTGGTGAGGGTTAGCGGTAGATCTAGTACTAGTGCCGAGTTGGTGAGGGTTAGCGGTAGACCTAGTACTAGTGCCGAGTTGGTGAGGGTTAGCGGTAGATCTAGTACTAGTGCCGAGTTGGTGAGGGTTAGCGGTAGACCTAGTACTAGTGGCCAGTTGGTGAGTGTTAGCGGTAGATCTAGTACTAGTGGTGAGTTGGTGAGGGTTAGCGGTAGACCTAGTACTAGTGGTGAGTTGGTGAGGGTTAGCGGTAGACCTAGTACTAGTGGCCAGTTGGTGAGTGTTAGCGGTAGATCTAGTACTAGTGGTGAGTTGGTGAAGGTTAGCGGTAGATCTAGTACTAGTGGTGAGTTGGTGAGAGTTAGCGGTAGACCTAGTACTAGTGGTGAGTTGGTGAGGGTTAGCGGTAGACCTAGTGCTAGTGGCGAATTGGTGAGGGTTAGCGGTAGACCTAGTACTAGTGGCAAGTTGGTGAGGGTTAGCGGTAGACCTATTACTAGTGGTGAGTTGGTGAGGGTTAGCGGTAGACCTAGTGCTAGTGGTGAGTTGGTGAGGGTTAGCGGTAGACCTAGTACTAGTGGCAAGTTGGTGAGGGTTAGCGGTAGACCTAGTACTAGTGGCGAGTTGGTGAGGGTTAGCGGTAGATCTAGTACTAGTGGCGAGTTGGTGAGTGTTAGCGGTAGATCTACTACTAGTGGCGAGTTGGTGAGGGTTAGCGGTAGACCTAGTACTAGTGGCGAGTTGGTGAGTGTTAGCGGTAGATCTAGTACTAGTGGCGAGTTGGTGAGTGTTAGCGGTAGACCTAGTGCTAGTGGTGAGCTGGTGAGGGTTAGCGGTAGACCTAGTACTAGTGGTGAGTTGGTGAGGGTTAGCGGTAGACCTAGTGCTAGTGGCGAGTTGGTGAGGGTTAGCGGTAGACCTAGTACTAGTGGTGAGTTGGTAAGGGTTAGCGGTAGACCTAGTGCTTGTGGCGAGTTGGTGAGGGTTAGAGGTAGACCTAGTACTAGTGGCAAGTTGGTGAGGGTTAGCGGTAGACCTAGTACTAGTGGTGAGTTGGTGAGGGTTAGCGGTAGACCTAGTGCTAGTGGTGAGTTGGTGAGTGTTAGCGGTAGATCTAGTACTAGTGGCGAGTTGGTGAGGGTTAGCGGTAGACCTAGTACTAGTGGCGAGTTGGTGAGGGTTAGCGGCAGACCTAGTACTAGTGGCGAGTTGGTGAGGGTTAGCGGTAAACCTAGTACTAGTGCCGAGTTGGTGAGGGTTAGCGGTAGACCTAGTACTAGTGCCGAGTTGGTGAGGGTTAGCGGTAGACCTAGTGCTAGTGGTGAGTTGGTGAGGGTTAGCGGTAGACCTAGTACTAGTGGCGAGTTGGTGAGGGTTAGCGGTAGACCTAGTACTAGTGCCGAGTTGGTGAGGGTTAGCGGTGGATCTAGTACTAGTGGCGAGTTGGTGAGGGTTAGCAGTAGACCTAGTACTAGTGGCCAGTTGGTGAGGGTTAGCAGTAGACCTAGTACTAGTGGCCAGTTGGTGAGGGTTAGCGGTAGATCTAGTACTAGTGGCGAGTTGGTGAGTGTTAGCGGTAGATCTAGGACTAGTGGCGAGTTGGTGAGGGTTAGCGGTAGACCTAGTACTAGTGGCGAGTTGGTGAGGGTTAGCGGTAGATCTAGTACTAGTGGCGAGTTGGTGAGGGTTAGCGGTAGACCTAGTACTAGTGCGGAGTTGGTGAGGGTTAGCGGTGGATCTAGTACTAGTGGCGAGTTGGTGAGGGTTAGCAGTAGACCTAGTACTAGTGGCCAGTTGGTGAGGGTTAGCAGTAGACCTAGTACTAGTGGCCAGTTGGTGAGGGTTAGCGGTAGATCTAGTACTAGTGGCGAGTTGGTGAGTGTTAGCGGTAGATCTAGTACTAGTGGCGAGTTGGTGAGGGTTAGCGGTAGACCTAGTAATAGTGGTGAGTTGGTGAGGGTTAGCGGTAGACCTAGTACTAGTGGCCAGTTGGTGAGGGTTAGCGGTAGATCTAGTACTAGTGGCGAGTTGGTGAGTGTTAGCGGTAGATCCAGTACTAGTGGCGAGTTGGTGAGCGTTAGCGGTAGACCTAGTACTAGTGGCGAGTTGGTGAGGGTTAGCGGTAGATCTAGTACTAGTGGCGAGCGGGTGAGTGTTAGCGGTAGATCTAGTACTAGTGGCGAGTTGGTGAGGGTTAGCGGTAGACCTAGTACTAGTGGTGAGTTGGTGAGGGTTAGCGGTAGACGTAGTACTAGTGCCGAGTTGGTGAGGGTTAGCGGTAGATCTAGTACTAGTGCCGAGTTGGTGAGGGTTAGCGGTAGACCTAGTACTAGTGGCCAGTTGGTGAGTGTTAGCGGTAGATCTAGTACTAGTGGTGAGTTGGTGAGGGTTAGCGGTAGACCTAGTACTAGTGGCGAGTTGGTGAGGTTTAGCGGTAGACCTAGTACTAGTGGCCAGTTGGTGAGTGTTAGCGGTAGATCTAGTACTAGTGGTGAGTTGGTGAGGGTTAGCGGTAGATCTAGTACTAGTGGTGAGTTGGTGAGGGTTAGCGGTAGACCTAGTACTAGTGGCCAGTTGGTGAGTGTTAGCGGTAGATCTAGTACTAGTGGTGAGTTGGCGAGGGTTAGCGGTAGACCTAGTGCTAGTGGTGAGTTCGTGAAGGTTAGCGGTAGACCTAGTACTAGTGGTGAGTTCGTGAAGGTTAGCGGTAGACCTAGTACTAGTGGTGAGTTGGTGAGGGTTAGCGGTAGATCTAGTACTAGTGCCGAGTTGGTGAGGGTTAGCGGTGGATCTAGTACTAGTGGCGAGTTGGTGAGGGTTAGCAGTAGACATAGTACTAGTGGCCAGTTGGTGAGGGTTAGCAGTAGACCTAGTACTAGTGGCCAGTTGGTGAGGGTTAGCAGTAGATCTAGTACTAGTGGCGAGTTGGTGAGTGTTAGCGGTAGATCTAGTACTAGTGGCGAGTTGGTGAAGGTTAGCGGTAGACCTAGTACTAGTGGTGAGTTGGTGAGGGTTAGCGGTAGACGTAGTACTAGTGGCCACTTGGTGAGGGTTAGCGGTAGATCTAGTACTAGTGGCGAGTTGGTGAGTGTTAGCGGTAGATCCAGTACTAGTGGCGAGTTGGTGAGGGTTAGCAGTAGACCTAGTACTAGTGGCGAGTTGGTGAGGGTTAGCGGTAGATCTAGTACTAGTGGCGAGCGGGTGAGTGTTAGCGGTAGATCTAGAACTAGTGGCGAGTTGGTGAGGGTTAGCGGTAGACCTAGTACTAGTGGTGAGTTGGTGAGGGTTAGCGGTAGACCTAGTACTAGTGGCGAGTTGGTGAGGGTTAGCGGTAGACCTAGTACTAGTGCCGAGTTGGTGAGGGTTAGCGGTAGATCTAGTACTAGTGGTGAGTTGGTGAGGGTTAGCGGTAGACGTAGTACTAGTGCCGAGTTGGTGAGGGTTAGCGGTAGATCTAGTACTAGTGCCGAGTTGGTGAGGGTTAGCGGTAGACCTAGTACTAGTGGCCAGTTGGTGAGTGTTAGCGGTAGATCTAGTACTAGTGGTGAGTTGGTGAGGGTTAGCGGTAGACCTAGTACTAGTGGCGAGTTGGTGAGGTTTAGCGGTAGACCTAGTACTAGTGGCCAGTTGGTGAGTGTTAGCGGTAGATCTAGTACTAGTGGTGAGTTGGTGAGGGTTAGCGGTAGATCTAGTACTAGTGGTGAGTTGGTGAGGGTTAGCGGTAGACCTAGTACTAGTGGCCAGTTGGTGAGTGTTAGCGGTAGATCTAGTACTAGTGGTGAGTTGGCGAGGGTTAGCGGTAGACCTAGTGCTAGTGGTGAGTTCGTGAAGGTTAGCGGTAGACCTAGTACTAGTGGTGAGTTGGTGAGGGTTAGCGGTAGACCTAGTGCTAGTGGCGAGTTGGTGAGGGTTAGCGGTAGACCTAGTACTAGTGGTGAGTTGGTGAGGGTTAGCGGTAGACCTAGTGCTAGTGGCAAATTGGTGAGGGCTAGCGGTAGACCTAGTACAAGTGGCAAGTTGGTGAGGGTTAGCGGTAGACCTATTACTAGTGGTGAGTTGGTGAGGGTTAGCGGTAGACCTAGTGCTAGTGGTGAGTTGGTGAGGGTTAGCGGTAGACCTAGTACTAGTGGCAAGTTGGTGAGGGTTAGCGGTAGACCTAGTTCTAGTGGCGAGTTGGTGAGGGTTAGCGGTAGATCTAGTACTAGTGGCGAGTTGATGAGTGTTAGCGGTAGATCTAGTACTAGTGGCGAGTTGGTGAGGGTTAGCGGTAGACCTAGTACTAGTGGCGAGTTGGTGAGAGTTAGCGGTAGATCTAGTACTAGTGGCGAGTCGGTGAGTGTTAGCGGTAGACCTAGTGCTAGTGGTGAGCTGGTGAGGGTTAGCGGTAGACCTAGTGCTAGTGGCGAGTTGGTGAGGGTTAGCAGTAGACCTAGTACTAGTGGTGAGTTGGTGAGGGTTAGCGGTAGACCTAGTACTAGTGCCGAGTTGGTGAGGGTTAGCGGTAGATCTAGTACTAGTGCCGAGTTGGTGAGGGTTAGCGGTAGACCTAGTACTAGTGGCCAGTTGGTGAGTGTTAGCGGTAGATCTAGTACTAGTGGTGAGTTGGTGAGGGTTAGCGGTAGACCTAGTACTAGTGGTGAGTTGGTGAGGGTTAGCGGTAGACCTAGTACTAGTGGCCAGTTGGTGAGTGTTAGCAGTAGATCTAGTACTAGTGGTGAGTTGGTGAGGGTTAGCGGTAGACCGAGTACTAGTGGCCAGTTGGTGAGTGTTAGCGGTAGATCTAGTACTAGTGGTGAGTTGGTGAGGGTTAGCGGTAGACCTAGTGCTAGTGGTGAGTTGGTGAGGGTTAGCGGTAGACCTAGTGCTAGTGGTGAGTTGGTGAGAATTAGCGGTAGACCTAGTGCTAGTGGCGAGTTGGTGAGGGTTAGCGGTAGACCTAGTACTAGTGGTGAGTTGGTGAGGGTTAGTGGTAGACCTAGTGCTAGTGGCGAATTGGTGAGGGTTAGCGGTAGACCTAGTACTAGTGGCAAGTTGGTGAGGGTTAGCGGTAGACCTAGTACTAGTGCCGAGTTGGTGAGGGTTAGCGGTAGATCTAGTACTAGTGCCGAGTTGGTGAGGGTTAGCGGTAGACCTAGTACTAGTGGCCAGTTGGTGAGTGTTAGCGGTAGATCTAGTACTAGTGGTGAGTTGGTGAGGGTTAGCGGTAGACCTAGTACTAGTGGTGAGTTGGTGAGGGTTAGCGGTAGACCTAGTACTAGTGGCCAGTTGGTGAGTGTTAGCGGTAGATCTAGTACTAGTGGTGAGTTGGTGAGGGTTAGCGGTAGATCTAGTACTAGTGGTGAGTTGGTGAGGGTTAGCGGTAGACCTAGTACTAGTGGCCAGTTGGTGAGTGTTAGCGGTAGATCTAGTACTAGTGGTGAGTTGGTGAGGGTTAGCGGTAGACCTAGTGCTAGTGGTGAGTTGGTGAGGGTTAGCCGTAGACCTAGTGCTAGTGGTGAGTTGGTGAGGGTTAGCGGTAGACCTAGTGCTAGTGGCGAGTTGGTGAGGGTTAGCGGTAGACCTAGTACTAGTGGTGAGTTGGTGAGGGTTAGCGGTAGACCTAGTGCTAGTGGCGAATTGGTGAGGGTTAGCGGTAGACCTAGTACTAGTGGCATGTTGGTGAGGGTTAGCGGTAGACCTATTACTAGTGGTGAGTTGGTGAGGGTTAGCGGTAGACCTAGTGCTAGTGGTGAGTTGGTGAGGGTTAGCGGTAGACCTAGTACTAGTGGCAAGTTGGTGAGGGTTAGCGGTAGACCTAGTACTAGTGGCGAGTTGGTGAGGGTTAGCGGTAGATCTAGTACTAGTGGCGAGTTGGTGAGTATTAGCGGTAGATCTAGTACTAGTGGCGAGTTGGTGAGGGTTAGCGGTAGACCTAGTACTAGTGGCGAGTTGGTGAGTGTTAGCGGTAGATCTAGTACTAGTGGCGAGTTGGTGAGTGTTAGCGGTAGACCTAGTGCTAGTGGTGAGCTGGTGAGGGTTAGCGGTAGACCTAGTACTAGTGGTGAGTTGGTGAGGGTTAGCGGTAGACCTAGTGCTAGTGGCGAGTTGGTGAGGGTTAGCGGTAGACCTAGTACTAGTGGTGAGTTGGTGAGGGTTAGCGGTAGACCTAGTGCTTGTGGCGAGTTGGTGAGGGTTAGCGGTAGACCTAGTACTAGTGGCAAGTTGGTGAGGGTTAGCGGTAGACCTAGTACTAGTGACAAGTTGGTGAGGGTTAGCGGTAGACCTAGTACTAGTGGTGAGTTGGTGAGGGTTAGCGGTAGACCTAGTACTAGTGGCAAGTTGGTGAGGGTTAGCGGTAGACCTCGTACTAGTGGCGAGTTGGTGAGGGTTAGCGGTAGACCTAGTACTAGTGGCGAGTTGGTGAGTGTTAGCGGTAGATCCAGTACTAGTGGCGAGATGGTGAGGGTTAGCGGTAGACCTAGTACTAGTGGCGAGTTGGTGAGGGTTAGCGGTAGATCTAGTACTAGTGGCGAGTTGGTGAGTGTTAGCGGTAGATCTAGTACTAGTGGCGAGTTGGTGAGGGTTAGCGGTAGACCTAGTACTAGTGGTGAGTTGGTGAGGGTTAGCGGTAGACCTAGTACTAGTGCCGAGTTGGTGAGGGTTAGCGGTAGATCTATTACTAGTGGTGAGTTGGTGAGGGTTAGCGGTAGACCTAGTACTAGTGCCGAGTTGGTGAGGGTTAGCGGTAGATCTAGTACTGGTGCCGAGTTGGTGAGGGTTAGCGGTAGACCTAGTTCTAGTGGCCAGTTGGTGAGTGTTAGCGGTAGATCTAGTACTAGTGGTGAGTTGGTGAGGGTTAGCGGTAGACCTAGTACTAGTGGTGAGTTGGTGAGGGTTAGCGGTAGACCTAGTACTAGTGGCCAGTTGGTGAGTGTTAGCGGTAGATCTAGTACTAGTGGTGAGTTGGTGAGGGTTAGTGGTAGATCTAGTACTAGTGGTGAGTTGGTGAGGGTTAGCGGTAGACCTAGTACTAGTGGCCAGTTGGTGAGTGTTAGCGGTAAATCTAGTACTAGTGGTGAGTTGGTGAGGGTTAGCGGTAGATCTAGTACTAGTGGTGAGTTGGTGAGGGTTAGCGGTAGACCTAGTACTAGTGGCCAGTTGGTGAGTGTTAGCGGTAGATCTAGTACTAGTGGTGAGTTGGTGAGGGTTAGCGGTAGACCTAGTGCTAGTGGTGAGTTGGTGAGGGTTAGCGGTAGACCTAGTGCTAGTGGTGAGTTGGTGAGGGTTAGCGGTAGACCTAGTGCTAGTGGCGAGTTGGTGAGGGTTAGCGGTAGACCTAGTACTAGTGGTGAGTTGGTGAGGGTTAGCGGTAGACCTAGTGCTAGTGGCGAATTGGTGAGGGTTAGCGGTAGACCTAGTACTAGTGGCAAGTTGGTGAGGGTTAGCGGTAGACCTATTACTAGTGGTGAGTTGGTGAGGGTTAGCGGTAGACCTAGTGCTAGTGGTGAGTTGGTGAGGGTTAGCGGTAGACCTAGTACTAGTGGCAAGTTGGTAAGGGTTAGCGGTAGACCTAGTACTAGTGGCGAGTTGGTGAGGGTTAGCGGTAGATCTAGTACTAGTGGCGAGTTGGTGAGTGTTAGCGGTAGATCTAGTACTAGTGGCGAGTTGGTGAGGGTTAGCGGTAGACCTAGTACTAGTGGCGAGTTGGTGAGTGTTAGCGGTAGATCTAGAACTAGTGGCGAGTTGGTGAGTGTTAGCGGTAGACCTAGTGCTAGTGGTGAGCTGGTGAGGGTTAGCGGTAGACCTAGTACTAGTGGTGAGGGTTAGCGGTAGACCTAGTGCTAGTGGCGAGTTGGTGAGGGTTAGCGGTAGACCTAGTACTAGTGGTGAGTTGGTGAGGGTTAGCGGTAGACCTAGTGCTTGTGGCGAGTTGGTGAGGGTTAGCGGTAGAAATAGTATTAGTGGCAAGTTGGTGAGGGTTAGCAGTAGACCTAGTACTAGTGGTGAGTTGGTGAGGGTTAGCGGTAGACCTCGTGCTAGTGGTGAGTTGGTGAGGGTTAGCGGTAGACCTAGTACTAGTGGCAAGTTGGTGAGGGTTAGCGGTAAACCTAGTACTAGTGGCGAGTTGGTGAGGGTTAGCGGTAGATCTAGTACTAGTGGCGAGTTGGTGAGTGTTAGTGGTAGATCCAGTACTAGTGGCGAGTTGGTGAGGGTTAGCGGTAGACCTAGTACTAGTGGCGAATTGGTGAGGGTTAGCGGTAGATCTAGTACTAGTGGCGAGTTGGTGAGTGTTAGCGGTAGATCTAGTACTAGTGGCGAGTTGGTGAGGGTTAGCGGTAGACCTAGTACTAGTGGTGAGTTGGTGAGGGTTAGCGGTAGACCTAGTACTAGTGCCGAGTTGGTGAGGGTTAGCGGTAGATCTATTACTAGTGGTGAGTTGGTGAGGATTAGCGGTAGACCTAGTACTAGTGCCAAGTTGGTGAGGGTTAGCGGTAGATCTAGTACTAGTGCCGAGTTGGTGAGGGTTAGCGGTAGACCTAGTTCTAGTGGCCAGTTGGTGAGTGTTAGCGGTAGATCTAGTACTAGTGGTGAGTTGGTGAGGGTTAGCGGTAGACCTAGTACTAGTGGTGAGTTGGTGAGGGTTAGCGGTATACCTAGTACTAGTGGCCAGTTGGTGAGTGTTAGCGGTAGATCTAGTACTAGTGGTGAGTTGGTGAGGGTTAGCGGTAGATCTAGTACTTGTGGTGAGTTGGTGAGGGTTAGCGGTAGACCTAGTGCTAGTGGTGAGTTGGTGAGGGTTAGCGGTAGACCTAGTACTAGTGGTGAGTTGGTGAGGGTTAGCGGTAGACCTAGTGCTAGTGGCGAATTGGTGATGGTTAGCGGTAGACCTAGTACTAGTGGCAAGTTGGTGAGGGTTAGCGGTAGACCTATTACTAGTGGTGAGTTGGTGAGGGTTAGCGGTAGACCTATTGCTAGTGGTGAGTTGGTGAGGGTTAGCGGTAGACCTAGTACTAGTGGCAAGTTGGTGAGGGTTAGCGGTAGACCTAGTACTAGTGGCGAGTTGGTGAGGGTTAGCGGTAGATCTAGTACTAGTGGCGAGTTGGTGAGTGTTAGCGGTAGATCTAGTACTAGTGGCGAGTTGGTGAGGGTTAGCAGTAGACCTAGTACTAGTGGCGAGTTGGTGAGTGTTAGCGGTAGATCTAGTAATAGTGGCGAGTTGGTGAGTGTTAGCGGTAGACGTAGTGCTAGTGGTGAGCTGGTGAGGGTTAGCGGTAGACCTAGTACTAGTGGTGAGTTGGTGAGGGTTAGCGGTAGACCTAGTGCTAGTGGCGAGTTGGTGAGGGTTAGCGGTAGACCTAGTACTAGTGGTGAGTTGGTGAGGGTTAGCGGTAGACCTAGTGCTTGTGGCGAGTTGGTGAGGGTTAGCGGTAGACCTAGTACTAGTGGCAAGTTGGTGAGGGTTAGCGGTAGACCTAGTACTAGTGGTGAGTTGGTGAGGGTTAGCGGTAGACCTAGTGCTAGTGGTGAGTTGGTGAGGGTTAGCGGTAGACCTAGTACTAGTGGCAAGTTGGTGAGGGTTAGCGGTAGACCTAGTACTAGTGGCGAGTTGGTGAGGGTTAGCGGTAGATCTAGTACTAGTGGCGAGTTGGTGAGTGTTAGCGGTAGATCCAGTACTAGTGGCGAGTTGGTGAGGGTTAGCGGTAGACCTAGTACTAGTGGCGAGTTGGTGAGGGTTAGCGGTAGATCTAGTACTAGTGGCGAGTTGGTGAGTGTTAGCGGTAGATCTAGAACTAGTGGCGAGTTGGTGAGGGTTAGCGGTAGACCTAGTACTAGTGGTGAGTTGGTGAGGGTTAGCGGTAGACCTAGTACTAGTGCCGAGTTGGTGAGGGTTAGCGGTAGATCTATTACTAGTGGTGAGTTGGTGAGGGTTAGCGGTAGACCTAGTACTAGTGCCGAGTTGGTGAGGGTTAGCGGTAGATCTAGTACTAGTGCCGAGTTGGTGAGGGTTAGCGATAGACGTAGTGCTAGTGGTGAGCTGGTGAGGGTTAGCGGTAGACCTAGTACTAGTGGTGAGTTGGTGAGGGTTAGCGGTAGACCTAGTGCTAGTGGCGAGTTGGTGAGGGTTAGCGGTAGACCTAGTACTAGTGGTGAGTTGGTGAGGGTTAGCGGTAGACCTAGTGCTTGTGGCGAGTTGGTGAGGGTTAGCGGTAGACCTAGTACTAGTGGCAAGTTGGTGAGGGTTAGCGGTAGACCTAGTACTAGTGGTGAGTTGGTGAGGGTTAGCGGTAGACCTAGTGCTAGTGGTGAGTTGGTGAGGGTTAGCGGTAGACCTAGTACTAGTGGCAAGTTGGTGAGGGTTAGCGGTAGACCTAGTACTAGTGGCGAGTTGGTGAGGGTTAGCGGTAGATCTAGTACTAGTGGCGAGTTGGTGAGTGTTAGCGGTAGATCCAGTACTAGTGGCGAGTTGGTGAGGGTTAGCGGTAGACCTAGTACTAGTGGCGAGTTGGTGAGGGTTAGCGGTAGATCTAGTACTAGTGGCGAGTTGGTGAGTGTTAGCGGTAGATCTAGAACTAGTGGCGAGTTGGTGAGGGTTAGCGGTAGACCTAGTACTAGTGGTGAGTTGGTGAGGGTTAGCGGTAGACCTAGTACTAGTGCCGAGTTGGTGAGGGTTAGCGGTAGATCTATTACTAGTGGTGAGTTGGTGAGGGTTAGCGGTAGACCTAGTACTAGTGCCGAGTTGGTGAGGGTTAGCGGTAGATCTAGTACTAGTGCCGAGTTGGTGAGGGTTAGCGATAGACCTAGTTCTAGTGGCCAGTTGGTGAGTGTTAGCGGTAGATCTAGTACTAGTGGTGAGTTGGTGAGGGTTAGCGGTAGACCTAGTACTAGTGGTGAGTTGGTGAGGGTTAGCGGTAGACCTAGTACTAGTGGCCAGTTGGTGAGTGTTAGCGGTAGATCTAGTACTAGTGGTGAGTTGGTAAGGGTTAGCGGTAGATCTAGTACTAGTGGTGAGTTGGTGAGGGTTAGCGGTAGACCTAGTGCTAGTGGCGAATTGGTGATGGTTAGCGGTAGACCTAGTACTAGTGGCAAGTTGGTGAGGGTTAGCGGTAGACCTATTACTAGTGGTGAGTTGGTGAGGGTTAGCGGTAGACCTAGTGCTAGTGGTGAGTTGGTGAGGGTTAGCGGTAGACCTAGTACTAGTGGCAAGTTGGTGAGGGTTAGCGGTAGACCTAGTACTAGTGGCGAGTTGGTGAGGGTTAGCGGTAGATCTAGTACTAGTAGCGAGTTGTTGAGTGTTAGCGGTAGATCTAGTACTAGTGGCGCGTTGGTGAGGGTTAGCGGTAGACCTAGTACTAGTGGCGAGTTGGTGAGTGTTAGCGGTAGACCTAGTGCTAGTGGTGAGCTGGTGAGGGTTAGCGGTATACCTAGTACTAGTGGCAAGTTGGTGAGGGTTAGCGGTAGACCTAGTACTAGTGGTGAGTTGGTGAGGGTTAGCAGTAGACCTAGTGCTAGTGGTGAGTTGGTGAGGGTTAGCGGTAGACCTAGTACTAGTGGCAAGTTGGTGAGGGTTAGCGGTAGACCTAGTACTAGTGGCGAGTTGGTGAGGGTTAGCGGTAGATCTAGTACTAGTGGCGAGTTGCTGAGGGTTAGCGGTAGACCTAGTACTAGTGGCGAGTTGGTGAGGGTTAGCGGTAGATCAAGTACTAGTGGCGAGTTGGTGAGTGTTAACGGTAGATCTAGTACTAGTGGCGAGTTGGTAAGGGTTAGCGGTAGACCTAGTACTAGTGGTGAGTTGGTGAGGGTTAGCGGTAGACCTAGTACTAGTGGCGAGTTGGTGAGGGTTAGCGGTAGATCTATTACTAGTGGTGAGTTGGTGAGGGTTAGCGGTAGACCTAGTACTAGTGCCGAGTTGGTGAGGGTTAGCGGTAGATCTAGTACTAGTGCCGAGTTGGTGAGGGTTAGCGGTAGACCTAGTTCTAGTGGCCAGTTGGTGAGTGTTAGCAGTAGATATAGTACTAGTGGTGAGTTGGTGAGGGTTAGCGGTAGACCTAGTACTAGTGGTGAGTTGGTGAGGGTTAGCGGTAGACCTAGTACTAGTGGCCAGTTGGTGAGTGTTAGCGGTAGATCTAGTACTAGTGGTGAGTTGGTGAGGGTTAGCGGTATATCTAGTACTAGTGGTGAGTTGGTGAGGGTTAGCGGTAGACCTAGTGCTAGTGGTGAGTTGGTGAGGGTTAGCGGTAGACCTAGTACTAGTGGTGAGTTGGTGAGGGTTAGCGGTAGACCTAGTACTAGTGGCGAGTTGGTGAGGGTTAGCGGTAGACCTAGTACTAGTGGTGAGTTGGTGAGGGTTAGCGGTAGACCTAGTGCTAGTGGCGAATTGGTGAGGGTTAGCGGTAGACCTAGTACTAGTGGCAAGTTGGTGAGGCTTAGCGGTAGACCTATTACTAATGGTGAGTTGGTGAGGGTTAGCGGTAGATCTAGTACTAGTGGCGAGTTGGTGAGTGTTAGCGGTAGACCTAGTGCAAGTGGTGAGCTGGTGAGGGTTAGCGGTAGACCTAGTACTAGTGGTGAGTTGGTGAGGGTTAGCGGTAGATCTAGTACTAGTGGCGAGTTGGTGAGTGTTAGCGGTAGATCTAGTACTAGTGGCGAGTTGGTGAGGGTTAGCGGTAGACCTAGTACTAGTGGCGAGTTAGTGAGGGTTAGCGGTAGATCTAGTACTAGTGGCGAGTTGGTGAGTGTTAGCTGTAGATCTAGTACTAGTGGCGAGTTGGTGAGGGTTAGCGGTAGACCTTGTACTAGTGGCGAGTTGGTGAGGGTTAGTGGTAGACCTAGAACTAGTGGCGAGTTGGTGAGGGTTAGTGGTAGACCTAGTACTAGTGGCGAGTTGGTGAGGGTTAGCAGTAGACCTAGTACTAGTGGCCAGTTGGTGAGGGTTAGCAGTAGACCTAGTACTAGTGGCCAGTTGGTGAGGGTTAGCGATAGATCTAGTACTATTGGTGAGTTGGTGAGGATTAGCGGTAGACCTAGTACTAGTGGCCAGTTGGTGAGTGTTAGCGGTAGATCTAGTACTAGTAGTGAGTTGGTGAGGTTTAGCGGTAGACCTAGTGCTACTGGTGAGTTGGTGAGTGTTAGCGGTAGACCTAGTACTAGTGGTGAGTTGGTGAGGGTTAGCGGTAGACCTAGTGCTAGTGGCGAGTTGGTGAGGGTTAGCGGTAGACCAAGTACTAGTGGTGAGTTGGTGAGGGTTAGCGGTAGACCTAGTGCTAGTGGCGAGTTGGTGAGGGTTAGCGGTAGATCTAGTACTAGTGGCGAGTTGGTGAGTGTTAGCGGTAGATCTAGTACTAGTGGCGAGTTGGTGAGGGTTAGCGGTAGATCTAGTACTAGTGGCGAGTTGGTGAGGGTTAGCGGTAGATCTAGTACTAGTGGCGAGTTGGTGAGGGTTAGCGGTAAACCTAGTACTAGGGGCGAGTTGGTGAGGGTTAGCGGTAGATCTAGTACTAGTGCCGAGTTGGTGAGTGTTAGCGGTAGATCTAGTACTAGTGGCGAGTTGGTGAGGGTTAGCGGTAGACCTAGTTCTAGTGGCGAGTTGGTGAGGGTTAGCGGTAGACCTAGAACTAGTGGCGAGTTGGTGAGGGTTAGCGGTAGACCTAGTACTAGTGGCGAGTTGGAGAGGGTTAGCAGTAGACCTAGTACTAGTGGCCAGTTGGTGAGGGTTAGCAGTAGACCTCGTACTAGTGGCCAGTTGGTGAGGGTTAGCGGTAGATCTAGTACTAGTGGCGAGTTGGTGAGTGTTAGCGGTAGATCTAGTACTAGTGGCGAGTTGGTGAGGGTTAGCGGTAGATCTAGTACTAGTGGCGAGTTGGTGAGGGTTAGCGGTAGACCTAGTACTAGTGGCGAGTTGGTGAGGGTTAGCGGTAGATCTAGTACTAGTGGCGAGTTGGTGAGGGTTAGCGGTAGACCTAGTACTAGTGGCGAGTTGGTTAGTGTTAGCGGTAGACCTAGTACAAGTGGCGAGTTGGTGAGTGTTAGCGGTAAACCTAGTACTAGTGGCGAGTTGGTGAGGGTTAGCGGTAGACCTTGTACTAGTGGTGAGTTGGTGAGGGTTAGCGGTCGATCTAGTACTAGTGGTGAGTTGGTTAGTGTTAGCGGTAGATCTAGTACTAGTGGCGAATTGGTGAGGGTTAGCGGTAGATCTAGTACTAGTGGCGAGTTGGTGAGGGTTAGCAGTAGACCTAGTACTAGTGGCGAGTTGGTGATTGTTAACGGTAGACCAATTCTAGTGGCGAGTTGGTGAGGGTTAGCAGTAGACCTAGTACTAGTGGCGAGTTGGTGAGGGTTAGCAGTAGACCTAGTACTAGTGGCGAGTTGGTGAGGATTAGCAGTAGACCTAGTACTAGTGGCGAGTTGGTGAGGGTTAGCGGTAGACCTAGTACTAGTTTCGAGTTGGTGAGGGTTAGCGGTAGACCTAGTACTAGTGGCCAGTTGGTGAGTGTTAGCGGTAGATCTAGTACTAGTGGTGAGTTGGTGAGGGTTAGTGGTAGACCTAGTACTAGTGGCGAGTTGGTGAGGGTTAGTGGTAGACCTAGTACAAGTGGTGAGTTGGTGAGGGTTAGCGGTAGACCTAGTACGAGTGGCAAGTTGGTGAGGGTTAGCGGTAGACCTAGTACAAGTGGAGAGTTGGTTAGTGTGAGGGTAGAGCTGGTCTTAGTGTCTGGTTGGCGAGTTGGTGAGGGTTAGAGCTAATGCTAGTTGGCTCGGTGGTTATGTTTAGGTGAAGCATTATCCCAGGGTGCTTCAAAATGTGTTTAACACTTATATGGGACTATTATTTACAAATGGAAAAAGAATGTATAATACATTGTAACGTGATAACAAATGTATGTTAATAAGCTTCAATAAGTCAAAGAGTCTCCTACTCGTTTGCCATCATTGTCAACGCATGCCTGGAATCTTGTCCAGGTGGTCTCCAGAGCCGGGAGGCAGCACGTTTCTTGCGGTATTGTTGAAAATTCCAGAAGTGTTCACATTTTTATTGAAGCACCCAGCACGTCACGTCCAGAATACCTTTGTCTCGCTTTGGACTCTGGCTCCTACCAGTGAGGTGCCACCTACTCCACAGTCCGAACCAGCGACTCGGAACTTAGTCTACACCTGGCGGATGACAATTGTCGTGGACCTCCCCATTGGTGTCGAGGAGGAGCCGTGTGCTGCTGGGATCGCCAGAAGAAGGCGGTACAGCAAGCGGACTCTTTGCCATCTGCGTTTCCCCCTCAAGGTTGTGGGTGTTCTCCGGATGCTCCGGTTCCTCCCACGTGTATAATAAACACACGCGTCAAACTATTATTGTTGTTTTCATTGTTATCACACCACATCCAGAATGCCCCCTTTTCGCTATGGCCAGGATTACTCGTCACTTGCCACTTACTCAAAAACACATTTCCATACCCGGCTGCACACCGCGTCCAGAATCCCCCCCCCACTCCCCGCCTCTGTCCCTGTGGACTGCGGCCACTCTGAGTCATTGTGCCACCTACTCGGTCCAGCAGCTACCCGGAAAGTCGCGAGCGAGCGAGGAGGGGTGGGGGGGCAGGGGGGGGCGTTGAGCGGTGGGGGATTGGGGGAGGGGTGCGAGACCTCGGCGTGGGCCCCGAGGTGGCCGGGCTGGCTGGGTGCAGGCGCGCGTGGGCACGCGTGGCGCGGGAGATAAGAGCGGCGGTGCTGCGGCCAGAGACCTCACAAGCGCGGCGGCGGTGGCGACGGTGGCGGTGGTGGTGCCAACCAATCAATGAGGGTGTGAGTCGGGGAGGTTGTGTGCGTGCGTGTTTGTGTGTAATGAGTGCGTTGCGTGCATGGTGCGTTGCATGATGTGTGGGGAGCGGTAGTGTGGTGGGTAGTGCACTTCGCTATGATTCCCTCTCAGGACCAATAACAATGATAGAGAATATTAAACTGGTCCTGGGCCTCCCCTTGGTCGACTCGGCCTCAAATGAGTACCTGGTGTGTACAAAATGAACACCAGGGATACAAAGGCGGCCGGGCATGGTACTGACAAAGCCACCCCTTTTATGTGCCATACTGGCCTTAATAAGTGCTCGCTAACGGCACTTGCCCCAACTCTCTGCTAAATTAAAAGCTATACGGAGGACCTTTGTCTCTGTGTGTATATTGTGGTATGATGATGGTCACTGTCATTTGTGTCCATGTCATCACCATCAGATACAATACAACTGAATCTGTGTAAATGTGAGGATGTGGATGTAACAGTGGATTGGTGTGTCTGCGTGTGTTTAAACATGTGGCATGCGGGTGAGGTTGTGGGTACTGTATGTGTGTGTGCGCGCATGTGTGTGTGAGAGGTTTGCGTTGTCTGGGTCACATAATCCTCATGCCCAAGCAGCTTCTGTTTGGCCGGATAGAGGGGGCTAAACGGGTTAAAGAGATGGACTGATGCGGTACGGGAGGATGTGGAGCTTATCGGACTTGCTGATGAACGGTAGAGCGGCCTCTATGGAGGAGGCTCGTGAAGGATGCTCCTGCCAGCGAGCCTTCGACACTTCAGATCGTCTCAAAGTGCACCTGGCCTGTGACGGGCGCCGTGGTGACATCACCGTCACTTAGTGGCGAGTGGGGGGGTATCGGTGTGTGAGAGGCTGTGTGCCTGTGCGAGTGTTTGCGAGTGTGTATGTGTGACTGTGTGTGCGTGTGTGATCATACTCTTGCTGTGGGGTGTTCTCGCTCTGTGCTGCGCGTGCGTGCGTGCGTTCTCGTGGTGGCGCGGGTCACTCACGCGAGTGACACTCTCCCTGCTCTCTGGGTGGTCACCCATGTCAAGTGCCAGCCAGACTCAAACCCTCTGCTTAGATTCGGAGCCCTCACGAAACTGAGCACTCGAGGTGCATTGCTCATTGGTCACTTTGAGGATTTGGCGTGTGTGTGTGCGTGTGTTTGTGGCCAACGTGTGTAGACTGTGTGTGTTTTGTGATATGAATGTGTGTGGATATTGTGTGATTGCACGTGCCTCTTTGTGTGCATTTGTGTGTGTGGTTGCATGTAAATACATAAGGCACGTACGTGATTAAAGTGGTTGGCTACATACATACATGCAACATACAGCGTAAATACGATTAGCTCGTCGTATGTATGCATCTATGCATATATTGTTGCGTGTGTATATGTGTGTATGTGAATATGGGTTTGCACATATGAGCACGTGTGTATGAGTGCGTGTGTCTATATGCCTCGATAGATGCTCGCTAACAGCACTTGCACCCCCCAGTCTGTGGAGGCTACGTGGGGGAGCTTTGTCTTGTGCGTGTGTGTGCGTGTGCGCGCTGTTCGGCTTACATTGTCAGGCAGCCTTGGACCTTGAGAGGAGGAGGAGGAGGGTTCATTGTCACCGAAGCAGCAGCAGCAGCCGGGTGGCAGCGCAAACACGGGGAGAGGGACACGGGGGGGGGGTCACGTGGTTACAATCCATCCGTCGTCAACAATCGCTCCACCAGGGGGTTCTTAATGGCCGTGTCAGAGACACTGAACTCACATCGCACTGTGAGGGCCTGGGTTCGAGCCCTAGGTCCGGGTGTTTTTCTCTCTCTCGCAGTGGGGTTCTTAATGGCCATGTCAGAGACACTGAACCCACATCGCACTCTTAGGGCCTGGGTTCGAGCCCTAGGTCCGGGTGTTTTTCTCCCTCTCGCAATGGGGTTCGTAATGGCCGTGTCAGAGACACTGCGCCAGCAGCACTGAGGGCCTGGGTTCGAGCCCTGGGTCTGAGTGCATCGCTCTCTCTCTTCTCTCAGAAGGGTTCATAATGGTCATGTTAGAAACACTGCCATCCTGCGTTTGAGTCCGGGTTGATGGAACCAAGTCGTCGTGCGTGGCGAGGTGGTTGACTCTGCCCGGTCACCAATGACTGCGCACAACAAAAAACCCCCACGATGTAAAATGTGGTTTGTAACTATATTTCAGTAAATTCCCACTCGGAGAATGAAACAGTTAACGTTCAAGCGTAGGAAGTTAAACTGTCGCCGCTAAACCAGTAACCCTTTCCAAAATCGGTGAGAGGTTTCCAAAAGTCAGCAGCCAGGAACCGATTCCGTGGAAACATTGACACCGTCATAAAGCAAGACCCCGCTGTAGCAACTCCCGCACGCCGCGAGACGGAGTCGAACCGGTGACCTCCGCCTTGCGAGCCCCGTGCCGCCGCTGTCCGTGACGCCACCGTTGTGGCAGCAGCAGCAGCAGCTGCCTCTGTTTCCCGGTTAACAACAGCAACGCAGGCCGCGTGTAACGCCGTGTCTAGCTATGTATAGCAAACCGGGAACCGGTTTTTTTTTGTTTACCGTTTTATTATTCATGCGATTACCGGTTACGCAATACAACGAATTGAATGTTATTTGTGCGATGGCATAAATTGTTGCTTGATTTTTACTTGTTTAGGCCCATTCTCTGCTACAATGGAGTGCACTGCTCACTGCAAGAAGTTCCAAATGAAAATGTCTTCATCTTATGGCACAATGTGCACTCTCTTTGTATCGGAAAACCCCAAAATATATATTTTAAAAAACTCACTTAGGGTGTAGTGGTTAGCGCGTAGCACTACGAACCCGGCGACCCGAGTTCAATTGCCAGCCACGACCAACGCAAGCGAAAACCGAGCAGTCGGTCAAACTTTACCCACCCGCACTGACCAGCGGGGTGAAGTATGGTCAAACAACTCCCACGACTAACACAGCGTGGAGAGGAAGGCCTCCATCCAGCAGTGCATTGAGAGACACACAGTGATGAATAGTATGATGAGTCGTATTCGTCTTCAAACCGATGGAAGCTGCTGTTAGTTTACGAAAATATACTTGAGAAAAACGCTCAACACATTCGTATATTGCTCACAATGCAATATACGGGTGCATAGTGCGGCCCAACGTTTAGTCACCCACTCCTCCCTCTCTCTCTATACCTGCAGGGCCCCGTGGTGCGCAGGGTGTGGACGATGCTGCACACCCCAACGACTCTAGAGCGGCATGGCAACCACAAGAGAGCCTGGGCTCGATCCCTGACTCGGCAGCTCTGCCGAGCGGGGTTTGCACGATCTCCCCCTGTTCTGCACGAGTCTCCTCCGGGTTTTTGTCGGTTTCTTCCCGTCGCTTATAACACACATGCAGTGCAACTGGTCGAGGCCAAAACATCCCAATGCTGAAACACTCCCTACAAATCGCTCGCTTGGGTCATACAGCAGCAGCAGCATCGCTCCTCGACTGTGGAAACCTGCCAGAACACTCCTGAAAACGTCTCTCTCTTATCCATCGACGTGCCATAAAGAAGGGCCGTGGCCAGAAACGTTGCCAGTGTTGTACTTGTGTATTAGTGGACAGGTCGCGTCTGAAAACAAGCTAATAGCACATTGGGCCTTACTCTGGTAAGATAAAACGTAGTTTAGTTTTATTTATATATTTAGGTAATCTGTTCACTCTTCCTACACTTTGTGCTCCTATTGTATTGTTGTATTATTTGTTACTGTAACGTTCTGACTCGCTCTATAGCTCATCGGATTCCTCCAGTATAAATAAATATTCTCATCGTGTTCAGGGCCCCAGGGTTTTTGACAGCACCGCTGCCGCCGCTGTGGCACGGTGCGCGTGGGCTGCGCATCCCCAATCGGAGGCGCTGCATTTTCGTCGCCTGCACTCAGAACTTTGAGCTTTTCCTGTGGAAATCGTGAATCGAGTTGCCCCCACCCCCCAACGCCTCGCTCCCCAGCGCCGTGGCCGCCGTTTCCGCGTGGTCGTGGGAGTTGACGAGCGCGTTGGGATCCCGCTGAGAATCGCTACAACGCTCCCCGTGGTCGCCCCGCACCGCACCTCGCCGACCCCCCCCCCCCCCCGTCAAGTGGGCATACGTACACGTGTGTGAGTGCGTACGTACGCACGCATTTTGTGCGTACGTGTGTGTGCTAAAAACGAGCGGCGCTGAGCTAACTACCGTTCCCGTGGCAGGGCGCAAGTCCATCCAGTGGATAAACGATTGAAAGGCATGTTTTGTGAAGTGGGGTGAATTCTGCGCTACAATGTTTTTCACTCTGGTCAATAAATTCACGTGCCTGTTTTTTGTCAGGTTTATTCGGTACATTTTTTAAGCGATTTCCGTAAAAAAATTGCTGCAACGATTGAGCATTTACTGTGAAGTGTGCTCCCTTCAAATTTACGAGCGTGTGTGTGTTTGTGTGTGTGGGAAGCGGTAATGTAGTGGTCAGCGCGCTGCGCTACGAAACCGGTGACCCGAGTTCGATTGCTGCTCACGGCCAACACCAGCGACGATTATCTGAACTGCTCCTGGGCCTCCCCCTAGGTCGACTCAGCCTCAAAACCTTCAAATGAGTACCTGATGTGGTGTGTATACATTGACATTCGGGATACAAAGGCGGCCGGGCGTGGTGTTGGCCACCCACCCCCTCGTGTGCCGTGCCGGCCTTCATAGGTTCTCGCTAACAGCACTTGCCCCTACAGTCAGTGAAAATCTGTACGGGAGATCTTTGTCTTTGTTTGCGTGTGCATCGTGCAGCTGTAGCGGTGCCACAGTGGTTAGCGCGCCGTGCTATGAGTTCGCCCTCCCGAGTTCGATTCCCAACCAAGGTTCCCATCAGTGGCGAGCGCAATCTCAACCGGTCCTGGGCTGCCTCTCGATAAAATGCCACATTGGCTTGCAGTGTTTGGGCTACTTGGCCACGCGTCATGTTGCCGCTGTTGCAGGCGTTATCATGGCCTATGTGGCCACCTAGTGTCAGCGTGAGGGTCCTTGGTTCTGTGGGCTGACGGTTTAGGTGCCTCTGCGTATAACTGGGTGTTCGTGTTGGGGGTTGGGGTTAGTGAATAGAGGTTAGGTTTCGGGTTTAGTATTTGGAGTAAGTGACCTTCTGCAAGAGTGGCGTTAGGGTTTAATTGATCATGTATAAGATGTTAGGGTTGGGTTTAGGCTTTCGCGACAGGGCTAGGGTTTAGGATTGAGGGTCAGGTTTATGGTGACTCTCTCCCCTCACTCGCTCTCTCTCCCCCGTATGTATTATTATGAGCAGTGTACTTGTTCACCCGGGAAAGCCTCGCTGAGTCTCAAGACTGCTGTGTCATCCCAATGGAGTGGTTTGCAGGTAAACATTTTAACATTGCGATGGTTGGCTTAGTCAATACAGGTTACACTGCGTGTGTAAGTTTAGCTGTGTGAGGTAACCAGAGAACCCACATACAACAGGGGGAGAACACCCGAACACTCTACACTTTATCTCGCGTACACACACTCGGGTCGTGAATCGAACCCAGGACCTTGTCGCTGTGAGGCTCAGGCGTTGCCACTGCGCCTCCGCTCACTCACCCAAGTCTGGCGCGGCACACGCCTTGCGCAGGGTCCGTGCGATGCCGCCACAATTCTTGCTGTAGAACTCCACCAGCTGGCACCGCGGGGACAGAGAGACGCGTGGAGGGACGTGGGGGGGGGGGGGTCAAGCGAGGGTCACGTGCGCTTTGTTTAACGAGGCGAGGGCTCAAGAGGCGATGGCCCTCTCCCGGGTCATCACAACGACCAAAGCAATAACATCCGATAAAATACAGCCGTGGAGCGACAACGATCGATCGCATCAGAGACAACCAAACGCCAGTAGCGTATTGATCGATGCGTGTGAGGAGTTCGACTGGCAGACGGCGAGAGGAGGAACACGTGGATTCGAGAACGCCCTGCGTTTGATGGAAGCCAGGTCGCCCTCGCAAAAGAAGAACTGCTGCTGCTGATGATGCGGATCTATAATTGGGGTTGGGGTTAGGCCACGTGGTCGGCTCTGCGCCAGATATCTTGTCACGAACCCACAGGCATGAAATGCCTCGGGCCAGCGGATGCAGCGAGGAGATGAGGAGGAGAGGAGGGAGGAGAGAAGAGGAGGAGATGTGGAGCTGTATTGGTTAGATTCTGATCGGGGGAATCGGCGTGCGCGTATGGACGTTGATATCGGTGTAAATGTGCTGGCAATCTGCACGTGGGGTGGTGCCCACAATAATTTTAGCATAAAACCCAAATACAAACGCGGATCGTGGCATTGCCCGTGGGCTGCCATCCAGCGCTGGGGAGTTGAGGGTTGGTGGATCACCACGCAGATGGGCTGTGAAGCTCCCTTGCCGTGGGCATCGAGGAGGTGCCGTAGCGCTGGCTCGCCGCGAGAAGGCAGCACAGCAGCCCTGCGGACTGCACTGGTTTTGTCTGTACGCGATACGGGGTTTCCACCCTCCACGTGCGTGGGTTTGTCCGTGTGCTCCGGTTTCCTCCCACATGTAAACACTCAGCAATTGGCTGATAACGGTGACGCCAGGAGAGAGGGAGCGACACATCCAAATGACGCACCGGTCACTCGTCGTTATTGTAACACCTCCGCACGAGGAAATATCGATGCAGTGGATAGCGCATGTCGGTTGACGCCGCGTGTGGAGGTACCTGGCACAGCGTGTCGTACTGGGACTTGCCGAGGAGGAGGCGGCCGCCCGCATCGCGCGTCACCTCGTAGTGGATGACGCGGCCCTTGTGAACCACGCTCACCGCGTACGTCCCCGCGTCGCGCTCGCGCACCCTGCAGCACACAGCACGGTCCGCTCAGCACGGTTCACTCAGCACGGTTCACTCAGCACGGTTCACTCAGCATGGTCCGCTCAGCACGGTTCACTCAGCACGGTCCGCTCAGCACGGTTCACTCAGCACGGTTCACTCAGCACGGTCAGCACGGTTCACTCAGCACGGTCCGCTCAGCACGGTTCGCTCAGCACGGTTCACTCAGCACGGTCCATTCAGCACGGTCCATTCAGCACGGTCCGCTCAGCACGGTTCACTCAGCACGGTTCGCTCAGCACGGTTCACTCAGCACGGTCCATTCAGCACGGTCCATTCAGCACGGTCCGCTCAGCACGGTTCACTCAGCACGGTTCACTCAGCACGGTTCGCTCAGCACGGTTCACTCAGCACGGTTCACTCAGCACGGTTCACTCAGCACGGTCCACTCAGCACGGTCCATTCAGCACGGTTCGCTCAGCACGGTTCACTCAGCACGATTCACTCAGCACGGTTCACTCAGCACGGTTCACTCAGCACAGTCTACTCAGCACGGTCTACTCAGCACGGTTCACTCAGCACGGTCCACTCAGCACGGTCCACTCAGCACGGTTCACTCAGCACGGTTCACTCAGCACGGTCAGCACGGTTCACTCAGCACGGTCCGCTCAGCACGGTTCGCTCAGCACGGTTCACTCAGCACGGTCCATTCAGCACGGTCCATTCAGCACGGTCCGCTCATCACGGTTCACTCAGCACGGCTCGCTCAGCACGGTTCACTCAGCACGGTTCACTCAGCACGGTTCACTCAGCACAGTCTACTCAGCACGGTCTACTCAGCACGGTTCACTCAGCACGGTTCACTCAGCACGGTCCACTCAGCACGGTCCACTCAGCACGGTTCACTCAGCACGGTCTGCTCAGCACGGTTCACTCAGCACGGTTCACTCAGCACGGTTCACTCAGCACAGTCAGCACGGTCCACTCAGCACGGTACGCTCAGCACGGTTCACTCAGCACGGTTCACTCAGCACGGTCCATTCAGCACGGTTCACTCAGCACGGTTCACTCATGACGGTCCACTCAGCACGGTTCGCTCAGCACGGTCTATTCAGCACGGTTCGCTCAGCACGGTTCACTCAGCACGGTTCACTCAGCACAGTTCACTCAGCACGGTTCACTCAGCATGGTTCACTCAGCACGGTTCGCTCAGCACGGTCTATTCAGCACGGTTCGCTCAGCACGGTTCAATCAGCACGGTCTACTCAGCACGGTTCACTCAGCACGGTCCACTCAGCACGGTTCACTCAGCACAGTTCACTCAGCACGGTTCACTCAGCACGGTCCACTCAGCACGGTTCACTCAGCACAGTTCACTCAGCACGGTCCGCTCAGCACGGTCCGCTCAGCACGGTCCACTCAGCACGATTCGCTCAGCACGGTTTACTCAGCACGGTTCGCTCAGCACGGTCTACTCAGCACGGTTCGCTCAGCACGGTTCACTCAGCACTGTCTACTCAGCACGGTTCACTCAGCACGGTCCACTCAACACGGTTCACTCAGCACTGTCTACTCAGCACGGTTCACTCATCACGGTCCACTCAGCACGGTTCACTCAGCACAGTTCACTCAGCACGGTTCACTCAGCATGGTTCACTCAGCACGGTTCACTCAGCATGGTTCACTCAGCACGGTTCACTCAGCACGGTTCACTCAGCACAGTTCACTCAGCACAGTCTACTCAGCACGGTTCACTCAGCACGATTCACTCAGCACGGTTCACTCAGCACGGTTCACTTAGCACAGTCTACTCAGCACGGTCTACTCAGCACGGTTCACTCAGCACTGTCTACTCAGCACGGTTCACTCAGCACGGTTCACTCAGCACGGTTCACTCATCACGGTCCACTTAGCACGGTTCACTCAGCACAGTTCACTCAGCACGGTCCGCTCAGCACGGTCCACTCAGCACGGTTCACTCAGCACGGTTCACTCAGCACGGTTCACTCAGCACGGTTCACTCAGCATGGTTCACTCAGCACGGTCCACTCAGCACGGTTCACTCAGCACAGTTCACTCAGCACGGTTCACTCAGCATGGTTCACTCAGCACGGTCCGCTCAGCACGGTCCACTCAGCACGGTTCACTCAGCACGGTTCACTCAGCACGGTTAGCTCAGCACGCTCTCGACCATCGGCCATCACCGTCCCTCGTGGCCGCGGCGCGTCCTGCTGTCCAACCCCCACCCACTCCACGTGCACGGGGTGGGTGACGTCTCTAACCTGGGTGCGTTCTCTAGTGCACGTGCTCTTCTCTCCGCCTCGCAATGTAATGCGAGCAATCATCTCTCCACGCGTTCGTCACCACGATATATCCACTGCTGGATGGAGATCAATATAACTCAATGCTTCTCTCCATGCTCTTATCATCATCGTGGTCTGCCCCACCGTTGGATGTCTCCAATCTCCGTGTCTTTTCGAATCCACGCATTCTTATTTCTCTCCCAGCGTAACTGCTCGCGTGATTCTCCCTCCTCTGCTTCCCTGCGCACTTTATGTTTTTTTGTATCCCGGGGCATGGCGAGGGGGGGGTTCGCTAAACACACCCCCCCCCCCCCACCGAGTGTGTGTGGATCTTTATTCTCCTCTGATTGACACGATGATGATTGAGATGATGTCGGTGGTGTAGCAGGGTGAGCGCGCCCCGCGAGGAACTCTCACGGCCAATGACAGTCATGTGGACCTCCTCACGGTCGACTCAGCCTTAAATTGTGATCTGGCGCGGCGTGTAAAACATCAGCGTGGACGACTCAAAGGCGGTCAGTAGTTGATGCTCACAACCCACCCCATTCGCGCGATGCGCCGGTCATCATTTGCGCTCACTCACGGCACAACAATAGCCTGCGGGCTGCGTGGGTGATCATTGCCTGTGTGGGTCTTTACTCTGCTCTGATGAGATGATGATTCTATTCGTGGTGTAGGGAACAATGCTCTGATGAGCTCCCTTGTGCTGTGCATCGTCAAGAGGTGGAGACGGACGCAGTGTCCCCGTTCTTCCCTCACCACAGCTCTGCTCCATAATTGCACTAATTACCATAATGGGCACATGTGTTTAAGTTCGCCATGGATGTGTGTGCTTTGAAAATGTAACACATCTGCTAAGCCCAAAGGCCCAAAGCCTCAAGCGACCAGTAACACACGGCACTGTCACAGTTCTAATGAACAAATAGTGTCACGCGCTTCTTGAATTGAGCGAGGTTATCGATGAGAGGAAGGACTTCCAGAGTGGAGCGGGGCGAGGGAAGGGGCAGTGAGAAAAGCGAGGTGACCTGCACTGTGGTGAGTGCGTGAGTGGGTGAGTGAGTGGGTGAGTGGGTGAGTGGGTAAGTGAGTGGGTGAGTAGGTGAGTGGGTGAGTAGGTGAGTGGGTGAGTAGGTATGTGTCTAGGTGAGTGAGTGGGTGAGTAGGTGAGTGCGTGAGTGGGTGAGTGGGTGAGTAGGTGAGTGGGTGAGTGAGTGGGTGAGTAGGTGAGTGGGTGAGTAGGTGAGTGGGTGAGTAGGTATGTGTCTAGGTGAGTGAGTGGGTGAGTAGGTGAGTGCGCGAGTGGGTGAGTGGGTGAGTAGGTGAGTGGGTGAGTGAGTGGGTGAGATAGGCCTACCTCGTATCAAGTAAGAATTTCTCTTACTTGATACAGCAATCGTGCTGTGACGGTTCCACCTGAAGACGGAAGCTTGTGTTGCCTCCGAAACGTCGTGATTTTTATTTTACTTTTTTAATTTTAATTTTATTTTTTACCTACGTGACTTTACCGAAAAAACCTAAGAGTATGAATCCTTGCAGTCACGAAAGCTTCAAATCTAGAAATAACTCATCAACACCGCTGTGGCAGCTGCCTTCGTTGCTAAGTCAAACATCCAGACACGCGGCGTGTATATGTGCGGTGAACCAGTAATGATACCGCATAATCATTGTGAGCGGTTACTGGTGACACAGAAACCCCATTGCTTAACGACTCTACTCTGCATACGTGTGTGTAAGGAGGGGAGGGGCTGGCTGGGTGGGTGGGTGGATGGGGGCAGGAATACACGGAGGTAATTTTAGAAGATTGGGTAATTTTTGGCGAGATTGGTCATGCCCTTGGGTTGAGTATCTTGAGAGTACGTGGGCGTGTGTGAGTATGTTTGTGTCTCCACGTGTGGGGGGCGGTGGCGCAGTGGTTAGCGCGCTGTGCCACAAACCCGACCACCCGAGTTTGATTCCCGCGCACAATAAATAACAGTACAAAACCTTCTTGGTTCTTTCGGTAAAGTCACGTAGAAGGGAAATAATAAAATAAAAAAATGAAACATAATAAAATACAATTCTCACGACGTTTCGGCCACAACGCAAGCTCATTCAGACGCTGTCTTTCCGACAGACCTGTTCTTGACCTGAGGACGGCTGCTTGCGTTGTGGCCGAAACGTCGTGAGAATTGTATTTTATTATGTTTTATTTTTATTATTTTATTATTTCCCTTCTACGTGACTTTACCGAAACAACCAAGAAGATGAATCCCTGCAGTCACGAAAGCTTTAAATCGAAACAGTACAGAATATTTGAATTGGCTATGGGCCTCCCCTAGGTAGATTCAACCTCAGATGAGTGCTTGGTGCGGTGTGTAAACATCCCCACTGGGGAGACAAAGACGGCCGGGCGTGGTATTGGCCACCCACCCCTCGTGTGCCGTGCCGGCCTTCGTAGGTGCTCGCTAACAGTACTGTCTGTTTAGGCTGTACGGAGGTAAATGTTGAGTGTATGTGTATACATACATTTCTGTTGGGATTGTGTGTGAGTGTGTCTGTGCTTGCGTATCCTTTGTGTGCAACTTGACACAATGGGGGCACGTGTGTTACATCTGCAGTCATCTCAGTCACTCAACTAATGACAACTGCAAGCGTGACCTCCTGCCAACCTTCCACACTTCACGTTATAGGGTAGGGCTAGAGTCGGGGCTTACAGGAAGGTGCCATTGCTGGCGTGGCCGCCCCGCATCAGCCTGGCCTCGGCCTCCCTGCGCGTGATCCTGCGGTGGAACCACGCCATCTGCTCGTGCAGCGTCGACACCACCATGGGCTCCAGCTCGTGGCCCCGCGTCCTCAGGTACTCCTCCAGCGCCTCGCCCTGACAACAACATCAACAACATCAACAATATCAGCAACAACAACAAAACGTGTCGAGTGTGTTTTGTTGAACCAGGAGAGTATCGAGGGACAAAGAGTTTCATTTGCAAGAGAAATAAAAAATTCTGCACAAACAAAAATTATATTGATTTGAAGCTTTCGTGACTGCAGGAATCCATACTCTTTGGTTCTGTCGGTAAAGTCACGTAGTTATAAAATAAAATGCATCACGACGTTTCGGGCACAACACAAGCGTCCATCATCACGTGATGATGGACGTCGTGATTTATTTTATTTTCTGCCTACGTGACTTTACCGAAAGAACCAAAGAGTATAAACATTATATAAAATGAGTTCCCTGTTTTGAAAGTCGGCGCGGACAAATTAGACTTTAAAAGAACCTTCACAGTTACATTAAGTTTCATAAAACAATAAGTTAGATTTAGGATGATTATGTACATGTATGTTGAATTTCTTGCGCACCGTGTTAACCGTGTTAACCGTGTTATTCGACAGTGCGATTATCGCACTCGCGTGTACATTGACAAGGACGCGTGTCTAGTGTATCAGTATAATCTTCATCGGACTTGATCCATCCATTCCACAGCGCTCACCCCAAAACACTCACCCAAAACACTCACCACAGCATTCACCCCAAAACACTCATCCCAAAACACTCATCCCAAAACACTCACCCCAAAACACTCACCCCAAAACACTCACCACAGCATTCACCCCAAAACACTCACCCCAAAACACTCACCCCAAAACACTCACTCCAAAACACTCACCCCAAAACACTCACCCCAAAACACTCACCACAGCATTGACCCCAAAACACTCACCCCAAAACACTCACCCCAAAACACTCACTCCAAAACACTCACCCCAAAACACTCACCCCAAAACACTCACCACAGCATTCACCCCAAAACACTCACCCCAAAACACTCACCCCAAAACACTCACCTAAAAACACTCACCACAGCATTGACCCCAAAACACTCACCCCAAAACACTCACCCCAAAACACTCACTCCAAAACACTCACCCCAAAACACTCACCCCAAAACACTCACCACAGCATTCACCCCAAAACACTCACCCCAAAACACTCACCCCAAAACACTCACCACAGCATTCACCCCAAAACACTCACCCCAAAACACTCACCCCAAAACACTCACCCCAAAACACTCACCACAGCATTGACCCCAAAACACTCACCCCAAAACACTCACCCCAAAACACTCACTCCAAAACACTCACCCCAAAACACTCACCCCAAAACACTCACCACAGCATTCACCCCAAAACACTCACCCCAAAACACTCACCCCAAAACATTCACCCCAAAACACTCACCCCAAAACACTCACCACAGCATTCACCCCAAAACACTCACCCCAAAACACTCACCCCACAGCACCCCCACCACAGCATTCACCCCAAAACACTCACCCCAAAACACTCACCCCAAAACACTCACCCCAAAACACTCACCACAGCATTCACCCCAAAACACTCACCCCAAAACACTCACCCCAAAACACTCACCCCAAAGCACTCACCTCAAAACACTCGCCACAAAACACTCACCCCAAAACACTCACCCCACAACACCCCCACCACAGCAGCCCCACCACAGCAGCCCCACCACAGCGCTCACCCCACAGCGCTCACCTGCAGGCCTAAGTTGTCGCGCACGTAGGCGCGGAGCGTCTTCTCCTTGACGACGTCGAAAAGCGGGGAGCCGGGCTTGAATTCGGGCGGCCTCTGCACGGCGTCCGTGAGCACGCAGCAGAGGCGGTCGGCCACGAGGCAGTGGTAGGAGCACAAATCGGAGGGGCTCGCGTGCTCGGCGCCCACGCCGTCCTCCTCCAGCGTGGTGGCCGCCTCGCCCGCGATGGCGAAGCGGCCTCCTCCCGTGCGCACCACGGGGTAGTGCTTGCACTGGCCCCTCCGGTAGCGCACGCTCAGCACGAAGCCGCCCAGGTGGCTGCGGCTGGCCCTGAGGAGGTAGCAGCCGTCCCGGCGGCCCCGCTTGAGGAAGCGCTCGGCCTCCTTGCGAGTGATGAAGCCATAGTAGTAGGATAGAGACTCGGTGTCGGTGGACATCGTCTGCGTGGTGAGCACACAGAGGTGGGATGGTGAGCCAACACCATCAGCACCACCTCAATCACCAATATTACGATCTCAACCAACATCTCAACCACCAACACCACTCACAACAACAACAACACCACCAGCACCAATCACCTCGACTGCCATCAGCACCAATCAACTCAACCACCACATCCTCCGCTGCATCTTCCCCTTGCCTCCTGCATACCGCTGTTGAGCAGCTGCCACTCAGGGGGTTAAAGGGCATGATGCTCTGTGGGATGAGCGCCAAGGGCATGTGCGCGTTACTGTGGCAGGAGCAGTAGCAACGAGTGCCGTGGCCAGTTTCAAGGCTTATTTTCAAGAGGGTGCTGCGCGAAACGTTGGGCAAGTTCAGTTGCCCTGTAACATCAGCCAGCACAGAGGCGTGTATTCGACTTGCCGCACGCCCGCTGATGATGCTCAGAAAAAAATAAAACCTGCCCAGAGTTTTCTGCTTAAGCCAATTCTGCTGGGAAACATTTTATTTACAGCATATTTGTTTGTTTATTTGTTTATCTGTTTCCTGAGTGGGATTTGTGCGTGCGGTTGACAGTAACACTATTATTGAGTCTCAAGACCTCAATTTAAAGAGGGGTTTGCCCCAGCTGTTTGAGCAAAGACGGTTTATATGTGGAGGGGAACCCGGAAAACTTAGCCCACTCAAAAGCTTTTGAGGACACCATTCGCAACCTACTTGCTGTGCTCTCTCCCGTCCTTCACAAGCCACCTAGCCCAGTAGAAGCTTCACAAATGTTCTGGCTCCATCTCATCGCGATCAATCAACCCCCTTCAGACGTCCTCTACCCAGAGTGAGCGCTTGGCGAAGTGAGCGAGGGCTGATTGGATTAAGCGATCTGCACGGGAAGGAATGGTGACGTTCATGAATATTTGTTTTGGTATTGATGAGTATTATTGATAGTCATCAGAATTTGTGTATTGATGCGGCACTTGAAAAACATCGACAAACTCAAAGCGCCTTACGCCACAACAATCAATGTCTCAAACATCACGGAAACGTCCCCAAATAACACTTTTGAACTATGATTCATCATTGATTTTTAGGTGAGGCCTCGTAAGAATCTCGCCGAAGTTATGTTGTCATTCCAAGTTATGTTGTCAGGCCAAACAAATCACTCTCACGTGATGTACCGTACGAGCTCTTACCGCGACAATTATTCTCGCTTTCAGCGCAGATCAAATCACGAGCTTTCATTGCATAAGAATTGTTCTTCTGACACCACGGCGCTGAGCTGCCAAGCCCTGCCTCTTACATTATGAATTATATTGTGGAACAGGAATAATGATGGTGAGTAGCAGTGACGTGCCCGCGCACACACACACAGAGGAGTGCGGCTGGCGTTATCGTCAGGGCTGTTTGCGCGCGCGTCAGGCCCGGCCCGGCTATCGAGCGTGAGGATCTGTGGGGGGTGGGGGGGTCTGTGAGGAAGGAACAGAATGAGGCGTATGTGGCAAATGATAACACAATTATGGCACGTTGTGCAGCGCGGTGGAAATAGCGGAACGGGGCTGCTGCGACGCCGATGATGAATTTCGCGAAAGTTTCAATGGTTTAGCCGATGACAACAACAAAATCTAATTCACCTGATCTCATCGGATCTCCTCGGAAATCTCGGAAACTGGTCGGGCAGCGATGTGCCGTTTGGAAAGCTTTAATAATTTGCTGCGAGGTCGAATGGGGCCCCATGGTTTATACGAAGCGCTCTTACCAATAACATCTGGGAATTGAGCAGCATCTGTTCAACAAGGCTGACTAACTGCTGATGAGACCCAGAGGATCGAAACCGGCCCACAGTTGTTGTGCTTAAACCGGCGAACTGGATCGTATTGATATCGAAGGCCGCTCGGCCGATGGACTACATCAACATTTAGTATTTCTCGGGCGAGGACGATTTTCCAACGTTCTTACAATAAATTGTTGGCGCACGCGATGATTATTTGTCAGTGAATATTAACTATTAAGCGTATATACATGAACGTGTGCTTAATAAATGATTATCATGGTAAGTGTATAAACAGGTTCTCCAATGCCTACTTCGCTCTGTTCGCGTTGGCATTGGGTTAACGCAAACATCATCATCAACATGAGCCGTGGTCAATCAACTGCTGGATGAAGGCATCCCCATTCCCCTCACGGCCGTGCGATTCCACAATCCATCTTGCTCCTACACGCGAGCCGATGTCATCGGTCCGTCTCCACGGTGGACTCCCTCTCGGCTGCCTCTCCGTGCCGCGTCCTGCTGTCGATTCCTCCACTCACTCCCCTTCACGGTCAATGCGATGACTCCAACCGGCGCGCGTTTTCTCATCCGCCTGCTTCTCTGTGCCTCTCGGCGTAATTCAAAGGCTCGGCCTCTCTCCCCACGCTTCTATGCGCAATTCTCGGCTTTCGTTACACGTTCTTTAACAATATCCACGCTTCCCACCCGCGTGCCACGGCGGGCAAAAGTGCGCACTGATTAAAACAGCTTCCTCCTCCTTGAGGATCATCGGAATGGCGATGTTCATTGTCAGGCACAGCCTTGCTAGAGCGCTGCGCCCTGCCCGCCTCTCTGTTCCCACTGCTGCGAGGCACTCCGCCGAGCAGCGCTCCCGGGGAGATCGCGACGACAAACCCGGAGCGACATCTCGAGCAGACACAATCGTCGTGTGTCCTTGGTCCGACAACGACACGTGCATCGAAATGTGAACGAATTCTATCTGGTGGTGATGCTGCTACATCTGCGTAGGCACCGGTGCACCTCCGATTAGCACGGTTGGTTACGTACGGTACGGAAGAAGTTCAACAAACAAGCGCAGACGAAACGAATACTCGACACGCCCGTCAGTATCGCTGTTATGGGCGAATGTGTTGGGCTATTTTGTATTTGTTCAACATCTGTACATGACGAGAAGACTCATCACAGTATAAACGTGAGTGCAGCCTTGAAGCAAATTCTAGACAAACAAACAAACACTTTTTGTTTATTTTACCAGGTACGGCCCATTGAACTGTACAGGTCTTTTCATAAGCGACCTGGCCACACATGATAACTCAACGAAGTGGCTTGTCACGTGAGAATTTATAGTAGCAGCCAAATACTCAAACGCATGTTTCTAAATGTGGAGGGAAAATGCGGAGAACCCGGAGAAAAACCTCAGCGGCCATGGGGAGAGAGACACGCAAACTCTAAATATACAGCAGCAGGCATCAGTGTCGGGATCGAACCCACGACCTCTTGTATAGCAGGCGAGATAGTTCAGATGTCACCACGTGCGCCCACCAACACACACACGGGTGTGCAGCATCATCGCACGTACAGGAGCCGTCAGCCTTGTCCAGACCACCAGTTCGAGAGAACTGCACGGGACGGTCACATTGTGTCATCTCTTTGCGTTTGGTGGACTAAATGACAAAACGGCCACGCGTGCAGTTCTTGTGAGCTGATGGTCTGGATAAGGCTGAGAGCTTTTCCTCTGCATGCAGTTTACACCACGGAATATTATTTAAAGATGTAATTTACATCATCATCACCATCGCCACGACCCCACACTCCTCACCGACGATCACCTGGGGTTCTTTCTCAGTACGGCTTGGACTGTCGTTTGGGCGGTGGCGCAGTGGTTATCGCACTCCGCCACGGACCTAGCGAGCCTGCGTTCGATTTCCATGCCACGGCTAACATCAGTGGCGAACTGGGGACATCTGAGCCGGTTCTAGACGCCCCCCCCCTACAACTGCTAACCCCATTTTGAGAAAAGAGCATCGACCAGCGTGGTGAAGTATGGTCAAATACCCTGCGCGTAATGAGAGTACAAGTCCCAGGCGGACTGCGACATCGCAACATCGCGAGAAGAGGGACGTAATGGTTGCGGAGGCTTGGGGGAGGCCTTCATCCAGCAGTGGATTGACCGATTTGGCCCTAACATTTTTCAGATGAAAATAAGCTCTTGTTTTCTTTAACGTCGACCACATTTACATCTCAACACATGGCTGTCGATTAAGGCGGCTGCTGGGAAGCCCCCAAAGTCCCAGCGGCGCGTGGCGAGTCCGCTCGACACCCCACGGGTAACCGAGACCCCCCCCCCGCCCAGGGCTCCCCGTCAGCGGCGTAAAATACCTTTACCCAGACATCAAGCAAGAGTCGCGCGCGCGTGTTAATTAGCCGGTGGGTGGTTAATTGCACGAATTGTAAAGGTGAGTTGATGATGAGAACGACTTACCCCCTGGCTGCTGTTAAACACGTGGCATCTGCTCCTGGGCGAGGCTATGCGAGTGCGTGCTGGGGGCGTGAGTTTGAGTCCAAGTCACGGATAACATCAGTGGTGCCGCGTGATATCTGAACTGGTCGGCCCTAAACCAGCCAAACTTCCCCGCCCCGAGGTCGACTCAGCCTCAATTGAGTGCGTACCCAGTGCAGTGTGTTATTGTCACCAGGAATGTGTTGTGTGTGTTTCTGCACGTTTGGATGTATGTATATGCATATGCGTGCGTGTTACGCGCGTGACGGTATGTACCGCATTTGAAGAGTGGTGGCACAGTGATTAGCGCACTGCGCTAGGAGCACGAGGACCCGAGATCGATTCCCGCTCACGGCCAACATCAGCGATACATATTGCAATAGGTCCTGGGCCTCCACTAGGTAGACTCAGTCTTAAACGAGTGTATTGTGCGGTGTGTAATAAGCATCACTAATGGGGAGATAAAGGCGGTCGGGCGTGGTACTGGCCAATCCACCCCCTCGTGTGCTGGTTTAACCTTAATAGATGCCCGCTGACGGCACTTGCTCCAACAGGCTACGTATGCTGCACGACATATCTTCGATACGTGTACGTATATGCACCTTCGGTATACAGTCGTCCTCAGCCAATTAAGGCCTCTACAAGCCCTCAGATGTGCTGAGTCTAGGCTGTGTGTATTATCAAGTTTGTGTGTAGTATCAAGGTCGAGGTTGTGGGTAATAACAAGGTCGAGGTTGTGTGTGATATCAAGGTCAAGGCTGTGTGTGATATCAAGGTCAAGGTTGTGTGATATCAAGGTCAAAGTTGTGTGTGATATCAAGGTCGAGGTTGTGTGTAATATCAAGGCTGTGTGTAGTATCAGGGTCGAGGCTGTGTGTAATAGCAAGGTCGAGGTTGTGTGTAATATCAATGTTGTGTGTGATATCAAGGTCAAAGTTGTGTGTGATATCAAAGTCGAGGTTGTGTGTAATATCAAGGCTGTGTGTAGTGTCAGGGTCGAGGCTGTGTGTAATAGCAAGGTCGAGGTTGTGTGTAATATCAAGGTTGTGTGTGATATCAAGGTCAAAGTTGTGTGTGATATCAAGGTCGAGGTTGTGTGTCAAGGCGATTGCTTCTTCACCGCTGGCGCAAGCGCCTCCACTTCAAAGAGACCCTCGAGAATATCCATTTGGTCTACTCTTCCAGACGTCTTGGAAGCGGTGGCCGTACACGCACTCTACTCCACCACAGGTATAATTACAAGTAAAATAACCTTTCCCAACTGCCGAGTCAAGAGGTCGTTCCTATCTGGCCCCACGATAGGAAGACAAAATTCCCACCACTGGCTCCGCAGGGCTGCCAACAGGAGGAGGTTGAGCTCTGATGCCCTGATGCCGATTTGAGCAGCAGCAGATTGCTCTGAACACAACGGGGATTGACGCTTCACCAGTTCGGCAGCGTGTGGTGCATCCACACCCAGCACTTGCCACGCCGCGCCCTCACGATGCACGGTCACGGCGACAATCTTGGAATGCGCTGCGCAGTAAAACGACACGGACTCTCTCTCCTGAAGCGCTCTCTTCTCGTCGTAGCCAGCAGCAAACCTCGACATGGGCGTTGAGCTCCTGTACGTTGCCGCCGCTGTCATCGTGCTTGAGAATGGAGCTGCGGTAAGCACGAGGCGTCCTGCTTGCTGCTGCTGTGCCTTCAGTGCACGCTGTGCAATTAGCGGTCAGCCATGCGACAGCCGACAGGCGGCGTAGATTACCTCCCGATTAGCACAGGTTGTGGCAGCAATTAGCGTGAATTTGGCATGTACAGCAAGTGCACACTTCCATAATAGAGGTTTTTGGGGTTAGATCGCGTAAATATATAAATGTGTCGTTAAAACCCGCCACCACCCGACACAGCCAACGAGTAAGGGTTGTCACGTAAACAGAACGTGCCAATTCGTCGGTGAGCGTACTGTCAGTCTATAATGTAGACTGTAGCCTGGTTATTTAATTTTTATTCTTATTTTATTTGTATTACTGAAAGATCCAGAATAAGTCTATATTATAGACTATCAGTGCGCTCAGTCAGTTTAATAACCATTGCTTAATGCACATGCATAATGTACGTTTCCTTAGTAATCCCCCTCCCCCCCAGTGGCACAAGAGCGCAGAAGCGTGGTCACCACATCTATGCCTCTATATAAGAAACGAAACAGATAGACTTCTCCACAAATCTGGCTGTCACCTGATTGAGCTAATTGTAATTATTGGCGAAACGTCGTACTCAGATTGCAAATGTTGTGGCTTGGCTCTCCAACACACCGGTGTGCTGTACTAGTGACGAATTGGCCACGTTCTGTTTACGTGACAACCCTTACTCGTTGGCTGTGTCGGGTGGTGGCGGATTTTAACGAAACATTTATATATAACCCAAAAACTCTATTATGGATGATATCGGCCCCGAAAGTCTTCGTGTTAAAGTGCACACTTACTGTGACAATTACTTTCACGTGGCAATACAATTCCCACTTTTACCTCAAATGATAAACCACTTGTGGCCACGGAATCACTTGTATCAGGGACGAGCCAGACGGTTTGTCTCGTCCTCACGAGGACCCCTATCAACCAGAGAGGGCCTTGCCTATGGACGTCTGGCAGCTCTGGCTCAAGCGACCCTGACTCTGCCCATGAGACACCGAATGCCAAAGCCGGTCCGGAGTCCTGCTTACGTCGAATAAATGCGACGTGTAAGATGCGCTCCCAGAAGGAAGGCCGTGTGGATGACGGGATGTGTAAAACAATACGCGATCAGTCTTTGTTTTATGTTGAGGGACAGCAGGAGGCGAATTTGCTGATCATCTTCACCACGACTCTCGTTCTGTGTCGAGTCTTATGTGCAACTGGGACCCACGTCTCACACAGAACAGCTGGGGGTTGACTGAGTGGAAAAGCATTGAGGGAAGGTTTAAATGCGGCCCTGTAACGACGTTAGATCAGGCTGTAAGGTGGTCCCGCCATCTCGCGGCCACGTCTGGGATATAACCAGTTGGTTATCACAGGGTGACTGAATGGGCCCTAATTAACGTCTCTTCGTAATTAAGAACCACACCTGTTAACTGGCTAATTGGTTTATTGGAACGTTCATTTGTATGAAATATAAACGCTGAGGTGAGGAGGAGAGAGAGGGAGTCGTTTGTCCTCCAGCGTCTATGAGACGCCTTGTTGAGACTTGACACGCACAAAATAAAGACACACACGAACACACAGACACATCCACGCACACACTCACACACTGGCAACACTGGTCGACATTTTTAGACGTCGTCTGCTTCAGAGATGAAATGTGCTGTTTATTATGGATTTAATGGGCTGAATTCCAGTATGACAATTAAAACAACTGATTGACTACTGTTCTCAAAATATTTAGGTTTTTGTTACATTTAACGTGTATGTATATTGTGTAGATACTAGAGTTTTACTCATAAATTGGAAACCTAGGTTTTTCATGTGGCTATGGTTGCTTTACATGATATCATGTCACCTGTCCTGTTAATGTAACGCTTCAAAAAACAGAATAAGGGTTATATAAATACAATTTATTACAAAACAAAAGGCAAAAAACTATAACTCCATATAATAGCCCAGATCTGTGACTCTGTCATTGTGTGATTAACGTGGCATGGATTGGTTGAAGTGCGTCACGTGACCGGGACCAAGCAGCCAACCAGAACTGCACCCCTCCCAAACATGTACGGCCTCGGATTAGTTGAAGTGCGTCACGTGACCTCGAGCAAGCAGCCGGGTGAGTGAGACGTAGGAGACGGCTGAGTGAGAGTGAGGCAGAGCTGTGCTCTGTCCACTGCTGCCCTGAGGCAGAGCCAAGCTCTGTCTACTGCTGCCCTGAGGCAGAGCCGTGCTCTGTCTACTGCTGCCCTGAGGCAGAGCCGTGCTCTATCTACTGCTGCCCTGAGGGAGAGCTGTGCTCTGTCCAATGCTGCCCTGAGGGAGAGCCACACTATCTCCACTGCTGCCGTGAGGGAGCCAGACGCGCTCTCTCCACTGCTGCCCTGAGGCAGAGCCGTGCTCGGTCAGCTGCTGCCCTGAGGGAGACGGGTGAGTGACAGTGAGGCAGAGCCGTGCTCCATCTACTGCTGCCCTGAGGGAGAGCCGTGCTCTGTCCACTGCTGCCCTGAGAAATAGCCGCGCTATCTCCACTGCTGCCCTGAGGGAGCCAGACGCACTCTTTCCACTGCTGGTCTGAGGGAGAGCCGTGCTCTGTCCATTACATTAGTACTGGAGTTTTTTTGTGCTTAAATCCACTGCTGGATAAAGGCCCACGCACAATCCTAAGGATTTACTTGACCAGTCTGTTGGGGGCCGCCGCACGCTGTTGTTGTTGTGGGGCGCCGCAAGCTGTGGTTGTTGGGGGCCGCCATACGCTGTTGTTGTGGGGCGCCGGACGCTGTGGTTGTTTGGGGCCGCCGCACGCTGTGGTTGTTGGGGTGCGCTGCAGGCTGTGGTTGTTGGGGGGCGCTGCAGGCTGCGTATGTGGCCTATGTTGTTGGGGGGCGCCATAGTTATGTATATATAAGTACATAGCTTAGTCCTTATTCAGTGTCTACTCGGCGCTTCTTGGCATGTCTCTTCTATGCATTAAATGGAGCATCTCTTGTCACTGTCCAGCAATAGTCAGCAAGTATTGATGGGCTCCATTTGCCCTGATAGCGTTTCTCCATTGTTGCAATGTCCTGGTGATATCGCTCGCCATGCTCATCGCTCACTGCTCCGCAGTTTGGGGGGACAAAATCTAGATGAGAGTGCAAAAAATGTATCTTTAGTAACATGTTGCCTTGAGGAGGTTTTCCACCAACTCCCTGTAGTTGTCTGCCTTGTTGTCTCCGATAAAATGTGTTGCCACTACCTGGAAGGTGTTCCATGCCGTATTTTCCTTGCCACGCAGTGCACTGTCAAATGCATCATCTCGAAGAAGTTTACGAATCTGAGGACCAACAAAGACACCTCCCTTTATCTTAGCCAATGGCGGAGCAATGAAAAATGATAGAGGAGTTGTTAGTGAGTGAGGACTTGTCCCTTGCTTTTTTTTCGACGCGAGTGCGGCGATGGCGTAGCCATCGATTGAGGGTCAAATTTGAACCACGTTGTGTGATCGGCATCGCGCTCACTGAAGGTGAATGCATTCAGGGAAGTCGTGTACTGTATACGCAACTGCGCACGATTATGTGAGTAACTTATAACTACTTTGCCGTTACTTATTGCCAATTATGGACGCAGGCTATTGTCCTATCATCTCATAGAGTCCCTGGCACATAATAATATGCTACACAGTGGCAGTAAGGGTCGCAAAATGCCGAATTGGGGGGCACGCGCCCCCCTCCCCCCCCCCACTGGCTCCGCCAGTGATCTTAGCTTCACTTAACCTTGGACATTTTCCACGGAAAGCTGCTTGTGTTTTGTCCATGGCTTTGACAAAGTTCTTCATCAGACCCAGCTTGATGTGTAAGGGTGAGAACAAAATATTTCTTGATTCAACAAGTGGTGGATGCTGAAGACGTTTCTTCCCAGGCTCCAATGACCGTCGGAGTGGCCAATCGGTATTGATGTAGGGGGAATCTCTCGCATGACTATCTCATTCGCAGAGAAAGCAGCAGTACTTTGTGTATCCAGTCTGCAGACCAAACAAGAGAGCAACAACCTTAAAATCGCCACAAACCTGTCAATGATGTTGGTCATAGTTTATGCACCTCAAAAGTTGTTGCATGTTGTCATAGGTTTTCTTCATATGGACTGCATGGCCAACTGGAATTGATGGCAAAACATTTCCATTATGCAGCAAAACAGCTTAAGACTCATCTTCGATTAATCAATGAACAGTCTCCACTCATCTGTATCATGAACGATGTTGAGGGCTGCCATCACACCATCGATGTTGTTGCAGGCTACAATATCACCTTCCATGAAGAAGAATGGGACAAGATCCTTTTGATGGTCACGGAATATGGAAACCCTAACATCACCTGCCAGAAGATTATACTGCTGCAGTCTAGAGCCCAATAGCTCTGCCTTACTCTTAAGTAGTTCCAAATCCCTGACAAGGTGTTTCAGTTCACCTTGTGTTATGGGGTGTGGTTAAGAGGAGGAGAATGGGAGAAAATATGGGTCATGTGACCTTGATGGTTCAGGACTAGAAGTTCCATCCTCTTCCTCGTCTGACTCGAGTGAGAATAATTCTGGTGCCTCAGGAACCGGCAGTCCTTCTCCGTGGGGTACTGGGCGTATAGCTGCTGGAGTGTTTGGATAATGCACAGTCCACTTTTTCTTCTTTGACACACCTTTCCCAACTGGAGGCGCCATGCAGAAGTAACAATTGATTATATGATCTGTTGGCTCTCTCCAAATCATTGGCACTGCAAAAAGCATAGATTTTCTTTTCCTGTTCAACCACTGGTGAAGATTTGTTGTACAAATGTTGCAGCATATGTGTGGGGCCCCCATCTTGTCCTGATATCCAATTTTGCAGCCAAAATAAAGGGGATGGGCTTTCTTAACCATAGTGGTTATACTGCGCTTTTGTGATGCAAAAGTCACTTCACCACAAAAAGCATAAGTAATCTGCTTTGTTCACATAAGTACGAGGCATCTCTGCTCACTTTGACTGAAGAGGAATGTGTCCCGTTGCAAAATCAAACATTGACAAATAAGAGAGCATGACACTGTATGATTTCTAGAGCTGATAAATAGCAATTTGTTCAGCAGAGGGATGTTAGCCTAGTTATGATTGTGTAGTGGGTAATAAACAGGAGGAAGCTTTCTCTGAGGCAGCACATTTATTACAAACTTAGCAACTGCAATTCAATGGGTAACGGCCCCTTCACCCGATGTGCTACGTAGCCGGCTAGCTCGCCTCTTGGCTATCCCTATGGATACCCTGTCGGGGGGCTTGAGTCTTCTCTAACGTCTTCACTGGTTATAAGCTCGGAGCTTCACTGGTACAGCTCCAGCCTCACCCTAGCCAGGGCTTCGGCTTGACCCACAGGCCTCTTCTCTTCAGGGCTCCAGGTTGGTCTTCAGTCTTCAGCCGGACGATACTGAGCTGAGCCGTTCAGGACCCTGGCTTATAGACAGGGTCCCGGCTCACTCCGCTCCTGGCCACGCCTCCCTTCCAGAACCTTCTCGAAGGCCCTGGAGATTGACCTCATCCCCCAGCCCCCTTCCGGGGGCCTAGGGTCCCAACCGTTGGTCCCGATGTTTCCCCCCAGGGATTGCCTCGGGCCAACTGCCCATCATCACTCTTGAGTAGGTCCGACCTCCCTTCTGCTCTCTACTGGCCTGAGCTAGTACTGCCGGCTATGAATAGTGGCGATCGTGGCCAACCACGCCACTACAATTGCATCATGCATGACCTCTAGCAATAACATGATGCAATTAATATCATATATGATGCAATACCAGGTTCAGATTGCATCATTCATTGTTTTGATCAAAAAGCAAGTATTGTCCAAACCCAGTCATAGATGTATTCATAGATCCAGTAAAATATGTATTTTAATAATTTCTGGTTTAAATTAAGATGCCTTCCCTTTATAATTAACTTTTCCTCCCCCATTCCCAAGTCAAGGGTCGTATATACTGACCCAGTAGCATATATTGGAAACTAAGAGTCAATCAACAATTGAAAACACAATTTTCATTGTCAGTGACCCAGAATTAGTAAAGTTGGACTACATTTATTTCGGAAGCATTTTGGCTGTAGACCAGTGCAATCATACTGACACTCACACTGTCATTCAAACTGACACTCTCACACTGACACTCTCACACTGACAACAAACAAATATCCCCTGTTTCGCCTTAACAAACTGTAGGGGCAAGTGCTGTTAGCGAGCACCTATGAAGGCCGCAACGGTAGACGAGGGGGTGGGTGGTCAGCACCACGCCCGACGGCCTTTGTCTCCCCAGTGGCAATGTTTACACACCGCACCAGGTACTCATTTAAGGCTAAGTCGACCTAGCGGAGGCCCAGAACAGGAATCGAACCCGGGTCGTTGGGTTCATAGCGCAGCGTGCTAACCGCTACACTACTGCTCCCCACACTGACACACGCTCTCACACTGACACACACTGCCACTCTCACACTGACACACACTCTCACACTGACACACACTGCCACTCTCACACTAACACTTACACTGACACACTTTCTCTCGCCCTGCTCTGCTCTGGAATTCCCTCCTCCCTTCATCATCGTCGTCGTCTCTTTTTCCCAAGCTCTTAGAATAAATCGCATCGCTGCATGCAAGGAACGTGTTTTCACTCATAGCTATTGCAACTTTAAGAGTGCTGTTTATTGCTGACCGACAAAGTTTTGGCCATTTTGCCTTGTGCTCAGCAACTACTTAAAACATTTACACTCATGTTCGGTGTGTGTTCTGTATTGGGGAGCGGTGGCACAATGGTTAGCGCATTGCGCTACATCGCCCCATCTTGTGAAAAACCCGGCAGGACCTGCCTGAAAAGTGTCTTGAGACTGTGAGGTTTCCCTCGGTAAACTGGCGGAATCATAAACAAAATAAGGATTGATTTGGGTTTCAGAGCTGGGGTTAGTGCAATCGTTGTGTTCGCGTCAGTGTTTAGAGCTACGTTGGGGTATTATAGGGTTACACTACCTACAATATGGGCTATGAGTGAGCGATGCGAATCAGTTTGGTTTGGGATTAAGGCTAGGGCTGGTGTTGGGCTAGGATTTTATCACACGGGAAGTGCCGAACAAAGCCCAGGACTCCTGAATCAGGAGGGTCTTGTCTGAGTTGATTGCCCATTGCTTTACGGAGCACGCAACAGCACGCGGGAGGAAATTAGTGGCCGGAAAATTCCTTTACAATGGGACTGAATTAAAAAATCCACAGCGCCTTCATAAAATATATAAATATATATAGCTCACCACGGGGTGGCAGCATCGTGTCAACTACAGCCACTTAATTCGTGATTAGTCCGTGTCGTGTGTCGCACAGTTTAGCGTGGAACTTAAGACCCACATCGAGCACAGAGGACCTTTGCCGATACACATCAGACACTTCGCCAGCATTCGGTCAAACGAGTCTGACTCTGCTGATGAAACACCAAATGTGGAAACCGGTCCAGAGTTGTGCTTGCATTCAACCAATTTTGCTGAAGTGATGTACTGGCAGAACGCCGTGCGGCTGATGGGATGTGTTAAACAAATACTCGTTTTTTATTTATTGTTTTACACGAAGGGACCGATATGGGAAAGAGAAGGCGGATTTTATTAGGTTAATTGTGTCCTCCACACCGAGTCCAATAATTATTTGTGTTCGCTATAACAACAGTCGCTTATGCGCAGGTGAGGACTCCGGAAGTACCGAGTGGAACCTCGCGTCTCTCCACTCATGATTTGAGGACCAACTTTGGTAGAAGCGTCGCCAATCAGACCGACGAATCCACACGAAGCCCATCCTGCCTCATGATCTGTCCCTCCACATACCACATGACAGCTACTTATCTCATCAGTCGTGCGGCATGCCGGGAGTGCATCTTAGCAGCATCAGTTCAATATAAGCCAACTCTGGACCGGTTCTGAAATTCGGCTTCTCATGAGCAGAGTTCAGGATCGCTTGATCGAATGCTGGTGAACTGCCCCATGTTTACAGGCCACGGAGACTCTCTATTAGACATGGGTCCTAGTTCTACGGAAAACTGCACAGTAAATACCTAACACGAAATAATTGTGAGCGTCGTTGTGGGGAATGCAAGTCACAACATACAGAAATATTTAAATAATTATGTATCCCAGCTGTATATGTGTGTACGTATTAATTATTAACATTTATGTATGTTGAACTTCTTTCGCACCGTATGTAGCCAGCCTTGCTAATCGGAGGTGCGGGGAACTGTATGTAAACATCGCAATAGTTACAGTTTACCTGCAAAATTACTCATTTTGGATCACACAGCAGCAGCTGTAGCAGGACCCTCCTTGCGCAAGAGTCTTGAGACTCGGTGATCTTTCCCCGGGTAAAGGAGCGGAATCATAGCAACAGCATGATTCCGCTCCTTTACCTGATATCACAATGGACGGCGTGAGGGAACTACTGTGTGCCCCGCGGACAGCTCGCGGACAGCCCGCGGACAGCACGCGGACAGCACGCTGTGGTTGGTGGTGGCAGTGCGAGCTTCCGCGGTGCTTCCAGAATTCGAGTCGCGGCAACGCCGCTCCGACTTATAGTGCCGCGCGAGGGTGATGAATCGATACCTCAACCCCTCCTATAGCAGCTCTACTCCCAACCGCCTCCTAGATCCAGCACCAACTCTATCCCGAACTCAAACTTCTAACCCCAACTCTATCCCTAACCCCAACTCTATCAATAACCCGACTCCTAAACTCCAACTCTATCCCTAACCCCACTCCTAACCCCAACTCTATCCCTAACCCCACTCCTAACCCCAACTCTATCCTTAACCCCACTCCTAACCCCAACTTTATCCTTAACCCCAACTCGATCCTTAACCCCACTCCTAACCCCAACTCTATCCTTAACCCCACTCCTAACCACAACTCTATCCCTAACCCCAACTCGATCCTTAACCCCACTCCTAACCACAACTCTATCCCCAACCCTACTCCTAACCCCAACTCTACCCCTACTCCTAAACCCCAACTCTATCCCTAACCCTACTCCTAACAAAAACTATAGCCTTAATCCCAATCTTCACCCCAACTCTACCCCTAACCGTACTCCGAACCCCAACTTTACCCCTAACCCTACTCCTAACCCCAACTATATACATAACGCTAACCCCAACTCTAACCCTAACCCGAACCCCAACTCAATCTGTAACCTTACTCCTAATCTCAGCTCTATTCCGAATCTCAAAACATAATAATTTACCCATTATAGATCCAATTCATCGTCACCATCATCCAATTAATTGCACATTCATCATTATCATCATGATATTGATTTATTTTCCAATCAACCTGACAATTTTCATCATTATACATTCGTCCATCTATAGTCAATGCATTCCATCATCAGCTTAATTATAATCCTCATCATCGTCGGCACATCATCAGCACATCATCAGCACATCATCGTCAGCAGCCTGAAACTGTTACGCTCAATGTCGCATCATCATCATAATCATCATCTTCGTCGTCATCATCATTAGCAGCTCCCGCTTGCCACACTCCGGATGCGCACATTGAGGCGAAGCAGCATAAATACAAAACCTGCGCCAAGCCAAAGCACGTTGCGAAAACCAACCGCCAAGTCGCGCGGCCCACACCACGTGGATGAAAAAGTGTTTCACCAACATAAATTTTGTGTCGCTAGCAGCGGTATAGCGACCACTTTACCTTTAGGGGAAGTCAGCGGAACCCTCCCACGGAGAGAGAGGGGACGCTTAGTTTTGCTGAGTTATTTATTTTTTAGTTCGGCTTTTTTTTATTAAATGCATCATCATTATTGCTTCCTTATCGCTCTTCTATCGCTGCTACTACTGCTGCCACGGTTCCTGTTCCCGTGATCTTCACTCCTTGAGTCCTCCACTCGTGCCAAGGACTCGGCCTCTGCCAGACTCCGACTGTTTCATCTCAACCACCAACACCACCACCACACTGCGGGTCAAAACAACTCACTCACCACCCACTCATCGATTTGCGCACTTCCTCACTCACTCGTTCATTCACCACCCACTCAGGAACAGCACTACGCCCAGCCGCCTTTGTCTCGCTCGTGGCGAGGTTTACACATTGCAACGAATACTCATGTTAGGCTGAGCCGACCTAGGGGAAGCCCGGGTCCGGTTCAGACAATCGTCACCGTTGTTGGTCGTGAGCGGGAATTTAACTCTGGTCACGGAGTTAGTAGTGCAGTGCGCTAACCACCACACTGCCACAGTGCTCGCACTCTCTCACAAACTCACTCTCGCAGTCACATTCTGCAGAACAGGGTGAGAATATACAACCCCCCCCCCCACACACAGCGAAGGTATCTGGGACCCCAGGTACCTTCTTGCTGTGGGACAATGCCACTTGCTCACGTTTGCAAGTGGAGTCTCGAACGCGCGCCTTCCGATCGCCCCAGTGGCATCTTGCCAGCAGCATACTTCGCTGGTGACCTCGCTGTGCACGCCAAGGTCACACGGTGATACCAATACACTTGCCAGCGGACTTCCACCATGCAGATGGAGCGTTGTATCGTTACATTGCAGGATTGTGAGGGATTTCGATGGCTTGTGAGTAATATGCAGTACAAATAAAACATATTCCTGTGTAACCATCACCGGCTGTTGGGGCGAGCACCTATGAGGGAGTGGTGTGGCCAGAACCACGCCCGGTCGCCTTTGTATCTCCATGGCTAGGGGTGTTGATTACACACCACACAGGGGTACTCGTTTTAGGCTGATTTTATCCAGGACCGGCACAAACATTCGCCACTGATTTTGGCCGTGAGTGACCAAATCGAATTCGGCACGCCCCTATTCGTAGCGCGGTAGCGATTAATCACTGCGCCGCCGCTTACACACGGAATACAGCAAAGCGGAAAGCGCAATCCCTGCGCGACGGAGCGATCACCCTTGACGGTTCACAATACGCCCGGAACACGGGAATCCCCTTTACGCCGAGAAAGGTCGCGCGCCGCACGTCATCCCCCGAGGTCAACGCCGCGTCATCACGGCCACGCGGCGCTCGCTACCCAGTCGGGCGTCCAGAATGACACATCTTCCTCCTCCTTTCAGACCCCAACATCCACTGCACACCTGCTGGCTTTGACATTTTTTCCACCTCGAAGACACTGCTGTATTCGTTGAGTCTTTCAGTAAAGTCACGTAGATGGATTCAAAGAAAATAACAAAAAATAAAAAACAAAAAACTACGACGTCTCGATCGCAACACAAGCGGTCGTCATGTAACCATCTACAGCGTAAAAACGTCAGCGGGCCGATGGACACAGCTCCTTTGTACGTGGGAAATTAATCAAAAACAATCCAGAGTAGTCGTGCGATTGTAGCCATGCACACCGCACTATGGACCGCACGTAAAGCCCATGTAGACTCATAGAGACTCATGGAGATACTGTACGTAGAGACCCGTTCGAGATACATCCAGAAATAAATTAAATTCGGAAGCCACAGGAGTGCAACTGTGGCCATGCACCCCACACTATGGACCTTACAGTAACCCACTGTGGTCTGCGCTCCTTCAACGGAGGAGGAACAGCAAAACGACACCAGCTCTCTATCAGCTGAAGTCTTAGCCAGCAGACCTCAACATTGGCATGTAGCTCTTGAACATTTTGCCCCTGCTGCTGCTGCTGACATTCCCAGGAACATAACTCGACCCTCCTCTAAGCATCCAGCACTTTCACCGCCCGGCTGGCTCTTCTAAACCTCCAAGTTGCTTGCCCCCTATCTTGGCACGGAATTCCAAGCCTGCGGTCTACGGACGCCTGAGCCGAAAGTCAAAGCGATCACTTCCTGCTTGGCTCAGATCAGCATCGATGCATCGGTTGCTCATCTCTCGTTTACAGCCCTGCTGAGCCAGCTTCTATGGCGGTGGCGGGTATATCGAGAGGAGGACCTCTGACAAAGTGCTGTATGAGATTGTTATGGTGTATGGTTGGGGCCACTGGGGTGTGTTTAGCGAACGTGATTAAACAAACAGGGAGAAAATGCGACGAGCCACGGCTGAGAGGTGTGGAGATTGCGTAACTTTCGTTGAAAGTAGTGGCTGAGCACAGGTCAAAAAGCCCAAAACGTCAAGCGGCCAGCAACAGATGGTACTATCATGTCAGCACTATCGCAGTTGTAATATATCGGAGTTAACGCGTGTGTTGAGTTCAGCAAGGTTGTTGCGGGATGATGATGGGAGCAGGGGATTCCAGAGTGGACCAGTGCGTGGGAAGAAGCAGAGGGAAAGGTGAGGTGACCTGCGGTGTGGTGAGTGGGTGAAACAAAACAGTCAGTGTCTAATAGAACCGAGTCCTCAACACGGGCGGAGGTTACAATGAGTGCAGTTCACGGGAACACTGGCAAAAATGCTTGCGATAGATAAGTGACAAGGAGGCGAGTGAGTGGAGTGACTCAGTGAGTGCTGGATCATCAGTCACCCCGACTGTTTTACTTTACATTCCATCTCATCTACAAGGAGGTCTCACGATAAGGCGATCAGATGCATGTCCATGCTCACGATAAGGCAATCGGGTACATGTCCAGCTAAACAACCTTGGATGCAATCCAATTGTCTTCAGTTGAATGTTGACGAGACGAAGTTGTTGTTTGTTGGGTCCCCACACCAACTTTCCCAGACCGGTTCGGTCGTTCTGACAATCGATGGCCACAATATCGGTGCTGCTACTGCAGCTGTTCTCAGTCTTGGCATTGTCATTGATGCCTCGGTCACCTTTGAAGTGCACATTAACAACGTCACTAAGGATTAGTTTTTTTCATCTTAGATATGTAGCTAGGCTGCGCCCCATCCTTTCACTGTCGGACACTGAGCAACTGGTCTATGCGTTCGTGTTCTCTCATATTGACTTTTGTAGTTTACTGTTTGCTGGGATCCTCCCTTACGCTGTTAAGTTGCCTCCGGGGCGTGCAGAATGCACCTGCCAGAAATCTCTCGCTTGGACGCGTGGCCCCTGTGCTGGCATTTCTCCACTGGCTGCTGGTCCGGTTTCGAGTCAAGTTCAAGATTCTTCTTCTCCACCTCCTCCTCCTCACCTGCAAGGCTCTCTCGATTGTGCTGCTCCCTCACATACACAGGACCTGCTCCTTCGCCTACATGTTCCAACAAAGAGCACTTGGGTCTACTGAGTCTGGCCCACTGTTGTGTGTGCCGAGGTTGCTTCTCCGTACAATGATGGGCAACTGGGTCTCTTCTGCATGTATGTGTGTTGTACAGTTGCGTAACACGGTTGTGTAACACTGTGGAAGCTACCTGGTCTGTCGCTCGACATGAAGCTTCAGGTCTTCTCGGCCACAGTCAGGCCTGGACAAAGATTTATCAGTGAACTCCTCCGGCAGGCAAGGCTGCTTTGGCTGGGTCATGTAGCCCGCAGGCCCAACCACCGCATGCCTAAAGAGCTTTTGTTCGGCCGAATAGAGGGGGCTAAACGGGCATGGCACGGGCTAGAGAAGAGATGGAGTGATGTACAGGAGGATGTGGAGCTGAGTGGACTTTCCGATGACTGGTACCAGCGGTGTCAAGATCGGCCTCTTTAAGGGAGGCTCGTGAAAGTTGCTATTGGGCAGTTTGAGGCAATCGTCTTCCAGCAACAACGGAGTGCAGACGAGCGATGCTCACAACAACGAGCGGAGCGCCGGGTGGCTAAAGCACAGGAAATTGGCGCAATAGGGGGCACAGGTGGTGCATTGACCAGTCATCAGAACAAAGCGCATCCATTCACTTTTCATCGGAAAACTGTTGCGGCTCTGTATTCGACACGACCCCCACCCTACCAACGAGTGTGGGCGACGCGTGGGCTAGCACGGTGTCCTGCTGTATGAAAGACATGTCCAACTTTACATTGAGGACCTGAATGAACGGTTCCTGGTCATTGGACACCCGAGTCTGGGCCACCATTAACGTCAACCTATGAATAACTTTGTTTGAGGGTCCTAGAAGGATTCCACCCGCAGTCGCCTCCTGGTCAAGCGGCTTCCGCAATCATAAGGGAACCAATATTTGCGCGCCGGGGGGAATCTTTACGGTCTCACTCGCAAGCGCTTGTACAGTAGCATTGGCCATGTGCAATCGAGTGGGAGAAAGAAAAAAGGCCATGCGGCGGCTCAATGACAACTCGAGACAACCTTTGTCTATTGCAATTTTCAGGAGCATCTTCCCCAGGAAGTCCGTCTCGAGCAAGCAAGGAACAGCAAGGGACGTTGATACAAGAACTGGTCCCATCAATTTGATATCTCCAATACACACCTCTGCCGTTATCTGTCCAATGATGCCCAATGAGCCGCCGTTTGCGGCAAAGCACGGAACCCCGACGGGACATAGGGTATGACATTTACGGGGCAGAATGTTAAAAATCAACTCGGAAATTCTAGTCACGGACGCACCGGTCTCGACGAGCATTTTAATTTCAACCCCCTCTATCATTCCGATAACAGCGGATGAAACCGCGGCCGCAAGCAAAGACTCTATGGGCCAACTCCGACCACTGACCCGGTTGGAGTGGCCAGCCAGCCCGAGCAAAATCCGCACCCTCATGCTCCACCACATACGATTGGAATGAAAACCATCAGAACGCGATGATTGAGGTGGATTCAAGGGCCGAGTGTGTGGTGTGTCGCGACTCGCCTTGGGATATAGTGGAGTTGAGGACGGTCGGGCGGATTACGGCGGTGGTCCGGGGAGGCATCATCGCGGCACGTAGCAACCCGACGAGACGTGTCCCAGCAGGCCGCAGTTGTAGCACACGATGGGCCCGCTCCCAGGACGAGGAAAGATCTTCCGCCGTCGATGTTGTTCATCCCGTCGCACCATGCTGTCCCCCCGCCAGCCTCCGCCTTGGGCCGAAGGACGGGCTCCGCGTCTTCAGGTGTATCATGCGTCTCAAGAGGCGTGGTACACGCTGCCAACTTCTTATGTCATTTCAAAAGCAGGTGCGCCTGAATGCACCTTGCAACTTTCAGAGAAGATAAATCATCTTCCTCCATGGCTGGCAGGACGATCTTGAGATCCTTCGCCAGCGTCAGAAATCTTTCGATGGACCAGCGAGTTGACTCCATCATGGTCCATCTTTGGGAAGGCAGCCTTTGCTAGCGCGAACAGTGCGCTGCGGAAGGCGAGGGGCGTCTCGACCTCTCCCCTCCTCCGCGCAGCAAACTTATGGTGAAAATTTGATGGTGGGTCGTAAATTGCCACCATTTAGGCAACGGCTTGATGATGCGTGGTCCTTTCTGACGGCAGGATGGTGCAAACCGCCGCCAAGGCGTTGTCATCCTGCGCGGCGGGTAGCGCTCTCAGCGCCTCTGCCTCTGTCCATCCCGCCAAGTCACAGTTTGTTTGGAAACGGCACCTGAAGGCCACCCAGTCGCCTCCCGTGGCTGAAAATTCTTTAACAAACGGTAGACATCACCTAAGGGATGGAATCTCGACAGGCACACTCGGCGGACGTTCAGAATTAGCGGGCTCTCCGTCCCGCTCCACGAACAAAATGGTGGCTGCGTGTGTGGGCTGCGCCATGGAGCTTTCCCGGTGGTGGAAAACAGCGACGGAAGACTCGACCCGCGCAGCTCTGGTGCTCTCTCCTCCACCGCTGGCTCTCCACGGCCGGTCGAGTTCAGTGACCACTGTGGCCACGGTCTTAAGGTGTTCAGCGAGGCGGGCGCGGAATGTACAGTGCTCTCTCCCTGCCGGCGGTGAGCTGTCGCGAAGATGGTCGTCACGTTGCTCCGCCAGCGGCGTCTCACTCCCTTTTTCTAGGGTCGCCATCCCCGGGGCTGTCTGGGGAATAACAACTTCGTCGTCCTCATCGTCCGACAATGTCCTGATATGTAGTCAGTGTCACTTAAGCATAACCTAACTCGGCCTATCTTCTTGACAAAAGAACGTTTGGCCACTTTTGATGCCAGTTGTAATGGGTTCAACTGAGTCACAGACGTAGATATTGGAGGCAACGCATTTTATTTAGTTCCAACACACGGAGTAACTTCCCCTTAACAGAATAACAACCTAAGGTGGAGACCACCTGGTTCACTACACTAGTTACTACGTAACTGTTACTGCAGACCCAGGACCAATAACATCTGCCCCGGTTGACGTGTTGGAATACTTGTTGAACGGAGATTGTAGACGAAGGGTTTCTTTCCGGGGATGAACAACCCTGCTCCCTCTCGGGACTCGGCCTATATTCTCTGTGGCGTGGCCGGCTCCGTCCTTGGCCACGTCCACCTTCCAGAACTCTCGGGAAGGATCTGGGTCCCAATCACGTGACCCCCCTAGCCCCCTCTTGGGGCCCCTCTGTCAACGTGTCCTCCCAGGTCAACCAGAGTGCCATGGCCTCACACAACCTTACCCTTCGGTCGCCACCCACACACCCTGTCCTGTAGGGCCGGCACTGCACTTACAGCCTGGTGCCATCCAGCGCTATTATCCAGCGCACACCATGCCCCTCTAGGCCCGGTACTACACCTACGACATGGTGGTATCCAGCGATGTCACTGCATATTTACGCAATTTAACCCAAAAAATACTTTAATATGGATTATGTTGGTCGCGAAAGCCTAAGTTTTAATGAGAGATTATTCTTCGCCACTGATATCAGCCGTGACCGGGCATCGAACCCAGATTGATGGGTTCAAAGCGCCCGCGCTGACTCGGATTGGCACCTTTCCGGCAATTGGCGTTTGTAGTCAGGTGGCAGGAATTGATTTGTACCAAGATCTGGTGATATCGCATTGAACTTTAGTACGGCATACTGCGCATTCCTGATAGACCCAGGTTGTTGTTAGTCGTCCCCGGGAATCGAACACAGGTTGCAGTGTTCATAGCGCAACGCGCTAACCACTACGCCACTGCTCACCAACGCCGCGCATGCATTCTTTAGAGTTATATTTTGGAATCGATGTTCAATCTGAAAAGTCTGAGTTGAGTCTCTCCTTGATTAGCGTTGATTGCACTTTAAGTGTTCATTTATATAACAGACTTTGTAGAAACTCGGTGCAGATGGAACCAGGTGAATTTTCCTAAGGGTTTCGGGTGTGCGTAGGGGATGTGGGTTCCGCGTGTGCAGCCGTGATATGAGAAAACTTCCCACATCACTACACAAACAGCGATACAAACGCAGCGACACACACACACAACAATACAAAGCAAAGACAAAGATCCCTCCCTTATAGCCTCATCAGACTGTTGTCGCAAGTGCTGACGTTTATAAACCACACCATTTAAGGCCGAGTCGATCTAGGGGATGCCCAGGACCGGTTCACTATACACTGCCTGATCTCATTATTCTGACTGGACGATTTGGGAGGGGGGGTTGATAAATTATATATTTTTTATCAACTGCTGCGCCGTGAGATGGAATCTGACCAGCGACCTCTTCTCGTCCCCCTTTATTTCCCCCCACCTGCACCAGAGACAGATCTAGAAACCTGCCAGTGGCGGGGGGGAGGCTGTAGTCACGGTATTTCAACGTTTGAAAAGGAGCCCGACAAAAAACACGCAACACGTGTCTCGCGTTTTTATCTTTCGCACGAATAGAATATCGCCCCCCCCTTTCCCGTGGATTCACCACTGCCCCCCACGGTACCAGTCCCTCGCCCTCCCCCCCCCTTCCTCCCGTGCGACATCCCGGTGCTGGCCGGGCGAGTGTTTGTGGCCGTGCCGAGGAGCGACGCCCCCTGGGCTTCGCACCTCTCGTGTGCCCCTCGCCCTCGCTGCCTGATGTGGCGAGCGACCGCACGCCGCCGCCTCCACCGCCGTTTTCCTTCTCCGTGCATTATCTCCACCCAACATCCGCGCCTGGAGATTGCTATCGCCGTCAGCTGCCTCCCCGCGTCTTTCACTTGCATGCCACTCATCAGCACCGATCGGCCGTCGCGAGAACGCTCCGCCCGTGCGCAGAGCCCTTGCTTGAAATCGCCAGCGGCGTCACCGGCGGTGGCCGACATTCATTGGCGTTTGATTATATTATTTATCATCGTTCCATTTATGAGTCATTCGCAGTCGGCAGTCGCTTTCGTGATATGATCTGTCCTTGTCATTATCGTCATCATCATCATCGCTTATCTGGCCGGGTGGCTCAGTGGTGGAGCCGCTGGCTCAGTGGTGGAGCCGCTGGCTCGGAAGGTTGCAACTTCAAAGTCTGCTTGGACGGGATGACTCGGGCCCATCATTCTTGCCTGCGGGGTCGATCAAATAAGTGCCACTTTGTGGGATAGACTCGCCCCCGCCATAGAAATGTGAAACTTCTTACCACAGGTTCTGCGGTGCTGTGAAAGGGAGATGAGCACCAATGCCTCAATAAATGTTTGAGCCAGAATTCACTTTGGCTTTTTTGTCATCTAGTGGTAGTACCTTACGCCGAGCCAAACAACATTGCATTAAGCGCTGGATATACAAAGGAATTCGCCCATAATCTCACGCAGAGACCCGCAGACACATGCAGACCCATGGACTCAAATAGACTCGAAAGGAGCCGAATTAAACATTTTTGTACATTCCAGTAGAGTTGGACCCTTCTGAAAATGCGTCTTGTGGCTCGTGTGGAGGCTTCAGTCGATAGACGATGGTGCTGGGAATGGATTTTTGATGGTTTCATCTGCCTAATGTCTTGCAGGTGCCTCCCCTATGTTGACTCAGCCTTAAATTAGTGCTGAACTACACTTGGGGAGACAAAGGCGGCCAGGTGTGTTGCTTGCCTTACCACCCCTTTATAGGTGTGCTGTGCCGGTCTTCGTAGGTGCTCGTTAAGAGCACTTGCCCCAACAGTCTATTCAGGCTGTACGGAGATCTTAGTCTTTGTTCGGGTTGTGTTAGTGTTGGGGGTTGTGTTGGTGTTGTGTGTGTTGGGGGTTGTGTTTGTGATGGGGTTGTGTGTGTTGGGGGCTATGAATATTGGGGGTTGTGTTGGTGTAGGGGTTGTGTGTGTTGGGGGTTGTGTTGGTGTAGGGGTTGTGTGTGTTGGGGGTTGTGTCGGTGTAGGGGTTGTGTGTGTTGGGGGTTGCGTGAAGGACGCTACTGGGCAGTTGGAGGCAGTCGCCCTCCAACAACAACGGAGGGCGGAGGAGCGACGCTCACAACAACGAGCGGAGCGCCGGGTGGCTAAAGCACAGCAAGTTGGCACAGTAGGGGGCACAGGTGGTGCATCAGCCAGTCATCTCGGTCATCTCGGTCAGTCGACCCGTGGCACCTGGGTCTGCCCCGTGACCTCCTGCCAGCGGGCGTTCGACACTTCACTTGGCCTCAGGGTGCACATGGCCTGGCACAAGCGTCGTGGTGACGTCACCGCCACTTAGTGGCGAATGGCGGTTGTTGTGTGTTGGGGGTTGTGTTGGTGTAGGGGTTGTGTGTGTTGGGGGTTGTGTTGGTGTTGGGGGTTGTGTTTGTGATGGGGTTGTGTGTGTTGGGGGGTTGTGTCGGTGTAGGGGTTGTGTGTGTTGGGGGTTGTGTTGGTAATGGGTTGTGTGTGTTGGGGGTTGTGTTGGTGATGGGTTGTGTGTGTTGGGGGTTGTGTTGGTGATGGGGTTGTGTTGGTGATGGGGTTGTGTTGGTGTAGGGGTTGTGTGTGTTGGGGGTTGTGTTGGTGTAGGGGTTGTGTGTGTTGGGGGTTGTGTTGGTGTAGGGGTTGTGTTGGTGATGGGTTGTGTGTGTTGGGGGTTGTGTTGGTGTAGGGGTTGTGTGTGTTGGGGGTTGTGTTGGTGTAGGGGTTGTGTGTGTTGGGGGTTGTGTCGGTGTAGGGGTTGTGTTGGTGATGGCTTGTGTGTGTTGGGGGTTGTGTTGGTGTAGGGGTTGTGTTTGTGATGGGGTTGTGTGTGTTGGGGGCTATGAGTGTTGGGGGATTGTGTCGGTGTAGGGGTTGTGTGTGTTGGGGGTTGTGTTGGTGATGGGTTGTGTGTGTTGGGGGTTGTGTTGGTGGAGGGGTTGTGTGTGTTGGGGGTTGTGTTGGTGTAGGGGTTGTGTGTGTTGGGGGTTGTGTTGGTGTAGGGGTTGTGTGTGTTGGGGGTTGTGTTTGTGATGGGGTTGTGTGTGTTGGGGGCTGTGTTGGTGTAGAGGATGTGTGTGTTGGGGGTTGTGTTGGTGATGGGGTTGTGTGTGTTGGGGGCTATGAGTGTTGGGGGCTGTGTTGGTGTAGGGGTTGTGTGTGTTGGGGGTTGTGTTGGTGTAGGGGTTGTGTGTGTTGGGGGCTGTGTTGGTGTAGGGGTTGTGTGTGTAGGGGGAGCGGTAGTGTAGCGGTTAGCGCGCTGCGTTATAAACTCGGCGACCCGAGTTCGATACCTGCTCACGGCCAATACAAGTGACGATTATTTGAACCGTCCCGGGCCTCTCCTAGGTCGACTCAGCCTCAAATGAGTACCTGGTGACGCGGTGTGTAGTAAACATCGCCACTGGGAGTCAAAGGCAGTCGGGCGTGGTATTGGCCACTTGCCCCCACAGTCTGTTAAGGCTATACGGGGGATCTTTGTCTTTGTTGGTGTGGGGGTTGTGTTGGTGTGGGTGTTGTGTTGGAGTGGGGGTTGTGTTGGAGTGCTGGTGTCGGGGTTGTGTTGGAGTTGTGTCGTGGGGGTTGAGCAGCGGGGGATCTGGTGGAGCCCCCCACCTCGTGGTGATGGTGGTGGTGGTCGTGGTTGATGCGCGGGGCTGTGGTCGGGCCCCGGGCCCTTGAGGCGCCTCTTATCAGCGGCCGACAGCGCAAGCGTGGCGCAAGCGGGGGGTGATGGCCTCCCGATACCCAGAGGGTGGGGGGGGGGCTCTACACATGGTGGTGGTGGTTATGTTTGAGTGGTGGTGGTGATGATGTTTGAGTGGTGGTGGTGATGACTAAAGGCTGGTAGTTGAAGTGATGATGTTTGGTCATTGGGAATATGATGACGTGTCTTGACGACAATGAACACGCCGATGATGATGATGACGATGATGGTGTTGTTGCTCAGGAAGATGATGATGATGGTGGCATTGGTTATGCTGCTCATGCTCTCGAGATAAAATGTTAATGTCCGGCATTACCACGCCGCGGTTACCAAACTGCGGTTGTGTCACAGTTGGGTTGGTGAGCACCACTCACCGCTGCTCACCACCGCTCACCACCCCCTACCGCCCCCCCCCCTAGGGGGCCACTGTCATAACAAAGTTATTCACAAAGACAACGAATGACCTCCTGCTGAGGCTGCGTTGGGGCGACCACAACGACGATGTGGCCACATGTGCATTACCTTTGAGCTGGTGGTCTGGACAAGGCTGAAAGCTTATACTAATGCAATTTCTGCACGCGTGCGTGTTAAATCGTCGGGACACGTGGCCGAGGGATGTTGTTACACAGCGTATCGAGTCGTCGCAGGAACGGAGATGCCGCTTATTGCAGAGCTTCACGTTTCGAATGCAGCGGGTGCCCTGGTTAATGCTGCGGTGTTAATGCTGCGGTGTTCACCGTCAAAATACGATGACGCGCCGTCAGCCTCGCAGTGGACCTTAAAGATCCCGTGACATGTATGTTACTGTATTGACAACTTTTTTCGCACCGTACGTAGCCAACCGTGCTAATCGGAGGTGTGGGGAATGCTGCGTTGGGACGGCCACATTGTAGCAAGAGTAGCGGCCGTCGCGTGCCCAACGACGCGGTCCATGTTTGCTAAATATCAACACAATTACACTGAAAATTGCTCAATTGGAAATCTACACAGCAATCATCGCCCATGCCCTCCCCATCGTGACAACTTGGCAGGACCCTCCTGGAAAAAAAGAGTCATGGGACTCGGTGAGGCTTTCCTGCCGGGTAAACACGCGCGGGAGTAACTGCTCGGCCACACCATCAGCGTCTTCAGACTCTCGTTTTCACCATACCGCACCGAGCACACTCTGTGTAATGCTGCGTTGCACAAGTTTATCTTGATATGAGGATTGCGTTGGATCGATAATTCGTGTGTCTGTGTGCCTACGTGTGTCTGCGTGTGTCCGTGTGTGACTGATAGTGTAGCGGTTAGTACACTACGAACCCGTCGACCCGAGTTCAACACCAGTCACGATTATCTTAACTGGTCGTGGGCCTCCTCTAGCTCGACTCAGCTTCAAATGAGCACCTGGTGCAGTGTGTAAAAATCTTCGCCACTGGGGAGACAAAGGCGGCCGGGCGTGGTGTTGGCCACCCAGCCCCGAGTGTGCCGACCCGGCCTTCATAGGCGTTCGCTAACAGCACTTGCCCCAACAGTTTGCTACAGACTATGCGGGAGATCTTTGTCTTTGTGTGTGACTGCGTGTATTTGTGTGCGTCGTAGCGGAGCGGTGCTCTCCGAACCGGCCACCAGAATTCGATTCCCGCTCACGACCAACCCCAGTGACGATTATTGGAACCGGTCCAGTGTGTAATCAACGTCAGCATGCTCTGCCTGGCTAGTTTGTTAGATTCCCCACCTCGCCGCCCATGGGTATTCTGTGCTGCGTGCTGGAGAGTTTCGCGTCAAACGAGGACCCATAATCGCCTGGCAGTTCGCCAGCATTGGTTCACGCGAGCCTAACACTGCGGACGGGGCACTCCATTTCGACACCGGTGCAGTGCTTTCCTTGTGTTGAGCTCACGGTGCTGAAAATAAAATAACGCACAGAAGGCCGCGTAGCTGATGGGATGCAATTTTTGGAGTGGTAGGAGGAGGAAAGGCGATCGGGAATTTTGTCGCACCAGAGTCCTCGTGTTCACTGCACCACGTCACGTGCTCCGGGAGGCAGCCAGTCGCATCCTTATCACTCTTCTATCGCTACTCGTGTCATGGTTCCTGTTCCCGTGAACTTTGCTCGTCGAATCCTCCTCCCGTGTCGAGGACTCGGCCTCTATCAGACTTCTACTGTTTCATCTCAACCACCACAACATCGAGTCCAACCACCACCACACTGCGGGTCACGGCAACTCACACATCCACTCACTCCTCTACTCGATTCACTCACCCTCTCATCCACCCACTCACCACACTGCAGGTCATTTCACTTAAATTTCTGTTTCTTTCCCCACACACTCCTCCACTGTGGAATCCCCTCCTCCTATTACCATCATCATCACCATCGTCTCTTTCCCTAAGCTCACGTAAGTTATAATAACCTTGCGCAATTCAAGAAATGTGTCAACTCTTATCTATTTCAACTTTATGGTGCTGTTTGTTTCTGGCCGCTTGACATTTATGGTCGTTGGGCCTTTGCGCAGCAACTGTTAAAATAAAAATGCAAAATCTCCTCCGTCTTCAAAGGCACACAGCCGTTGCACGACATCGCGTAATGATGTCAGCAGTGGTGCAATGCGAAACTGCCATGGTGTCGTAACGACCAGCCACGGCTGCTGCTGATGGCATCTGCACTTTCTCAAATCCTTATCTCTTGAGCAACGATTGGCTGGACATCTCTCTCTCTCGAGCTGCCTCCTCCGATCCACATAACATCGCAGATACGATCCCACTACTTTGGGAGGCCTTCGTCCAGCAGTGGATTGAGGGTTGTGATGATGATGATGAGATGTGTATTGTTTCAAGTTTATGTTGGTGTGGCTTGGTGAGCGGCCTTATGGGTCACCAACGATGACAAAAGCTAAATCATAAAACAAAGCACAAAAAGCAAACAAATTAACATCGGAGAATGAACAACCGCATTAACCGGGATTGGCGTGGAGGAGGCCGTGATGGCGGGGAGGAGGCCGTGATGGCGGGGAGGAGGCCGTGATGGCGGGGAGGAGATTGTGATGGTGTGGAGGAGGCCTTGATGGCGGGGAGGAGGCCGTGATACACTCACTCATCTTACACTGACTCGCACATCATACACTGGCTTACTCATCATACGCTGACTCATTCACACATCATACATACACTCACTCACACTACCACTGACTCACTCACACATCATACACTGACTCACTCATCATACACTGACTCACTCATCATACACTCCCTCATAATATGCTGACTCACTCACACATCATACACTCACTCACACTACCACTGACTCACACATCATACGCTGACTCACACATCATACACTCACTCACACTACCACTAACTCACTCACACATCATACACTGGGAGTGTCATGCTGCCAGCTATGGCTGCAAGTTTGGTCGTACATGCTATGTATATCGTTTATTGTTACATTTGAATCACAGTTCCTATGATTACTGTTGTTACATTGTTTTTATAGCTTATTTTGTTGATTTCAAAAACATATGGTTAAGCCATGTTTCTTGCGGAAGTGCGGAGTTGGCCTGATAACTTTAATCTAAATTGTCTTATGGTTGTTATTGTTTGACTTGCATCACACTGGGATTTTTGCACACAGCGTTGTAATACGGTGTTTTTTTTCTGGAAGATTTGCTGGTTTATCCAGGATGTTTCTGTTGCACATCATCGCTTTAAGATGTTCTCTGTTTATATTTTGTTTGTTGCGGTTGCACCCGACTCAAGAACCGCATGGCTCACATTCTATACCTAATAAATGAAACTTGAAACAGATGAAGCTGCAATTAGTCCACAAACAAAGTCTATTTCAAATACAGAAATGCATTTCCTGTAACAACAAAAACATAAGCTCGGACAAATAACTTTTTTGAAACCGCCCATGGTAAAATAAAGTTACAGAATCGTGAGCGTAGATTGATGTTGATTGTGGCGCCTGCATGTGACGAGCAGGGGACGCGCGGTCATAGGCGCGGGGGTTGGGGGGCTCTGTGCGTGTGGGGGCCGGATGGGGGGCTACGTTCCGGGGGGGGGGGGGGCACGGATCACATTGGCTGTGCTCGCTGGGTTTGTGTTGTCGTGTTGATCGTCGTCGTGGTGACCCAGGTCGCTCTGCCCAATGAGTCTCATTCTGCCCTCTGGATGTCTCCCCCGGTCACACCAAACTTCATCGACGACCATTGGTCAATCCACTGCTCGATGAAGGCCTCCCCAAACCGCCACCGCTCACGATCCTGCGATGTAACGATCCACCCAGGAGCCTGCGCTAGACTCCACGATCCGATTTCATCACTCCATCTCCTCTCGGAACTCTATCCGTTCCTTGCCTGCCGCTCCGTTATGAGTCTCGACCATCGGCCAGAGCCATCCCTTTTGTCCGCAACGCGTCCTCCTGCCCAAGCCCAACTCACTCCCCGTCACAGTGTGGGCGATGCCACGAGCCTGCGTGTGTTCTCTCATGTACGTGCCCCTCTCTCTTCCTCTCAATGTAATTCCAAGTGCGCATCTCTCCACACTTCTTTGCTTGACCGCGGTGTTCCTGCTCCTTGCGTCACAGCCAACACCTACGGTAACAACGCCTCTTCGTTCTGTTGGCGCGGAGCGGTAGCGCAGTGGTTAGTGTACCATCCTATGAACCCGCCGAGCCCAGTTCGATTTTCCGCCCATGGCCAACATAATTTTCTGAACCGGCTTTGTACCTCCCCTAGGTCAACTCAGCCTTAAATTAGTATTCGGTGGGGTGTACATAAGCATCAAAATCCGAGAGACAAAGATGGCTCGATCATGACTCTTACCACACTACCCCTACATAGCAGTGACGTGCGGTGAGGTCAATGGCTGGGGAGGCACTGGCTCGTGCCAGATTCACACACTGAGGGGGGCGTGGCCTCACGGCGGGGGGCGTGGCCTCACCGAGGGGGTCCTACCTTCACTGAGGGGGCGTGTTAGACACATCCTCCTCAGTGAGGCAGATGTGATAGCTGCCTCCCCTGGTGTTTTTTCATTGCAGTTTCATGACGAGACCAGCGAGCCTAAATATCTTTATACACATACGTGAAAGAAGTTACCTGGAGTATGTAAGGCGAGGACATGCAATGAAGGGGTCTACAAACATTACATTGGTGACATACTGAGATAGAAACAGGCACGTGCTTATTGCCCGCGCTCCATCCAGTTACTGAGGGGTTGCGCAATCAGAGGGGAGGCTGAGCTCGTCGCTGCCTCACCTCTCGTCTCTTCCTGCATTTGCAGTGGAGCTCCGCAAATTTGGCGATTTTGACTACAATTTTTTTTGCAATCGTACAGAAATTACATTTATAACTCAGATCAGCGGAAAAATCTTAATATTTATTTTATTTTTTTTAGTTTTCGTAACAGCTGTTTTCATTGGAGTATGACAGGTGAGGCTCTGCCTCCCCTGCCTCCCCTGACCGCACGTTCCTGCTTCATAGGGGCACTGTTCCGGTATTCATGGGTGCTCGCTCATAGATCGTTCTCCATCATTCTTTGTGGTATACACGGTGGATCTTTGCCTGCGTGTCGCTATATGGTTACAATCTTGACACGCTTGCGTAATCCTTGGCGCGTCTGATCTAATCGGCACCTGTGTGGACACGACGACTGGGAGTTCCGAGGACCCGAGGCTTTAAACAGACTCCGTAGGGAATTGGCCAAATATCTTTGAAGAGAGTCTCCAGACTATGGAATAATCAACGTGGATTGATGCTCAACTCCTGTTAACAGGCCTGCAGACCCAGCATTCAATCCCATTTACAACCACTGTTGACTCCCCCCCCCCCACTGAGTGGTAGATATTTTATTCACCCCAGTGGGAAGGAGGGATGATGATGGGCTGAGTCAACTCACCCAATCATGATTTGAACTTCCACTTTTGAACCACAGAGCAGACACCTGGGCTAGTTTCTAGAATAACAATAAACACAATATTATTATTGTGCACTTAGTTCCTTTAGATCCAAAGGAATAGTTTGATTCCATAATCAAATTGCCAGGTCAAATCGTTCCAGCCTGACTGAATGAGCCATACGATGTTCTCTTTACGGTTTTGGCTGCTTCACTCAGACGGGAGGCGGCGGAGTCCAGGCAGCCACCACTGCCCGCGCCGACGGCGATCATGAATACGCAGCAGCTGTGTGCCGTGGATGACAATGGCTCGCAGCAACATAATGCTGCTATCACATCTACAGTAGGAGCCATGTCGAACAGACAAGAGTCCTTGCCTATAAACATCTGGCAGCTGACCAGAATTCGTTATTTTTGTGCGTCTGTGCACTGGCGGTGCCAGTGGGGGGGGTCGGGTGGCACGTGCCCCCCCACTGATCCGATCGAATCCCTCATTTCGATCGGACCATTGGGGTTTATTAGTAATAAATCGCTATTTTGCGACCCCCACTGCCACTGTGTAGCATATTATTATGTGCCGGGGACTCTATGAGATGATAGGACAATAGTCCGAGTCCATAATTGGCAATAAGTAACGGCAAAGCAGTTATAAGTGATTCACATAATTGTGTGCAGTTGCGTATACAGCACACGACTTCAGCGAGCGCGATGCCAATCACACAACGCGGTTAGAATTCGACCCTCGATCGATGGCTGCGCCATCGCCGCACACGCGTTGAATAAAAAGCAAGGCACAAGTCCTTACTTACTAACAACTCCTCTATCCTATGGGAACCTCATTTGCCAGTAAAAATATGATAATTGGTTCTTTACCCTTCTATCTGGCAACAAAACTGACACCTTTTTACAAGGAGTCATGTTTGCATAGACCGCAATACCTGCAGTCATAATACAAACAAAAGAACATAACTCTGATAATGTGCACTGTCCTTGAAGTTGATTGGTCCACACCCGAGACAGCTTTCCTTAGAGCCTAGTCTCATATGGGTTGGACCAGATGACGCCAAAAGGCGCACAACTCAAGGACAATGCACCATCAGAGTATGAGAGCTCGGGGCAAGCATCTACACTATGGGAACCTCATTTGCCAGTAAAAATATGATAATTGGTTCTTTACCCTTCTATCTGGCAACAAAACTGACACCTTTTTACAAGGAGTCATGTTTGCATAGACCGCAATACCTGCAGTCATAATACAAACAAAAGAACATAACTCTGATAATGTGCACTGTCCTTGAAGTTGATTGGTCCACACCCGAGACAGCTTTCCTTAGAGCCTAGTCTCATATGGGTTGGACCAGATGACGCCAAAAGGCGCACAACTCAAGGACAATGCACCATCAGAGTATGAGAGCTCGGGGCAAGCATCTACACTATGGGAACCTCATTTGCCAGTAAAAATATGATAATTGGTTCTTTACCCTTCTATCTGGCAACAAAACTGACACCTTTTTACAAGGAGTCATGTTTGCATAGACCGCAATACCTGCAGTCATAATACAAACAAAAGAACATAACTCTGATAATGTGCACTGTCCTTGAAGTTGATTGGTCCACACCCGAGACAGCTTTCCTTAGAGCCTAGTCTCATATGGGTTGGACCAGATGACGCCAAAAGGCGCACAACTCAAGGACAATGCACCATCAGAGTATGAGAGCTCGGGGCAAGCATCTACACTATGGGAACCTCATTTGCCAGTAAAAATATGATAATTGGTTCTTTACCCTTCTATCTGGCAACAAAACTGACACCTTTTTACAAGGAGTCATGTTTGCATAGACCGCAATACCTGCAGTCATAATACAAACAAAAGAACATAACTCTGATAATGTGCACTGTCCTTGAAGTTGATTGGTCCACACCCGAGACAGCTTTCCTTAGAGCCTAGTCTCATATGGGTTGGACCAGATGACGCCAAAAGGCGCACAACTCAAGGACAATGCACCATCAGAGTATGAGAGCTCGGGGCAAGCATCTACACTATGGGAACCTCATTTGCCAGTAAAAATATGATAATTGGTTCTTTACCCTTCTATCTGGCAACAAAACTGACACCTTTTTACAAGGAGTCATGTTTGCATAGACCGCAATACCTGCAGTCATAATACAAACAAAAGAACATAACTCTGATAATGTGCACTGTCCTTGAAGTTGATTGGTCCACACCCGAGACAGCTTTCCTTAGAGCCTAGTCTCATATGGGTTGGACCAGATGACGCCAAAAGGCGCACAACTCAAGGACAATGCACCATCAGAGTATGAGAGCTCGGGGCAAGCATCTACACTATGGGAACCTCATTTGCCAGTAAAAATATGATAACTCCTTGTAAAAAGGTGTCAGTTTTGTTGCCAGATAGAAGGGTAAAGAACCAATTATCATATTTTTACTGGCAAATGAGGTTCCCATAGTGTAGATGCTTGCCCCGAGCTCTCATACTCTGATGGTGCATTGTCCTTGAGTTGTGCGCCTTTTGGCGTCATCTGGTCCAACCCATATGAGACTAGGCTCTAAGGAAAGCTGTCTCGGGTGTGGACCAATCAACTTCAAGGACAGTGCACATTATCAGAGTTATGTTCTTTTGTTTGTATTATGACTGCAGGTATTGCGGTCTATGCAAACATGACTCCTTGTAAAAAGGTGTCAGTTTTGTTGCCAGATAGAAGGGTAAAGAACCAATTATCATATTTTTACTGGCAAATGAGGTTCCCATAGTGTAGATGCTTGCCCCGAGCTCTCATACTCTGATGGTGCATTGTCCTTGAGTTGTGCGCCTTTTGGCGTCATCTGGTCCAACCCATATGAGACTAGGCTCTAAGGAAAGCTGTCTCGGGTGTGGACCAATCAACTTCAAGGACAGTGCACATTATCAGAGTTATGTTCTTTTGTTTGTATTATGACTGCAGGTATTGCGGTCTATGCAAACATGACTCCTTGTAAAAAGGTGTCAGTTTTGTTGCCAGATAGAAGGGTAAAGAACCAATTATCATATTTTTACTGGCAAATGAGGTTCCCATAGTGTAGATGCTTGCCCCGAGCTCTCATACTCTGATGGTGCATTGTCCTTGAGTTGTGCGCCTTTTGGCGTCATCTGGTCCAACCCATATGAGACTAGGCTCTAAGGAAAGCTGTCTCGGGTGTGGACCAATCAACTTCAAGGACAGTGCACATTATCAGAGTTATGTTCTTTTGTTTGTATTATGACTGCAGGTATTGCGGTCTATGCAAACATGACTCCTTGTAAAAAGGTGTCAGTTTTGTTGCCAGATAGAAGGGTAAAGAACCAATTATCATATTTTTACTGGCAAATGAGGTTCCCATAGTGTAGATGCTTGCCCCGAGCTCTCATACTCTGATGGTGCATTGTCCTTGAGTTGTGCGCCTTTTGGCGTCATCTGGTCCAACCCATATGAGACTAGGCTCTAAGGAAAGCTGTCTCGGGTGTGGACCAATCAACTTCAAGGACAGTGCACATTATCAGAGTTATGTTCTTTTGTTTGTATTATGACTGCAGGTATTGCGGTCTATGCAAACATGACTCCTTGTAAAAAGGTGTCAGTTTTGTTGCCAGATAGAAGGGTAAAGAACCAATTATCATATTTTTACTGGCAAATGAGGTTCCCATAGTGTAGATGCTTGCCCCGAGCTCTCATACTCTGATGGTGCATTGTCCTTGAGTTGTGCGCCTTTTGGCGTCATCTGGTCCAACCCATATGAGACTAGGCTCTAAGGAAAGCTGTCTCGGGTGTGGACCAATCAACTTCAAGGACAGTGCACATTATCAGAGTTATGTTCTTTTGTTTGTATTATGACTGCAGGTATTGCGGTCTATGCAAACATGACTCCTTGTAAAAAGGTGTCAGTTTTGTTGCCAGATAGAAGGGTAAAGAACCAATTATCATATTTTTACTGGCAAATGAGGTTCCCATAGTGTAGATGCTTGCCCCGAGCTCTCATACTCTGATGGTGCATTGTCCTTGAGTTGTGCGCCTTTTGGCGTCATCTGGTCCAACCCATATGAGACTAGGCTCTAAGGAAAGCTGTCTCGGGTGTGGACCAATCAACTTCAAGGACAGTGCACATTATCAGAGTTATGTTCTTTTGTTTGTATTATGACTGCAGGTATTGCGGTCTATGCAAACATGACTCCTTGTAAAAAGGTGTCAGTTTTGTTGCCAGATAGAAGGGTAAAGAACCAATTATCATATTTTTACTGGCAAATGAGGTTCCCATAGTGTAGATGCTTGCCCCGAGCTCTCATACTCTGATGGTGCATTGTCCTTGAGTTGTGCGCCTTTTGGCGTCATCTGGTCCAACCCATATGAGACTAGGCTCTAAGGAAAGCTGTCTCGGGTGTGGACCAATCAACTTCAAGGACAGTGCACATTATCAGAGTTATGTTCTTTTGTTTGTATTATGACTGCAGGTATTGCGGTCTATGCAAACATGACTCCTTGTAAAAAGGTGTCAGTTTTGTTGCCAGATAGAAGGGTAAAGAACCAATTATCATATTTTTACTGGCAAATGAGGTTCCCATAGTGTAGATGCTTGCCCCGAGCTCTCATACTCTGATGGTGCATTGTCCTTGAGTTGTGCGCCTTTTGGCGTCATCTGGTCCAACCCATATGAGACTAGGCTCTAAGGAAAGCTGTCTCGGGTGTGGACCAATCAACTTCAAGGACAGTGCACATTATCAGAGTTATGTTCTTTTGTTTGTATTATGACTGCAGGTATTGCGGTCTATGCAAACATGACTCCTTGTAAAAAGGTGTCAGTTTTGTTGCCAGATAGAAGGGTAAAGAACCAATTATCAACTCCTCTATCATTTTTCATTGCTGGTGGGGTTGCCCCCCCTACCTGAAAATCCTGGCTCCGCCATTGCGTCTGTCGGTCTGAGTGACCCTGTGGGTCGCTCAGTCTGTGGGTCTCTGTGTGAGACTATGAACAATTTTGTACTATGTATTATAGGGTTACGTGTCAAACTCGGACGCATATCTAGCATTTGGCAATGTTGCTGATGAGACCCACTCCCAGAAGGCCGCGTAGCTGATGGGATGGGTAAGTACTGTTTACGTGGAGGGGCTGATATGGGAAGGAGGCACATTGCCTGCATGGTTGTTTTCATTGTGCCTTGTTCTCTACCACAAATGTGGCCGTGTAATGAGACGTCTTGCTCACTCGCTGTCAGTCAGGTCTGGAGGTCACTGAACAGGGGGAACAATAATTCAAATTCACCCGGCAACCTGAGTTCGATTCCTACTCACGCAAACATCATCAGCAAATATTTGAACTGCTGCTGGGCCTCCCCTATGTCGACTCAACCTTAAATAAGTACCGAGTGCAGTGTGTAATCAACGTCAGCACTAGCCGGGTGTGGTGATGGTCACACCACCCACTCTTGCCCCAACAGTTTGATGACGTTATAGGGGGGATCTTTGTCTTTGTGTATACGTGTCCATGTCTGCCTGCGCGATATGTGTGTCTGTGTGTGTGAATTTATTTACATAATTATTATTTTTACATAATCCGTGCTTGTGTTTAAGTTGTAATGTTCAATGTATACATGTGCTCATAGCTTCCTTGATCTTTGAATTGTGTGACCTTTACAACAATATTCCTTTCTGCACAATATGCAATGTAACATTAATAACAATAACAAACATAACATTGAAATAAGAAATTTCCGATTTTTTCCATCTTGGATTTAAAACAAGGCTTGCTTAACCGTTAACCGTTTTCACAATCGTTAAGTCGAGAACACCAATATGCGATTCCAGTGGAACGCTCTGATTGGCACTGTGTGTGGACGTATAAACCGCACGGCGGCATAAGTCACCGCGTGGACACATTTGTCCTCCCGAAAAAGAGGCTTGAGGCTGAGTAACTTGAGCAGGAAATTATTTTAACTTTAAAAAATCACAACAAATGCGGCTTTCCACATGATCTCCTACTGGTCAAACGAGCACGCAGGTGCTGGTGCTCAACACCCGCTCGTAGCCTTGCTCAGACCGTGGCGGGCATTCCACATTCCCCTGGTGGAGTTGAGTCTATCCATATCACTGTTGACTTCCCCACAGAGTGATACACAAATTACCACGTGCACATTTGAACCTTATCGCGGGACCCCGGGGTCCCGAATAAACGGAAGTCAAAATCGTAATTATTTATTTTATTTTTGGCGACTCCGTCTCACCGCGCACATAAACGCCGTGACCCGCCTGGCGATGATCATTCTGTTGTCATGTCATGTCCAAGCGTAGCAGCGAGGACGAATGCGCAGAAGAAACAAAACTTTGAAACTTTGATTAGCGCATCGTGTAGAGCTCGTCGAGAAGTATAGATCGCCGTATCGTTCGCCTTCAACAGACATAAAATGATGTCGCAACGCAGTTTATGCGAGAGCCGAGGGCTTATGGGACCCCGGGGTCCCGCCATAAGGTTCATTTGTGACTCATGTATGCAACATACAAGTTATGATAATGAGCCGACATGTTGTTACATAGCAGGCATGTAACGCAGCTGGCAAAGTGACAGCGTGCTTTCCTGTGCCACAGCAAGCATCATCGGTCAGTAAGAGTGCCGATGACTTCACCTGTACCAAATATATGTGGCGGTAATATATTCATATACAGTACATATACTCATGTAGACTCGTTTGCCCAGGAAAGTCTCACTCAAGACTCGTTTTTCTGGAGGGTCCTGCCAAGTTTCCGCAGGAGGGGGCGATGTTGCTGCTGCTGTGTGTGATCCTAATTGAGAGCTTTGCAGGTAATCATTCATCATTGGGATGTGTGGCCAATACCAGTTAGAGTTAATGGGTTTTTTTCTGCAATTGGGGGAAACCGGAGAAGGCGGAGGAAACCCATGCAGGACAGGGGGAGAGAAAACAAACGCCACACACAAAGGCGCCCGAATGGGACATCGAGCCCAGGCTCTTGTTGCTGCAAGGCATCAAGAGCCCGGGTCCACACCGCTCCACGCCAACAGAACAAAGAGGCGCTGCTCGCTGTGACGCATGGAGCAGAAACGCCGCGGTCATTCACAGAACCGACACCAGGGAGAGCGCGAAGGGCCCTTGCCCTCGAGACAGCGAGTGCTTCGGCAGCATCGGGCTCGAGCGAGCCTGAACCCTGCCGACGAGAAGCTGAATGGCGAAACCGGTCCGCAGTTTTGCTAGCGCTGAACCGACTCTGCGGAAACGAATGACCTCCCTGGCTGCAGGGCGCGATTGTTTAGCGCGCTGCGTGTGCGTGGCGAGCACAGCGGGATGGGAGGGAGGTGGGCAATGAGTTCCGACCACAGGTGGGTGGGGGCTGGTGGTGGGGCGCCCGAATTGAAGGCATTTGGAAAAACGCGACCCCTGCCACAGGGAGTTTTAGGGACGGCTTTAAAGTTCCTCGCGTTATTTCGCCGACGATTATAATCTTGCTGTTGGTGCTGATGAGTGTTGTTGTTGTTTTGGTGATGGTGGCGGCGGTGATGATTCGACTGCCGCTGACTTAGCAGGGCACGATGCCTGTGCTGTGTGATTCAGTCGCAGTCGGTGGAGTCGCGCTGTCTTCACGTTTCGTGAAGAAGGCGAATCGCGCTGGGATTTTCGACATCTGAATCAGCAATTAATCAGCAGCAGCAAAAGTATAATATTAAAAAAATAATCAGTAGCAGCAGAATTTTTATTGCCATGAATCGAATTAGGATAATCACCATAAGCAGCAGTATAATATTATATTTCTGATGACACCAACGATGCTTTTTCCCCACCTTGTGTTCCCATTCATAAGTTGTTAACCCCATCCTGCCATCGAATTCATCAGCGAGGTGAAGGGCGCCATTCCATCTCTAACACGGTTAACTAATGAGCACATATTTACGCAATCTAGCCCAAAAAAAACCTGTACTATGGATAATATTGGTCGCGAAAGCCTGCGTGTTTTCGCGACCAATATTATTGTAGATGTTTTTATCCGATTAATGATGATAAGTCGTGTTTATTTACACATGAAAGGAGAAAGCTGGAGCACCCGGAGACAACCCCATGCCTTGCGCGAGGAGGTGAACACACTATCCCTGTACAGATGGTGGGTTGATCTACTTGCTGTACTGCCTTCTCCTGGCTCGCCAGGAGGGAAGGGAGATTGACGGCGTCTGTGTGATCCACCAACCCCCGCCTGGCTGATGACGCTTCCCGGGTTGCTGTTGGGGCGAGTGCTGTGAGCGTGCAGCAACTATGAAGACCGGGACGGTATTGCGAGAACTATGCCCGGCTGCCTTTGTATCCCCAGTGCTTTGTTGTTGTTCAGACACCGCAACAGCACCTGTTGCGTTCGTCACCGATGTTGATCGTGAGTGGGGATAGAACTCGGGTCGTCGGGATGGTAGCGCAGTGTGCTAACCACTGCGCCACCGCTCGCCCCCCACACACACGCGCAGCGTCACGCCCCAAAGCTGCGTGTGTGTGAATGTGAGCGTCAGGTAGTGAGGTTGTGTGCTTCTCTTCGAGGATATAGGGAGACCTTTGTGTATATCTGCGTGTCTTTACGAGTTCTCTACGTGAATGTCGAGTGTTTGTGTGAGTGTGCACACGGTGTTGGCCACCCACGAAACCCAACACTGCTCTGTACGTATGGTGAACTTCTTTTGCACCGTGCGTAGCCAACCGTGCTAATTGGAGGCGCGGGAGAAGGACAACAATCTAAACGCAGAAAGCCGTTCTTGGCATCTACACAGCTGTAAACACATGCATCCGATGATCCCTAATGACACCATGAGCCATACAGCTCTCTGGACTTTCAGTGGCAGCCCAGCACCTGGACAAATCTCACCGAGGATGCCCAATTTTAGCGAGGACAGAGCGAGAGAGATGGGCAGAGAGATAGGGATGGAAGGAGGTGGAGGGAGATGAAGCCTGGGTGGGCTGTGCCTGCCGTCGTGTGTCTTGGCACTCCGTGATGATTGCTCCACGTGTTTTATGTCAGAACCCGAAGCCGCGGAGCAAACACGGCGTGGGACAACGCGCGCGGTTCGCCCGCCACGCGCCCCGACCCGGGTCTCATTACACTCCCTCCTCCCTGTCTCTCCCTCTCTCCTCTTCCCTCCATCTCCCTTCCTCCCTGTCTCTCCATCTCCCTCTGTCTCCCTCTGTCTCCCTCTCCTTTTAATTTTTACGATCGGAGGAAGCAAGACGATGCTCGGTGTAGTCGGCACTTTGCTTCGTTCATCATTTCGTTTTTTTTATGATTTGCTTTATGTAATCCCCCCCCCCCCATTTTTAAATGAAAGATTTAACAAAAGATTTATCGCTCTGCTCTCCTTACCCTTTCTCTCTCTCTACCCCCCTCTCTGCCCCCCTCTCTTTCTACCCCCTCTCTTTCTACTCCATGTCGCTCTCTCTCTCACTCACTCTCTTTTTTTAATATCTATTTTTTTATTACGATCAGAGGAAACAAGAAGATGCTCGGTGTAGTCGGCACTTTTCTTCGTTCATCATTTAGGTTTTTTTGTTTTTCTTTTAATGCTTTGCTTTATGTTACCCCCCCCCCCCCCAATCTCTGCTTCACCTCTCTCTCTACCCACTCTCGCTCATTCTCTCGTTTTCTCTCTCGCTCTTTCTCGTTCTCTCTCTCTTCTTTTTTTTTTACTATGACAAGTGCTGCGTCTACACGCAGCCCTTCTCGCAGGCCAACGGCCTCTGATGGGTAGCTCATAACTGCATGCAGAGCTCTCCATCATCTGCCACCGAGCAAACGGCCTCCTCCAGCGCCTACTGCTCCTTGAAGGCCGACACAGCGTGGGTCAGCCGCGCATGGCGGAACTCCAGCCACACCCTGGCTCCGACCAGAGCGCGGAAGATGCCCAGGCTGCTGGCCGGACGTTTCCCCTCCAGGGCCACCTTCCTCGCCCTGTATATGGTGAGCTTGGTGTAGCCGACGAGCACGTTGACCAGCCCCTGAAGATGTTGGGGTCCATCGCCCTTCTGGTATCCAAAGATGAGGACCGTCGGGAAGAAGTGGAGGCTGAACCTTAGGAGGACGTTTCTCAGGACCTTGAACAGCGAGTCCAGGCTCTTGCACTCCACGTATTGGTGGGCCACCGTCTCCACTTTACCGCAGAATCGGCACTCCGGGGACGTGTCGGTGAAGCGCGCCAGGGAGGCGTTGGTGGTGACAGTGCCGTGGGCGATGCTCCAGCTGAGGTCGCCGATGCGGTTGTACGGCGGGCTGGAGTAGAGTTGCCTCCAGCGAGGCCTCTCTGGAGAGATGCAGGGCAGTGCTTTCCTCCAGACATGGCCCTTGTGGCTCCTCAGGGTGTCCTGTTGGTGAAACCGGACCATGTATGAGTAGAGCACCTTCCTCTTTACATTTGCGAAGGCCACCTCCAGTAGGTCTTCCAGCCAGCACAGGTTGTGATCCGCCTTTGTTTGTCGGCATTGGCGATGCAGTGGCACGACAGAGAGCTCCGGTGGAGGGGGACCAAGAAGGGGGCCTCGTCATCCTCAACGCCGATGGGGGGGCGTTCTCCCCGCTGCCGCTGAGAAGGCCCCCTTGGCTTCGGCCAAGATCCGGGCAGCCACCCGGAGCGACTGCAGCCCTGTCTTCGCGGCCATGTCTGCTGGTCCGAGCCACCGGCCCCGTGTTCCAGGCTCCACCAGATCTCCCAACCTGGTGAGCCGCGCGTTGGTGAGGCGCCTCTCCATGTCAGGGATGGCGGTGGTGGATGGAAGCTTTGTCTGTGGGTTCCTGAGGATCGGTTCGAAGACCAGATCCTCGGCCGATCGCGGCTGGTTCAGCCTCCTGACGGCGAAGGAGCTCCATGTCTGCAGGATGCTCCTGTAGAAAGGTGACAGCTGTTCCAGTGGGAGGCCCTGCAGGTCCATGTAGAATAGTTGTTTGGAGCACTGCAGACCAGCTGTTTCAGGAGGAAAGATGCCGTGACGCTCCAGGCCGGTGCAGGGGTGGCGTGCAGGAACTTTTGTACAGCTTGCAGTCGGAAGGTGGCCAGCTCACTCCGCACGCACACCAGCCCATGACCGCCCTCGTCCAGTGGCAGGGCCAGGACCCCAGCCGCGACCCAGTGTCCTCTGCCCGACCAGAAGAAGTCTCCATTCCTCCTGGTCTCTCCCTCTCCCTTCTTCCCTCCATCTCCCTTCCTCCCTCTGTCTCCCTTCCTTTTTTTACGATCAGGAAGCAAGACGATGCTCGGTGTAGTCGGCACTTTGCTTCGTTAATCATTTAGTTTTTTTGTTAATGCTTTGCATTATGTAACCCCCCCCCCTTTTTTAACGAAAGATTTGACAAAAGATTTCACACTCGGCTCTCCTTACCCCTTCCCTCTCTCTCTACCCCCTCTCTTATTTTTTTCCCCTCTGTCTCCCTTCCTCCCTCTCTCTGTCTCTTTCTCCCTCCCTCTGGCAAGGTGGACGTTCTCAGTAATGGAGCCGTAGTTGAGGCATGCTGCTGAGCGGTGCCGTGCGTGTGAATCGCAATGACACGCGATTTCAAAACGGCACCACTTCCTTATTCTCTTGAGTTTCACTGAATAATTTACTTCGATGTAATTTGCACATTTTATTTTACTTCTTATCCGTGATGGAATAAGCCACAGTAGCCCACACGCCTTCCCGTTATGGGTTAGAACGGGCACTTGTGCATTCAGAAATTATGCGCACAAAGACAATGATCCCCCGTATAGCCTGAAGAGAGTTGTTGAGGAAGCGCTTCTAGCGAGTAACTCGGAAGGGTACACATTGGCGTGGGTGACTGGCACAACGGCCGGCCGCTTTTGTCTCCCAAGTGGCGATATTAACACACTTCATTTGAGGCTGAGTCGACCTAGGGGCGGCCCAGGACCGATTCAGATAATCGTCACTGGTGTTGGCCGTGAGCAGTAAGCTGACGGGTCACTGGTTTCATGGCGCAGCGCGCTAACTACTACACTACCGCTCCGACACCGCACAGATACAAGACAAAGACACAAACCCAAGCACACACACAGACACACTACACAAAGACACACACAGACACACACACAGACAAACACAAACAGACACACCACACAAAGACACACCACACAAAGACACACAGACACACACATGCGCAGAACGACAGCAGAAGGCCGTCAGCCCCCACCCAATGGTATTTGGCCTACTCTTCTATATATTTGAAAAGTTGGGAGTGCCCACACTTTACACCACCACACTCTGTCGATCCACTAACTTTGGTGCACCCACATACACTGCTGTCCCCATAACGTCAACTAACAAATAATATTCATATAGTAATTATCATTTATTCAGGAGTGCCACACTGAGTCGGATGACCTTTTTTGGAAGGGTCCAACCACATTGGGTTTTAATTTGTAAGATGTTTGCATCTAATTCCAGAATACGGCTCCTCGATGCCCACAGGAAGAGAGTTTCACAGCACATTTGTGTGTGATCCACCAACCCTGGATAGATTGTGTTAAAAAAAACAATGGTGTCCCTTTGGCCGCGTCGCGCGGAAGCTTGTGCAGCCGACAATTCGCGCCCTCCCCGTGCAGTGCAAACCTGGCAATTTCGTGGCTGCCCCTTTATCCCTCAACCACCATCAAAGTCCATTCATCACTTTTTGTGCGGTCATAAGAAATCGGTTATCGTGATGCGGTCAATTGGGAGGCAGAAGCAGAACGAGAAGTGGGCTTTTTAGCAGAGGTCCAAACGCCAAAACACGTCGAACGGTCAGCCACAATTAGCACAATCGAAGTTGCAATGGATACGAGTGAACGTGGTATCCGACATGAGCAGAGTTCTCGCAGGAGTTGGGGGAAAATAGACAATGGGAGGGCGAGACGATGCCACTGTGATGGTGATGATCATCATCATTATAGGCACTTCGATTTGTGTGAAGACATCACTACTAGGGAGACAAAGGCGGTCGGGCGTGATGCCCGCCACCAAGCCCCCTCGTGTGCCGTGCCGGCCTTCGTAGGTGCTGCTCACTAACAGGATTCGTCCCAACAGTCTGTGAAGGCACTAGGGAGGATTTTTGTTGCTAGGTCGACATTTCTTTCTCTCCGGCCGGCGCCACTGTTGGTGTTGACGCTTCTCGTGGTCACAAATTTGAGTTCAGGGTCTCCCCTCCACGGGCATCGTGCCCCCCCCCCTCCTTCGTGAGTGGTAAGGATTCCGGCGGGGGGGGCGGTAGTTGCCCCGCGTGTATCAGCAGAACGCGTGTCGAGAAGGAGAAGGGGGAGTGACTCACGATCGCTGAGCAGTTTCCTGCCGCCCCGTTTTGCCTGCGTGAGAAAGTGAGTTTTTTCCACCGAGGTTATTTATTATTATAATAATTATTTATTATTTATAACAATTTTATAATAAATGAATTGCCGTGTAACTTATTTTTTTAGGTGCCTTGTACACGCGTGTGTCAGCCTGCTCCGCCCGCCCCCACCCGTTCGACTCAAGCAAAACACTGCACCGGTGTCGACATTAAAACTATAAAACTATTAAAATATATAATTATTTTACCAGGTAAGGCCCACTGAGCTACGTAGCTCTATTTTTAGAAGCGACCTGGCCACAAATGGTAGCTCATTGACGTGGCTTATCGTGGCGCGGAACCGTACAGCAGCCACATGAGACACGTTTCAGTGTCTCATCAGCAGCGCCAGGCTTGTGTGAACCAACAATGCTGGTGAACTGCCAGACGGAGTTGTAGGCAGAGGAACGTGGAATTTCCACCACCCCCTCTGCGAGGGCTGTGGACGGGAGATGTGCACAGATGGGGGCCTCAATGCGGGGTTCGAGCCGGGGGAGATCTGGCGCTGTCTGACTGCCCCTCGCCTCGCGCTGCTCAACACGATTAGTCACCCTTACTTCGTACGACGTTCATAATTTTGACTGTGCTGTTTGTTGCTGGCCACTTGGCATTTTGAGTTATTTGTATTTCCCTTGCTCAACCCGAGCAGGAAATCTCCACCGTGTACATGCGTGTTGTACTGTCTGTGTGTGCGCGTTGTACTCTGTGTGAGTTGTACGGTGTGTATTGTATTTCGTGTGAGAGTTCTACTGTGTATGTGTGAGAGACAAAGGCGGTCGGGCGTTGTGCTGGCCACCCACCCCCTCATGTGCCGTTCCGCCGTTCATAGGTGCTCGCTAACAGCACTTTCCCCAACAGTTTGTGAAGGCTACACGGGGTATCTGTGTATTTGTGAGAGGGAGAGAGTTGTAAGGCAGCGAGTGTAATTCATGTGGCCAGCGTTTTATGTGTGGACTTTGTAAGAGTGGTTTCTGCGTTCAGGATTTTGGGAAAATGCCTTTATTCTCGCTGCTCTGCGGTAACGCTCGGCCGGCTTGACCAGAGTGGAAAAAATGTTCGAGTTGGGCGATCGAGGGGTGAGCGTGGCGCCAGGGCTAGAAGGGGTTCACGGTCGCCCGCAGCCTCACCGTGGGGCCACTCGCTCTACAACCCCAGGGCAATGCCGTCACATCTACACACTGTGACCTTGCGCGCCACTGAGCAATGTTACGTTGTTGATCACGTGAACGCAGCTGCTGAGCGAAACGTCAAGCAGCCAGCGACAGACAGCACTAAGTTGCAATGGATAATAAGAGTCTAACGCGTTTCCTGATTGGAGTAAGGTTTTTTATTATGAGAGTTTTGGGGAAAGGAGACGATGGGAGGCGATGCCAGAGTGGAGCAGTGCAAGGGAAGGGGCAGAGAGTGATGTTACCTGCAGTGTGGTGAGTGGGCGTGTGAGTGGGTGAGTGTTGTAGTGACCTGCAGTGTGGTGAGTGGGCGTGTGAGTGGGTGAGTGTTGTAGTGACCTGCAGTGTGGTGAGTGGGCATGTGAGTGGGTGAGTGCTTTAGTGACCTTCAGTGTGGTGAGTGGGCGTGTGAGTGGGTGAGTGTTTTAGTGACCTGCAGTGTGGTGAGTGGGCGTGTGAGTGGGTGAGTGTTTTAGTGACCTGCAGTATGGTGAGTGGGCGTGTGAGTGGGTGAGTGTTGTAGTGACCTGCAGGGTGGTGGTTAAACACAGCGTGGTGGGGGATGAGATGAAACAGGCGGTGTCTGCTTCAACCGAGCCCTCAACACGGAGGAGGAATCATTTGAGTGCAGTCCACGAATTGGAACACTTGTGTGGCGTTTTGTGCGATCGTGAGAGGTGGCGGTGGTGGCGGCGGTGGCGGCTTGGGGAGGAGGCCTTCATCCAGCAGTGGATTGACCACGGCTGACGGTAACGACGGCGGCGGCCCGTTGTGTTTTTTTTGTGAGCGATGCGAGAGTTTGCATTGCAGACGAATAATCACGGAGGAGGACATCTGTCAGAGAAATGAGTCAACTTTAATGGAAATTACACAGGTGACCATTGACAGATACAAAACAGGGAATAGCATGGCCTTGCCAGTGGAGTTAAAGCTTAAGTCCTTGTAAAATACCCGTTTAGTTACAAAAAATAAGCAGTGGAAACTATAGGATTTTAATAAATACAAATTCATAAAAAAAACACGTGAATTGTTCCCGTACCCATTTGAAAATACCTTCGGTATAAAACTACGACCACTGCCACGACCACACGCCGATCGGCTTGCAGCAAAGAGCGATCGGCTGATTTCAGCTGATGCCACAGTTTGCAGTAAGAAGCAGAAAAACAAATCCACTTGAATAGTATAATAATAACACCATTCCTTCCGCCCGTTCACCACGTTCTACACGCACTTCACCGTCAGCCGTGGTCAGTCCACTGCTGGATGATGGCCCATTTGCATTCGTTCATACAAAACGATTCCACGTTAAGTGTGCATTCCGGCCCGAAAGGTGAGGCGGGTGGGAGTGGTGGCGCAGTGGTTTGCACACTCCGCTCACAACGGCCAATGCCAGTGGTGAGTTGCGTCCCAGCTGCGTCTGCACCCCCGCCTCCTGACGCCACCATTCACCAATCCACACACAGACCGGCGTGGTGAAGTATGGTCAAACAGCTTGTTATTTTGTGGGGAGGCCTTCATCCAAGAGTGGATTGATGATGGTTGTCGATGATGACGATGGCGCCAGTGGCTACGACTTTTTATTATTTATATCGACGAGGCTGAGCCACATCAATGTCAATGTGAAACTTATTGCATATTTATTTGTAACATTGGTAAGAAGATTCTTTGGCAATATATAAAATGTGCATCATTGCTTTGTATACACGGCACGAGGATTAATGCTGTTTAACGAGCAACGCTAAAATAGATTTACACCAACTGTACACGCATTCTCAACGCACTCTATTGTGTTTTACATTCCAGCGACGTTGTGTTCCGATTCCTCATCTTTCTTTCGGTGGTCCTGCGGGAAGCAGAGCCACCAGTCCGAATGACAGACTACGCCCATTGACAAGTCGACATCAGCGCAAGAAGAACCGCACAGAGGTGAGAGATGGACAGCCGCATTCCAGAATCAACGCAAACCGGTGAACACAAAAACCGCCCACCCGTCTTTGTTTCCCAAATGCTGACGTTTACACACAGAATCGGCTATTCATTTAAGGCAGAGTCGACCTCGGGGAAGCCCAAAGTCGGTTCATAGATCCGCCACTGTTATTGGTCGTGAGCGAGAATCAAACTCGGGTCACCGGCCTCATTCACTCGCTCGCTCACTGCTCTGCAGAAACACCGCTGCACAGGCTTAGGGACTGCGGTGATAACCCAGAGAGTCTGGGAATTGGCGTCTGTGAGTGGCAGCAGGAATTCAGAATCAGAATATGTATTTATAGTGGAGGAATCCGATGAGCTATAAATCTCTTTTTCACAGATGTCCACCAGATTGATTGGAACCGAGCTCTGGTAGCTGTCGAACTGTGCTGAACTTTATCGCCGTACACGTGGCGGTGGAGAAGTGCCGGCACACACTGGTAACGCCACGCCGGCACTTCTCACAACGTCTCCGTTCCTCCTCACTGCGATTCTTCAACAGAGGGGAAGTGGCAGTGAGTGCCCGCGTGAGTGTCCGCGTGAGTGTCCGTGTGAGTGTCCGTGTGAGTGTCCGTGTGAGTGTCTGTGTACTTGTCCACCGTTTTCAATATCATTTATAATGCAAAATTGCTTTTTCTCTGATTTATATTTGTTTGTTTCTGCTCTGGTGGCTGTTTGCTCGCTTGCCGTACTTCGTTACGTTCTCACTCCTGCCATTGTCGTGACCCAGGCCATTCTGGCAATCGAAACTCATCCTGCCATCCTGAGGTCCCACCCGCTTCAACAAAACACACTTGAACCTTGCGAATAGGAACCTTAGCGAATAGGAACCCTGGCGAACATGAACCTTAATGAATAGGGTTCGTTTCGGCACTGCTATATTTGCATTTCCACTGCCGAGTCCACATCAGCACAGTTCTCACCGACTCCGTGCTGACTGAGAAATGGGACTGGGTTTTGGTGTGCAGTGAAAAAGGTGGCAAGCCTGCCAGCCACTCAGTCACCCGCTCACCCACTCAACCACTCGCTCACTCATCCACTCGCTCACTCATCCACTCACCTATCCACTCACCAACCCACCCACTCACTCACTCACCCACCCACTCACGCCCACTCACAGGCGGACAGGTGCTGAGTCACCTTGTGGCAGACAAGGACAGCTCCCACTGGCGGTGCCCTTTCACATGTGCTGAGATGAGCCGCGGTGTCAAGAGTGGCCCTAGACTCCCCAGCAAATAGGAGGGTGGCTCCATCGACATCATCGTCACCATCGTCACCATCGTCACCATCGTCACCATCGTCACCATCGTCACCATCGTCACCATCGTCACCATCATCACCATCGTCATCGGGAGCCGCTCTGGGCAAATAGCATCTTGAGCTGAGCGATGTCAGCTGAGAGGGTGGCCAGCTCGCTCCTCAACCCAGTGTCCTCACCCCCGCCCGCCCCCCCGGGGCCCCCCAATCCTCCCAGGCCCCCCAACCCACCGGGGCACCGGGATCCCAACCCCGGTCCCAGGGGGCCCCGCAGGCCGCTCACCAGCGACAGCGCTTCGGCGTAGAGGGCGGCCCTCCTCACCGCCCTCACCTCTTCCCCTCCTCGCTCATCACCAACACTGTCATCCAACTTACTTCTCATCTGCTCGCGCCTCTCTTCCATCGTCTCATCCCTGCCATGCTGCTGCTGATGGGGATGATGAAGGCGAGCGATCGGCTGAGAGTGGCTCTCCTCGGGGCTGCTGGCCACCTTGAAGCGCAGCTTGTGCGGGAGGTTTTTTACAGCGGCGGTGGTGGCGCAGATGGCGCCGGCGTTGGATTCTGGCGACGAGACGGAGGCGCCGGGAGATGGGGCCGGGCTGGGTGCCGGCAGAAGAAACGCCGGAGCGTCGTGTCCACCGCCACTGCCACCGCGGTGCGATTTAGGCCACGCTGTGGGAGATGATGACGCAGATGACCCGAACGTCTCGATGGATGGAGAGCGAGACAGCTGGTTGTGTAGCTGTTGATGGTGCTGCTGCTGCTGATGGTGCTGCTGCTGCTGATGGTGGTGATGAAGGCGCGCGCTGTTCTGCTGAAGGGCGTTGCGCACAAACGTGGCGGTGCCAACGGACAGCCCGAGAGGCAACGCCGCATCCACGGCGCTCATCTGCGTCGGATGAAGCAGCTGGTGCTGCTGATGATGCTGATGATGCTGATGATGCTGCTGATGCTGCTGATGATGAAGGTGGCGGTGGTGGTGCAACGGCGCCGCCGCCGCCGAAAAAATGCCGTGAACGGGCGACGGGAAAATCAGCGCGGCGCCCGCAGCTCCCGCGGTGGCAGCTCCGCCCGTCGCCCCCCCACCCAGGGCGCCGTCCCCGCCGCCGGACGCCAGCATCGGGTCGCGCACCAGGCCGTAGCGCAGCTTCAGCGCCAGCAGCTCGGTCTTGAGCCGCGTGTTTTCGTCGAGCAGCGCCAGCACGCGCGTCTCCAGCACCAGGTCGTTGTAGCGGCGCTTCTCGCGCGAGCGCTTGGCTGCCTCATTGTTCTTGCGCCGCTTGTCCCAGTAGGAGGCGTCCTTCTTCTCGTCGGGGATGAACTCGCGCTTGCGCCGCTGGTTGCCGTAGTGCCCGGACGAGCCCCCGTCCTCCTGCTGCTCGTGATGGTGATCGTCATGGTGATCGTGATGCTGCTCTTGATGATGCTCGTGATGCTGATGACGCTGCTGCTGCTGATGATGAAGATGGTTCTTATAGCGATGGTTCTGTTGTCGATCTTGCTCGTCCTCCTCCTCCTGTTGCTGCTGCTGATGCGGAGACAACTGCTGATTATGCTGCGGCTGCTGCTGTTGCTGATTATGATGTTCCTGCTGTTGCCTGCCATCCATGTCGGTGATGCCCTGAGCTCCCTGCAGGGCACGTGACCCCAGGTGCAGGAGGCCGTGCGCCGGGTTCCACAGCGGTGGAGTGTTTGGTAGATGCCCACCACCGCCGCCACCACCACCACCGCCGTTCTTCAACAACAGCGCCGTCGTCGCCTTCTCCACCACCACCTCCTCCTTCACCGCCTCGTCCACCTCGTCGTCCGTCACCTGGAGGAGCGATGAGGTGAGCCCAGAGCTGTAGCCGTGGGCGAGGTCGATTGCCATTGAGGTGGAGCAGGGGGGCGACAGCACCTCGCTCGTGGCAGGCATAGCCCGCACGCTCACTCTCCTCACCTGGTGAGCAGTGTGGTGGGGGAAGGAGGAAAAAATTGGGGGGGGGGGGGGGGAATGAGGGTGAGTGGGGTGAGTTGGTTAGTGAATTGTCGATATCGTTATCGTCGTCATCATCATCAGCAGAGTGGTGACACAGTGGGTGGTGATGCTCGCGCCTCACAGCAAGAAGCCTCTGGGTTCGCCTCTTCTCTGGGGAGTTTGTTCTCCACCTGTTTTACAAAGTGTGAGTGAGTGTGAGCGAGTGTGAGCGAGTGTGAGTGGGGAGCGGTGGTGTAGCGGTCAGCGCACTGCGCTACGAACCTGGCGACCCGAATTCGATTCCCGACTCGCGGCTAACACCGGTGACGATTATCTGAACGGTCCTGGGCCTCCCCTAGGTCTACTCAGCCTCAAATAAGTACCTGATACGATATGTAAACATCGCCACGAGGGAGACAAAGGCGGCCGGGCGTGGTGTTGGCCACCCACTCTCTCATGTGCCGTTCCGGCCTTCAAAGGTGCTCGCTAACAGCACTTGCTTTAACAATCTGCCAAGGCTATACGGGGGATCTTTTTCTTTGTGAGTAGAGTTTGCATGTTCTCCCACTGTGCTACAAAGTGTGTGAGTACGTGAGTGTGTGGGGTTTGTGTTTGCTCTCCCCCTGCTCTGTATGGATTTCCTGATGATTTCTCCGGTTTCCTCCCATCGCTAAAAACGCACAAACACAGTGGAACTGGCATTGGCCAAACAACAACAACCCCACTGCCGAAACATTACCTGCATAATCACTCAAATGGTATCACGCAGCAGCGGGACCCTCCTGAAAGAAAGCCTTGAGACTCGGCGAGCTTTTTCCGGGTGAACACGCAGAGTAATCATCACAATCATCTTCATCCCCCCCTCCCCTCTGTCTAACGGAGTCTTTGAGGTGTCACCCCCTCGCTTACAGGGGCTGGGGCTTTCTCCGGCTTACACTCACAAAACATTTTTATTTAATTAAAATCTTCCATTTCGCTTGCAAGGGCTTCCAGGGTGTCGATCGACACCCTGCAGACCACGTCACGACGCGTGTACCCACACACGCGCTCGTTCGAAAAAGACAAAGAACCCCCGTCGAGCCTACACAGGCTGTTGGGGCAAGTGCCGTTAGCGAGCACCTATGAAGGCGGTTCTGGCCTTCATGGGTGCTCGGGGATCATCCAGACAGAACGACGCGAGGCCGCCTTTGTCTCCTGAGTAATAGTGCTTGAGATACACCACACGAGGTTAATCCTAATCCGCTAAATCCAGGTAGGGGATGCCCATAATTCGCACCTCCGATTAGCAAGGTTGGCTACGTTCCGTGCGAGAGAAGTTCTACTTACATTTATAACCGGTTTAGATGTCCGCCATTGATGTTTGGCCAGAGATGGAATCGAGTCGCCAGGTCCGTGGCGCAATGATAAAACTCGCTAAGCACTGCGCCACCACTCCTCGCATACGCGTACACACCGATACTCTGAAACATGATGGCGAACACGTCATGACACGTACAGAAACGTGATCGTGAATTACTCTGTGTAAATCATTGGCCAAACATCCCGTGGTAGCAGCAGGTCCCTGTATGTATGTACCGTATGTTGAACTTCTTTCGCACCCTACGTAGCCAACCCTGCTAGGTTAGACGGGGCCTTGCCTTAAGGATGAAGGCATTTTCAAAATCTAATTGTTACTTTTTTTTTATTCTGGACCTTTCAAGGCCACGCCAGGAACTTTACATCAGCCAGTTAATTAAATTATTCACTTAATCGCATCAAATCCCACCCTGAACTCCCTATGCCCGCTGCTGATCCTGCCTCAGTTGCCCATTCGTGGAGCTCTATGTAAGTCTCGGAGTCTCTATGCAAGTTAACGTCGACTGACTTTACGAGATGTAATACGGCAGCGACGGTTGCCATGCTATGTAAGGGTTCAATATTCTTCTGCTAACCCAGTTGCCTAGCAAAGGCCCACAAACGGCAAGCGGCCAGCAATAAACAGCACGATTCGAGTTGTAACACGCCTAGCTAGGAGTTGACGCGCGTCTTTAAATCAGCAAGGTTGTTGTAAGAATGGGGGAAAAGAGACGATGGGAAGGATTTACAAAGTGGTGAGTACGTGGGTGGGTGGGTGGGTGGACGAGTGAGTGAGTGAGTGAACGAGTGAGTGGTGAGTGAGTGGTGAGTGAGTGAACGAGTGAGTGGTGAACGAGTGAGTGGTGAGTGAGTGGTGGGTGAGTGGTGAGTGAGTGGTGAGTGAGTGAGTGAACGAGTGAGTGGTGAGCGAGTGAATGAGTGAGTGGTGGGTGGGTGGACGAGTGAGTGGTGAGTGAGTGAATGAGTGAGTGGTGAGTGAGTGAATGAGTGAGTGGTCAGTGAGTGAGTGAGTGAACGAGTGAGTGGTGGGTGGACGAGTGAGTGGGTGAGTGAGTGGTGAGTGAACGAGTGAGTGGTGAGTGAGTGAACGAGTGAGTGGTGAATGAATGAATGTGTAGTATTGACCTGCAGCGCGGTGGGTGAACCCAGTGTGGGTGCTGTCTCGAGAGAGAGAGAGGGTGGTGTGTGGTTAGTGTGTGGTTAGAGAGGGTGGTGTGGTTAGAGAGAGGGTGGTGTGGTTAGAGAGAGGGTGGTGTGGTTAGAAAGAGGGTGGTGTGGTTAGTGTGTGGTTAGAGAGAGGGTGGTGTGGTTAGTGTGTGGTTAGAGAGAGGGTGGTGTGGTTAGAAAGAGGGCGGTGTGGTTAGTGTGTGGTTAGTGTGCGGTTAGTGAGAGGGGTGTGTGGTTAGAGAGAGGGTGGTGTGGTTAGTGTGTGGTTAGTGTGTGGTTAGTGAGAGGGGTGTGTGGTTAGAGAGAGGGTGGTGTGGTTAGAGAGAGGGTAGTGTGGTTAGTGTGTGGTTAGTGTGTGGTTAGTGAGAGGGGTGTGTGGTTAGAGAGAGGGTGGTGTGGTTAGTGTGGTTAGAGAGAGGGCGGTGTGGTTAGTGTGTGGTTAGTGTGTGGTTAGAGGGAGGGTGGTATGGTTAGAGAGAGGGTGGTGTGGTTAGTGTGTGGTTAGAGAGAGGGTGGTGTGGTTAGTGTGTGGTTAGAGAGAGGGTGGCGTGGTTAGTGTGTGGTTAGTGTGTGGTTAGAGAGAGGGTGGTATGGTTAGTGTGTGGTTAGTGTGTGGTTAGAGAGAGGGTGGTGTGGTTAGTGTGTGGTTAGTGTGTGGTTAGAGAGAGGGTGGTATGGTTAGTGTGTGGTTAGTGTGTGGTTAGAGAGAGGGTGGTATGGTTAGTGTGTGGTTAGTGTGTGGTTAGAGAGAGGGTGTGTGAATGTGTTTCAGCACTCGCCCCACTCGTGCTCCCAGAGACGCGACCCCGCTAGGGCAGCGTGCGCGCCTGTGTCTGTGTGTGTGTCTGTGTGTGTGTACCTGTGTGTCTGTGTGTGTGTCTGTGTGTGTGTATATCTGTGTCTGTGTGTATCTGTGTGTGTGTGTCTGTGTGTGTGTATCTGTGTATCTGTGTGTGTGTGTATCTGTGTATCTGTGTGTGTGTGTATCTGTGTGTGTGTGTGTGTGTATCTGTGTGTGTGTGTATCTGTGTGTGTGTGTGTATCTGTGTGTCTGTGTGTGTGTGTATTTGTGTGTGTGTGTCTGTGTGTGTGTGTGTCTGTGTGTGTCTGTGTGTCTGTGTATCTGTGTGTGTGTGTGTCTGTGTGTCTGTGTGTGTGTGTGTGTATCTGTGTGTGTGTATCTGTGTGTGTGTATCTGTGTGTGTGTGTGTCTGTGTGTGTGTGTGTCTGTGTATCTGTATGTGTGTGTCTGTGTGTCTGTGTGTGTGTCTGTGTATCTCTGTGTGTGTGTGTCTGTGTATCTCTGTGTGTGCATCTGTGTCTGTGTATCTGTGTCTGTGTGTGTGTGTCTGTGTGTATCTGTGTGTGTGTCTGTGTGTATCTGTGTGTGTGTATCTCTGTGTGTGTGTATCTCTGTGTGTGTGTGTATCTCTGTGTGTGTATTATGTATGCGTAAGCATGTGTGTATCTCTGTGTGTGTGTATTATGTATGCGTAAGCGTGTGTGTATCTCTGTGTGTGTGTATTATGTATGCGTAAGCGTGTGTGTATCTCTGTGTGTGTGTATTATGTATGCGTAAGCGTGTGTGTATCTCTGTGTGTGTATTATGTATGCTTAAGCGTGTGTGTATCTGTGTGTGTATTATGTATGCGTAAGCGTGTGTGTATATGTGTGTGTATTATGTATGCGTAAGCGTGTGTGTATATGTGTGTGTGTGTGTGTTTTATGTATGTGTAAGCGTGTATGTGTGTGTGTGTATTATGTATACGTAAGCGTGTGTGTATATGTGTGTGTGTGTATTATGTATGCGTAAGCGTGTGTGTATATGTGTGTGTGTGTATTATGTATGCGTAAGCGTGTGTGTATCTGTGTGTGTGTATTATGTATGCGTAAGCGTGTGTGTATCTGTGTGTGTGTATTATGTATGCATAAGCGTGTGTGTATGTGTGTGTGTGTATTATGTATGCGTAAGCGTGTGTATCTGTGTGTATTATGTATGCGTAAGCGTGTGTATCTGTGTGTGTGTATTATGTATGCGTAAGCGTGTGTATCTGTGTGTGTGTATTATGTATGCGTAAGCGTGTGTGTATCTGTGTGTGTGTATTATGTATGCGTAAGCGTGTGTATCTGTGTGTGTGTATTATGTATGCGTAAGCGTGTGTATCTGTGTGTGTGTATTATGTATGCGTAAGCGTGTGTATCTGTGTGTGTGTTTTATGTATGCGTAAGCGTGTGTGTATCTGTGTGTGCGTATATTATGTATGCTTAAGCGTCTGTATCTGTGTGTGTGTAAGCGTCTGTATCTGTGTGTGTGTGTATTATGTATGTGTAAGCATGTGTGTGTATCTGCGTAAGTGTCTGTGTGTGTAAGCGTGTATGTATCTGTGTCTGTGTTAGCGTGTGTGTTTGTGTAAGCCTGTGTGTATGTATGTGTGTGTGTCTTTGTGTATGTAAACATGTCACTGTATATCGCATGCTATTGTGAGTGCCCATGTGTTTGTGTGATCTCCTGCCAGCGAGCCTTCCACACTTCACTTAGCCTCAAGGTGCACCTAGCCTGGCACAGGCGCTGTGATGACGTCACCACCACTTAGTGGCAAATTCCGGCTGATGTTGTTGAGTACTGTGTACGTTCGGTGTATACCTATGTATGCGTGTTTGTGTATGTATGTAGGTATATATATATATTTCTATACGTGTGTGTGACTATAGTGCGTGAGTGTGACGGTAGAACAATGTCATAATGTAAGCGTGCGCACATGGTGTGTGTGTGTAACTGTGTGTGTGTAACTGGGTGTGTAACTGTGTGTGTGTAACTGTGTGTGTGTAACTGTGTGTTTATTATGTAAGCGTTATGCTTTGACTGAACGCAAGTGTATGCACACAGCCACACGTGCAATGCACGAGGTGTCTGCAAGAAGCTCTCACCTGCCTTTAAGCACACTCGCCCGCACACAACGTATCGGATGGCCAGCCAGGTAAGATACTCGAAGTTCCAACTACCCCGGCAGGCACTCGATATATCATCGACCCCGCCCTGGACTAACTCCCCTGGCTGGTACTGAGAACCAACCTGACCAGCTCGGTACGCAGCGTACTAACTACGCTGCCAAGGTACTCGAATGACCACAGACCCTACTCTGGGCGGCAATCGGGGTACAGGACCAGCAATGCCCCCTCGCTACTCTCCTTATGGCTGGGCTTGTGGTGGCGCTCCGGCCCTTTTATAGAGTCCCAAGCCCCGCCCCCCACACAGGAGGAGAGAGTGGGGGGTGGGCTGGGGGGGGCTGGGGGGGGTGAGCGAGTGCACGGCTGGCGTCGCGTGCAGCGAGCGATGCGCGGGGCCGGGTGAGGACATGGAGAGAGGGGACGAGACGAGTGGCCGGGCAAAGCTCAGATGAGGCGGCTTAGTTCGATACTGGGATACGCTTGTGTCTGTACACATGCACATACATTTATATACGGACCGACAACAAATCGCCCTGGATGGCAGGGGCAAGCACAGCGCGCGAAGGTGGTGTGGTGTGGTTAACACCACGCTCGGCCACCTTTGTCTCCCTAGTACCCATTTTCAGGAGGCCAGGGACCGGGTTCAGTCAACCCATGGCACCTCTGAGTCTGTCCCGTGACCTCCTGTAAGGAAGCCTTCGACACCTCAGGTGGTCACAAGATGCACCTAGCCTGGCACAAGCGCTGTGGTGACATCACAAGCATGTCGTTATTGTGAGTGCGCTGCACCAACACCAGTGACGATTATCTGAACCAATTATGGGCCTCCCCTAGGTCGACTCAGCCTTAAATAAGTACGTGGAGCGAGACAAAGGCGGCCGGGCGTGGTGTTGGCCTCCCACCCCCTCGTGTGCCGTGCGGGCCTTCGTAGGTGCTCGCTAACACCACTTGCCATAACAGTCCGTTAAGGTTACTGGGGGGATATTTGTCTTGTGTGTGTCACTGCGTGTGTCACATTGTGTTGATGTGTCTGGCTATGCCCTGCCGGTGGTGCTCCACCGCACAGCAGCGAGTGAGTTAATCTGTGGGTTCGTGTCCTGGAATATTGCGTAAAGAAGCGGCGATTTCCCGCTGTGAACTCCCCACGCACAGCGCGCACTGTGAAGTCGCACACACAGATGCACCCTGAATCTCAAGGCTCATTGTCAAGAGGCTCCAGCTTCACGGCGCTGTTTGGTCAACGTCTTTGTATTAGCAGGGATTAGTAAGAACTAGCAAGCTCAACGTTAAAGTGATTTACTGATTACATGAGCATTGAGGTAAAGCTGCTCATCTATGGCGGGGATGAGGCCATATTAGAGCTGCGGACAAAACCCCCATTAGGGACATAATCGTGGCGTGATTATCAAACCCTGGACATTGTTGCTTGTGGAGCAATCCTGCTGTGGGGGTGAATAAAGCGTTACTGATGTGATATCATGAGCCATGATCCATCTACTGCTGGTTAAGGGCTTCCTCCGCAACCCGTCACCATCTGAAATGATCATATGATGTAACAATCCACCCAGCACCTGCACACGTGCCGATTTCATTGCTCCATCTCCTCGGTGGACGTACGCTAAGATGCGTTCCATTCCTTGGCTGCCGCTTCATCATTCAAATGTCAGAATAATTACAGTCCTGCAGAGCCAGTGGTGGAAATTCCAAATTGCTATGGCAGGGGCAGCTCTGTTTACGAAGTGGTAACGTTTATCAACTGCTGTGGGGTTATGGGCTGAGTCAACCCTCTTTGCATTGCATGTGATGCATCTGTTCATACACACAAATACAAAGATCCCGCATTTAGCCTTCATAGACTGTTGAGGAAATCGCTGCTGACGAGCATCTATGAAGGCCGGTACGACACACGAGGGGGTGTGTGGCCAGTATTACGCTCGGTCGCCTTTATCTGCCGAGTAGCGATGTTTTAAACATCGCACAGGTACTCATTTTGAACTGAATCGAGCCAGGAGAGGCCCAGGACCGGATCAAATATTGGCCATTGTTATTGTGGTCGTGAGCAGGAATTGAACTCAGGTCGTCGAGTTCGTAGGGCAACGCGTAAACCGCTACAACCACCACTCCCCACACGCACCTGCGCACTCGCAGAATACATACATACACCCACCTACATACACGCATAAACACTCGCATGCACACTCATCCATACACATACCCACGCACATACGCACCCTGGAACAAACATACTTAAACACACACACGAGCAAGCACAAGACAAAAACAAAGATCCCCATGTAACCTTTTACAGACTGTTGGGGCAAGTGCTGTTAGCGAGCACCTGTTAAAGCTACCAAAGTAGCCAAAAGGTTGGTGTGGCCAGAATTACGCTCGGCTTCCTTTGTCTCCCTCGTGCTGATGTCTTTCCACACTTCACGAGGTTCTCGTGTCAGGCTGCGTTGACCTAGGGGAGGCCCAGAACCGTTTCGGATGTCACTCGCCACTGATGCTGGTCGTGGTCGGGAACTGAGCTCAGGTCGCTTGGTTTATAGAGCAGTGTGCCAACCACTGCGCTGCTGCAAGGGGGAGACAAAGACGGCCGGGCGTTCTGGCTACATCGCCCCCTCGTATGCTGTGCCAGTCTTCTAACAGTGCTTGCCCCAACAGTCTGTTAAAAGCAATTCTGGGGATATTTGTGTCTGTATGTGTGTGTATAGTTGCGTGTATACATTTGTAGTGACATGGCTGGATGTCAACATGCTGGGTGCAGTGTCGGCCCTAGAGAGCACGCCATGCGGTGTAGCGACATCGAGGATACCACAGGGGTGTGGGTGTAGTACCGGCCCTAGAGGGGCCCGGGGAGCGCTGAATGATAGCACTAGATGGCACCACGCTTTTCCTGCAGTGCCGACCCTACAGGACAGGGTGTGTTGGTGCCCGCCGAAGGATGAGGTTATTCGAGACCATGGCACTCTGGTTGACCCGGGAGGGCACGTGACCGTTTAAGTCTACAAAGGGGCCCCAGGAGAGGGCTGGGGGTGGTCACGTGATTGGGACCCAGATCCTTCCCGAGGATTCTGGAAGGTGGATGTGGTCAAGGGTGGAGCCGGCCACTCCACAACAACACGTGGACCCGGGCCGAAGCCATTAGTCCCGGTCCGGAGTAGCAGTTACGTTGTAACTAGTGTAGTTAGCCTAGTGGTCACTACCATAGGTTGTTATTCTGTTAAGGGGAAAATTACCCCGTGTGTTGGAACTGAATAAATGTGTTGCCTCCAAGTCTACATCTGTGACTCAGTTGAACCCATTACAACTGGTGTCGGAAGTGGCCAAACGTTATTTTGTCAGTAAGATAGGAAGAGTTAGGTTATGCTTACGCAACGCAGACTACATACCAGGACGTTGTTGGATGACAAGGACGACGAAGGCGTTATTCCTCAGACAGCCCCAGGGATGGCGACCTCGGAGAAAGGGAGTGAGGCTCTGCTGGCGGAACATCGCGACAACCATCTCAGCAACAGCTCACCGCCATCGGGGAAAGAGCGCTACACGTTCCGCGCCCGCCTCGTGGAACTCCTCGAAGCAGTGGCTGCGATGGTCGGTCAGCTTGACCGCGAAGAGCCAGCGGTGGAGGAGAGAGCACCAGAGCTGCGCGGGGTCGAGCATCCCGTCGCTGTGTCCCGCCAGCGAGAAAGCTCCATGGTGCAGCCCGCACATGCGGCCGCCATTTTGTTTGCGGAGCAGGGCGGAGAGCCCGCCAAGTCTGAGACTGCGCCGAGTTCGCCTGTTGAGATTCCATCCCTCAGGCGACGTCTACCTTTTGTTGAATAATTTTCTTCTGTGGGATGCGACTGGGTGGCCTTCAAGCGCCGATTCCAGACGAACTGTGACCTAGCGGGATGGAATGAGGCGGAGGCGCTGAGAGCGCTGCCCGCCGTGCTTGACGACATTGCCTTGGCGGTGTTTTGCACCATCCCGCCATAGGAAAGAGCCATGCTTCAAAAAGCTTTGCTCAGATGGCGGTAATCTACGAACCGCCATCAAATGTTCGCCATAAGTTCGCTGCGTGGAGGAGGGGGGAGGCTGAGATGCCCCTCGCCTTCCACAGCACACTATTGGCGCTAGCAAAGGCTGCCTTCCCGAAAATGGACCACGGCGGAGTCGACTCCCTGGTCCTTGAAAGATTGCTGATGCTGGCGAAGGACCTCAACATCGTTCTGTCGGCAGTCGACGAAGACGATTTGTCTTCTCTCAAGGTTGCAAGATGCATCCAGGTGCACTTGCTTTTGCAACGACCGCGCCTCGTGAGATGCATGATACACCCGAAGATGTGGAGCCTGTCCAAGCTTGCGCTTCGGCCCAAAGCGGAGGCTGGCGGGGGGACAGCATGGTGTGACGGGATGAACAACTTCGACAGTGAAAGACCTCTCCTCGTCCTGGGAGTGGGCTCGTCATGTGCTACAACTGCAGCCTGCCGGGACACATCTCGTCGGGTTGCCACGTGCCGTGACAATGCCTCCCCGGACCACCGCCATCATCCGCCCAACCGTCCTCCACTCCACTATATCTGAAGGCGAGTCGCGACACACCACACACTCGGCCCCTGAATCCACCTCACTCATCGCGTTCGGATGGTTTTCATTCCCGTCGTGTGTCGTGTGAGGGTTCGGATTTTGCTCGGGCTGACATGCCGATCTGACCGGATCAGTGGTCGGAGTTGGCCCATGGGGTGGTTGCCGTGGCCGCAGGTTCATCCGCTGTTATCGGAATGATAGAGGGGGTTGAAATCAGAATGCTCGTCGATACTGGTGCATCCGCGACTATAATTCCAAGTTGATTTTTCACATTCTGCCCCCTAAATGTCGTACCCTATGTCCCGTCAGGGTTCCGTGCTTTGCTGCAAATGGCGGCTCATTGGGCATCATTGGGAAAATAACAGCAGAGGTGTGTATTGGAGATATCAAATTGACGGGACCAGTTCTTGTATCAACGTCTCTTGCTGTGCCTTACTTGCTCGGGACTGACTTTCTGGGGAAGATGCCCCTAAAAATTAGTATTTATCAAAGTTGCCTCGAGTTACCATTGGGCTGTCGCATGGCCTTTTTGCCTTCTCCCACTCGATTGTGCACAGCCAACGCTACTGTACAAGCGCTTGCGAGTAGGACCATAAAGATTCCCCCCATCGCGCAAATGTTGGTTCCTTTACGATTGCGGAAGCTGCTTAACCAGGATCGACTGCGGGAGGAATCCTCCTAGGACAAAGCCATTCGTGGGTTGACGTTGGTGGGGGCCCAGACTCTGGTATCTAATGACCAGGAACCGTTCATTCAGGTCCTGAATGCAGGGTTGGACGCGTCTGTCATTCAGGAGGGCACCTTACTAGCCCACGCATTGCCTGCGCTTCGTGAGGGAAACATCGTTGGCGCTGTGGGGGTCGCGTCGAATATGAAGCTGCAACAGGTTTCCGATAAAAAGTGGATGGATCCGCTTTGTTCTGAGAATTCTGAATTGTCCGAGTCCCAGAGGAGGGAGTTGAGGGCACTTTTGCGTGAATAATCCGATGTGTTTAGCAAGGGGAAATCTCTCAGCCTGAAAAACAACGTGGGTGAAAGTGGGGATGACCCTGCTGGTGCTGCGGTGTCTCAAGTCACCCCCTGTGAGTTGCTGGCTGAGGTGCCATCTGTTAAGGAAGTACTGAAGGTGATCCTGAGTCTTGAGATCAGGAAAGGCAGAGATCTCCCAAGCAAAATGCTGAGGGAAGGTGGCGTTTGTGCACAGACTGCCCTACATGACATCATAACAACAGTCTGGACCACTAGATGGGTTCCGCAGGATTGGACAGATGCCCTGGTGGTCCCCCTCTTTAAGAAGCGGGACCGCACAGACTGTAACAACTACAGGGGCATCTCACTCCTCAGTGTGCAGGGAAAGGTCCTGGCAAGGATTATCCAACATCGCCTTGCTCGGCATGTTGAGAAGAGTCCTGCACAGATGCCATATTGTCTCTCCGTCTGCTACAACAGAGGTGTAGGAAATTCGAACAAGACCTACATCTCTGCTTTATTGACCTGGTCAAGGCCTATGATACCATCAGTAGGCCTGGGCTCTGGGTTATTCTTCGTGCTTTCGGAGTCCCTGACCCTCTGCTCACGATCATTTAAGGACCTTTATGATGGTGAGCGGGCCTGGGTAAAACTACGTGGCTAGGAGTCGGAGCCATTCCCTGAACACCTTGGGGTGCGACAGGGATGTCCTCTGTCTCCTACATTATTTAACATCTATTTCGACCACGTAGTTTGTGAAGCCTTCAATAGCTGTACCGGAGGACTTTCCATCTGGTACAGATGCAATGGGAGGCTGATCGATGCCCAGGTGTGGTCAAGGGATGGCTCCCTATTGCTCAACCATGTTATGTATGCCGATGATCTGGTAATTGCTGCTCACTCAGAGGAGGAGTGGGAGGCGCTTCTGCTGAACCTGGAGCTTGCCACTAAGAGGTGGGGCCTTACCATTAGCCCCACCAAAATTAAGTACCTGCCTGGGTGTTTTGTACCATCGGACACTCCACCCCCACAATTCCCAATTGGTGATAGGGCAGTTGTGGAGAGAGTGGAGAGTTTCCCATACCTGGGCAGTGTGCTCATGACTGCCCAGTCGAGCAGCATTATCTTTTCATCGGTTGCGTAACGCTGTGTGGAAGCTACCTGGTTGGTCCCTCCGCTTGAAGCCTTAGGTCTTCTCGGCCACAATCATTCCCTCCCTTCTCTTCGCTTGCGAAACGTGGACCCCCCTAATGCAACATTTTCGCCAGTTAGAAACATTTAGGCATGGCCTGCCTACGATCCATCCTGGGTTTAACCAGGCTGGATTGTGTGAGGAGCTCACATATCCTTGAAAGACATGGACAAAGTCCCATCGGTGAGCTCCTCCGGCAGGCAAGGTTGCGTTGGCTGGGTCATGTCGCCCGCATGCCTTAACAGCTTTTTGTTCAGCCGGATCGAGGGGGCTAAGTGGGTGCGGCACGGGCTAGAGAAGAGATGGAGTGATGTGGTACAGGAGGATGTGGAGCTGAGTGGACTTGTCGATGACTGGTACCAGCGGTGTCAAGATCGGCCTCTGTGGAGGAGGCTCGTAAAGGACGCTACTGGGCAGTTGGAGGCAGTCGCCCTCCAACAACAATGGAGGGTGGAGGAGCGACGCTCACAACAACGAGCAGAGCGCTGGGTGGCTAAAGCACAGCAAGTTGGCACAGTAGGTGGCACAGTTGGTGCATAAGCCAGTCATCTCGGTAAGTTGACCCTGCGGGCATTCGACACTTCACGTGGCCTCAATGTGCCTGGCACAAGGGTCGTGGTGACGTCACCGTCACTTAGTGGCGAATGGCGGTTATTGTTGTGTATAGTTGTATGTATAATTGTGTATAGTTGCGTGTATAGTTGTGTATATAGTTGTGTATATAGTTGTGTAGATAGTTGTGTGTGTGCGTGTATATATAGTTGCGTGTATAGTTGTGTGCGTGTATATATAGTTGCGTGTATAGTTGTGTGTGTGTGTGTAGTTGCGTGTATAGTTGTGTGTATAGTTGCGTATATAGTAGTGTGTATAGTTGTGTGATTGTAATTTGTAGATCGCTGTAACGGGCTGTGTTGTAACACCAGCGCAAATGGCTCAGCTGGCGTCTCGCGTCTGCATGCCAGTGTGTAAGCATCATCGCCACCACCGCCACCACCATGACCCACACCCTCACCCCAGCCACAGCTCTGACCCAAGCCCTCACTCTATCTCAAACTCTTGCCCTAGCCCTAGCTATAAAGCCATCCCTAGCCCTAACCACAGCTGTAGCTTCAATCGAAAGCCTCACACTAACCCTAGCACGAACCCTAGCACGAACCCTAATACTAACCCTAGCACTAACCCTAGCACGAACCCTAGCACTAACCCTAGCACGAACCCTCGCACGAACCCTCGCGCTAACCCTAGCACGAACCCTAGCCAAAGCCATAACCCCAACTTGAGGCATAACCCTAACAACCATCGTCCTATTCCGAGGCCGACCCTCATCCATATTCTGACCATAACTTTAACCCGAGCCCTAGCAACATCCACAACATTCATGCACACCCTCACGACCGACCCAAATGTTAAATGTGGATTTTCTTTGCTAATATTTGTGTTATTAATATAGTTTCATTGTAGCCCTAATAATTATCACGGTCAAGCTACTGCTGGCTGAAGGCCTATTGTAACCTCCACACGTTTTGAGGACTTGGTTCTACCAGACACTGGCTGTTTAATCTCATCTACAACACGGAGTTCAACTACCACATTACACACCCACCCACCTACTCACCCACCCATTCACCCACCCATTCACCAACCCACTCACTCACCCACCCACTCACCCACCACACTGCAGGTCACCTCACTTATCTTTCTGCATCTTCCCTCGCGCTGCTCCACTCTGGAATTCCCTCTCCCACCATCATCGTCATAATCGTAGTGTATCTCCCTCCAAACCCTTACAACAACAAAAACCTCACTCAATTCAAGACGTGCATTGCACTCTTATCATGTGGCTCAGCGATAGAGCGACCGTCTCGTAGTCTCAAGGTTGCAAGTTCAAATCCTGGTTGGGGGTTGACTCAGCCTATCATCCGTCTGGCGTCGGTAAGATGAGCACCATTTTGTGGAAAGTTAAATGTGGTTGTTTTTTAGAGATACTAATCCTTATCATAGCACTGTGGAATTTTCACCACCGACTCTGCAGGGCTATAAACAGGAGATGAGCGCCAATACCTCAATGCTCGTTTGATGGAGCACGACATTTCTCAAGACAGTCACTGACACAACCATTAATAGCACGAGTCAGTGACACCATCACCTCACAGCAAATCCTTATGTCAGCTCCGGACTAAACTCCGTTCCAAGTCCAACGTAGCCAAGAGGCTCAGCTAGGGCTAAATGAGGCTCAGACCGCATCCTGCACGCTGAGCGGATACGGCTGAGATCCTAGATTCAAATCCGGGGTTCAGCCATCCAACCGCAGTGATCCTGATGGCGATAGCAAAGTGGCTATAACTGACACGCAGCAGCGTCTGCTGCTAATTCGCGCATCTCCTCCTTGCTGTGGAATCTGGCACGCACATCGCAGTCATTTTCGCTGAGAGTCTCAAGAAAACAAAGACTGGCGAGAAGACAGCCATAATCGGTGCAACAATCGTCCAAGCTCCATGGTCCTTCATTGGGATGTTTGGCCAACTCCGGACATCTTTTCGTGCATAAGGGTCACCAGTGACTCGCACAGAGACCCTTGGACTCAAATAGAGACCTATTGACTGGCATCAAACCGGGTTCTCGTGTGTAGCGATTAATGGTCTCAGCCCGGTCCAATTCCCTGCAGCCCTAGAGATTCAAACTTCGAGTTTTGTTTCGCGAATGTGACTTACTCTTCTGACAGAACAGAAGCGAATTAATTGATGAATGAGTGAGTGCGTGAATGAGCGATCTGTGAGGCTTGGCAACTACAATCGGTGTCACGCCGCGCGATGTCAATTTCACCCCCTCAAAGGTGCCGTGCCGGCCTTAATAGGCGCTCGCTAACAGCACGCATCCCAACAGCCAGTTAAAGGCTACACGGGGGGTCTTTTATTTGGTGTGTGTCTGTATGTGTCTGTATATGTGCGTGCTCCTAACAAATGTCAATGACTATTGGTCAACGTTTTACAATTCGGACCAACTCACTCATGGTACGTGCGGAATAATCGAGTCGACCAAAGAGCGCGCCCGCCGCTCGTTGCAGAGTTGCGCAGTTGGCACCCAACGGCCGCCCTGGTTAATACTGCGGTAGCGCATAAACCAAACGCGCTACAGACCGTCCTCTTCATTCACAGTGAGTGTTCAAGATCCCGTGGCGGTGCACGCAATCATCCACGTTAAAACAAATATTAAAGCAAAGAGCCCCTATATAGCCTTCACAGACTTATCGGGGCAAGTGTTTTTTAGTGAGTGGCATCTATGAATACTGGCAAGACTGAGTCGACCCGGGGGAGGCCCAGGACCGGTTTAGAGTTGAGTCGTGAGCGGGAATCGAACTCGGGTCTCTGCCGGGTTCGTAGCACGGTATAGTGCTAACCACTGCGCCACCGCTCTCCACACTCGTCTGACCGAGCCTGGGTGTGCAGCAGCATCATCTACGCGGGTTTAATCTCTTGATAAATGGGCAGCAAATTAGTGGATTGGAGTGCCCTGTCTCGCCGGTCTGGCAGTGCCCGCCGCCTCTGCGTGCTCACTCACGGCTCACATTGTCACCGACGTCGCCCCGTTCCCAATGTCGCGACGCACGTGTGAGCATTCGGTGCCTCGTGTCGTCCTTGCGCTCAACGCTCGCTGTTAAGCGGTGCCGTGCTGCAGTGAGACGCTGTGTGTGTGTAGAGGTGTGTTTGTACTGTGGGGAGCAGTGGCATAGTGGTTAACGCACTGGTCTACGAACCCGGCGCCCCGAGTTCGATTCCCGCTCACGGCCAACAACAGTGACGATTATCTGAACCAGTAATGGGTCTCCCCTAGGTCGACTCAGCCTCAAATGAGTACCTAGTGCGGGGTATAAACGTCGCCGCTGGGGAGACAAAGGCGGTCGGGCGTGGTGCTGGCCGCCCACCCCCTCGTGTGCCGTTCCGGCCTTCATAGGTGCTCGCTAACAGCACTTGCTCCAACATTATGTTGAAGCTATATGGGGGAATCTTGTTCTTTGTCTGTACTTTCAGGACCGGAACTGTCGTGGTTCGCACGCTGTTGTCACGAACCCGGCGACCAGAGTTCGATTCCCGACATCCCGTAACCATCTATTGTTTGTGATTCATACAAACTCCACACTCACGTGGCATCGATGCTGTTGAGTCGAGCATGCGCCTTTCGATGCAGAGGTTAGAGGATCGAGACTGTGCCGTCGAGCGTATGAATCGCGCGCTTCACTCACAGTGCACGTTCAAGATCCCGTAATGTCATTCGAGAAGAGTCGCAGTTGTGTTCACTCGGATCCATTACAACTTTAATCCTGTTGTTTGTTGCTGGTCGTTTGGCTTTTTGGGCCTATGTTCAGCAACCATCATTTTAAATAAGATTTTTTTTTAAACTATCAAAATTTGCCAACTCTTGGAAAACTACCCGCATTTGACTTAATCATTAACACCGCAGACCATATCTCCCCTTATGTGCAACAAATAGCCCTCATGCGTTATAGCCTTGAGCCATATTAATTGTATTAGTTTATTATTTATATCTCATGAGACTCACGACTCGTTTTCAGGAGGGTCCTGCCCAGTTCTCGCCGCATCAGCAATATCCATTGTTGGTGCGACCCCTAACGTAACCAACTATCTTAAGATCCCAGTTCAGTGATTTGCAGGACACTTTTCAGCATTGGGATGTTTCGGCCGATGCCAGTTACATTGTATGAACGTTTAGCTCTGGGAGACCCATGCAAGCACAGGGGAAAGAGAACGTACAAATTTAACTCTCACTCGAACACTCCGCGGGAGAACACACGAACTCGAGAGAAAGGCTCCCCGAGTACGGATTCGAACCCGGTTGCTTCCCGCTGTGATGTGTTACTGCTGCGCTCCCAGCCGCCCTGCGGCCCCCCAAGTCGTCTCGGCGCTGATCGCTTCCACGCCTCGCCACACGGATATGGAGATGCTTCGCCCGGCGGTAAAATCGCTCCGTGGATATCCAATGGCGCCGTCTCACGCATCGGGTGCGACTCGCCGGTAGGAGGCCGTGTGGCTAACCGTGGACTAATCTCCATCTGTCCCGTTTGTATCGGATATTGCCCCCCCCCCCCCCCTCGACAGCGTGAGTTTCCTCCGGGTGCTCCGATTTCCTCCCACGTGTGTAAACGCTCGTTTATTTGCTGAAAACGTCGTGATGTATCGAGGACCGCAGAGCTCGGGCAATTGTTGGTCACGCGAGGTTCTCACTACCACCTCCGCTTGGCTGCTGCTGCCTTCCCGCTCGTCTGTGGTTCCTCCTCCTGGTGCCTCTGAGTCGTCCTCTCTCTCTCTCTGAGTCGTCCTATCTCTCTCTCAGTCGTCCTCTCTCTCTCATTGAGCCGTCATCTCACTCTCTGAGAGGGCGAGCGAACTCTGTGCAGTAGCCACGACACGATACGAGTTGATTCATCCTCACTCATCGTCACAGCACGCTGGACAGTCTGGTCAGTGTCTGGTAGCCCGAGTCACCCAACGCGCGTGGAGGAATCAACAAATAAAGTTCACGGTCACGGGGTGACCACTGCGCTCGCGATAGAAGAGTGACAGGGAGGCGAGCGAGTTACTGGAGTAGTTAGGAGGGGTGGATTGACGAGGGAGTGCAACTGTACGTTCAAGTCCCATGCATTAACATTACTCGCAAAAAATATATCCCTCCCTGATTACTAATCCCAAACATTGAAAAGTTACCGTGATTTGCTGCGTAAATCAGCTATGAGGCACTCTAACTCTCATCTCCCGTGTGCAGCCCTGCAGAACTAGTGGTGTAAATTCCACATTCCTATGGCGGGGGGGGGGGGCATCCTCTCCATAGGACAACCACTGGCAACTGTCCCACAAAGTGAGCCTAGTTTTATCGGCCCTGTAGAGATGATGGAGCGAGTAGACACCATTCCAATCAGGATCTGCACTCGCAGTCTTCGGATCACGGACCGCTTGCTCGGGGGTCAATAGCAGTACATTGTGAGAACCGGCAGGAAACCCATGCAATGGGAGAGAATACAAACTCCACACACTCAATGTCACCCACACACACTTTGTAGTAGAACAGGGGTAGAGAATACAAACTCCACACACTCACTGTCACCCACACACACACTTTGTAGTAGAACAGGGGTAGAGAATACAAACTCCACACACTCACTGTCACCCACACACACTTTGTAGTAGAACAGGGGTAGAGAATACAAACTCCACACACTCACTCTCACCCACCCATACACTTTGTAGTAGAACAGGGGTAGAGAATACAAACTCCACACACTCACTCTCACCCACCCATACACTTTGTAGTAGAACAGGGGGAGAGCACTCACTCTCACCCACCCACACACTTTGTAGTAGAACAGGGGGAGAGAATACAACTCCACACACTCACTGTCATCCACCTACACACTTTGTAGTAGAACAGGGGTAGAGAATACAAACTCCACACACTCACTCTCACCCACACACACACTTTGTAGTAGAACAGGGGTAGAGAATACAAACTCCACTCACTCACTCTCACCCACACACACACTTTGTAGTAGAACAGGGGGAGAGAATACAAACTCCACACACTCACTCTCACCCACACACACACTTTGTAGTAGAACAGGGGGAGAGAATACAAACTCCACACACTCTCTGTCACCCACCCATACACTTTGTAGTAGAACAGGGGTAGAGAATACAAACTCCACACACTCACTGTCACCCACCTACACACTTTGTAGTAGAACAGGGGTAGAGAATACAAACTCCACACACTCACTGTCACCCACCCACACACTTTGTAGTAGAACAGGGGTAGAGAATACAAACTCCACACACTCACTGTCACCCACCTACACACTTTGTAGTAGAACAGGGGTAGAGAATACAAACTCCACACACTCACTGTCACCCACCCATACACTTTGTAGTAGAACAGGGGTAGAGAATACAAACTCCACACACTCACTGTCACCCACCCACACACTTTGTAGTAGAACAGGGGGAGATAATACAAACTCCACACACTCACTGTCACCCACCCATACACTTTGTAGTAGAACAGGGGTAGAGAATACAAACTCCACACACTCACTGTCACCCACCCACACACGTTGTAGTAGAAAAGGGAGAGAGAATACAAACTCCACACACTCACTCTCACCCACACACACACTTTGTAGTAGAACAGGGGGAGAGAATACAAACTCCACACACTCACTGTCACCCACCCATACACTTTGTAGTAGAACAGGGGAGAGAATACAAACTCCACACACTCACTGTCACCCACCCACACACGTTGTAGTAGAAAAGGGAGAGAGAATACAAACTCCACACACTCACTGGCACCCACCCACATACTTTGTAGTAGAACAGGGGAGAGAATACAAACTCCACACACTCACTGTCACCCACCCACATACGTTGTAGTAGAACAGGGGAGAGAATACAAACTCCACACACTCACTGGCACCCACCCACATACTTTGTAGTAGAACAGGGGTAGAGAATACAAACTCCACACACTCACTGTCACCCACACACATACTTTGTAGTAGAACAGGGGAGAGAATACAAACTCCACACACTCACTGTCACCCACCCACACACGTTGTAGTAGAACAGGGGGAGATAATACAAACTCCACACACTCTCACCCAGAACACACCAATTAGCACGGTTGGCTACGTACGGTGCGAAAGAGCTGGAGATAAAGGCGCCCGAGTTGGGAATGAAACCCAGGTGCTTGTTATTGTGAGGCGCCCAGGTGAGATTCGCTGCTGGCCTTCGTTTGAACTCTAAACGTCATCCCGTGCAGGTGCGCGGGTTTCCCGGCTCTCCGGCACCCTCCCACACGCGCGTTCACCCCAGTAATGAGTTGACCAAACATAGCGAGCAGGACAAGGGTGTCCCGAGACCCGGTTAAAGGGTTATTGTGGACACACATTTATCCTCATTATTTATTATAAGTGTTAGGGGATCGGGCTATTTTTATTGTAACATTTCGAGCGCGCTTAATCGAGATGACAGAATCTGGCTCCAATGTATGCCGTGTCGAGACCGTGACTTTGCGGGTCACGTCAAAATAAATAGCCTTACTTGGGCACTAATGTGGCAATCAATCACCCAGTCACAACTTCATTCTGAGGCAGTTTCTTGGCACGACGAGACAACGATTCCATCACTAAGCGGCGCATCGGAATGGAAAATGTCATTTATAGACGCAGTGGCAGATGCGTGACCTGATTGTGGTGCTCCCGCGCTTCAACAGAAGCACGCGGTTGTCCAGAAAGCGCGGATGTTGCGCAGCGTTGCAGAGGTTCGCAATTTTATATCCGACAGGCCGCTCCAGTCAATGCTGCCTTGTGTGCATGAACCCTAAAATCACCGCACGTCGTCTGCTCTCACAGTGCACGTTAAAGATCCAGTGGCGTCAGTAGGTGGCCAGTGTGTGCCGGCGTCGCGATTGGAATCACCCACAGCAGCCGCAGCATCAGCAGCATCGGCCCCGACTGGCAGACTATACCCGTCTGTGAAACATTGTGCCTGCCAGATAGCCCTGCGCTATGAGAATGGCGCGAACATCATGACCATACATGTGTAGTGACATCGCGGGATGTCACTGTGTGGTGCCAGCCCAAGAGAGGCGCAGCGTGCGATGTATTGCCATCGCGGACACCACTTGGATGTGGGTGCAGTACCGGCCCAAGAGAGGCTCGGTAAACACTGATCAATAGCGCTGGATGGCACCACGCTCAGCGTGCAGTGCCGGCCCCTACATGATAGGGTGTGGGAGTGCCGGTCATGGAGATGGGGTTACTATAGGTCATGGTACTCTGGTTGACCCCAGAGGACACGTGACCGGTTAAGTCTACACAGGGGCCCCAAGTTGGGGCTAGGGGTGGTCACGTGTCAGGGTCGAGATTCTGCTCGAGGATTCTGGAAGGTGGTCGTGGCCAAGGATGGAGCCAGAAGTGGGTGGGATTCGTCGCGGCCACAAGGGATGAAGATGGCTGATCGTCAAGGATTATAGTCGCCAGCATCCAAGGAACGGAAAGTGTTCCGAGAGGACTTTCACCCCGGAGATGGAGCGGTGGAATCAGCTTGTGTGCAGAGCACATGCTGGGGGGATTGTTGCAAAGCGGGATCGAGAGCGGTGGCAGTGCCTTGGGGAGGCCTTCATTCAGCAGTGGATTGACCCTGGCTGATGATGGTGTCGATGAAAGAAGGGGATTGTGTTCAGTATGTGACCACGCAGCTCGTGACTTGCGCCTAGGAGGAAGAATTAATTTGGTGTAAAAAATTGACCTAATTTTCCGGCTGTCGTGGTGCTAAACCACAGCTTCGTGACAAACACAGAGGTCACCACGAAGTCATAGATGCAGGGGGACTGAGTGTTGTTTTCTATTCTCATGATTACGCGTGTGTACAGGAGGGTCCTACAAAGTGTTTTGTTCCAGTAGAGGAGGGATGTTGCTGCTGGTGCTGCTGTTGTGTGATCCCAATTGAGTAATTTGCCGGTAATGTTTCTACATTGCGACGTGTGGTTAATAGCAGTTGCACTGTACGTGTGTTATTAGCTATGGGAGGAAATTGGAGAACCAGAGGAAACCCATGCAGAACAGGGGGGAGAACACACAGACTCCACATAGAAAGGCGCCCGAGTCGGGAATCGAACCCAGAGCCTTCTTGGTGGGAGGTTCGAGTGTTACCACTGCACTTCCACGCTCCCATCTGCTCTTTGACCCTCATCATAACCCGAACCTTCTCGATACAAGTTAGCGTGTTGAGTCTTACCGATTACAACTCTCATCGTGCTCTTGGACCCGAGGTGCTGTCTTCTCTATTCAGCAACTGCGATTTCTATTCTTCACCCCTTGTCCAGAAGCCATCGTGCTCAGCGCCAGAGTGAGCATTCGCTCGTAATCAGAAGGATGCATGAGTTGAACTCCTGGATGGAGTGGGGTGGGGGGCTCAGCCCATTATCATCCATCCTCACCTCCCTGTGGGGCCGATCTAATGAGCACCACTTTGTCGAGAAAGAAGTCAACTGCGGTTGTCCTATGGGGGAGAGACTCGCCACCCGCCATGGAAATGTGGAATTTCCACTACTGGCTCCGCAGGGCTGTAAACAGTAGATGAGCGCCGATGCCTGAATGCTCATCCGAGCAGTATGAACCAGCCTGGACGTTCAATTTACGGGCGCCTAGTGCGTGCAGAGGCCTCACAGCAGCAGCCAGAGCTGTCGCGTAACGAATGCAATCAAAATTAAAGGTGATCTCATAACTTGCGTAACCCAGTTCTCTGTCGCTCTGGCGTCTGAGGTTCGGCGGGGGGGGGGTAGGGTGAGACCCCCCGCATTTAATCCGACAATTACGCACGTGCTGTCCATGTCACGTTGCATATTTCAGTTTTATAATTTTTTTCATTATTGTGTATGTGTGTTTTTTTCTGGCCCCGTGTCTGTAGGGCTCACGTGAGTTCTGGGTGTGAACCCCGCGAGTGTGGTTTTGTTGACGCCGCTATCAGCTGCACGTGGACTCGCCAAAGTGCGTGCGTACAGACACAGACAAAGCTTTCCCGTGTAGCCCACCCATGCTGTTGGCATAGGTGCTGTGAGCGAGCAGCACCTATCAGGGCCGGCAAGTCCCATCTTCGAGGCGGTGGTCTGGCCAGTATCACGCCTGACCGTCTTTGCCTCCCCAGTGCTCATGTTTACAAACTCCAACAAGTTACTCAATCAGGACTGAGCCATTTATTACATCGTTGATTATATGATGTTTGTTGCTGGGCGATTGGAATTTTGGGTCTTTGAAATTCCCTTCCATCGTCTCTTTCCCTAAGCAATCATAATCACCTCGCTCAGATCAAGACATGCGTTACATTCCTCGCTATTACAACTTCGATGAGGCTGTTTGTTGCTGGCCTCTTGCTGTGGTGGGCCTTTTGGTCTATGCTCAGTAACTGTCTTCAGAGAAAGGCAACACAGAGGCAGAAATCCCCCTACAGGCATACAGACTGGTGGGTCAAGTCCTGTTCGCAAGCACATATTACGGCCACCATACACGTTATCATGAAACCATTTCGCGTGTTTAAACAGGAAAGCCTCACAAACGCTCAATACTGATTTTCAAGAGGATCCTGCCAAATTTCAGCGGTATGGGGAGATGTTGCTGTTGTTGTGTGTGACCGTAATTGAGTCATTTTCAGGCAGTGGTTCAGCATTTTGATGTTTAGCCATTGGTAGTCACGTGGTGTGGGTTTTTGTAGCTCTAAGCCAACATTAACGTATATGCGTGGCCCTGGCTGCTACTTTGGGAGCGTGGAGTTCCCACCGTTAGAAACGAGCACTGCGCATGTATATATGTTGACCTTCTTTCGCACCGTACGTAGCTGACCGTGCTAATCGGAGGTGTTAACGCCGGACTCGAACAGACAATTCCCAACACGGTGTCTTCCATTCACTCGATTGGGACCTCACACGGCGCTCATCGCCCCCGACTGGCAGACTCGCCCCCGACTGACAGAATCACGCCCGGTGCTGAGTCGCCTTGCTCCGCACAGGGAAAGCTGCCACTGTGGGTGCCCCTTTAAATGTGTGGGACGGGATCGCTCCCGATTCTAATCACGCACAGTGCCATGCGCCGCATACAGTGTTTCACAGATCTTGGGAACATAGAAAAGCTAATTTTTGTTCATTATAAAACTCATGTGTGTCGTCTCTGTGTATATAATTACACTGCACTTAATCCCACGGCTCAGGGAATGTGGGTCAAGGGCCCTTGTTCCGAGCCCCGAGCGGGAGGGAGGAGACCCGGGGACATCGCGAATTCCAGCCCAAGGCAACGCGGCCGCAGCGTGACACATTAACATTTGTGGCGCTCCTCCCCGCCCTGCCAGAAGGCCGTCGCCTGAAACGATTTTGCCAAGTTCAGAGTCGAAGAGTCAAAGTGAGTTTCTGCTCCACTGAGCAGCATTGAGGCATTGGTGCTCACCTCTAAAGTGCGAGTGGAGAGCACTGCGAGCCCGGCCACCCGAGTTCAATTCCTGGGCATGGCCAACGTCACTCGCGAGTGATACCCGAACCGGTCCTGGACGCCCCCAGCGTCACCAATCCCACTAACCATTGTGGTGAAGTATGGTCAAACAACTCCCATGACGAACACGGTGTAGAGGCCTTCATCCAGCAGTGGATTGACAAGTCACTTACGTGTTGCTCATTTGTTGCTTGATCCACTGCTCGATGAAGGCCTCGCCACGCCCTGTCATAGGGTTGTGTGACCATACTTCACCACAATGGTCAATGATGGTTGGTGAGGGGGAATGAGCCCAGGACTGGTTCAGATATTACTTATACCACTGTTGCTAGCCACGGCTCAGAATCAAACTTCTGAAAAATAAATATTGGGTTTAAAATTAAATGTAACCAACAAGGATTGCATTTTACATTCAACACAGTTGCTGAACACAGTAGGCCCAAAGGGACAGCACGTCCAGTTGCCAGCAACAAACAGCACTGCCAACGTTGTAATCGATAAATGTGAAACCCTACCAAGTGTATAACGAAACGATAATTGTGGTTATATTTCATGGATCCTGTCATAGGAATGTGGAATTTCCAGAGCTGACACAAGGCGGTAAACAGCAGCTTAGCGGCGCCTCGTGCTTATTTGAGCGAGGAGAAAACGCATTTAACATTTCACCTTTGACTTTCTGAGTAAGAACAAGAATAAACAAAATCTAATTCTAAAATTCCTATAAGTGGATTAACTCCTTCTCTAGTAAAGCTCTGGCAGACAATGTCAGCCGTCGGCCGGCGTGGTGCTGGCCACAACCACTCCTTCGTGTGCCTGGTCGCTCTTCATAGGAGCTCGCTAACAGCACATGCCCCAACAGTCTGCACGGCTACACGGGGGATCTTTGAGCTCTTAATCGTCATCGTCAGCCATGGTCGAGACTAATAACGGAGTGGCGGTCTGCGAATGGAGCGCGTCCGAGCGGTAATTAAATCCGTTCGTGTGCGGGTGCCGGGTGGCTCGTTAGATCGCGGGATCGTGATGGGTGGTGGCGGCTTGGTTAGGAAGGCAGCCGATAGACCATGGAAAATGATGATGACGATTATTTTAAAGCGAGTTGGGCCTTGTGATCTTTGGGGTGTCTGAGTTATTATGTGTTATTGTATGTGTTATTACGTGTGTGTTATTGTGTGTGTGTGTTATTATGTGCGTGAGGGGCGCTAGTGCAGTGGTTAGCACACTGCGCCACAAACCCAACGACCCAATTTAGATTCCCACTCAGGGCTAACATTGGTGACGAATATCTGAACCGGTCTTAGGCCTCCCCTAGGTTGGCTCAGCCGTAAATGAGTGCCCAGTGTTGTATCGCTACCACCGCCCGAGAGGAAACCGGAGAACCCGGAGGAAACTCAGGCAGAACAGTGGGAGAACACACAAACGCCACTCACACACACTCGCATACAACACTCAATTACTCTCACTCACTCTCACTCTGCCGAACAGGGAGAATAACACAAAAAATTTACACAGATAGGCGCCCGAGCCAGGAATCGAACTCGGGCTCTTTTTGCTGTCATTCGCGAGCGTCACCACTGCGCCGCTACCAGCACCACCACCACGCGGATAAGATAATTGGGTTCGCTGGGCATTGCTCTCCACGCATGGACTCTGCTGTCGCGAGGGTAATTGCTGACCGAGCCCGTGAATCTTGTCCCAGCGGCGCGGAGGAGACACGTGTAGACGGGGGACACGTGGGTGCGTGAGACCAAGTCAAGGATTAGTGGCGCAATGATTGTGTAACTCAACACGGCGCCACGGTAATGCAACAGATCGTCTCCGAGTGCGCGTTCTGTGTGCGCTCGCGTAACAACAACGATAAAGATCCCAACACGGACTGGCGGTGCAAGTGCGTTCACCGCTGCGCCACCGCTCCGCCCGCCACGCTCACAGCCAACATCGGTGACCAATATCTCAATGGCGCCTCGGCCTCTCCCTTGGTCGACTTGGCCTGACATCAGCACTAGGGTAGCAACGGTGGTCTCGGGGTGACCCTCGTACACCCTGCCGGCCTCGGTGACTACTCGCGAACACACGCGCGCATTAATCCCAGCTGGCAGGAGGTCACGGGACAGACCCAGGTGCCACGGGTTGGCTGAGATGCACCAACTTTGCTCCCACTGTGGCACTTAAGTTTAACACGTAGGCTTTCGCGACCAGTATTATTCATAATAAAGGCTTTTGGGTTAGATCGCGTAAGTATAAATGTGTCGCAACCCTCCACCACTCGACACGGCCAATCAGTAAAAAATGTTTCGATTTTAAGCTTTCGTGACTGCAGGGATTCATCTTCTTGGTTCTTTCGGTAACGTCACGTAGAAGGGAAGTAATAAAATAATAAAAATAAAACATAATAAAACAATTCTTACAAAGAGAAAGACACATAAAAATAAAACATAATAAAACAATTCTCACAAAGAGAATTGTTTTATTATGTTTTATTTTTATTATTTTATTACTTCCCTTCTACGTGACTTTACCGAAAGAACCAAGAAGAGTAAAAAATGTGTCACGTTAACGCCAATTAGTTACTTCGGTGTGTTTAAAGAGTGAATCCACAATATTTCGAATTTGAGTAGGACGTTTCGCTGGTAATTACATCCAGCATCTTCGGGCGATTTGCCAGGATAGTGAAGCCATATCACTGCGCTACTCCGCTCGTTTTTGTGTTCGTCGCCTCTGCTCATTTACAAAAACAAAGACACAAACCCACTGCTTATCCCTTCACAGACTCTTGGGCCAGGTGCTGTTAGCGAGCATCTATTAAGGTCGGAAAGGCACACGAGGTGGTGGTGTGGTCAGCACCACGCCCATCCGTTTTTGTCTCCCCAGAACGCACCAGGTTTTAATTTAAGGCTGAATCGACCGAGGGAAGGCCCAGGACCGACTAAAATGATCGCCACTGTTATTAGTCGTGAGTAGGAATCTAACGTATGTCGTCGGGTTCGTAGCGCAGTACAGCGCTAACCACAAAACTACCGCCACCCACCTAACTGCACGCACACACACAGCAAGCACGTAATGACACGTGCACACACACACACGTGCGCTAAGACGAGCACTGCACGACCAATTCTCTTAGCCCGGGCATCACAATTACAGGGGCAGGCGTCGGGCCATAATTGCCCAGAGATTTTCCTTGTCTGTAGTTCTTAATTGAGCAGCACGTGGAGCTGTGGTCTCTAATCTCAGGGCACGTTTGTCGGTCTTGTCATCATAATTGCATTGTACTTTTTATTTATTTTATTTGTACTTGTTTACCCAGGAAAGCCTCGCAGAGTCTCAAGACTCATTGTTCAGGAGGATGCTGCCAAGTTGTCGCTTTGCTGCTGCTACTGCTGCTACTGCTGCTGCTGTGATCCCAACTGGGTGATTTGCAGGTAACGTTTCAACATTGGGATGTTTGACTAATGCCAGTTACACTGTGTGGGTTTTTTTTCTTCCTAAGGGAGTATAACGGAGAACCCACAGGAAACCCATGCAGAACAGGGGGAGAACGTACACACTCCACAGAGAAAGGCAGGGAATCGAACCCACTCGCCTCTTACTGTAAGACACGAGTGCTACCGATGCGCCACCCTTCCCCCCAACATCACGACTGATCATCGTTATCATCATCGCTATCGATATCACAGTCAACATCCTCATCTTCACTGTTATCAACTTCATCATCATCAATACCATCATCATCAATATCATCGCCATTATGATTAATAAACGTTGTCACATCTCATCATCACCATCACTGTCATCATCTTCAGGACACTTTTTGCCATTTCCCAAATTTATTTAAGTGCAGAACCACATTTAAAGTGTGTATGGATTGAAGCCATCAATTCGCTACTACACTTCAGCAAAACCGGGTTTAATCACAGCTCAGTCTGTGTCTGTCTGAGTCTATGGGTCTCCCTGTGTCACCATCAACCTCCTGATCTTGAGACCCCGGTGTGGCCACTGTGCTTGGGGCTGAAACTTGGATTGGAACTCAGGATCTCAGCAGTGCCGACTCCGCGCTTTGATCTCCGGGCCATCACCCGACCACATCTTGGAGTGAAATCTCTGCACGGGCAATGGCAGTGGTGGGGACCTCAGGACTCGAGCGAGCGGCTCGCCGCGTGGGGGGTGGGACTTGGCCCATCATCATCCATCTGTCCGGGGTCGACAAAATAGGCACAACTTTATAGGAACGATCAACAGTGGTTGTCTTATGGATAGATCCTCCGCTGCCACCATAGGAATGTTGAATTTCTACCACTGGCTCAGCAGGGCTGTAAACAGATGACACCAATGCCTCGATGCTCATTTTGAGCAGCAGCAGCAGCAGGAGATCACCCAAAGCAGAAGGTGAACTCGCAACCTTCCGACTGTGAGCCGCTCGCTCTACCGCAGTACCACCGCCACCCGCCCAGCCAGTGGCGATGGTGGCGGCTAAGCGTCAACACATTTGTTCATAATTTCAGTCTCATTATTTTGTATTATTATTATTGTAATAATTACTACTGCTCCCCACCTGCACCCGGGCCACGTGCCGCCGCTTTCTATACCCGTATACCTGTACGCGTCGTGCTGGATTAAGGCCTCTCTCTCTGGGTGAGTCAATTGCCTTTCGTCGCCAGTGACATCATCATCACCACCACCGCCGGGGCATGGACAGAGACGATGACCGCAGTGGGCGGAACGTGAGGATGAGAAAACACGGAGCTGGGAGACACGGAGCTGGAAAACACGGAGCCGGTAGACACGGGGCCGGGAGACACGGCTCTTCTTCCTCTCTGTTGCGAGTTTCTCATGAAACTCTCAGGTTAACCCAGCAGACAATACGCCCCCTCCACTTGCCTGTTGTATCACGTCTCGAATAGCAGTGGGTTTTACACATCCCGTCAGCACGGCCTTGTGGAAGTGTAGACTGTAAACAGCATTGATTCATTGATTCAATACGGGCAGAACTCTGGACCGGTTTCGACATTCAGTGTCTCATCAGTAGAGTAAGGCATACTTGAAAAAGTGCTAGTAAACTGCCAGATGGAAACATGTAATTATATTCTAGAGTATTATCACGCATAGTACAAAACAATAATTAGCGTAGTTATGCAAAATGAATTGTGATCGCGTTGAACAAATTCTGCTGGAAAAAAACACTCCCAGGATGCCGTGTGGCTGGTGGGACGTGTAAACAACACTTTCATATTGTCTATGTGGAGCGACGGATATGGGGAGGGGGCGGTAATGACTGCTGAGTTATTTATATTCTCAACAAACCGGCTGAATATTCTACGCACAGCAAACACTGGCGCACTCACGCAATGTACGGGGCTACAGCGCCCCCACCTGGTACCGAGAGAGATCACAACCAGATGACGATCCAGTCCAATAAGTGAGACTTCCTTGATGTTTCGAGTGGCCGCGTGGCTCAGGGATCAGAGCGCTGAGCAGACACCGCGATGATCCTGGTTTGCAAGCCGAGGTTCAGCCGCCTGTGGCTGTTTTATGGTCTCAGCCCCGTCACCGATAAATTACACAGAGACCTATAGACACAGAGAGCCACAGACTCACACAGAGACATATAGACTCATACAGAGAGCCAGAGACTCACACAGAGCCAAAAAATCACAGACCTATAGACTCACACAGAGCCATATACTCACACAGATTCGTACACTCACACAGAGAGCCATATACTCATACAGCGATCCATAGACTCACACAACGACCCATAGACTCCTACAGAGACCCATAGACGCACACAGAGACTCATAGACTCACACAGAGACCTATAGCCTCACACGGAGAGCCATAGCCTCACACAGAGACTCATCGACTCACACAGAGAACCATCGACTCATACAGAGACATATAGACTCACAGAGAGAGCCATAGACTCACACAGAGACATATACTCACACAGATTCGTACACTCACACAGAGAGCCATAGACTCATACAGAAATCCATAGACTAACACAACGACCCATAGACTCACACAGAGACCTATAGCCTCACGCGGAGAGCCATAGCCTCACACAGAGAACCATCGACTCACACAGAGAACCATCGACTCATACAGAGACATATAGACTCACACAGAGAGCCATAGACTCATAGAGAGCCGTAGACTAACACAGATAGCCAAAGACTAACACAGAGAGCCATAGACTCACACGCAGTTAAAGAATCACACAAAGAGTCATATTCTCACACAACTAGCCATAGACTCACACAGAACCATAGACTCACACAGAGACCCACAGACTCACACAGAGATCCATAGACTTACACAGAGGCCTATATAATCACACAGAGAGCCATATACTCACACAGAGAGCTATAGATTCACACAGAGAACCATATAATCACACAGAGAGCCATAGACTCACACAGAGACCTATAGACTCACACGGAGAATCATAGACTCACACAGAGAGCCATAGACTCACACAGAGACCTATAGACTCACACGGAGAGCTGTAGACTCACAGAGAGCCAAAGACTCACGCAAAGTTATATACTCACAGAGCCATAGACTCAGACAGAGAGCCATGTACTCACACGGAGCCATAGACTCACATAGAGACCTATAGACTCACACAAAGACCTATAGACTCACAAAGAGAGCCATAGATTCCCACAGAGAGCCAAAGACTCACACAAAGTTATAGAATCACACAGGGAGCCATAGACTGACACATGGCTATAGACTCACACAGAGAGCCATAGACTCACACAGAGACCCATAGACTCACACAGGGCCATAGAATCGCACAGAGACTGATAGACTCACACGGAGAGCCATAGACTCACAGAGAGAGCCATAGACACACAAAGTTACAGCAAGGCTGTAATTATAATATATATTGGGGGGGGGGGTAGCATTTTTGAAATGCTAAAAATGTCCTTCCCAAAAATTTTATATAAAAAATAATAATAAGAATTGCTATGCTACGACATGCAACCACGCACTGCCATCCGAAATAATCATTAGCAAATGTTTTCATAATCATAACTAAACTTAACAAATTACGGTGTACTGCAGTTCTGCGTGTGGTTTGTCCAAGTCGTGTTGCCGTACCCCAGCAGAAGCCGTTGCTCAACTGCTGTGGGTCGGTACAATCAATGTCAAACACTGTCCTGTCTCTCCCTTTCATTACTTTAAAATTTACTAAAAAGTGGAAAACAAGAATGTAATGTGAGTGTTACGTAGGCTATATCATTGTCGAGTGGAAACAAAGTTTTTTGCTGAAAACGGGCTGATTTGCGATTGATAATCAATCAACCATCACGAACGTTAGCTATCATAGCTAAGTAAGTTACTTGGAAAGTTAATTAGCCACACATTCACCCAGCGACCAACAATGGCGCTCACGGGCGTATTCAAATAACGTTAAAGCCTTTATTACGTTATATTTGTCAGAAAGCCCGCGTGAAGTCTGAGTAAAGTCTTCTTGGTTCTTTCGGTAAAGTCATGTAGAAGGGACATAATAAAATAATAAAAACAAAACATAATAAAATATAATTATATAATACAATTCTTATTTTATTATTTCCCTTCTACGTGACTTTACCAAAAGAACCAAGAAGATGAATCCCTGCAGTCACTAAAGCTTTAAATCGAAATCTGAGTAAAGTGTCAATCATTTATGTTGCGCTGCATGTGTAATATTTGAAGACGGTAGTAGCTTTCATTTATTGCATATTTGTATAGGATAGTGGAAAGCTGTACTTGCTTATGATAAATAGCATTCTAAGTGTTTCTTTGATTAAAGTGCAAGCAGTTTTATTACAGTCAGCTTTTATTCACAGTAAGTGTCATCGTGAGCAAGAAGAAGGGTGGCAGTGACATTCGTCAGTTTTTTGGGCAGCCTCAGAAAATAAAATAAATTGAGAGCAGTGAGAAAATGAGTAGCAGTCAGATGATAGAAGTTTACAGTAGCACAAGAGATGAGTCAATGTTTATCGAGATAATAATTGCCATTCAGATCAGAAATGGTTATTAATCCATTCCTGAACATCATGGCAAGAAACACCACATGTTTACTGATTATATTTCTTTCATGTTCAATCTGGTGCATTCAGAGTAAAGAGAGAGAGAGGGAGAGAGAGCATGAGGATGCCGACAGGGCAGGGAGAGCAGGTGACATGGAGGTGAGTGAGAAAAGGAGCAAATATCGATGGTTAAGACCGAATAATGACATCACAACAGTCTAATCGTAATGTAAATTTTTTGCTGAGATATTCCTCTAAGTATGGCTTCTCATGTGTATTTCATATAATAAAATCAAGCAGGGAGAGTGAGTTTGAGACAATGACAGCGAGAGAGAGAGAGCAGACAGGCAAGTGAAGATGAAGGTGCGCAGGCCAAAATCAGCCAAATGGTAATGTCAGACCTAGTCAAACCCTATTAAATAGGACACTCTACTTTCAGGAGAAATGGTTTAAAGATTATACTTGGCTCCATTACAGCCCCTCCTTAAAGGGGGTCTTCTGTTTCTATTGTGCTAAATACTTTGCAACACAAAAGTCTAAGCCTGCGTCAAAAGCAGATTCAGCTTTTGTCAAGACTGTCTTTCAAAATTGGAAGAAGGCACTGGAGAAATTTAGTGCACATGAAGACAGCCAGTGTCACAAATTAGCTGTGATGACTCGGATTCAGGAGCCCAAACCTGTTAATGTGCAACTTTCACGTGAGCTTGAAAGACAGCAGCAACAAGCGAGGAGAAATCTTATGAAGATTGTTGGGGGTGTGAAGTACTTGGCACGGCATGGTCTGGCTTTTCGAGGCATTGATAAGGAGAGTGGGAATTTCAGCCAGCTTCTAAAGTACAAGGCAGAGGGCGATGCAGAGCTGACCACCTGGCTGAAAGGTCACTTTGATTTCACCAGTCCCCAAATGCTAAACTAAATTTTTAAGCTGGTGGGCAATACAATCGTCAAATAAGTTGTGTCGGAAATAACATCAATGCCAGTGGTCCAGTTCGCACTTGTCATTGATGGCACCCAGGAGATATATCAGGAGTTGAGCAGGAGTCAATTTCTTTGCGCTTTGTAGATGCAGATCTAAAACCAAAGGAAGAATTCCTGGGACTCTACGAAGTGACATCAACGACAGGGCAAAATATAGCCAAGATGGCATGTGATGTGATGATGTGTCTAAGCATTCCTTTGTCCCAACTTCGAGGACAAACCTATGATGGTGCCGCAAATATGGCTGGACGATTGCAGGGGGTGCAAGCCATTTGAAGCAAAGAACCGCTGGCGATGTATTGCCACTGTGATCCACACTGCCTGAACTTAGTTACGCACGCTGCCTGTGCAGCCTCTCCACTAGTAAGAGAATCAATGGGTCTGGTGCATGAATTGGGGGGCTTTGGTCAATCTGGCAAGTTCAGGGTGATTTTCCAGGAAAACGCAAAATCAGAGAAATGGTTTCACCTCGTTGAAACCTCTCTGTCCCACCAGGTGGACTGTTCGCACCCCTGCCATCCACTCAGTTCTCAGCCAGTATGAGTCAGTGCTGACAGCCCTTGAAGAAATGGCATCATGCAACTCATCTGACACTTCAACTAAGGCCAATGCTCTTCATGGAACATTTTTAAAAGGGAACACTGTGCTCGGCCTTGTAATGGCTGAAGAGCTAATGGGGGATTGGAGTGCCTGAACACCTCCCTGCAGCTTAGAAAACAGACTGTTTCAGGCGTATTGGAGGCTATGGACCATGTCAAAACAAGCATGCAGGACAAGCAAACGGAGGAGCACTTTGATGTCATGTTCGCAAAAGCAACTGCTGTGGCAATATAGTTGGACCTACAGCCTATTCAGATGCCTCATATCCCCAAACCTACAAAGCGTTACACCGGTCAGGCTGCAGTCCATATCCATCCGGATGCCCAGTCTTTGTACAGAGCCCAATTCTACAACGCCTTGGACACAGTGAGTACCGTATTTTCCCACATATAACCCGCGGGGTATACCACTTTTTACAAATAAAACAAGACCCTGCGGGGTATATGGAGGTGCGGGGTATATGGAGGTGCGGGCTATCCCAACAATATTTTACACGTGTGACATGTCATAACTCGTTAATTTTTTTCATGGTAGGACTATCCACTATGCAACACTTACCTTTGACAAAATCACTGCTGAATAAACCACTCACACTATAATTGCACATGTTATCACGTTTGAAATAATTCTAATTGTTTGTACAATGGAACAACAATGTTTGAAGTGGGCGCACTTTGTTTACCGTAATACTTTCAGTGGCTGTAGGGGGGTGAGAGTTTCAGCTGAGGCTATGGATTGCACAGTGGGAAGGGCCTTAACAATTGTCTACCAGACGCGGAATCATAATAATTGCTGAGTCCCTTATGCCGCCGCTATTGGCTGAGCACTATACAGTCGCAACCATGAGCTTTGTTTCAAACTTCCAATGGCTTTGTTGCCAGGAGGCAATGGCGTTACCGTAGTGCCGCTATTGCCTGCGCAGTGCGCAATCTACCAGTGCTAAAACTGTACAGGGGTAACTACCGGTCCAGTACCTATAATATGATGTTGAATGCTGGTGAGCCCAACATTACGCTTACTTACTTGTCTACCAGTTATGTGTTACTTATTTATTGGATATTTACTTTTGTTACTTATTTACTGTTTTAAGTTCACTCGTTTCCGGTTAGTTTTCTTTGTGCACGTTATGATTTTAATGTTAACAATTGATAGTGGAATGTATTACAAATGTAAACTTTGTATTAATATGATGGAATTAAGCTGTGGTAACGACATTAAAGATATTAATGCATGCGGGGTATATGGAGGTGCGGGCTATCTGAAATTTGTTTGACACAAAACGCTCTTTTTGCAGGGTATATGCGTCTGCGGGTTATATGCATATGCGGGCTATATGAGGGAAAATCCGGTACTCAATTCATAGAGAGGTTTGATCAAGCTGGATTCCACAAGCTGCAGCAGTTTGAAAATGTGCTGTTATGCGGAGACATGGACAAGGTGGTAGACGAGTCTCCTGAATTTAATTCAAGACTACTGCAGCTGGTCATGTTTGGGGCTAATTACACATCTCAAATGAGCTCAGATGTTGCTAGCATTATTAGGGAAATTGTGTCAGAGGTGAGAGGTCTCTTCAGTCAGGTGGAAGCTTTAGTAAGGCTTCTGCTGGTCGCCCCGGCCTCCTCTGTAGAGGCTGAGACATGGCTTAGATATTCGATGAGTCAAACAAGGCTGAATAATGTGGCCATGTGTCACGTGCACTAGGAGAAACTGGACCTTGAAGGAATATGCCAGTCTTTTATAGGCGTCAACGATAAGCATAAACAGGCCTTTGGATCCTTTGCTTGAAGAATGGCAAGTCAAAACACTTGTCATTGCCTGGAGAGAGGAGGTGATGGGAGGATAGGAGCAGAAATAACTTCAGAGCAGGGGAGAGGAAAACAGATGACTGGAGAAGAGAGGAGAATATAGGACCAGAGGAGGAGAGGAGAGAGGGCTGGAGAGTAGAAGATAGGAGAGCAGAGCAGAGCAAACGCCCCTGCTGCCTACCCAAGTGTACTTGTAAATATGTAAATAAAAACAACAATTTTCTAAACCTTGGCCACAATATCTGGACTTGTCTTCATATAACAATGCACATATTTTTGTGGCTATGTTTGTACTTTATTAATCCCTAATCTCTGCCATGACATACAATGAAACAAGAAAAGGTAAAAAAGAGAAAACAGAGCGTATTCATTCTAGATTTGAAGCTTTTGTGACTGCAAGGATTCATCCTCTTAGGTTTTTTCGGTAAAGTCACGTAGGTAAAAAAATATATATTAATATATACATACATACATAGCAGGCGTGACCAAAAAGATCTCCAAAATTCTAAAAAAACACAAGATCCAAGTCCGATTCAGTACAGTACATAAAATCCGTGATCTAATCCCATCTGTAAAAGATGTCATTCCTGACTTGCAATACCCTGGAGTCTATAAATTGAGTTGCATCTGTGGTGATTGTTACATTGGGGAAACGAAACGTCATGTCTCCGATCGTGTCCACGAGCACAAGTCAGATCTGAAACACGGCAAAATTGATTCTTCCGCCGTTGCTGATCATTGCTACAACGCTGTGGGCTCTCATGATATTGTCTTTTCCGAGACCAAGGTGCTCTGAAAAGTTTCTGGCTACCATCAAAGGTGTGTACACGAAGCCATCCAGATATACAAACACAGACATAACTTCAACCGTGATGATGGGTACAAACTGAGTAATCATTGGAAATATGTTATTAACCATGTAAAAAATATTTAATTACACATTTGTACCATCTTATTTGACAGGTACTATTCTACTTTACCGAGTGTTGACATCCCCAGCGTTTAACAGTACTGCTTTCTTTTATTTTGATTATCAGCTAACACCGGCCACAACCCCGAGTCGATGTGCACCATTGTTCTCTTTTAGCCCCCCCCCCCCACCGTTCCATTCCCTGGCGACCACATTCAGATAATCCCCCCTCCCCCTTAACTTGTATTTAAGAGCTCGTCTCTTGGATTTTTCCTCACTTGATACAGTAAATTTAGCTGTGACGGTCCCACCTGATGACGGAGACTTGTGTTGCCTCCGAAACGTCGTGATTTATTATTTTATTTCTATTCTTATTTATATATTTTTTTATTTTTTACCTACGTGACTTTACCGAAAAAACCTAAGAGTAAAAAACAGGGCAATGTAATACAATACACTATTAGACATTATTATGAAAATAAATCAAAAGTTTATCCCATGTGTTAGTGAATTTTTTATTTTTTTATCAGGAAATGAGTTTTCAAATTTAGATTATTTGTTTCTATTGACTCCATGGCTACGGCCTCGCACAAAGCCATAAACATACACAGAGACCGATAGGGGCAATGGCTACTAGATTTTTGATCCAGATGTCGCTGGTTCGATTTGATTTCTCGGAGTGGCAGTTGAAGCAGCAGAGCGAGTCTCTAAAATCCCCCTCCCCTCCGCAGCTACCACTGTATGGGTTCTCCAGTCGCGTGTGGTGGGGTTAAATGTGGGTATTCCCGCCACTTCCAACTTGTCTGGCAATCGTGGACATGTGAGAAAAATTACCACTCGAGCTCCTTCAAGAAGAGACCCCTTCCGCCAGCAGGGCCTCGAGCGAGCAGTTGCAGTGCTATGCCTGTGCCTCGCACTCACCTTGCATATATGATTTACCCCAGCGGTGCATTCGTCACTGACGTTCCCCTGGAACCGGTTCTACAATCTGTTACCTCATTATACCACCTTTGCCAGTACCAAAATATAATAATAGGGGTTTTCCCCTTTTTTCTGGCAACAAAACTGAAACCTTTTTACAAGGATTCATGTATGTATTAACCACAATACTTGCAGTCGAAATGCAAACAAAAACACACGATGATCATATATGCATTGTCTTTGAAACTGATTGGCCCACACCAAGGGACTGCTTTCTTTTGAGCCTGGACCCAATTGGTGCTCGACCAGAGGACGCCTTTTAGCGTCCTCGAGGGAAAACCCCTATTATTACAATTTGTTACCTGTGGAGCGGTCATCGTTGAACAATCCCTACCATGAGTTGCTGCACTGCCGCCTTCTGCCCTCGGTGAGTGGCCACCAGGGCCCCGTGGCCTCTGCTGAGTGACCCTCTGGGCCCCGTGGCCTCTCTGCTGAGTGACCCTCTGGGTCCCGTGGCCTCTGGAGAGTGGCCCCCAGGGCCCCGTGGCCTCTTATGAGTGGCCCTCTGGGCCCCATGGCCTCTCTGCTGAGTGACCCTCTGGGCCCCGTGCCCTCTCATTAGTGGCCCTCAGGACCCCGTGGCCTCTCGTGAGTGGCCCTCTGGGCCCCGTGTCCTCTCGTGAGTGGCCCTCTGGGCCCCGCGGCCTTTCCGCTGAGTGGCCCTCTGGGCCTCTCCGCTGAGTGGACCTGTGGGTCCCGTGGCCTCCAGTGCCAGGGGAATGAATCACACACAGCGGCACTGCTAAAGTAAGAAACGCGTTTAATGGAGACGTCCGTACATCAATCTCTGTGACGGCCGCACGAACAGTGGGAGTGACGCGGTGACTGACCATGACAGTGAATGCCGTGCGTGTGTGGGCAGGCACAAAGACAAAGGTCCCCCGTGTAGCCCACACAGACTGTTGAGGCAGCATCTTTAAGCGAGTGCCTACGAAGGCCGTCACGGCGCGGCACCTACGAGGAAATGTTGTGGGCGGAACCGCGCCCGGCCTGTGACCACTTTTGTCTCCCCTGTGCTGAGGTTTACAAACCCCAGCAGGTACTCATTTAAGGCTGAGTCGACCCAGGGGAGGCTCAGTACCGGTTCGGATATTCGTCACTGATGTTGGCCGTGAGCAGTAATCGAACTTGGGTGGACGGGTTCGTAGCGCAGTGCGTTAACCGATGCACGACTACTCCCCACACACACATGTATATACACAAAAACACACAGAGAGACACAGCGAGAACAGCACAGTAGAATATTTGTACGTTTTACAAAAAGCACTTCATATTTTATTGGTTTGGTTTTTAAAAGTTTTTTGTTATGCGGTAAAAAAAACCTTAATTTTAATTCATCGTCACATGGAACAACATTGGTAGATTGAAAAGTCTTGCGGTTCAACACAGGCGTGGCTGTGACTCGTTATGAACAGACAGGGTCCTTGCCTACAAACATCTGGCAGTTCACCAGCACTGGTTCCAACAACCCTGAATGTGCTGATGAGACACGCAGTGTTCAAACATGTCTGAACGTTATTTCGTACTGGATCAATGCCACTGAAATGATCGACTCTCGGAAGGCAGCGTGGCTGATGGGATTTGTAAAAACTACTTTTAATGTTTATGTGGAGGGAAAAATATGTTAAGGAGGCAAATTTTCTACAGAGTTATTGGGTTACTTATATTCCCCACAACAACATCTGAAAAATCAGAGAAGTATGCCACTAACCAGACACTAGCCAGCCAGACACTCGCCAGCCAGACACTCACCCTAAGCCCGATGTCTAACCCGATCTACACAACCGATCTCCTCAACGCCCCCCCCGCCTCATGGGGAGTTCATAGTTCACAGGATGGACTCTGAGTCGGTGTCTTCTGACGAGTCGATGACCACGACGACGTCATCATCGTCATCATCACCATTCATGTCGATGACGACGCACGCGTCCGCTCGCTCGCCGCCTCTCGTCGTCTGGTCCTCGCACTCGTCCACAGCCTCCCCCCCTCCTCTGCCTCCTCCCGCTACCCCAGCAGCCCCCGCTGCCCGTGAGGTGCGGGTGCTAGTGGTGCTGCCGCTGCTATTCCCCACGCCGCAGCGCGACCTCCAGTACTCGCGGCGCAGTGTGGCCGCGCGGCACGAGCGTGACCGGTGATCGCGGGGGCTCGCCGGCAGCCACGTCCCAGTGCACGCACCGCCACCACTGTCACCGCCGCCACCATCGCCGCCGCTATGGCGGCCGTGCCGGGGGTAGGTGGCCGCTCGGCGGGGCAGTTTGACCCCTGGGATCACCGCGCCATTGCGCTGCATCGCGACGTGGGGCAGCCTCATGCTCTTCAACTCCACGATCCTTTGTCCCTGCGGAGTTGTAATAATGATTGTATAGCGATATAGAGAGAGAGATATACACAGTGTATCAGACTACACGTGCTGGTCCGATATGTTCGAGGGGACGGGTTCACCGATCACGTCTCTCCAACGCCTTGCGAGTAGCGACCTTACCTTTAGCTTTATTATAATAATATAATAATGATATTATTCGGGTCTTTCGGTAAAGTCACGTAGATAGGTTCAAAGAAAACTATGACGTTTCGATCGCAACACAAGCGCTCGTCATCAGGAAGAGGGAGTTAGCTTCTAAAGGTAAACTGTTTATAAAGGTTTGAAATGAGCATAGCCCAAATGTCAGCAGCCAATGTATACAAGTGGTGGGCAGCGACCGCGACGGTGGTGGGTTTTTCCACAAATCAAAGGGCTGCCCAGTAAAAATTTGCATGATAATGCAAGATCATTGAGCAGCCTCCACGGCGGGCGCCCTGATGTGGCTATGTTAACATGAGATATTAGCATGTTAATAGAAGATTACAAAGCAAAAACCTCGAGCTCAGTGAGCGAGGTGGCTGTGTTAGGGTGAAAATTTTTACCTGTTAATGTAAAATCTATCTACGTGATTTTGATTTAACCGCCTCTACGAGGAGGGTTTCCACACAACTATTAGATATTTATAAAACTTCGAGACAAGAAGGCTCATCTGATCGAGTCGCTCACATTCCTGAAGAGATGCTGCGAAACTAAGGTAATACCGATCGCCTTTACATTGACATCTGCTGCTGTGACTTCTCACAATGCTAAACGGATCTTGTTCAGGGCCAGCTTAGCTCTGATCTCAGAGAGAATAAGATTTCTCCGATTTGAACTACATAATTTAGACAAGACTCTCCTGAAGTCACACTTAACATTGACGGAAAAAATGTCTACATCTGATTGGGAACCTGTAGATAACACGACAGCCTCTTCAGTCAGCTAAATGCAAAGATAACCTGATTTCCAAGTTCAACCTCTTTTCCAAGAAGAAGCCAGATCCACACGTTAAAAAGTTAGACGTTGAAAAGATTGTTATCAATCAGAGTAACAGTCTAATTTCTGACAGCCTAATATCCGTGCTAGATAAAGGGTTGAATTTTGCAGTCCCTAAACAGATCCCAGTTGAAGATTTCATTGGCCAGGTTTACGTAGCCCTTATGGGTTTAGGACACATTACTGCAGACGTGGCAAGATCAGAAGTCGCTGTAATCTTCAAAAACGCTAAGGCACCTATTAGCAACATCAGTAAGGATGAGCGCTTTGAGCTTTCTCAATTATAAAAGAGAGATGAAATAGTCATCCTCTCAGCTGACAAGGGCAATGCCACAGTCATCATAGACAAAACCACATACAATAACAAAATTCAGGACCTACTTAATGATGGTAGCTATACAAACATTTTAAGAAATCCCACCAACAACCTCGTTACGAAAACCAACAAGATCATCACCGATTCGACATCTTTAATTGAACCAACCAAGCAGTTTTCCTTAAAACCCTCTGCTGCTAGACCACTCTTTATGGATTTACCAAAAATCCATAAATAGGGTACACTCCTTCGTCCTATCATCTCCACCATTGACTCATCCACCTACAAACTGGCCCGATTTCTGTCTGAGACCTTACAACCATTAACTGGTAAGACCACCTCAGCTGTACTTAACTCAGCTCACTTGGTATCGTTAATTAAGGACATCTCACTAGATTTTCTCGTTAGTTTTGATGTAGTCTCTTTGTTTACCAAAGTTCCTGTGCCTGACACCATTGCAATCATTGAAGGTTTGGTCCAACATGGACTGAATGCTGATGTACCAGCCAAGGTGAGACACTGCCTCACCAATACTTCACCTGGAATGGTACATTATACAAACAAGTTGATGGTACCCCAATGGGTTCTCCCTTATCTCTAGTTGTAGCCAATGTTTTCATGGAAATTTTTGAGACAGATGCCATCCAGGCATCCACTCTATGTCCATCCTTGTGGAAGAGGTACGTAGATGACACGTTTGTCATCTGGCCACATGGCCGACCAGCTCTGAACCAATTCCTCAACCACATCAGCTCCATAAACCCAGCCATCAAATTCACCATGGAGGTGGAAAAGGATGTTTTAATCGAAAGGAGACCAGATGGCTCAATGGAACACTCTGTCTACAGGAAGGCCACCCATACGGATGCATATCTGTATTTCTGACCATCATCACCTAGCCAGTGAACTGGAAGACGTACACTAAGTTCTCAAGATGAATGGGTATTCAGACTACACAATCCGTAAAGCTATCACCCCAACCGTTGGGAAAGAACCATCTGAGGATCCAATTAAAACCATCACCTTGCCATACATAGCAGGGGTCACTAAAAAGAGTTAAAAAATCATGAGCAAACACAAGATCCAGGTTCGATTTAACACAGTACATAAAATTTGTGATCTGATCCCATCTGTGAAGGATGTGATCCCTGACATACAATACCCCGGCGTTTACAAACTAAGCTGTGTCTGCGGCAGTAGTTACATTGGGGAAACTAAGCGACATGTCTCGGACCGTGTTCGTGAACATAAGGCAGATCTGAAACATGGTAGGACCAATACCTCGGCCGTGGCTGATCATTGTTTTAATGCGGTGGGCTCACACGAAATTTATTTCTCTAAGACGAAGGTACTTTGCAAACCCACTGGCTATCAACAAATATTCGTTCATGAAGCCATCCATATATATAGAAACAGACACAATTTCAATCGAGAAGATGGGTATAAACTGAGCAATCATTGGAAGGACATTATTAACCGGTTCAAGTCAAAACTGACTGTGATGTTGCCATCCTACCACCTTCCGATGCTAGTTGTTATTTTCGTGACTGCAGGGATCCATACACTTTGGTTCTTTCAGTAAAGTCACGTAGGTATTAAATAAAATAAATTAAATCACAACGTTTCGATTGCAACACAAGCAACCATCAGGTGGGAAAACCACAGCAATAATTTTTTTGCGCTGAAGTGGGAGAGAGAGTTGCCGTGGTAAGAGATAATATAGGTAAGAAATGGGGGAGGAGCAAGGGGGAGAGGGAGGGGTGGGGGTGTGGGGTAGGGGTAGCGCTGCGTGGGCGCGAGGAGGAGTGCGTGAGGCCGGTTGGGGGGGGGGTGTAGGCGGGGCTGGGAGTGGGAGGCCGAGAGAGGAGAGGTTAACTCGGAAAAATAGAGTAGTCGTACCCGGCAGATATGATAGACAACAACCGCTACAAAGCAGTTATGGTTTTACCTGTTTAATAACAAAGGTTTGTTCATGAAGCCATCCAGATATATAAACATAGACATAACTTCAACCGAGAAGATGGATACGAATTGAGAAATCTTGGAAGGATGTTATTAACCAGGTAAAACCCGGGTACGACTATATTTTTCCAAGTTAACCTCTCCTCCGCATCACCAGCTCTCTCGGCCTCCCACTCCCAGCCCCGCCTACTCCCCAGCCTCACGTACTCCTCCTCGCGTCCACACAGCGCTACCCCTCCCCCACACCCCCACCCCTCCCTCCCCGCCCCCTTGCTCCTCCCCCCTTTCTTACCTATATTACCTCTTACTACGGCAACTCTCTCTCCCTCTTCAGCAAAAAAATATTGCTGTGGTTTTCCCACCTGATGATGATTGCTTGTGTTGCAATCGAAACGTCGTGATAAAAAAAAGTCACCTACGTGACTTTACCGAAAGAACCAAAGAGTATGGTTTATTGCAGTCACGAAAACTTCAAATCCAGAATTAGTCGATTTAATTTATTGTGTTTTATATCTACGTGACTTTACCGACAGAACCAAAGAGTAGGTAGAATTTCTCACCCTAACACAGCCACCTCGCTCACCGAGCTCGAGGTGTTTGCTTTGCGATCTTCCATTAACATGCTAATCTCTCACGTTAACATAGCCACCTCAGGGCGCTTGCCGTGGAGCCTGCTCAAAGATCTTACATTGTCATGCTAATTTTTACTGGGTAGCCCTTTGATTGGTGGGCAAACCCACCACTGTCGTGGTCGCTGCCCCCCACTTACGTTAACATTGGCAGCTGACATTTGGGCTACGCTCATTTCAAACCTTTATAAACATTTTACCTTTAGAAGCTAACGCCCTCTTCCTGATCACGAACGCTTGTGTTGCGATAGAAAAGTCGTAATTTTTTGTTATTTTCTTTGAACCTATCTACGTGACTTTACCAAAAGACCCTAAGAATATGAATTAAGTCATTATCGATTTTGAATGTAAAAATTCAGTGACTTTCTGCTCGAATTAACATTGAGGCATTGGTGCTCATCTCTTGTTTGAAGCCTTGCAGAACCAGTGGTGGAAATTCCATATTCCTCTGGCGGGGGTAAGGGGGGTGGTGCAAGTCTCTCCATAGCACAACCACTGTTGACTTCCCCACAAAGTGGTGCAAATTTTATGGACCCCGGAGGGAGGGATGATGATGTGCTGAGTCAACCCCACCCCCCCAAACCAGTGATCTGAACTCACGACCTTCTGATCGCTGTAAGCCGCTCGCTCCACCGCTGGGCACCCCAACCGTCACCGTCGTGAGAGGTGACAATGGCTTTGGGGGGGAGGGCTTCATCCAGCAGTAGATAGACCATGGCTGATGGTGATGCTGATGGACTCACCCCGTCCAGCTGTTGGAACTCCTTGCGGCAGATGTGAGATATGATCCCGGCTCCCAGGGAGTCACCCAGAACATTCACCATAGTCCGGAACCGGTCTCTGCAGCCAGAGACAAAGACCCGCACACACAGACACATGCACGGACACGAGGTTAGGTGGACACGCTGAGAGATGGACAGAGTGCAGGTTAGATGGACAGACAGATGGAAACATATGATAAGCGCGTGTCTCTGTATCTCTCCGCTAGTCTATGTGTGTGCTTGTCTCTGTGTGGTAGGCATGTGTGGTTATTGTCGTCTGCCAGTCATGTCAGTCAACCCATGACACCTGAGTCTGTCCCATGGCCTCTTTTCAACTAGGAGCCTTCCAGACTTTCACACTTTACTGGCCTCGAAGTGCACCTAGCCTGACACAAGCGCCGCAGTGATGTCACCACTGAATGTCGGCCATTGGTATCGTCGCCCGCCAGGACGGGACGACAGCCGCACGACCCCCCCGGCACTTGCCCCTACAGACCGTGTGGGCTATAAGGGGGAGCTTTGCCTTGCGTGCGTGTGTACCCACAGCGCCCAGTCGACGGCGACGATGAGGGAGATGTCCTCGCTGGGCAGCCCCACGGACGTGAGCACGATGGCCATCGTGACGAGGCCCGACTGTGGAATCCCGGCGGCGCCGATGCTGGCTGCCGTGGCCGTGATGCTGACGAGTCCCGAGGAGATGCACGCAGAGGCACGGAATATTATGTAGAGACTCTCATGGTCACACACACGCACGGCTACTGTTTTATTATTATTTCGCTTGTTTATCCAGGTAGCATGAAGAAAGATTCAACTCTTCACAGGAGGGTCCTGCCAAGTTTTTGTGATGGGGGTGATGAGTGCTGCTGCGTGATAGTAATTGACTAATTTTAAAATTTGGACCGTGATGCTGACATACTATGGCCTTCGCTTGCGAATGGCGTCATGGCATCCTTAACGTTCTGCCGCGAGCGAATCAGATGGTGCGTCGTAGTATTTTTTTTATAAATACAGCACCACCACCGCAGTCTTAATTAAGACAGCCACCACATTCGAACCGCGAACCTCTGCAAGTAGCAAACACCACTCTACCGCTGGGTCACGCATCCCCGGCGCAGGTTGCAGGGTTTGGCAGGGAGGAGGATGAGGAGGAGGCACCTGATGGTGACGAGTTGGCCTAGGTCCAGTTCGTAGCCGTTGACCTGGGCGATGAAGATGGCCGCCACGGCCTCGTACAGTGCAGTGCCGTCCATGTTGATGGTGGCCCCCACCGGCAGCACGAAGCGCGCAATGCGACGGTCGATGTGGTTGTTCTCCAGCAGGCAGCGGAACGTGATGGGCAGCGTCGCCGAGCTACCATCACGACAACAGCGACAACAATGACAACAACGACAATGGTCACACGACGGAGACAACGACGTTGGGTTCCCGTGGCGGCCCGTCGGGCTGGCCATCCGGCTATCGGCGATGGCGGCGAGGCCGGCGGGCACCTGGAGGAGGTGGCGAGCGCAATGAGCAGGGCCTGCAGCATGCCACGCACGAAGGCCACGGGGTTGCGGCGAGTGACGGCGCAGTAGATGCAGGGCAGCACGACAAGGCCGTGCAGCATCAGCCCCGCCACCACCGTGGCCGAGTAGAGGCCCAGGCGCCGGCCCAGCTGGGATGGGTCGTCCATCTCCAGCACCTTGGCGGCCACCAGGAACACGATGCCCAGCGGGAAGTACCTGGGGAGACCGGGCGGACGGGAGGCCAGAGAGGTTGTGGTGGTGCAAGGAGGAGGAGTGGGTTGATTGTGGTGGTGGTGCTGTTGGTAAAGGAATAGTGGCATTGGTAGTATTGGTAGTGCGTGTGAGTGTCATTGGTGGTACTGGTGGTGTTGGTAGTGTGCCGGTGGTGAGACCCACCACACAGTGACGGATACAATGCGCAGCACAGCCTCGTTGAGACACTGGCAGAACGTGACAAGCGGCAAGCCGTTGTGTCCCATCTTGCCGAGCATCACCCCTAGAGCACACGCCGCGAGCGCCAGCACACAGCCACGTCACCCGCATTGCCCACCCAACTGGAAACGGCAGATCCGCCGGTTCCAACCACGCGCCACCCTTGGCCCAACGTTGTGCGTTGGCAAGGGCGATTCAACCTCCCCACAACCAGGACGTCAACTCGCGTCGTTCCGATTGCGTTTCTGCTCAAACGCATTTCTCCCCATTGCTGTGCCTGCCTCAGTCCGCTTCAGCTTTCCAGGAGCATTGTTATCGATAAAGAACACGAATCCGTGGACAATTCACCTCCTTCACACATCTGTCCTTCCACATGAAGTATTTTATTTACACATCCCATCGACCAAACGGCATTCTGGGAGTGCATCTTATTAGCAGCATTGGTTCAACTCTTGTCGGCAGAGTGGGGCTTGCTTGCACCATCGCTGGTGAACTGCACAGACGGTTACAGGTCAGAAAGGACATGGCTTCTAGTTCCACGCAAAGCCATTGTAACACGAGATAACACTGTCTGTCACCAGGTAACACCGTCACGAGGCAATACGAGGTAACACCGTCACGAGGTTACACCGTCACGGTGGTTCCATTGTCTACGTCGGAATGGAAGCCGCACCCATGGTGGCTGAAAAGATGACGATTCCCAGGACGTTCATTCCCGCGCTGGTGCCCGGGACGCTCCGGTAATACACGCGGGGCGGCAGCGTAACCATCTCCACCAGCACCCTCTCCGTGGCAACGCCGCCTCCACCACCGCTGCCGCCGTCGTCACCATCCCCATCACCATCGTCGACATCATCCTCCGCCACGACGTGAAACACGAAGTGCGGTCGGCCTTCAATCGTCTCCACCTCATCGCCCGCTCTGGATGAAGAGTAAAGAGAACCATTGGTTTCGTGTGGCTGGAGTGTGTTCTTACTATTATAAGTATTCCTCTACGACGCTTGATTAACGACAAAAGTCTCTAAACTCCTTTTCAGGAGGGTCCTGCCAAGCGTGGCAATGATGCTCTTGACGTCTCTCATCCCAATCGAGGAACTTCTCCGCATCGGGAAGTTTGGCCAACGGCGGTAACATTGTGTGGCTTTGTTTTTTAGCTACGGGAGGCAACCAGAGAACCACACACTGGCACACATAGACAAAGATCCCCCGTATTGCATTCAACAGACTCTGAGGGCAAGTGCTGTTTGCGAGCACCTATGAAAGCCGAAACGGCACATGAGGGGGTGGGTGGCCAGCACCACAACCGGCGCCTTTGTCTCCATAGTGGAGATGTTTACACTACACCAGCTACTCATTTGAGGATGCGTCGACCTAGGGGAGAACCACGCTCACACAGTTGACTTTACTCACCCGTGTCTGGCCGGGTGCTCCTGCTGCTGCTGGCTATGCTGTCGCTGCTGTCGCTGCTGCTGGTGTTGCTGGTGCTGTGAGGGGGCTGGTCGCTTAGTTGGAGCCCATTTGCTACGACCACCACCTCTACCAGCACCTCCACCACTCGTGATGTTGGGAGGCAGGGTGGTGCCTGTTGACGACGTGATGGGTGACACGAGGTGCGGAGTCTCGTTTCGCGGCTTCACCACGGAAACCATATTGGTGCGGTACTGAGAAAACAGATCATCGTCGCCCTCATCATCGTCATCGGCCGTGATCTATCCACTGCTGGATGAAGGCCTTCCCAATCCGCCAACACGGGCTGATTTCGTGGCTCCATCTCCGTGGAGAGATCTGTGTGGAGAGATCTGTGTGGGTCTCACCTGCTGGAACGTTGCCTCCACGAGGTTGGCTGGAAACATGTTTCTGCAACGAGAGTGCGGTGACATTGGAAAGGTCGCTCAACAGCAGCAACAGCACCAACAACGCCAACAAGTGAACCGGCGGTCATAATCTCAGAGTACAAATGTCTCGGCGGAACAAGTGGAGAGTGTGGAGGGTCGGCGTGTCGTGGCCGGCGCAGGCCCCGTGGCCACCGTATGAGGTCGAGCAGGGCGTCCGCCGAGCTTGGCAGGCTGCGGCCTCCCTGGTCGCGGCCGTCGCGCTGCGCCGCGCTGCCCGGGTGCACGGCGCACGCCAGCACGATGCCGATAACCACGGCGAGCAGCGTGGTGCTCAGATAATAGGAGACCGTCACCAGGCCCAGGCGGGCGCACGTCTTGCTGTCCAGGGCGGCCAGGCCAGAGATGAGGCTGCAGGCACAGCACGGTTTTAAATGACAGAGTTTCGTTTAAACGTAAAAACAAAACATCAAACGGAGAGTTGGCGACAGCAGCGCAGGGGTCTGTGGGCCGAGTGGGGTGGGGCGGTTGACGAGTGCTCTCTCTGCTCCGTCCTGTGAGTCGCATTCAGGTGTACCACCTGGCATCGTGCCATTGGCGATCGTCATAGTACTCCGCCACCTACGTCTTCGCGTAGAGTTACACTGCACTTAATCCCACAGCTCAGGGAATATGGGTCAAAGGGCCCCTGTTCCGAGCCCCGAGTGGAACGGAGGAGACCTGGGGACGTCGCGAATTCCAGCCCAAGGCAACGCGGCCGCAGCGTGATGCACTAACCGCTATGATGCGCCTCTCCGCCCTGTCAGAGGGCCGTCGCCTGAAACGGTTTTGCCAAGTTCAGAGTCTAAGAGTTAAAGTGAGTTCCTGCTCTACTGAGCAACATCGAGGCATTGGTGCTCATGTTCCGTTTACGGCCCTGAGCCAATGGTGGAACTTCCACATTTCTATGACGGGGGCGAGTATATCCATAGGACAACCACTTCATCTTCGCCACAAAATGGTACTCATTGTATCAACCCCGGAGGGGTGATGGTAAGAGTCAACCCTTCCCAGGATATGAACTCGCTAACCACTGCACCACCGCTCATCACAACACGCATACACACAGGTGTCCCGTACCTGGATGTGACGAGGGGTAGGATGAGCATCTTGAGCATGCGCATGAGCAGCTCACCCGGGAAAGCCAGGTACTGGATCTCCTGCAGGGCAGACGACCAGGCGCTTTACAGAGCACAGCACACCAGAGACTCACCATCGGGCCAAACGAATTCAAAGGTTAACACGGAGGAGCTTTGCGCAACTGATATGATTTGTAATTCATATTTGGGTGAAGCCATTTCATGCCCAAATGTGTGTCGTAGGCCTTACATCACACGACACAGCCGAACGCATGTTCCCTTGTCACGTGGTGTGCAAGCAGTTAATGCACTGATTGTTGTTGTAGCTCAGATCAGCGCCGATGAGTTGGAGAACAAATCTCAGGGCCTACATTGAGCAGCGATTTGATTCACGACGTTTGGCTTGAAACTGCGTCAGGTGTCTTCAGAACAAGGTGCAGGAAGTCAAAGTAAATTTGGGGTCAAATATTCTGACTTCCTCGACGTTATGTTGACGATTCTTGGCGTGACTGGCTTACACGGCCAAGGCACGTGTGCCTCATCTGCAGACACCTGTACACGAAGTGAACACACCTATCACACGCCTCACACCACACCTCGTATTGTTAATTTTAGTTTAATGTCGCGTCATCGCTGATGCAATTCGCATCTCATAGTCGCTGACGAACCACGGACACGCGGGAAGGCAGACAGGCGGTGAGTCGGCACTAACAATTGCCCAGGTTCTGCAGTCCCCTATATATTGAGACGTTTTCAGACAATGAGTTGAGACATTTGGGAGTAAACCGGAGCACCTGGAGAAACCCCGTGCGTGCGAGCGGGCAACATTATTGATATGTGTCACATACACACACACATCTCTTGACAGGTGTCACACACACACACCTCTGCACAGGTATAACACACATAGATACACACCTGTCGACAGGTATCACACACGCAGACTCACACCGACTTCGCAGGCGTGTGGCGCGCGTGCTGGGAGCTCGTCACCTGCTGGGAGAGCTGCTTGGCTCGCAGCAGGAAGCCCAGGAGGCAGCCCACGATCACCGACATGACGGAGAGGATGAGCAGCAGGTTCTGCAGCACGGACGCCTTGACGCGGAGCCACGCTGTGCTGCTCGTCGCTGCGCACGCCATCCTGCTGTGCCTGCCGGTGAGTGGTAGTGGTGGTGATACTGATGGTGCTACGGGTGAGTGGTGGGGATAGTGATGGTACTACGGGTGAGTGGTGTATGTGAGAGTGGAGGTGATACTGCCTGAGCTGGTGGTGAGTGGTGGTGATAGTGATGGTCCTACCGGTTAGTGGTGGTGATGCTGTTGGGGCTGGTGGCGGCGGTGAGTTGTGATGGTGGAGTTTACGACTCGGCACTGGCGGTGGTGGTGCTGATGCTGAGATGACTGCTGAGGCCCCTGGTGGTGGTGGTGCAGCTGATGGTTGTGTTCTGCTGGCGCTGCTGCTGCTGATGCAGGTCTCTACTCAGTCGTGTTTCCCACGCAGGTTCTTTACATCCTGCTGCTGGTGTTGATGTCGCCGCAGATCCAATATTAAGGTGTTGTCTGCTGCTGATGATAATGCTTCTGCTGATGACGCTGATATTCCTGCAGCTTACGATTTCAATGCCAGGTTAAGACACAAATTTATCGGCAAAACCGTGGCGATTTCTGCTTCCGAACAACAACGAAACGAACCAGGCGATCGCTGCCAGATTTTACTTTTCAAAAGTCGCACGACATCTCGCAGTCCACCCTTGCTGGCTCGTTGGTTGACATCAGCGAGGCTTCCTCCAGCGCTCGGCGTCCCCCGCCAGCGCTGCGCGTCCGCTCCACCGCCACTCGCTCCCCGTCAGCGTCCCTCGGCTGCCCCCCTGCTCTGTCACGAACCGGGCTCCATGCCCGACAGACACTCGAACCGGAGCAACAATCCACGGTGCCACTACGAAAACTGGTTAAGAGAACAAAAAAACCCCAAACCGTTCGGTTACGCCATTTGCTTTTGACCCCCAGTTTCTGCGCGCAGGGTCCAGATGCGCAACGCGTAAAGCGGCCAGCGACAAACCGCACCGGTTGGTTTGGATTCAGTTAGGGCCTGGACCGCCGGCTGACGCGATAAGGGCCGGGGAGGGCCACTCGCGAGCGCCGCGATTCTCCCATCCCCGACACTGCTCGCCAAAGGCTCAAAGCATTTGTCTGAGCCACTGCGTAGCAACAAATCCCCTCGGCTTTTCGAGACCCGGGAGTAATCTCGGGTAATCCGCGCGGCACGAACATCACCGAGAGGAGAAACGGGCGACCGTGTAATTGTCTAGGCCACCGCTCCAAAGCAGTTGAATGATGTGGCTGAACCAACAAGCAACAGTGAAACAAACTCTTTCGAGTTGGTGGTCGAGACAAGGCTGAGAGGATTGTGCGTGCGGTGTGGTGGACGCGTGACGTGCGTAGGGGCAGGGCACATGGAGTGGCGCCTTGCTGCTGTTTCTGAGCAGCTCGCCTGCAAGTGTTGATAAATCTACACACCCACTCACCCACTGACTCACCTACCCACTCATCCACTGGCTCACCTACCAATAAACCTACCCAGTTATCCACCACCTTACCTTTTAGCTCACCTACCCACCCACTTACCCATTCACCTGCCCACGCACCCGAAGAAACACCCACTCACCCATATGTGATTATTTTTTAACACAGTTGCTTATCAAAGGGCCAAAACGTCAAGCAGTCAGCAACAAACAGTGCTGTTGAAGTGGTCACAGATAAGCGTTAACACGTTTCATGAATTAAGCACGGTTATTATTGTTGTAAGATCTTTGCGGGAAGAGATGACGATGATGGTGGGAGAGGGAATTCCAGAGTGGAGCAGTGCGAGGGAAGAAGCAGAAAGAGAAGTGAGTGACCTGCAGTGTGGTGAGTGTGTGGGTGAGTGGGTAAGTGAGTGAGTCTTGCTCTGACATGCAGTGTGGTGGTTGAAAATTGTGTGGATGAGACGATTCAGTGTCTGGTAACCCGAGGGAACAGTCGCCACTGCAGTCGCGATTAAAGAATAATAAGGAGGCGATTGACCGCCAGTGAACCAACGAGTGCGGGACCATTAATGACCCCGAGTGCTGCTTCACTCTGGACCCTGTGTGGTGCAGCAATGCGGTCGGAGCCTGACGCTGCACAACCAGATGTGACAGCAGCAGCGAGGGTCCGGTTCGTGCCGTCCATGGGAGCAATGATTGCTCGGCGTTGATTCGCTATCGCGTGAGCCCCACTCCATCCCGTGCGATGCCGTCAAGTGTCTCGGTTCGGGGCGTGGAGCGTTTCTCGTGCGAGTGATTTCCTGCTGCGCTAACGAGCACTAAGGCGTTGGACCGATCGCGTCTCTCGCGCGCCTTGCGAGCGGGGATCTTGGCGCTTTCTCGTTGTTGAACATTCGACGTCGGAGTGATTCCTGCTGCTCAAATCCACATTGAGGCATCGGTGTTCATCTCCTGTTCACAGCCCTGCAAAGCCAGGGGTGGAATGTATACGTTTCTATGACGGGGGCGACTCTGTCTCGACGACAACCACTACTGACCTACCCACAAAGTGGTGCTTATGTTTAGGTGAATGTATAAGGTGCTAGGTAGGTGAATGTGTAGGTAGATAAATGTCATTGTATCGACAATGGAGGAATGATGTCCACCACCCCCCAACCAGGATTCAAGATGTGAACTCACAAACTTGCCGGCTGTGAGCCGCTTGCTCACCCAACCAGGTGACCACGCGTCACAAAGAGACGAAGACCCCCCGTGTAGTCGCAACAGGCTGCAGGAGCAAGTGCCAGAAAGGCACACCAGGGGTGGGTGGTCAGTACTACGGCCGGCTGCCTTTGTCTCCCTCGTGCCGATGTTTACACATCATACCGGGTGCGCATTTAAGTTCAGATTTTTAGATCCAATAACCACGTGTACACGTCGTGTATCCACGACGGCACCTCGCAACCCCTCCTCAACAGCCCCCCCCCTCCGCTCCTGCTCGAGCGAGGGGATTTGGACCCCTACACGGATATGAAGGGGTCATGGGGATTAGAAGGGGTCAAGGTCCTGGTGTGACCGATCTCTAAGCCTATGCGTCAGGATCTCCGCTAAATCCTCCAGAGCCGCGCAGCGCCGTCGCCAGGCCTCGCAGTCATAACATGTTTTCATTCATTGATCTCGTTAAATAGAGTGCCGCGTATTGTCACTAAGAATGTTGTTTCTAGTGTAGTGCTTTTGTTAAACCGGCAGAGCCTCACGTGCGAGCGTGACCCCCGGCACCGCAATCAGACAAAGCGAGCACGAAAGGTAGAGTGAGCGAGCGAATAGAATTCGAGACAAAAACAACAAAAGCATAACCACTTGACAGAAGACATCGAACACAGTAAACAAACGCAAATCGGAGGCGGTGCTGTGTGATGCCGCCGCCACGAAGCCGTTCAGCAGGCGCCCCATCCCCGACCTCGCCACCACCAAGGGACGGAGCCGACCCCTCGTCCCCCTCACCTCACCTCACATGAACACACCCGCACGCATTTCCCCCCCCCCATAGAGCTGGAAGGGGAGGACACCTGATCGACCGGTTTTTATCCGAGAAACCCTTATCGGGATTAACTCTCACGGTTTCCGGCGATCAGGGAGTTGGATGACCTCCCCCGACGCTACGTTGCACCGCGGCGCTGCGACCGACCTTAAGATGGTATGGTTGCGGCGAGGGGCATTCGGCCACCGCGGTTGAGGCGCACCCCCCACACCCACCCCCACGTGTCGACGAGGCAAGCAGGGACGGGACGGCATAATTAGCAGGAATGCGGCGGCTCTCGCATAGTCACTTAAGGTTGGGATTGTTGCACTTGAGCGCGCAGGCACAATTGTTGGGGAGGGTAAATAATTAAGCTGAAGGTATGAATAGATCGGGAGAGGGGAGGCGCGCGGGGAGCCGTGCACAGATTCCCACGACGGGCCTTTGTGATGGACACCGCCGCATGAACTTCAATAATGGGGGCCTGCGTGAGAAAGGGATTGATTGGAATTTGCGCTGCGCAACGCCGCACATTGATTAGCATATCACAGGCGCCCGGAACCGCGGTGCGCGTGCTAGAGGGTGCGAGCCCATTGTTAGGGAAAAGCTGTGGGCCACCATCCCGCTCGGAGCCTTTGATGTAGGGAGGATAAATAGGGGGCGCAAAGGGGAAATCAGGCTCTCACTCCAGCGCGAGGCGACAAGACGCAGCTCCAGCCCAGCGACCCGGACGTCCGTGGGACGCACCGAGGTACGCTGCGAGCAGGGGATCAACGGACCGCCGTGAGCACCTAACAGTGAGTAAGGAGGTGAATTATAATCATAGCAGATAAATCGGGAATAGGCATAAAGGTATCAGCGTGGGCCAGCCTCGTCGACTCACTGATTTAACACCTAGTTCCAGGTAGCGGACAATAAATCATGAATAGCGAATCGTGGCCTCGTGTGATCTCGTGGAGAGGTGTGCACGTGTGTGGTCCTGCGTACACAGTGGTTCGCCACGTGAGTGAGCGCGGCGGGGAGCTGTGTGCGTGAGTGCGCGTACGTTCACTACGTGTATGATACAGGTGCGCGATCACAACGTGAGTGCTCCGTGGTGAGTGAGTGCCGCGGGGAGCTGTGTGCGTGAGTGCGCGTACGTTCGCTACGTGTCGGATACGGGTGCCATTGGTAACGTGGTTATTCGATGTGGAGGCGAGTGCCGCACCGGGCTGTAGACGGGCGCACGCTCGCAGCGTGCGAGCGCTGTACGTAGCGGCGTAAAGAGGGGGAGTATGGCGTTTGATTGATGATGCCGTGCGCACGTATGCTTGCGGCGTGGGAGCGCTGCGTGAAGCCGTATGGGTAGGGGCGTCGCGTTCGAAGGCCGGCGAAACCCTAGCGGGTATTAGGGAGGTGGGGTAACATAAACGGAATAGGGGATGATGGCGGGAGAGACCCCGGGGGCCAACGGCCCCCACAGCTGTACTCCCGTTTGCAGACCTGTAGAGCTAGCGGTGGAAAGTCCACGTTCCTTTGGAGGGTGGGTGACATTTTACTTACGATAATCGCCGTTGACACCCCCACAAAGTGGTACCCATTTAATCGACCTCGGACGGAGGGAGAGGTGATGGGCTGAGTCAACCCCCACCCCATCCAGGATTGGAACTCGCGAACTTCCAATTGCGAGCCGCTCGCTCTGTCACTGAGCACTGTGGCCGGTTTCAAAATATGCATCGTCATCATGATCATTGTTATTGTGCTGCGATGATGAGGTGGCTCGTCATTTACAGATGTTGTGCTAAAGAGGATTGCTACGGAAGTGGCCATGAGCGCTGTGCACTCACGCCGGCTGGCATAGCCTGCGCCCTTCCCTCTCTGCAATTCTCCGCGCATCTCCGCTAGGATTATCGCTGTGTCTACCAAGCCGCGCTGCGCCCGGAGCATGACTCGCCGCCACACTGCCCTGTGTTGTTGTGTCCGCTCTTTGAGGACCCGTGTCTGAACACGGGCAATTCAAGAGAGCCTGGCTCTGCTTACAAGACACTAAATGTCAAAATCTGTCCAGAATGTGCTTGTGTATAGCCAATTCTGCTGAAGTTACGCACTCCCAGAAGGCTTTTCGGTCGTATCTGTGCCGATTTCTATTTGGATGTCTCTCACAATTAGTTGATTGTTTATGCTCTGGTGGCTGTTTGCTTGCTCGCTGTATTTCGTTACCTTCTCGCTTCTGTCGTTGTGGTCACCCAGACCACTCTTGCAATCGAGACTCATCCTGCCCTTTTGAGTCCCCCGCGTGTCAACAAAACACGACAGTGATGTTCGGCTCAATTTGGCATTGAGGCATCGGCGCTCATCTGTTGTTCACAGCCCTGCAGAACCAGTGGGGGAAATTCCACATTCCTATGGCAGGAGTGAGTCTATCCATAGCACAACCACTCTTGGCTCCATCATCCTTAACACAAAGCGGCACACATTGTGCCATTGGCTTAGAGGGAAGGCGCCTGGATTAGGGATTTGCCTCGGCTGTCCCCGTGACTCTGGGTAACCAGCATTGGGTCATTGTAACGGTGGCACTATTAATCCGCCCGTCCCTTGCGTGCGTTCAGCGGTGGAGTCGTTTGCGATTGGTGACGATTTGCCAACAGTCCACAAGGTAGCACTAACGTCATCGGAGCGGGGAGGGGGGGAGGTTGAGGAGGAGGTGGTGGTGGCCGAGGTCGAGCGCAGACTCCTGCTGCTGCTGCTTTCGTGGTTGGTCTGGAAAAGCCCCCACTCCGCCTTCCCCGGCGGGATGGTCCCTCCGTTTGCTCTGCTACCCCCGCTGCCTGGAAATGTCCGCCGAACGCACGGGTTCACGAATCACAGTGGATGGGGAACGTGCCCTGATTATTTGTAATATGTTGTGTTTCTTTGACCCACAGAGACACGTGAAACAGCCTTTCTTTTGCAATGTCAAGTCTTAATTAGCTTTATAATTATGTTATTACACTTAATTCATAGTTGGTTTTGTGTTCAGCCACGTTCATGATCTGGCCAAACTTCACCACCCGACACGGCGAAACAAATTGTCACGTGCTCAGGCGTTGAACCGGGCAATGACAGCTATCGTTGACAATCTGCGCTGCATTCCTCGTGGATGAATCTGAGTTTTCCTTGAGCGATAAGCCCGAGGCGGGCCCACGAGGAGGCGATGTAGCCACGTCGAGCGGTGCGCCACCGTCCGTGACGGTGCGGAGCACAGGAGCTGCGTGAGCACGGAACTTCGGTTAAACCTCCTGCGAGCAGGCCTCGATTCATCACGTGGCCTCAACGTGCACCTAGCCGGACACAAATGCTGTGGTGACGTCCACTGAGTAGTGAACGGCGGTTGTGTGGAGGGTGTAAGGCGCTATAATTGCTCTTACAAAAAAAATCTGGACCGGTTTTGATATGCAATGTCTCATCAGCAGAGCCAGACTTGCTTGATCAAACTGTTTATCGGCTTATAAATGACACATTTATATTCATGCGATCTAACCCAAAACCCTCTGTTATAAGCAAGGAACTTCTCTGGTAGGTATGGGTGATAGACGCAAAACTCTTGGTAATATTGTACTAATATGTGATAGAAGTCTGATAGTTATGCCACGGCTAACATCAGTGGCTAAAAGTTACGTCTGCGCTGGGCACACGCCACCACCAACCTGCACTGGTCAAATGCCCTCCACAACTGACACGGCGTGAGCCATCATCCTGCAGTGGATTCACTAAAAAGCGACCACTACTGCTGGCGCAGTCGTGGAGTGATTTCAAGTCGTCGTTGTGGGTTGACTCAGCCCATCATTCCTCCATCCGGGCACCACTCTGAACAGATAAAATGAGCACCACTTGCAGCTGAAGTCAATTGGTTTCCTTTTGAAAGGCTCGCCCCCGCCATAGGAACGTAACATTTTCACCACTTGGTTGAGGCTGTGAACAGGAGATGAACATTACATGAATAAGCAATTGAGCGAGAATAAAAGTTGGTATCGTGTATTTAGGTATTATTCCGCTCGTTTACCCACACAAGCCTCGCTGAGTCGCAGGAGGGTGCTGCCGAGTTTTCGCAGCACGGGGGATTTTGCTGCTAATGCTGTGTGATCTCAACTTGGCAGGCGATTTTTCAGCAATGGGATGTTGTTTGGCCAATACCAGTTGCATTGTTTATTTTAGCAATGGCAGGACATCGGAGAACACAGAGTAAACCCATACAGACTCGAGGGAAAATTACAAGCTCCACACGGAAAGGCACTCGAGTCGGGAGTCGAACCCAGGGCCTTCTTGCTGTGAGGCTCAGCGAGTGTTACTGTGGGGGCCGACGTCCGCCCCACCGCCCTCGCCGGGCAGGTGAGGCGCAACGTTTCCCCCCTCCACTCCCTTCTCCTCCACTCCCTCCTCCACCGCATCGATCGGCCCCCGGTGGGCTCCCGCCTGCCTGGGTGATCGCGCCCCCCCCCGTGCTGGCGCTCTCTCTGAGTCACGTGGCTGCATCGCTGGCTCACCGCCGCACGGGGTTACTCCGCGCACGCCCACGGACACCGCCACTAACACGAAGGCGGCTGCGTGAATATGCGCTCGCGCCTCTGGGTGGTTAAACCCTAATCCACCTGCACACAAAGGCTAACGCTAAAGGGCTGCGCGAATTTGCGCGCCAGTGGGTGGTTATTCGCTACCCCGCACCCACGATAAGACGCGCTCTAAAGCGCGCTCTAAAGCGGCAGCGCGAACGCGCACGCACCTGCAGGTGATTAATTTAACAAGCACGTGCATAAAAACGCGCGTGTCGGCGAGCGGGTTTAATGCACCCCGCCTCCGCCTTAATACTCGCGCCACACGGCTGCACGGACGCGCCTGCGTCGGCGGCCGCTTTTGTTATAATACACGCGCGCCTCACACTAAAATTACCAACACCGCGTCGAGGTTCCACACATACACACAAATCACACTGCACCGATACTCTGTACTAAAGTTTATTAACGGTGCAAATACACACTACCTGGGGGTGGAATATTTCGCGAGAAGAGCTTAGTCTAACTCTGCCGACGAACCCAGTCACTCTACCACGTACCTCGAAGCTGTACTCACGTCGTACGGACGCTGTGAAAGTCGGAGGGAGAAGGACGAAATAAAACTTTACCTATCACTGCCTCGTAGCAGCACTCGCTGGCATCACACGGATGCTGCGAGCGGCTCGAGGAGGCAGGACGGCAGGGAGTGGGTCTTGACAGCCCAGAGGTTGAAAAGGCCCAGAGTGACGTCGCACCGCGCAGCCAATCGTGCGCTTACCTGCGCCCTTGCAATTTTAAACCAATTTTAGGGGCATCGCAATATAACCTGTCCTGCGAGAGTCGGCCAATCTCCTGTCACCGGGAAACCGTGGGACTCTCCCTCTAGGGGCCCTTCGCATTAAAACCCGATCGGCCAGGCAATCTCCCGCAGGGACACTACGTGGGTGCAAGTGCTGCGTGTGTGCTCAGGGTGGGGGTAGTGGACGATCATGTCGCTTGCGGAGTTGCTCCGCGGTCGTGGCACCACATTGCCACTCCACTATCATGACCAGCGCAGGCAGAGCTGTGCGTACGAGATGTTCTTGATGAATGTGCAGTCACGTCCAACGTTTATTACAAACACGGCGCCTCGAGCTCAATTGAGATATTAAACGATTGCTACCAGAAACATAAATTTTCCAGAAAGAAAGAAAAAAATAATGACATTAAACCAAATGAAAATCCATGTCTCATCCTGCGTTAAACTAATCCCGTTGAAGGTATTCACTGTCCTTTTGCCGTGCGGCCGATGGGCGGTGTGAAATAGTCGCGTGGCGCACGCTGATACCCATACTTTACCCCACCTGCTCCTCCTGCCCAATTACCCGCAAGGCATTAGTGGTCGTTCTAATTGATGATATTGCTCATGTATTAGTAATCAGACGTAATTAGTTTGGCGAAAGGGTGATGGGGGAGGGGAAATGTGTGCGGGGTGTGGGTGATAGTGGTGCTCATCGCGGTGTGTAAACGCGCGCTGCCCTATGCGCCCGGCAACCCGAGTTGGATTCCCGCGCAACACCGGGCCTCCCCTAGGTCGACTCCTCCTCAAATGAACACTTGGTGTTGTTTAAACATCACCACTAGGAAGACAAAGGTGGTCGGGAGTGGTGCTGACCACCCACCACCTCGTGTATCGTGACTGATGTAATAGGTGCTCGCTAACAGCACTTGCCCCGGCTATTTGGGGGATCGTAGGCGTGTATGTATGGCAAGGCCGTAGCCATGGAGTCAACGTTGGGGGGAACCAAATCTATATTTGAAAACGAATTTCCTGCCTAAAATATAAAAAATTCACTAACACATGGGATTAACTTTATTTTTATTTTAAACAATAATGTATAATAGTGTATTGTATTACATGGCTCTGTTTTTTATTTTTTACCTTTTCTTGTTTCATTGTATGTAATGGCAGGGATTTAAAAAGTACAACCATAACTACAATCATATCAAAATAAATATATTTTATAGCAATATATTGGGGGGGATATTTTGAGCATTTTTTTATATTAGGTGGGATGTGTCCCCCCATATATATTATAATTACGGCCTTGATGTATGGGAACGTATATGTAAATAGAGAGGCCTGTGGAGGCCTTCATCCAGCAGTGGATAGATTGTGGCTGGTGCTGCGTGTGTATATCACCCATTAGGGGTCGGGCTCCTCTTGCGCACCACGCCGCCAATTGGAGGAATTGCACGGAGGAGGGACTTGCGGCTCAAATGGTCCAGAATGGCCATGTCGGAGACACGGAGCCAGCACCGCTGAGGTTCTGAGTTCCAGCCCTGGGTCTGGGTGACACAGAGATGATCAAGAGTCTAACGCGTTTCTTGAATTGAGCGAGGATATTGATGGGAGGAGGGAATTCGAAGGTGGAGCAGTGCGAGAGAAGAAGAAATAGAAGTGAGGTGATCTTCAGTGTGGTGAGTGGGTAATAGGGTGGGCGAGTGAGGAGGTTACGGGGTGAGTAAGTGAGTGGTCAGTGTGTGTTGTAACCTGCAGCAAGGCCGTAGCCATGGAGTCAACATTGGGGGGGACCAAATCTTCCAGGGGGTCTGGTTGTCCCTCCTTTAAACTAATTTCCTGCCTAAAATATTAACACATAGGATGGACTTTTTTTGTATTTTTTACAATAATGTCTAATATTGTATTACATTGCTCTATTTTTTTCTTTATTACCTTTTCTTGTTTCATCGTATGTAATGGCAGAGTGTAGGGATTAGTAAAGTACAACCATAACCACAATCATATAAGGAGACATCTATTTTATAGCAGTATATTGGGGAGGACATTTTGAGCATATTTGAATATTGGGGGGGATGTGTGTCCCCCAATACATATTATAAGTACGGCCTTGAGCTGCAGTGTGCATGGTGATGAAACACTGCGAGAACAGTAACCGAGTTCAGGGTAACCTTAACAAGTAGTCGCGATGGAAGAGTGGTAAGGAGACGACTGATGGATCGAATCAATGAGTGCTGAATCACCAATAATCTAGGTGAGTGAGTGACTGGGTGAGTGAGCGAGTTAAACTGAGTGAATCAGTGGATGCTGGATCTTCAAACACCCTGATTGCTTTCCCACTGAATATAGTGTGCAGCAGTGCGGTAAGAACTGAGTGGTTCTTCTTGGGAAGGAATTGTGCTATGGGTGACAGCAGCGATTATGAAGCGCACAGGATCAATAATAGATCGGGGTGACGGCTTATCAATATTTTGTGGTGGCAGTGGTGCCAAACCTTTTAGATCAACTCAGCTTGAAATGCTCCCCACTTCAGCCAGGCGGGGGTGCTTACACTGCACTTGGCTGCCTGGATCCAGGACTGTGGAAACAGCAGCGAGGGTTGGTGGATCACACACATGTTATGAAACTCCCTTCCTGTTGGCGTAGAGTAGGAGCCATGTCCTGGCTCGCCAGGAGAAGGCAGTACAGCAAGTGGGCTAATCGCCATCTGTTGCTATCTGGTAGAGAATTGCCCTCACGCACGGCGTGGGTGTCCTCTGAGCGCTCCAGTTTCCACACATGTGTGGAGGAGTAGTGTGATGACGTCATATCATGGGCGCTGTAAGGTGTGATGACGTCATATCATGAGCGCTGTAAGGAGACACCTTCGAGAACAGGGGCGGGTCCGAGTGAAGGGGAGGAGCCGCCAAAGGGGTATTTGAGGGGGACCCCCTGACGAAGGCGGGGTCGTTGTGGGAGCCCGGAGTGTGGATCGGCTGAAGGAGGTCTCTCCCGCTCGTGACCGGACGCTGTTGGCTGAACCCCCGTCCGGGGTCGACGAGTGGGAGAGCCAAAGAGATGGCCGAGAGTAGGGCTCCAAGAAGTCTGTGAGAATCGGCTGAGAGTGAGTGGGGTTCTTCTATCCACGGCCGGGCGTTGTTGGATGAACCCCCGTCCCGGCCCGAGTGAGAGAGCCCACGGGATAGCCGAGGTTAGGACGAGTAGAGCTTGGGGGTCCACGGGAAGGACCGAGTAGAGAGAACACATACCCCTGGTGTGAGCCGAGTGTTTAAACCGGGTTAATAAATGTCGAAAGCCCTTACAAGAAGTTCCGTCTCCGCGTGGTTCTACGATGCAACACTTGTACTCTATAATAAACACTCATTATTATTTGGCTGAAAATATCTTAAAATTAAAACCAAATGCAGGACCCTCCGGAATTATTCTAACTTTGTGGCGTAGAAAAGTCCACTGCATAAGCATTGCCCCATACACAATAGGAATTGGCCGAAGATGTTATCCGAAAATGCAATAGATGGCCTCTGGGGGCCACGGTTCGTTTATGAGCTGAATTTATCAAATCGCGGGTGACTCAGGGAAGCTTTGTCTATAGGAGGTGATTAGGGGCAACTCGGAACGAGATGAAAAATTAATGACTCACTCATTCACGTCCCTTGTTTAATCATTGCGTGGGCCCCTTCACACACAATGCAAACACAACACAAACACACAGCTACACACAAACACAGTACCACCTACACACAGCAATACATACAGGAACACAAAACAGACACAGCAACATACACCCAGCAAGATGAGCATGTCCGCTATGACATAACCAATATCAGGTAACAAACACCCGCGTGTGTTAGCGTGGGGGGATGTGCGTGTGTGTGTTGGAAATGTGCGTGTGTGTGTGTAAGGAATGTGCGTGTGTGTGAAATGTGCGCGTGTGTGTGGGATGTGCGTGTGTGTGTGTGGGTGGTGCGTGTGTGTCGGGAATGTGTGTGTGTGTGGGGTGTGTGTGTGGGATGTGTGTGTGTGTGGGATGTGCGTGTGTGTGGGATGTGTGTGTGTGTGGAATGTGTGTGTGTGTGGGGGGGATGTGTGTGTGGGGGATGTGTGTGTGGGATGTGTATGTGTGTGTGTGGGGGGGGGGGAATGTGTGTGTGTGGGGGGGGGGGGAATGTGTGTGTGTGTGGGATGTGTGTGTGTGTGGGGGATGTGTGTGTGTGGGGGGGGGGAATGTGTGTGTGTGTGTGGGATGTGTGTGTGTGGGGGATGTGTGTGTGTGGGGGGGATGTGTGTGTGTGGGGGGGGGTGTGTGTGTGTGGGGGGGATGTGTGGGGAGGATGTGTGTGTGTGGGGGGGGGATGTGTGTGTGTGTGGAAGGGATGTGTGTGTGTGGGGGGATTTGTGTGTGTGGGGGATGTTTGTGTGTGTGGGGGGGGGGGATGTGTGTGGGGGGGGGGATGTGTGTGGGGGGGGGATGTGTGTTTGTGTGGGAAGTGTGTGTGGGATGTGTGTGTATGTGGGGTGTGTGTGTGTGTGGGGGATGTGTGTGTGGGGGGGATGTGTGTGGGGGATGTGCGTGTGTGTGTGTGGGATGTGTGTGTGTCGGGAATGTGTGTGTGTGTCGGGAATGTGTGTGTGTGTGGGATGTGCGTGTGTGGTATGTGTGTGTGGGATGTGTGCGTGTGTGGTATGTGCGTGTGTGTGTGGGATGTGTGTGTGGGATGTACGTGTTTGTGTGTCGGAAATGGATGTATGTATGTGTGGGATGTGTGTGTGTGTGGGGTGTGCGTGTGTGTGTGGGATGTGTGTGGGATGTGCGTGTGTGTGTGAGATGTGTGTGTGTGTGGGGGATGTACGTGTGTGTGTGTAGAGGTGGTACGTGCTGGGGGGGAGGATCGTGAGACAGCGCGTAGTGGGTGGCTACATCACATCACGGTCCGCAGGCAGGTGTCCACATCGCGGTCCGCATAGGCCCCGCCCTCTGGCGCGGAGGGCTATGTAAGGCGATGCGCAGCAGTGCTCGGGGAGTCGTCAACCAGTGAAGAAAGAAGACGGAGCAAGAGATAGGGCCCTGAGACCCCTAGCCCCGCTGCCCTTGTAAGGGCCGGGACTCTGTGCGGCTCAGTGGCGAGACCTTGGGGATCACGGCCTGACGTCCTTGTAAGGGCCGGGCTGTGTGACCCAGGGGTCGAGACCCGTACCCTGGCTAGGACGGGTCAGATAGCCTCCCCCTAGGAAGCACGTAGCCGGAGGGCCTGAGAGCGTAGCCGAGTTAGGCACGCGTAGCGTAGGCTGTATCTCGGCTGTATCTGTTACTGTTGTGTTAGTGTTAATAAACAAGTGCTGCCCCGTCAACTCGTCTCCCGCCGTATTTAAGATATTACAACTGGCGTCAGAAGTGAAACTGTCTTCAAAATATGGATACTAGGAAGACTAATTGTACTCACGAGCGAGACCGGGAAGACGACCACGAAGTGCCGGGCCAGCAAGCTTCGGGAGGAGAGGAGGAGGAGCTGCCGACACCGCAGCACCTTTCGGGGACGCCCGACGCTCCGCTCGGGTCCGACACCAGACTCCAGGATGCGCACTTTCGCCTGGCGGAGCTGCTACTCGCCGCGGCTTCCATTTTGGCGGAAATCACGGCATCTGGAGGAGGAAGGACGACGGCAAGCGTGGAGGAGGGAAACCGGGTGCGGGCTCGCCCCAGCACCGCGCCGCACGCCGAAGATTCCCGCCAAACTACGCTTCGCGCCTCGAATATTGAAAATGGCGCCATTTTCATGGATCGTCCGTCGATTGGCGGGAACCGCGACCACCATGTGACCGAGGAACTCCACTCTTCGCTGCCCGCGTCATCGGCGCGCGCCAAAAGTCGCCACGAACAACCCATAGACGGGGCCGCCATTTCTCACAGCGACGGCGCAGCGCGGGAAAGTCATCTATCGGAAGACGACCAGGTGTTTCAACAACGACTTCCTGCGTTGACGGCCTGCCGCCACCAATTCTACGATCGACGGAAAGGTGACACGGAAACTCCACTCGCCTACCGCACAGCGCTGCTTGCCCTCGCGGACGCCGCCTTTCCCCGCATGGATGAGGAGGGGAAGGACGCGATGGTGACGGAACAACTGCTGGCGTTGGCGCAGGACCTGGGGGTCCCTATCAACTCGGCGGACGAGGTAGACATTGGTTCCTTGCGGGTTGCTACGAGTATCCATGCACACGAGGTCCTGAAACGGAAGCGGACGGTCGTCTGTGCATCAGCTGTCTGTGCATCAGCCGCGGACCAAGGCCCAAAGTCGTCCTGGCTACCCCCGGCAAGTCGAGGCACTACACATGCTCGATCCACATACACGTCGCACACGGGTTGCCGCTTCGCGGGGGAGGGAACGCGCATAGGGGCCGCGGGTTCAGTTCGGCGAGGGGGGTTCATACAGGGGCTGGGAGCGGCCCAATGGTCTGAGCTGGCCCACAGGGTAGTGGCTGCATCGGCCGGGTCGTCCGTAGTTACGGGGTTTATAGACGGAGTTGAGGTCCGGGTGCTGGTTGACACGGGCACGTCGGCAACTATCATTTCAGATCTTATTTATAACATTCTCCCCGTCCAATGTCGACCCCTGCTCCCGGTAGACGTGCCATGTTATGCGGCGAACGGGGGCTCCTTGGGTATTGTCGGGCAGATTCGGGCGACCATTTGCATCGGGGATATTAAATAGGCGGGACCTGTTTTGGTCTCTTCTTCCCTGGCGGTTCCATGTTTATTGGGCACAGACTTTTTGGCTAAAATGCCGATTAAAATTCTCGTCGATCAAGGGTGTATCGAGCTCCCATCGGGTCGCCGCATAACATTTTTATCGAGCCCTACCAAACTACGCACAATTTGTGCGACGGTCCAAGCGCTGGCAACCCAGACAGTGCGCGTACCCCCGGGATCGCAGATGCTGGTACCCCTCCGGTTACGGAAACTTTTGGGGGTGGATACGGCGGGGCAGGGCGTGCTGTTGGGTCTGTCGAACAAAGCTGTTGGGGGTTTGGACTTGGCGGTGGCTCAGACGATGGTACGGGCGGACAGGGACCCATTCGTCATGGTTTTGAACGCGGGGTCGCGGCCAGCCGTGATTCCACAGGGCACCGTGCTTGCTCACGCGGCGCCAGTGCCCGTGGATGAGCAGCTCATTGCGCACGTTGATTCCACTCCGGGTCCGCATCTTTAATCGGGGGAAGATCAACAGTGGTTGGACTCATTGTGTGCGGGCTCCAGTAACCTGTCCAGTGTGCAATTGGGGGCGCTGCGCGCCCTGCTACTCGAATTTTCTGACGTGTTCAGCAAACATAAATATGATATTGGGTGCACTGACCTGTTACGCCACCACATTGAGACGGGGGATGCGGCCCCAATTCGGCAAAATCCTTTCCGGTTAAGCCCAGCCGAGAAGGAACATGTGCAATCGGCTGTTAATGACATGCTGTCCGCCGACATCATTTCGCCCTCATCCAGTCCATGGGGAGCTCCCATCGTGCTTGTTAAGAAACACGATGGATCCTTGCGGTTTTGTGTTGATTTCTGCCGCCTTAATAAGATCTCGGTGGCTGACGCGTATCCGCTCCCCAGAATGGACGAATCCCTGGATGCCTTAGCGGGGGCACGTTTTTTTTCGACGTTAGACCTGCTATCGGGATTCTGGCAATTGCCCCTCGATGAGGAGTCGAAACCAAAGACCGCCTTCCGAAAATCGGTAGGCCTATTTCAGTTTAATCGGTTGCCCATGGGACTTCATTCCGCTCCCGCGACGTTCCAGAGGCTAATGGAATTGGTTTTGTCGGGCCTCCAATGGGATACCTGCTTGATTTACCTTGATGACGTCATCGTTTTCAGTCGAACTTTCGAGGAGCACCTCCAACGGTTGAGGGGGGTGTTCCTCAGAATGCGATCTGCTAAATTAAAGTTTAAACCGGGAAAATGCCACCTACTTCGGGAATCGGTACGGTACTTGGGGCACATTGTGGGCCGTTCGGGGATCTCCACCGATCCCGCTAAGACACACTGTGTCAGTTCATGGCGACACCCACTTCAGTTACTGAGGTCCGCAGTTTTATTGGATTTGCCTCCTACTACCGCCGCTTCGTTCAGCACTTTGCCACCATAGCCAAACCCCTGCATGCTTTGACAGCGAAAGGGGTGAAGTTTCCCTGGGGGCCGGAGGAGGAGGCCGCGTTTTGCTCCCTTCGGGATGCTTGGTGAGTGCTCCACCCTTGTGTTACCCTGATTTCACCAAACCATTCCTGCTTGACACGGATGCCAGTAACACGGGTATTGGGGGGGCGCTCTCACAGGTGATCGGGGGAGTCGAACGTGTGGTCGCCTTCGGTAGCAGGGTTTTGTCGCCGGCGGAACAGCGCTACTGTGTGACCCATCGCGAGTTACTTCGCTATCGTTTTTTTTATCCAGCAATTCAGACCGTATCTCTACGGCCGTCATTTTACTGTCCGTACGGACCACGCGGCGCTGCAATACGCGTTGCGTGTTGCCCAACCCTCGGGTCAGTTGTCACGATGGTTGGAGGTCCTCCAGGACTACCAATTCACGACCACTTACCGTAAGAGATTGCGCCACACCAACGCGGATGCCCTGTCGCGGTTGTCGCCTCGCTCGGAATGTGCATGTCTTCTGGGATCGCCGCGTTGTAAACCCCCTGTCGCCGTCTCCACGGGAATTTTGTTCGCCGCCACCGACGCGCCACAGGTCGACGTTCCCGCTGCTCCGACGGGCGGGGACTCGTTACTCGCATTGCCTCTTATTGAGTGGGGCCGACTCCAAATGGCCGACAGCTCCGGTCTCACATTGCGTCGTAAGGCAAAGGGTCCCGAGAGAGGGGAAAAGGGGGTCGGCTCCTGGGTGGTCAAACAGGGCCTCCTTATGAGGTGGGACGGTATGTCCCGGCGACATGCGCTTGTCGTGCCGTCTGCTATGCGGGGTAGGGTCGTTCTGGCCGCTCACGAACGGCTCTTGCATTTGGGAGTTCATAAAACGCTTGCCCTGCTCCAGCGGGACTACTATTGGCCGAGTATGGGGAATGATGTGGCGAACATACTCAAGGGGTGTGTGGGGTGCGCCCAACGAAAACCGCCGCCCATTGCGGCTAATCCACCGCTACAGTCTATTCAAGTCTCGCGCATAAACCAACTCCTTGCACTGGATATCTTGGGGCCCTTTCCGGTAACGCCTAGGGGTAACAAGTACCTGCTGGTTGGCGTGGAATACTTCACTCGATGGCCCATGGCGTGGCCGCTCGCCTACCAGTCGGCGGCGGCCGTGGCGGACGCCTTTGTCCAGGGCTATGTCTTGGACAAAGGTGCCCCCGAACGCTTGCTGCCCGACCAGGGAAATAATTTTTCGGGCGTTTTGTTTCGAGAGGTGTGCGACCTTTTGGGTACCAAAAAAGTGCGTACCTCCCCGTACCACCCACAGACTGATGGGATGGTGGAGCGGCTCCACAGAACGATTACTTACATGTTATGCCAACAGGTGTGCGAGGCTCAGGTTGATTGGGACTTGCAGGTCCCTGGTGTCCTCGCTGCGTACAGGATGGCCCCCCACGCGGCGACAGGGTTTTCTCCATTTTATCTCATGTACGGTCGGGAGGCCGATCCGCCCATGGATGCCCAGCTGGGGATTTCCGAACCCCGTGCTAAATCTAAATTGGCCGACCATATCAAATTTAACATTGCTAAGCTAGCCGAGGTGCGGGAAGCTGCGAGGCTGAATTCGAGGTCTCGCCAGCTTGCTAACGAGCGGTTGCGTGCACGGAGGGTGTACATGCACGAATGAAAACCGGGCGATAGGGCCTGGCTGCACTGCCCGCATGCACCGTTGGCTACGTCCCCGAAACTGCTGAGGCCATGGTGGGGACCCGTTGAAGTCGTGCGTGTTGCACGACCCTAGTGCATTCAGATAAAGTGGGGAAAACGCCGTTGGTACGTTCACCCCTCCCGGCGGAAACCTTTCGCGGCGCCACATGGCCTTCCTTCATGTCGTAATGACTGAGCATGTGATGTGGCCGTCGACTCGGGGAGGGAAATGGTACCGCCTGATCCTCACATGTCTCCGCCTGATCCGCTCCCAGGTGTCTCGGAACTGACGGCTGCTGACCGTCGGCAACCGGATCCCCGAGGCACGCGCGGATCTCCGAAGCCTGCTCCGTGCCTTCCGGGACTGCCGGAGCCACCTGACGGTCAAACACGTCCTGTGCCATACGACGGGCCGGCCAAGCAGACCCGTGCTAAGTCGCACCACTTTTTCTGACTGGGGGGGGGGGGAGGCAGTCCCGCCGGGTCACCTCATCACAGCGTTCCCCTTCCGTCCGTTCTAATGTTCCGTGTCAAGGGGCGAGCAGGGGTCGAGGGGACGCTGTACAGGTCGTTCTTGTATATAATTTATTGGTTTTACTCGTCGGTGTGTACATATATTCTTGTTATTACAGTTAAGGGTTCGGTTATTTATTGCGGGGTTCGCGGGGTTCTCGTTGTGGTTGGGTTGTGATTGTTAGTTTTGGTGTTACGGGGCGCACACGCGGAGAGTTTTTTTTTGCAGCCGAGCCGGCTGCGAGCTATGTGGAAGGGGGTGTTGTAGAGGTGGTACGTGCTGGGGGGGAGGATCGTGAGACAGCGCCTAGTGGGTGGCTACATCATGGTCCGCAGGCAGGTGTCCACATCGCGGTCCGCATACGCCCCGCCCCCTGGCGCGGAGGGCTATGTAAAGCGATGCGCAGCAGCGCTCGGGGAGTCGTCAACCAGTGAAGAAAGAAGACGGAATAAGAGATAGGGCCCTGAGACCCCTAGCCCCGCTGCCCTTATAAGGGCCGGGACTCTGTGCGGCTCAGTGGCGAGACCTTGGGGATCACGGCCTGACGTCCTTGTAAGGGCCGGGCTGTGTGACCCCAGGGGTCAAGACCCGTACCCTGGCTAGGACGGGTCAGATAGCCTCCCCTAGGAAGCAAGTAGCCAGAGGGCCTGAGAGCATAGCCGAGTTAGGCACGCGTAGCGTAGGCTGTATCTCGGCTGAATCTGTTACTGTTGTGTTAGTGTTAATAAACAAGTGCTGCCCCGTCAACTTGTCTCCCGCCGTATTTAAGATATTACATGTGTAAGGAATGTGCGTGTGTGTGTGTGAGATGTGCGCGAGTGTGGGGAGTGATAGTGCACTGTTTTTTATGTGCTTGGGAATGTGAATGTGTGTATGGAACCAACAGTGTCAAGGTCGGCCTCTGTGGAGAAGGTTCGTGGAGGACGCTGCTGGGAAGTTGGAGGCAGTCGTCCTTCAGCAACAACAGATGGCAGATGTGCGACGCTCACAACAATGAGCGGAGCGCAGAGTGGCTAAAACGCAGAGTTGACACAGTGGGGAACACGTGGTGCATCTTCCATGCAGTCGTCTTAGTCAAGCCATGACACCTCGGTCTGTTCCGTAACCTCATGCCAGCGGGCCTTCGACACTTTGCGTGGCGTCAAAGTGCGCCTAGCATAGCACAAGCGCCGTGGTGACGTCACCGCCACTCAGTGGTGGACGGCGGTTGTTGCTGTTGTGTGTATGCCACGGACAAGATTAGAGACGAATATTTGAACTGGTCCTGTGCCTTGGATAGGTCCACTCAGACTTAAATTAATGAGTACCTGTTGAGCAAAAGCGGCCGTGCTTGGCGTGATTCTGCCCACGCGACCTCCTATCTGCGCCGTGCCAACCGTCGTAGGTGCTCGCTTCCTGCACTTGCCCCAGCAGGCTGTGTAGGCTGCACGGGGATCTGTGCCTATAGCGTCATGTGCATATTCATACACTAACCGCAAACATAAGGACACGCGCTTATCTCGCCCGCACGGCTCTGCACGATATCGCTCCCCAAGCACCCAACACTCGACTCCACTGCGCAACACCGATTATTATTTTAGTTTCCCCAATGATTCACAATGGCGTGTCAGGGGCACGGAGTCGTCAGCACCGCTGAGATCCTGGGGTCAAGCCCTGAGTTTGAGTCGCCTTCTCTCTCAGGGGTTCACACAGACAAGTGAGTATACATACACATCGACGTGAGTACATACACACGTGTACATACACACATACTCGTGTACATACACGTGTACATACACACACACGTGTACATAAACATACACGTGAGTACACACACATACACGTGTACATACACCCACGTGAGTACACACATACACGTGTACACGCACACACGTACACGTGTGCACACACGTACACGTGTACACACACATACACATGTACATACACGTGTACACACCCACACGTGTACATACACACACGTGAGTACACACACGTGAGTACACACACGTGAGTACACACACATACACGTGTACACGCACACACACGTGAGTACACACGTGAGTACACACACACTGACCTCTGCGGGGGTCAATAACACTTAACGCGAAGCAGCGCGCCTCAGTTATTGCTATTTTACCGGTTCCTCTCGGGACGTCTCCCTTCATCACGACCGTCATCATCATTAGCAGCATCAGCCCGGGTGTTGGGGCTGGAATAGCGCACGAGGAGATGGTGTGGCAGCATACCCCGACGGCTAGCTGGCCACATCTCTGTGCGATCCGCAGATCCCCCAGCGCCGACGTGACCACATGCCAGGCGAGGTTGTTCCTAATGGCCTCTCCGTGATACTCGGGACAGGTGGCTCAGTGGTCGAGCGAGCGGCGCAGTCGGATGGTTGCGAATTCAAATCCTCGTTGTGGAGGGGGGGGTCGATAAGATGGGTAACAGTCAACAGGGATCTTCTTTATGGATAGCCTCTCGCTCGCCATAGGAACGAGGAATTTCCACCATTGGCTCCACAGCAGGGTTGCAATCGGGAGAGGAGCGCCGATGCCTCCATACTCGCGGGAGCAACAGCGGTCGCGAGGCCTCGTTGTGTAAGCGCGGGGCCGTGGCCCGTGAAAGACGCGGCGGTGGCTCTCGGGACCCGTGGAGGGGATCCCGGTGCGGGTGCCTCTGTGATGCCGCCGCCACGAAGCCGTTCGGCAGGCGTCCCATCCCCAACCTCGCCACCACCAAGCAACGGAGCCAACCCCTCGTCCCCCTCACCTCGTCCCCCTCACCTCGTCCCCCTCACCTCACCTCACATGAACACACCCGCACGCATTCCCCCCCCCCCCCCCCCATAGAGCTGGAAGGGGAAGACACCTGATCGACCGGTTTTTATCCGAGAAACCCTTATTGGGTTAACTCTCACGGTTTCCGGCGATCAGGGAATTGGATGACCTCCCCCGACGCTACGTTGCACCGCGGCGCTGCGACCGGCCTTAATATGGTGTGGCCGCGGCGAAGGGCATTCGGCCACCACGGTTGAAACGCATCCCCCACACACACCCCCCCCCACGCGTCGACGAGGCCAGCAGGGGAAGGACGGGACAGCATGAGTAGCAGGACCGCAGGGGCTCTTGCGCATAGTTACGGAAGGTTAGGATGGTTGCGCTTGAGCGCGCAGGCACAATTGTTGGGGTGGGTAAATGATTGAGCTGAAGGTATGAATAATCGGGAGGGCGGACGCACGCGGGGAGCTGTGCACAAATTCCCACGGCGCACCTTTGTAATGGACGCCGCCGCATAATCTGCAATAACAAAGGCATGCGTGAGAAAGGAATTAACTTGCGGAACGCCGCACTTGCTGCACATCCGATTAGCATATCGAAGGCGCACGGTACGTGGGAAGGGGGTAGGAGCCCGAGTCCGGGAATTAGGATAAAAAGGAGCGTAGCAAGGTAGGGAGCCGCTCTCTTCACTGCTCTTCAAGAGGCACGCGTGCAAGTCGGCTCCCAGCTTTGCCCTCCGGACGTCCGCGTGACGTGTCCCGACGGCATAGAGGAAAAGCCACAGGACGCCGAATACTTCTAACAGTGAGTAAGAAGGTGAATTAGAATCATAGCAGATAAATCGGGAATAGGTAGAAAGGTATCAGCGTAGGCCAGCCTCGTCGACTCATTCTGATCTAGCATCAATTCGCAGGTAGCAAATAATAAATCATTAATAGCGAATCGTGGCCTCGTGTGATCTCGTGAGCGGTGTGAACGCGTGAAGCGCTGCGGCTCGCCTCGGGGGAAGCGCTGCGCAGAGCGGCGCGAGAGTGGGTGTCGCGTGTAGAGCTGCGTGTGTGCGCGTGCGTTCACTCCGTGTGCGATACAGGTGCGCGATCATAACGCGAGTATTTAGTGGTGAGTGAGTGCCGCGGGGAGCTGTGTGCGTGAGTGCGCATACATTCGTTACGTGTCGGATACGAATGCGCATTGGTACGTGGTTATTCGACGTGGAGGCGAGTACCGCACAGGGCTATAGACGGGCACATGCTCGCAGCGTGCGAGAGCTGTACGTAGCGGTGTAAAGAGGGGGAGTATGGCGTTTGATTGATGATGCTGTGCGCACGTATGCTCGCAGCGTGGGAGCGCGGCGCGAGGCTGTAACAGTAGGGGCGTCGCGTTCGAATGCCGGCGAAACCGTAGCGGAAAATAGGGTGGTGGGGTAACGTAAACGGAATAGGGGATGCAGGCGGGAGGGACCCCGGGGGCCAACGGCCCCCACATAGTGGTGTCAGAAACGGGACGATCCCCCGCGCCCCCAAGGGAGAGAGGCCCCCCGACCCAAGTTAAAATAAAAGGCACATATACGGGCAAAGGGATTCCATCATGGAAATCGTTTGCCCGCAGCATCAAGGGGGCTAAAAAGATTAATGGGTGGTCAGATGAGGAGGCGTTGCAGCAGTTAGAGCTACATTTAGATGGGCGGGCAGCTGACTTTGTGGAAGCTTTGCCCGCAAGCGCTCAAACTCATTGGGAGGAACTAATGTGCCAACTCGAAGAGCGCTTCGGCAAATAGGATGAGGAGGAGGCGCAGGCGGCATTAGAGGCACGCCGCCGCCAACCCGGCGAGGATCTGCGAGACTACGCCGAGGACGTACGCACGCTGACCCAGCTCGCGTACCCGGAGTAAGAGTCAAAAATAATTGAGGGCCTCGCCGCCGGGAAGGTCCAGCGATATTTGGCACAAACCCCGTGGTGGCAGCCAAATGTCGACAGTGCACGCCTCTCCTTTGACACCCTCGTCAAGCGTGCGCGCAAATGCGAGAAACTCTCGGGTGAGCACACGCAGCCTCGAGGGAGGGGACGAGAGTGCGCCGTAGCGAGCCTACTCTCCGACGAGGAGGAAGAGCTCGCCACCGCAGTAAGGGGACGGGCAAGGGAGCTCCAGAGACCTAGCGAGACAATCCCGGGGTGGGCGGCCGGGTTACAGACCGGCATGGGAGATATTGCTGGCCAGGTACACCAAGTACGCGAGGAAGCAAATAAAAATGTGAAGACCATCCAGTCTGAGATGGGTGAGCTACACTCCACAGTAGGGGGGCTGACCGGGAAGGTATCCCAATTAGAGTCCGAGTTGGAACAACTGCGTACAGGGAGAGGGAGCGGGCAGGGGACCCACTACGCAGCCGCCACCCCTCCCCGGACGTGTTATGTGTGCGATCGGCGAGGGCATCTCAGGAGGGACTGTCCTCAGGTTGCCCGAGCTAGACAAGAGCTAAGGTCAAACACTAAGGCCCCCCTAGAGAGGGGACCACCGGGGGGTGAAATCGACGTAGCCCTGACACAAACAAGCTGTGAGAATAATGGCGAGCGAGTGATCTCCACACAGGTTCCAGCAACAACGCCCACAGAAACGGTGACTCCTGGCGACTGGCTACGGGAGCTGGTGGCGGGGATCACGGGGGCAACGTCGCTGGTGGAAGGGGAGGTAAACGGAATGCGTACCCAAATCCTGCTGGACACGGGGGCGGTGGCCTCGCTCGTGAGCGCAGCGCACTGCAGCGCAATCGGGGTCGACGTGCGTCACCTGCAGGCCCCGGACCGCGCGCTGCACACGGCGAGCGGAGCCGGAATGGGGTTTCTGGGGAGAGCCACCCTAGAGGTCCGCATAGGCAGCCAGGTGTGCACCCAGGAGTTCTACGTGTCGAGTGCGTTGTGTCACAAGTGTATTGCAGGTACCGACCTCTTAGAAAAGCTGGGACTCAACGTGCAACCCCGCCAGCGATGCGCCACCATGGAGAGCAACGGCGAGCGGATTCCATTCCTGGGACAAGAACCAACGCGCCCCCGCTTCGCACCTGTGGCCGCTATCCTGGCGACGGCAGTCACCATCGGGCCGCTCACCGAGATGCTGGTGCCGGTGGCAACATCCCCCACCGACCCCGCGCTCCGACCATCAGGGGAGGTAATGCTAACTCCTCACCCGGAGTTGGCAAAACGGTATGGGGTCGTGGGATCCGCCACGTTGGTAAACGCAGATGGGGACCGATTGTTTATGCGGATGTTTAACCCGCACAATACCCCAGCGATACTGCGACGGCGCACCCCGATCGCCACTGTACACCCCCTGCACGCACGCCACTCTGACGAATCGGTGTTCGCACTCTGGGCTGAGGACCCCGGTCGTCCTGAGGGGGACCAGGACCTGGCCTGGCGAGTAGGCCCGACTCCCCGAGCCGAGATCGTCCCCCTGCTCGACGCGTTACATGTGCCATGGGTGGATTTACCTAAGGGAGAGGCCGATCAGCTGCGCGAGTTACTGCGGGAGTATGCCGACGTGTTCAGTGAACACGACTCGGACGTGGGTCGGACCGACCTTGTTAAGCACCAAATTGACACCGGTGCAGCCAGACCCATCAAACTCCCTGCGTACCGAGTGGGCGCACCCGAACGCACGCAGATCAAAGAGGCGGTTGGGGACATGCTTCGAGATAACATAATTCAGCCCTCGGCGAGCCCCTGGTCAGCCCCGGTGGTACTAGTAATGAAAAAGGATGGGTCAACCCGGTTCTGCGTCGATTACCGTAAACTGAACGCAGTCACGCTCGGCGACGCCTTCCCCATACCCCGCATCGACGACACTTTTCACAGCCTCGCCGGAGCGCGATATTTTTCCACCCTCGATCTCGCGTCCGGGTACTGGCAGGTGGAGATGGCGGAGGAGGATCGGCCGAAAACCGCATTCACCACCCCGATGGGGCTATTCGAGTTTCGAGTACTCCCGTTCGGACTCACCAATGCGCCCGCGACGTTCCAGCGGCTGATGGAGTTGGTGATGCGGGGTTTGCAATGGGAACAGTGCCTGATTTACTTGGATGACGTGATCGTGTTCAGTAGATCTTTGTCTGAGCACTGGTCCAGGCTTCGAGAGGTGTTCCAGCGACTGCGAGCGGCTCATCTCAAGCACAAGCCACGTAAGTGTTACATCGCACAACGCGAGGTGGGGTACCTCGGGCATCGCGTCAGCGAGGCAGGCGTGCGCACCGATCCGGAGAAGGTACGCGCCGTAGTGGAGTGGCCACGGCCAAGGAATCTGACGGAGATCAGATCATTTTTGGGGCTCGCCACCTATTATCGTCGATTTGTAAAGGGATTCAGCGAGAATGCACGCCCCCTCACCCAACTCACTTCCCCTAAGCACCCCTATCAGTGGACGGGGGCCTGCCAGACGGCCTTCACCACTCTCAAAGACCACCTCACCCATGCCCCCACCCTCGCTTTCCCCGATTTTACCACCGATTTTATTTTGGACACCGACGCCTGCAGCAGCGGGCTGGGCGCGGTGTTGTCACAGGTACAGGATGGGACGGAACGAGTCATCACGTACGCCAGCCGGACCTTGAGTGGGGCCGAGCTGAACTATTGCGTGACCCGCCAAGAGTTGTACGCCGTGATTTTCGCATGTAAGCAGTTCCGGCCGTATTTGTACGGCAGGAAATGTCGCGTACGCACTGACAATTATGCTCTGCAGTTCCTTCTTACATTCAAGGAGCCGCGGGGGCAGATGGCCCGGTGGTTGGCGCAGTTGCAGGAGTACAACCTGCAAATCGAGTATCGGGCTGGCCGGACGCATGCAAACGCGGACGCCTTGTCGAGGCGACCCACGGTGTACGCTGAGACAAGGGCGGAGGAGGCCTGCCCGTGTTTCACGGGGGGACGCTGCCGGCAGGCAACGGACCCCCGAGAGGCCGCGGCCACTGACCCCCCCCCAGCGAGAGAGAGTGCAGTGTGCGCCACAGAGACCCTCACAGGTGGCACCGAGGATCCCGTCGACCGCCCTGCAAGCGCGGGACCCGCGGCTCGGGACCCGATCGGACGGATCCAGGAGGACGTCGGCTGCGCATTCCCGGGCCTGAACGACGAGCAGCTGAGACAGACCCAGCAGCGAGATCCCGATCTGGCGGCAGTGGAGGCGGCACTGCGGGAGGAAAAGAGCGCCCTACCAGGACCCTGGAGCGGTTTGTATGGCCGGTTGTGTGTGCAGAACGGGGTGGTACGGGAGTTAACCGAGGCCGGCCAGCCGGGGTGCATCTGTGTTCCTGCCCAGGTGCGACCCCAGCTGCTACGGCTGGTGCATGACCACCCACTCGGGGGCCACGATGGGGAACGACGCACTCGAGAGACCCTGCGTCGCCAGTATCTCTGGCCCAAATTGGCACAAGACGTGGCGGCCTGGGTACAGGGCTGCCGCGCCTGTCAGCAGTGCGGGCCGAAACCGGCACGATACCAGGTACCCCTAAGGCCGTTCCGGATCAGCCACACGAATCAGCTGGGCGGGATCGATCTACAGGGGCCATTCCCGCGATCCCATCGAGGCAACCGGTATATCCTAGTCGCAGTAGAGTATTTCACCCGCTACCCTGTGGCAGTGGCCATCCCTGATAAAACGGCCTTGGTGGTGGCCCGGGCATTCGTGGAACATTACGTACTTAAGCACGGGATCCCAGAACGAGTCCTCACCGACCAGGGTAGCGAGTTCGAGGCCGAGCTGTTCCAGGCACTGTGCCGAGAATTCGGAATCCAGAAGGACCGAACCACCGCGTACCACCCCCAAGCGAACGGAATGGTAGAACGCATGAATCAGACCCTAGCGGGGAAACTCAAACGTATGGCGGCCGCAAATCAACGGGATTGGGACGAACACCTCCCCTACGCCCTTTTCGCCTACGCCACCACCGTACACACGTCGACGGGACAAACCCCGTTTTTAATGATGTTCGGCCGTGAGTCTCGTTTACCCGCAGATCTGCTATTCGGCGTCCCTTCCCCCCAGCCGGAGGAGGGAAGCCGCCCCGTGGAACACCTGTTGGAGACCCTGCGAGAAGCCCAAGGCCGAGCATACCCATAAGGGGAAGCCGGGCATCGGCGGCAGGAACAGGGCACCCGACCCCGCATGGAACCCCCCTTATTCCTGACAGGCGCTAAGGTGTGGCTACACACCCCTCGCGTCGGGGCCGGGCAGGTGGGGAAACTGACGACCTTCTCGCGGGGACCCTGGACCGTGGTGCGGCAGATCTCCCCCTGGACGGTACTAATTTATGGCGGGGAGAGGGGTCGAGAGACGGTGGTCAACGTCCGCCGCTTAAAACGATGGAAAGCGGCCCCGGCGAGAGAGAACCCCGTCACCCGAAGACCCCGAAATCCCGGAGTACCCGCACCCCTCGTGTTGGGGGGCCTCGCACACTACATGGGCCCCGCCGGGCCCCCAAGATGCCCCGATCCAGTCCGGAGACGGCGTGGACGACGGCCCCTAAACCCTTCCGCTGCTGAGTTTGTGCCCCAGCCCACAGGTGCCGGAGGACGGGGAGAGCTGCTGGAGTGGAGGAGGAGGCCGCCGCAGGAGCTACAGAGGACGGAACCACCCGCCTCCGAGACCAGCCACCAGGTCCGGGCGGATCCCCCAGACCCCGCAACGTTTCCTCGTCGGCGCGGCCCAAGCGAGGTGCTCCAGTCAACCCGGGACGGGGACTGGCACCTCGGGGGGCTATGTGATGCCGCCGCCACGAAGCCGTTCGGCAGGCGTCCCATCCCCGACCTCGCCACCACCAAGCAACGGAGCCAACCCCTCGTCCCCCTCACCTCACCTCACATGAACACACCCGCACGCATTCCCCCCCCCCCCCCCCCCATAGAGCTGGAAGGGGAGGACACCTGATCGACCGGTTTTTATCCGAGAAACCCTTATCGGGTTAACTCTCATGGTTTCCGGCGATCAGGGAATTGGATGACCTCCCCCGACGCTACGTTGCACCGCGGCGCTGCGACCGGCCTAAATATGGTGTGGCCGCGGCGAAGGGCATTCAGCCACCACGGTTGAAACGCATCTCCCACACACACCCCCCCCCCACGCGTCGACGAGGCCAGCAGGGGAAGGACGGGACAGCATGAGTAGCAGGACCGCAGGGGCTCTTGCGCATAGTCACGGAAGGTTAGGATGGTTGCGCTTGAGCGCGCAGGCACAATTGTTGGGGTGGGTAAATTATTGAGCTGAAGGTATGAATAATCGGGAGGGCGGACGCACGCGGGGAGCCGTGCACAAATTCCCATGGTGCACCTTTGTAATGGACGCCGCCGCATAATCTGCAATAACAAAGGCATGCGTGAGAAAGGAATTAACTTGCGGAACGCCGCACTTGCGGCACATCCAATTAGCATATCGAAGGCGCACGGTACGTGGGAAGGGGGTAGGGGCCCGAGTCCGGGAATTAAGATAAAAAGGAGCGTAGCAAGGTAGGGAGCCGCTCTCTTCACTGCTCTTCAAGAGGCACGCGTGCAAGTCGGCTCCCAGCTCTGCCCTCCGGACGTCCGCGTGACGTGTCCCGACGGCATAGAGGAAAAGCCACAGGACGCCGAATACTTCTAACAGTGAGTAAGAAGGAGAATTAGAATCATAGCAGCTAAATCGGGAATAGGTAGAAAGGTATCAGCGTAGGCCAGCCTCGTTGACTCATACTGATCTAGCATCAATTCGCAGGTAGCAAATAATAAATCATTAATAGCGAATCGTGGCCTCGTGTGATCTCGTGAGCGGTGTGAACGCGTGAAGCGCTGCGGCTCGCCTCGGGGGAGCGCTGCGCAGAGCGGCGCGAGAGTGGGTGTCGCGTGTAGAGCTGCGTGTGTGCGCGTGCGTTCGCTCCGTGTGCGATACAGGTGCGCGATCATAACGCGAGTATTCAGTGGTGAGTGAGTGCCGCGGGGAGCTGTGTGCGTGAGTGCGCATACATTCGTTACGTGTCGGATACGAATGCGCATTGGTACGTGGTTATTCGGCGTGGAGGCGAGTGCCGCACAGGGCTATAGACGGGCACACGCTCGCAGCGTGCGAGAGCTGTACGTAGCGGTGTAAAGAGGGGGAGTATGGCGTTTGATTGATGATGCTGTGCGCACGTATGCTCGCAGCGTGGGAGCGCGGCGCGAGGCTGTAACAGTAGGGGCGTCGCGTTCGAATGCCGGCGAAACCGTAGTGGAAAATAGGGTGGTGGGGTAACGTAAACGGAATAGGGGATGCAGGCGGGAGGGACCCCGGGGGCCAACGGCCCCCACACCTCCACTACTGTTACCGAACCATTCACCGGTAGTTATGGTTCACACTTGCGCTCACGATTCGCGCGGATCATTGGAACGCGGTCGCAAATAATCGATTATTATTTTTTTTAATCCGCATATTAAAATTGCAATGCGCCGCTCGTGACGTCAGCACAGGTGTTAGTTTTGTGAAGTCACCACGGCTGGTGGGTGTAGTGACGTCAGCACGCTGGTGGGTGTGGTGACGTCAGCACGGCCGTTGGAGGTGGTGACGTCGGCACGGATGAATTGAGTTCAGTCCACGCGCAGCGCTGCGAGGGAGAGAGGGAGTGGGAGACTTTGACTTTTAAACAACTTTTATTGCCGCCAGCAGCAAAAGCACTGGATGCGATTTCAATATGAAATACACAGTCACCAGCAAACTAAATAAAATAAACGCTACAAATCCACGCGCTATGGCGCTAAATGCAGCGCGCACAACACGAAAGAAAAGTCACGTGGTGGTGGTGGTGGTCATCGCGCACGCCACGGTGACGAGCGAGCGCTTCAGAAGGTGGGAGAGAGGGAGAGGCGGTGGGACAGAGAATGCGAGAGGAGAGCAAGGGGAGAGCGAACTCAGGTGAGAACGCATCACGTGACCGACTATTACCATTGATGCACTAATTATACTAATTGACCTAACTACTGTATATTATAGCGTTAATTATAAGCACGATTAATGATAATGAATTGGGTTTGTAATATTGTGACTGCGACGACGAAATAAATGAACAAGCGGTGTTGGTGTGAACTGGACTACCGATTCGCGGCACCACGCTCCCTCTGTGTGCTCACGCTGCGGTGCTGAGGGTGGCAGCAGCTACGCGGGCCGTGCGATGCGGCAGTTGCGTTAAGAGTCGTACGGGTGCACATGAACCGAAGCTAAGCAGGTCGTGCCTGGTTAGTCGTCATTGTCGTCAAATCGTCAGCTATGATCTTTCCACTGTTGGATTGAGATATCTCCAGTCTAACTCGTGTCGCTCCTGCGCGCGAGCCGACTTCATCGCTCCATCTCCACGATGGACGTGCTCTTGGGGAAGTTGTTGATTGCGGACCGGGATCGTGGTCACTGTTCCCGTGAACGTCTCTCGTCAATTCCTCCACCCGTGTCGAGGACTCGCATCGACCAGACTCTCACCCTAGATTTGAAGTTTTCGTGACTGCAGGGATCCGTGAAATATAAATTATTTTATGCCTACGTGACTTTACCGAAATAACCAAAGAGTACAGACTCACGGTTTCGTCTCATCACCACACCGCACTGCTTCACTCTGGAATTCCCTCCCATCATCGTCTCTTTTACCCATGCTCTTAATAATAAGTGCTCAATTCAAGAAATCTGCAAAAAAAATGTGTATGTCTTATCCACTAAAAATGTTGATAGTACGTACTGTTTGTTGCTAGCCGCTTGATGTTTTAGGGGCCTATTGAGCATATGCTCAGCAAGTTTGTAAGACGAAGTCGCCATCTCAATCTCTGGGTTACGTTCTCAGTACTCCTGGAGGGCAATCGTCAGGGGACGCAGCAGCGGCATTGGCAGCGGCGGTGCACTCCACAGGGAGCGGTGCCGGCTGCTTGGGTTCGGTCTCACGGCGCGGCAGTTCTCCCAATGGGGGAGCTCAACCCACCCCTCTTTCCACCCACCCAGCATTACTAAAGGGTAACACCGCCACACTGGAGTCGATGGGCGTGTTAGTTTCCTGTGGCGAGGTCACATGTGAATACACTATAATACCTTTTTCCAACATGTCTGGCTCTCTCCCGTGGAAGCCCATTCCACAAACAGTGGCTTGAACGAGCAGTTGCAGAGCTGCGCCTTCATAAACACAACTTGTGATGCACAATGGGGTCTGCTGCTCACACACTGATGCCAGCCTCAATCATGCCATTGACTGACTCTCCTGTCACCACAAAGTGGCAGTGTGTGTGTTTGTTATTGCGTCGTGTTGAGTGTGTGTAGGTCGACTCTGCCTCAAATGAGTACCTGGTGCGGTGTGTAAACGTCGCCACTAGGGAGACAAAGACGGCCGGTCGTAGGTCTGGCCACCCGCCCCTTCGTGTTTCGTTAAAGTTTGAATAGGTGCTCGCTAATAGCACTTGACCCGTTAATCTGTTAATGGCTATATGGAGGATCTTTGTCTTTGTTTGTATTCAACATTCTTGTGTTTTTGTCTTTGATCCACAGATTGAACCGGCAACTCTGACTCTTATGAACTCGGCAAGCACTCACAAGTACAGTCACCGGCACTCACTAGCACACATTCACCAGTACACTCACCAGTAGAAACTCACCAATATCCTCACCAGCACTCACCAGTACCGACCCCACGTAGGGAACCATCGCCTATGATGTCGCGTTTTTTTCTAGGCAGGTGTGACAGCACTTCACATGGCTCGCACGCAGACACATACACACTTCCTTGATTGAATAATACAGCGTGCGTGCGTGTGTTTGTGCATGGGTGGGGTAGCGTTGTGGTTAGATCGCAACGAACCCGGTGAATCGAGTTTCATTCTTGCTGATGGCCAAGATCAGTCGCAAATATCTTCACCGGTCTCGATTCTGGCCCTCCCCAAGGTACCAAACAGAAATAGTACCCAACAGCACTGGGGAGACAAAGGCTGCAGGGCAAGCGTGGTGTTAAGACTTCTTAGGTGTTCGCAAACAGCCTTGCCCCAACAGGTTCTGTAGACTATACGGAGATCTTTGTCTCTGAAGCGCTTCTGATAATTGGGAGCGCTTTGAGATGCATTACCTCTTCCTGTCGAGGCAGCCTCGGGGTTAATCTTATTTAAACATAAAAGACGACACGCACCGTAAGCGCATGTGCTGAGCGTTGATTATACATACGTAATTGCCCACTTTTATTTCACGGGTGGGAGACCTGTTGAATTCTCCAATCCTGTGACGTGCGTAAAATTTTGACAGCATGTTTGAAGCCACTTTGTGCCTCAGTGCTGTAGAATTCGTAACGCGCAGTTTTATTTCGTACGTATGCTCAAGAAAGCAGACGAGTGGGAAGACAGCCAGAAACAGCGCCAGCAAATGTCCAGCTCTGTGGTCCTATATTGAGACATTTGGCCAATTCCATTAAAGTGCACTTATGCATACCTTGTTAATTCGTTTAGTCCTGACGGCGCGTTCGGGCGCTGTAAGCCCATTGTTAAACACAAGTCAAATAGTAAATATTACTCTGTAGTATAGATGCACACATTTTGACCGTTAGCGAGACTGCCTTCTCAGTTAGCCCATCATTCCGGGGATCACGTTACGGACCCAACTTTGGGATTCCCTCCCATTGTCTCTTTTCCCAAGCACATAAACAGCCCTGCTCTATTCTAGACACGTGTCACACACTCTTAACTACCATACTTTGATAGTGCTGTTTGTTGCTGGCCGCTTGATCACGTTGGTAGGATGAATTGGTATCGCTGGCGCACCGAGGCACTGGCGTTCATCGTCGCCCCACGGAGTAAACGCCGTGCCATTGTTTGACATCGCCAGGGATGATTCTCGCGTCGATTTTTACTGCGCGAAACAAAACATGAATTACAATGGCACAGAATATGCAAGCACTCTCAGCGTGACAGCAGCCAGCTAATGAACTAGCTGTCTAACAATCTAGCCGTCTAGTTAACGAGCTCGCTATTTAACTAGCGTCACACAATATTGGCGAAAGCCACGGCCGCTCTTCGCCTGTAGCTCACAGACGCACAGATCAAATCAATACATTCATTTACAAAAAAACGCAATTCATACAACGTACGAATGCGTATGTCCATAAATATTAATTCAGAATGAAAATCTAATCGGCGTTCCAGAGAATCCATTGAGCTCAGGTGAAATAAACCAAGGAGGAGTGTAACAGCCACAGCGCTTTTGCAACAGCAGCGGCAGTGACAGGAGCAGCGGCAGCAGCAGCAGCGGCAACAACAGTGGCAGTGGCAGGAGCAGCGGCAGCAGCAGCGGCAACAGCAGTGACAGTAGCAGGAATTCACTGCCCTCACTGTGAACACGTCCACCGTAAGAACTGGGAGCTTGGAATTGTGTGGAGACATATTACTATTGATTTAAAACAAATTCTCAATTTACTTCCATAACCTTTATTTGAACATTGACAACACAAGAAAGCCTGGAGATTCAATACAAGGATTATTTTGTCGTTTTACCCGTGGGTGATTTTTCTCGTCTGGCGTTTGGGCTGTAGCAACGGCGCACAGCAGCCGGCTCCTGAAACTGGGGCGCGGCAGTCGGTGACGATAGTGCGACGTGTGAATTAGCACGGGGAAAGCCGCCGTCACACTGAGTGGCTCTACACCATCTCTCCACACCTCGTCACAAATAGTATTCAGTTACAGACACGCATACTACATACACACGCACACGCACGTCCCCTCGGGGATTCGTTTTGGCCAGGTATGTTTTGGTTGGCAACCCAGATAATATTTGTGCACCCGGCACACCACATCGAGTATATCTATTGTTATGGCTGTGGTTACTGCTACTTGTCGCATGCCAACTACTCTGGACACCTTATAAACGAGATGTTCCAACTGAAGGAATTTCCAGGTGAACAATTTTTTATGAAGTCAAGTACTCGAGTCTCACAGGGACCCGGAAAATAGTGAGTGAGGGATTTGGCCCTGGCTCTGTCTGTGTGTGTCCACCATTGGCTAGCAGTCTCTGAATGTCTTGTCTCATTGTGAGCAAAGTAGTCCTCTAAGATTATTTAACAAATCTCAGATTCTAGCCACGTGTATTGTGTGTCTTGAAATTACGATGGTTTTTGACTTTCAGCACACACATTTGCTTAGCAGAGTTAACATTATGGGGCAGCGGTGTTGATGTGAGAGTCCAACAGCAACACCGAGGGTGTCGAAATGTCTCTGTCTCTGCACAATGAGCAAGCGAGAGTCCCTTACGCTTTGTATCTCGCATTGCGTTTCTCTTGGCGAGGACATTCCCACACAATTAGCACCTTTCCAGACAGTGAACACACACCGCACTCTAATTAACAAGAGCAATTAACGAAAACCTTTCATGACCGGCGCGTACAGCCTGTGTAAAGCACAGAATCGTCTCTTGTGCTCAACATAATCATGGCTAACGCCAGCGGAGCCCTCACGATCGCTGGTTCTCCAAATCACACCAACTCACTCTTTCTGCTGACACCACCACTAACATCATCATCGTCATCGCCGACACCACTGACACCCTCATCGTCCCGCGGTGGCAGCTCCGGTGCCCGCGTGCCACTGTCGGCAGTCCTAACCCCGGCATCGATGTTTGCACTCGGCGTCCTGGGCAACGCCGTAGCCATCGCGGCCCTGGCCCAGACACCGCGGGGCCGCAAGGACGGCGCCTTCTACGCATTGGTGTGCGGTCTGGCGGTCACCGACCTTCTCGGCACGTGCCTGAGCTCGCCGGTGGTGATCGCCGGCTACGTGCGGGGTGGCTGGCCCGGCGGCGACGCGCTCTGTGGCTTCTTCGCCTTCACACTGCTGTTTTTCGGTGCGGCCGGCATTAGCATCCTGTGCGCCATGTCGGTGGAGCGCTACCTCGCCATCAACCACCCGTACGTGTACAACCGCTACGTGGATGCCCGGCGTGCCCGCGCGGCGCTCGCGGCGCTGTACGTGATCAATGGCTGCCTCTGCGCATTGCCCTGCGCTGGCGTGGGCCGCAGCGTGGCCCAGTTCCCCGGCACCTGGTGCTTCTTGGACTGGCGCAGCGAGGAGCCGACGCACGCCGCCTACAACTTTGCGTACGGTGGCTACAGCGCGGCGCTCATCGCGATCACCGTCTTCTGCAACATTGCCGTGTGCCGCGCGCTGCTGCGCATGAAGCGTCGCACTTTCTGGCGCTCGTCGGTGGCGTCTGTGTCGGTTGTGGTGCCACCGCCACTGTCCTCCTGTTCTTCGGCATGCACTAGAACGTCACGCGTCTCCGCCGGTCCCTCCTCGTCCCCATCTGTCGCCACTGCGTTTGCTCGAACGGTTCGGTCGTCCGTTAGGGGCGGTAGCGGTGACGACGGTGGCGGCAGCAGCGGCGGTGGCGCTGGCTCGCCCTTGGTTTGTCCGGAGTTGGAGCGTGGCGGTTCATGTGCTCCAAGCAGCGCTTGTGAAGTCGGCGAAGCATCTTCGTGCCGCCGATGTTGTCGTTCGTCGATGCTCGTCCACGCTCGGTGGTCGTCGGCGTCGGTGCGGTCGCCCCGATTCTCGACGCGACCTCAAGCTGACCGAACGGTGCCATTCCTGGCTTCTCCATCGTCGGTCCAGACACCACCACGGCGTCACCCCTCCCCCATGGCCTCGCAGCCTGACCCCGTGACGTCAGTGTCTCTCAGCCGCTGTCTGCCGCTGAGCCGGACGCCACCCGGTCTCCTGGAGCAGGAGCAGTTGGCGAAGGTGTCCGGGGTGGATGCGGATCACGTGGAAATCCAGGAGACCCAGGAGAAAGAGGAGTTGATGAGCGAGTCTCAGAGGGAGTCAAGGCAAGACACAACCCAGGAGACTGCCAGCGCTCGTGGTGAGGCCACCGGCTGCAGTGATGGACGGCTGTTGGAGTCGAGCCGGAGGGGCCGGTGGCACCGCAGGGGCCTCCGGGCATTGGGTCCCTCGGCCGCTGAGGTGCAGATGTTGTGGCTCCTTCTGGTGATGACGGTGGTCTTCCTTGTGTGCTCCATTCCCCTTGTGGTGAGTCCGCGGCTTCCTGTGTAAGGAACCACTTATTTTGTTTGTCCACGGGTGACTGACCTGGGTTATCAAAGTGATGAATGTAATCATGAGAAATAACGCACAACAAGAAGAAAATAGAAATCAAAGAAAATGCAACTATACATACATCAGATACAACAAACAAAAAGAAGATTGTGGTTTCATGTCTCTCTTGGCTCTCCTCGATCTCTCTGCCACATTTAATACCGTTGATCGCACAGCTTCTCTGGATTGTCGTCTCACTCGGGTCGGTCTTGTTTCTAAATCTCTCTCTTGGTTCATTTTCGACTGCTCTGACCGCTCCTTCGTCTCTATCCAAAGCACATCTCCGATCCCGAGACCTTTCCATGGTGGCCCCCAAAGTCCTGCTCTCAGTCTCCTCTTCTCCATCTACCTCCTTCCGCTTAGCAAACTCAGCTCATCCATTAGCATCCCTCATCACTTCTATGCTGACGACACACAGTCCTACAGTTCTTTGACCCTTGTGATGCTGCTGTCTTCTGCTGGATCTCTTTCTCCAAACTCGGTATCAAAATAATCGAGGTGCGAAGCTTTGGGAATAATATTACTCTCCTCCCACTCCCACCATCCACCTTCTCGACCTGGACTTGAACCTTGCCCCCACAATTTTCGACCTCGGCTGCACAATCCACCCCAGACTTTCACGTTTCCCACCTTGTAGAAATGCTTATTCTCACCTATGGAGAATCACCCACAAGAGGCGTCCTTACTGTTACTGAGATGCTTGTCTGCACCTTCATGACATCTCGACTCAACTGTTGTGACTCCCTCTGTGGTCTCCCTGATGTCCATTATGCACACGTCTAACCCCATTTTCTCCGCTCCTGCCCCATGCCTCCCCCACCGGCCTCACCTTCACTACCATCACCACCACCCTGATTCGCCACCACCACCACCACCACCTTTCTCACCATCCTGCCTTCTAACCCTCATCACTACCACCACCACCACACTCTTAACCTTCACCATCACCACCACCCTGACTCCTAACACTCGCCACCATCACCACGACTCGCAGGTGCGAATCTTCGTGAACCAGCTGCACCGCCCACCGGTGGAGCGCCACATCCCGCACAACCGCGACATCCTGGCCATCCGTCTTGCGTCCTTCAACCCCATCCTGGACCCCTGGGTCTACATCCTGTGCCGGCGGGGACTGCTGGGCCGACTCGTGCGCCTGTGCCGGCGACTAACGCGCAAACGCACGCCGGTCACGCAGCGCCGAGCCAGAGGCACCAGCGTCTCCCGGAGGATGTCCGTGGTACAAGGGGATGGCGACGATGGTGATGGTGGAGATGATGGAGATTGTGGTGCTGTCAGTGTTCCTCGCCGGTCGGCTGCAGTGCAAGAGGACGATGGTGGTGGTTGTGGTTGTACCGGTGGTGGTTGTGCCACCACCAACAGTAGTCGTGGTTGTAGAGTTTGCAGTTGTGGTCGCGCCGGTGCCATCAACGCCTGTGCCAGTGTTCTTTGTTGGACATCTGTGGCGCAAGCGGACGGTTGTGGCGATGGTGGTTTTGCCACCACCAACCATGACGGATGTCAAGGAGAGGTAGTGAAACGATACAAACGAGATGAACACAATCATAAACAATCCAAACGAGATGAGCACAATGATAAACAATCCAAACGAGATGAACACAATGAGAAACAATAAAAACGAGATTAACATAATAAGAAACAATACAAACGAGATGAACACAATGAGAAACAATACAAACGAGATGGAGTTGTCTTCTCAATTGACTGATAACCTGTGTTGTATTATATCGGAACATGTATTATTATGGTTATAATTATTTTAAAACGTAATCTTGTTTCTGTAATCAAATGCTCTGCACTTAATAGCATTGCTAGCCTTCGAGTTAAAGCCGGGACGGGACCGGTGGGTTCACAGTGGCCGTGTCACCTTTGGTGGACACGAGCGTTTTATCATGTGCTTGCGGCTTGAACACAGAAAGATGCCGTAAATCCTCCTCGCATGAGCCCGCGATGCGCGCACAGACCCCGCAAAACGCGAAACACGGATTGCGCGTTTGTCTCAGGCACTCAGGAGCAGCTCCGGATTACATCATCACTTCCGCTACAGCGGCCAATCAGCTGCCAGGACAAAAAACCTGACGCAACATAGCTGTCGTGATGTCATTGCTCCGGTCTGTGGCTGAGGTAACTTGTATTTGTGATTTACGATTTTAAAGTAACGTGAGTGTGTGTATGTTTGTTTTTTCGTGCACATATTTGTGCAAGTGTGTGAGGGCATGTAATTGTCTTCAAGCTTGTGAGAGAGTTTGTATCTTATCGTGTGCCGTGCCAGCCTTCATCGGTGCTACTCTCTAACAGCACTTTCCACAATAGTCTGTTTAGGCTACACGGGGAATCTTTGAGTCGCAGCGTGTTTATTTGTACGATCAAGAGATGGCTCCCGATTGCCCGACCATTGTTTTGTGGATGATCTTGTAAATGCTGCTGATTCTGAGTTGTTTTTTAACCTGCCCAGGGCCAGATTAAGATTTTGTAGGCCCCTGGGCTACAGGTACTGTGATGCCCCCAGTAATATTTTCAAAAGGAAAACAAAGTTAAAGAAAAAAATATTTTTACAAGGCTAACAACAAATACAATTTAGCATTCAAATGAAATAACTTTTCACTTAATCTCTGGAGGCCCTCCAGCTGGCGGAAGCTCCTGGACTGCAGCCCCTAAAGCCCATGCCTTAAATCTGGCCTTGTCATCAGCCTCATAAAAATAAATCACGTGCCTGAGTACCCTATGTCATCAAATACTGCCTCCACTCTCCAGAAGCAATGGGGCAGTTGTGCAGGGAGTGGGAGACATTTCCGTACCCGGGCAGTGTGCTTGTGACAAGTTGCGATTTGGAAGCAGGTCTCCGAATCACCCAAAAGGCATTTTTTCACCGTGACCGCCACTTGGTGGTGAACAGCGGTTGTAATTTGTAATTGTACTGGTGATGGTGTGTCTGCGTGTATATTTGTGATGGTGTGTGGCTGCGTGTGTGTGTTGAGGGGTTGTGCAATGTAAATCGTCTCGGTCAACTCCTGGTATATCTGTGTCTGTCCCGTGATCCCCTGTCAGAGAGTCTTCAACACTTGACGTGGCCTCAAGATGCATCTAGTCTGACACAAGTACTGTGTTGACGCCACCGCCACTTGGTGGCGAGTGGTGGCTGTGTGTGAGAGCGTGTGTGGTGCCGCGACCACAGAGCAACTCAGCAAGCGCCGCGATTTCCTCCAGGCCCCTGCACTAAACACACACCCGCATGCAGCGCACCCACATAGTGTCCTGGTGGGGGGATTGCCTGGCACATCGGGTTTTAATCCGAAGGGCCCCTAGAGGGAAAGTCCTACGGTTTCTCAGTGCCAGGGGATTGGCCGACCCTCGCAAAACAGGTTACATTGCGATGCCCCTAAAATTGGGTAAAATAGTATGGGCGCAGAAAGAGAAGGTTCCCTATGCCAACCGCAATGAGGTTCAACACGAGGGGAGACGGAGGGTGGCATAAGCGCGAGAGCCCTTCCAGACAAAGGGACAGTGGGTGGCCGCCGCTGCCCGCCGCCCACAGCTACCGCCGCGCAGCACTAGAAGGAAGACACGGTAACGGGGGTGGGGGGGGCCAGTAACCGCAGGTAGGCACACGTTTTGCCACGCAGTACAATGGCACCCGGGCCTTTGAAGTTAAGAGAATAAAAAGAGTAGCCCGGGACGATTTGAGTCAGTTGTCTTCAAACGCCAGGCCATCAAGACCCACTCCTTGCCGTCTTGCCTCCTCGAGCTGCTCGCAGTCTCCGTGTGATGCCGGAGAGTGCTGCTATGAAGCATTGATAGGTAAAGTTTTCTCTTGTTCTCCCTCCGACTCTCACAGCGTCCGTGCGACGCCGTGAGTCCAGCTTCGAGCTACGTGGTAGGATGATTGAGTGACTGGGTTCGTAGGCAGAGTCAGGCTCAGCCCTTGTGAAATATTCCCTCTCCAGGTAGTGTGTATTTGCGCCGTTAATAAACTTTAGTGCAGAGTATCGGTGCAGTGTGATTTCTGTGTGTGGGTAGAACCTCGGCGTGGTGTCTACGATTTGTGTGTGGTGCGACTGCGCGGGGAGACGGTGTGCGCAAGAGAGCGAGCGCAGGGCTGCAACGTCGGTGTGGTGTTGGTCATTTGAGTGTGTATGCGAGGCGCGCGTGTGTAGTAAAACATAAGCGCTCGTGCGTGTTCGCACAACAACAATAGCATTCACGGCGAGGCACGCGTGCAAATTCGCGCAGCCCATTAGCGCTAGCCTTTGTGTTCAAGCGGATTAGGGCTTAACCAACGGAGGTGCGCACGCATATTCATACCGCCATTTTCTTTAGCGCTAGCCTTTGTGTAAAACGAGTGCCTGCAGGGGCGCGCGTGTGCATTCAGCCGCCTTTATATTAGTGGTGGTGTACGTGGGCGTGTGCGAGATAACCCCGGGCGGTGGTGAGCCAGTCACTTAGCTATGTCTCTCAGAGAGGGCGCTGGCGCAGGGGGGCCGATCACCCAATCGGCAGGGGCCCGGTGAGAGGCGGCTGAGGGGGTGGATGGGAGCGGGGAGGCATGCATCTGCCCCCACAATTTGGTGTCAGAAGTGGGACGACCCCCCACGCCTCCAAGGGAGAGAGGCGCCACACCTCAAGTGAAGGTAAGATACGTATTTACCAGACAATGGATTCCGTCAAGGAAATCGTTTGCCCGGAAACTCACGTACGCTAAAGACATTAACGGCCGACTTTGTAGAAGTGCTACCCGCAAGCACGCAAGCGCAGTGGGGGGCACTAATACACCAAATTGACCAATGCTTCGGCGCGCGCAATGAGGAGAAAGCGAAGGCGACATTCGATGCGCACCGCCGCCAGCCCGGCAATGAACTCCGCAACTACGCAGCGCGCACGCCCGGGGTATGCTGCGAAAATTACTGAGGACCTCGCCGCCGAGACAGTCCGGCGATATCTGACTGGCACCTCATGGTGGTAGCCAGATGTGAGCTGCGCGCGCATCCCATTTAACGCCCTTGTTGAGCGCACACGTGCATGCGAGAGACTCGATAATGAGCTCGCGATCCGGACCTGGTGGCGGTAGAGGCGGCCCTTTGGGAGGAAATGGTCGCCATACAAGGACCCTGAAGTGGTTTGTACGCCCGGTTGTGTGTAAAGAATGGGGTGGTGCGGGAACTAATCGAAACCAGACAGCTGGGGTGCATGTGTGTTCCCGCCCAGGTGTGGCCCCAGCTGCTACGGCGGGTGCACGACCACCTGCTTGGGGGCCATGATGGGGAACGGCGTACTCGGGAGACCCTGCGTCGCCAGTATCTCTGGCCAAAACTGACGCAGGACGTGGCCGTCTGGGTGCAGGGCTGCCGTGCCATCGCGAGCCTCCTTCTAGGGGAGGAGGAGGAGCTCGCCAGGACGGTGAGAGGGGGCGCGAGGGAGCTCCAGGACCCCGTGAAAAAACCCCGAGATGGGTAGCAGGGATACAGACTGACATAGGGGATATTGTCGGGGTCGCTGGTCCCCGAGATCCCTCCCTCGATCATGCTAACGGCCGGGCTAACATCATCACTCATCCCCCCGCTGCTAGGCGAACCGCTGCTGGGTTCCTCGCCCATGGTGTGGAGACGTCGCTCGAGGATTCCCCTCCACCGCGGGTCCACGTAGTAGGCATGGTTAGTTACCGAGTAGTATTATGCCCCCCTTCACGCTACCACGATACCTCCCTTTTCTAATCGCGCACCTGTAACCCACACACAGCTCCACACGCGACACCCTCTCCACACCCACACACAGCTCCACACGCGACACACCTCTCAACGAGATCACACGAGGCCACGATCAGCTATTAAGGATTTATTGTTTGCTACCTGGGAATTGATGTTAAATCAGTATGAATCGACGAGGCTGGCCTATTCTACTACCCCTGGACCTATTCCCTATTTATCGGCTATGATCCTAATTCACCTTCTTACTCACTGTTAGGTGCCCACGGCGGTCCGTTGATCCCGTGCTCGCAGCGTACCTCGATGTGTCTCACGGACGTCCGGGTCGCTGGGCTGGAGAGCGTCTTGTTGCCTGGTGCTGGAGTAAGAGACAGATCTCCCCTTTGCGCCCCCTTTTATCCTTCCTACATCAAAGGGATGCGGCTCCGAGCGTGGTGGTGGCCCCCTCCCAGTTTTTCTTTAACAATGGGCGCGCGCCCGTCAGCGCGCGTGCGGTGGTTCCGGGCGCCCTTGCTATGCTAATCAGATGCGCTGCGTGTGTGGCGTTAATTCTAATTAATCCCTTTCTCATGCATGGCACCTTGGTCATGCACATTATGCAGCGGCGTCCATCACAACGGCCTGCTGTGGAAGTTAGGCGCGGAGCCTCCGCATGTCTCCACCACCTGCCCCATCAATTGCGCACTATGCGCCCGAGTCGCCTCTCTGATTATTTGCAATTCCAGCCCTATCCTTTAACTTCCCTAACAATGGCACCTACTCACTCGAGCCCGCTTTGGCACGCTAAACTATGCCGCCCCGTCCCTCCTCTGCCTGTCTCGTCGACCCGTGGGGGTGTGTGTGGGGGAATGCCTTTCAACCGCGGTGGCCGAATGCCCTTCGCCGCGACCATACCATCTTAAGGCCGGTCGCAGCGCCGCGGTGCGAAGTAGCGTCGGGGGAGGTCGTCCAATTCCCTGGTCGCCGGAAACCTTGAAAGTTATCCCGATAAGGGCTTCTCGGATTAAAACCAGTCGGCCAGGTGACCTCCCCTCGGAGCTCTATGGGGGGGGGCGGGAAATGCGTGCGGGTGTGTTCATGTGAGGTGAGGGGGACGCGGGGTTGGCTCCGTCCCTTGGTGGTGGCGAGGTCGTAGCTGAGGCGCCTGCTGAACGGCTTCGGGGCAGTGGCATCACAATATACGCGAGGAGGTGACCCAAGTATGCGGGGAGGTGATCCGAAATATGACCAAGCTGCAGTCTACAGTGGAGACAATCCAGTCCGAGGTGTGAAGACTACGCTCCACGGTAGGGGGGCTAACCAGGCAGGTGTCCCAATTAGAGGCAGAGTTCGGGCAGATGCGTATCGGGAGGAGGAGGGGGAGTGGGCCTCCTACGGAGCCACCACTCTTCCCCGGGCGTGTTATCTAAGCGACCGTCGGGGGCATCTCGTGAGAGACTGTCCACAGATCAGCCATGCTAGATACGCACCAGGGTTATTAGCCAACGCCCCCTAGAGAGTGGACCAACTAGGGGTGCAATCGACACGATCCCGACAGATGCCGACAACAACACCCAATGACACGGCGACTGCGGAGGACTGGCTGCGGGAGCTAGTGGCAAGAATCACGGGGGCCACGTTGCTGGTGGAAGGGTAGGTAAACTGGCAGCGTACCCGGATTCTCGCTCGTGAGTTGACATGGGCCGTCTACAGGCACTGGACCGCGCGCTGCACACTTCGAGTGCAGCTGGGATGGGGCTGCTGGATAGGGTCACCCTGGAGGTCCGCCTCGGACACCAAGTGTGTGACCAAGAATTCTATTGGTCGAGCGTGTTGTGCCACGAGTGTATTGCAAGTACCGACCTCCTGGAAGGCAGCGGGGAGCGGATTCGGTTCTTGGGACAAGAGCCGGATCGCCCCCGCTTCAAACCTGTGGCCACTACACTGGTGTCAGCCGTCACCATCGGGCCTCTCGCGGAGATGCTGGTGCCGGTGGCAACACCCTCCACCGACCCCGCACACCGACTATTGAGTTAGGTAATGCTGACTCCTCACCCGGAGTTGGCGGTACAGTACAGGGTTGTGGGGTCAGCCATGCTATTAAACATGGATGGGGGCCGACTGTTCATGCGGGTATTTAACCCCCACAGTACCCCAGCAATGCTGCGTCAGTGCACCACGGTAGCCACCGTACACCCTCTGCATGCACGCCACTCTAACCAGCTCGGTGTTTTGCCCTCTGGGCTGAGAACCTCTGCCGTCCCGAGGATAACCAGGACCTGGCCTGGCGAGTCGGTCCGACTCCAAGAGCAGATGTCGTTCCCGTGCTCAACGCGTTGCAGGTACCCTGGGCAGATTTACCCAAGGGGAAGGCTGATCAGCTGTGAGGGTTTCTGTGGGAGTACGTCGACGTGTTCAGTGAGCACGATTCAGATATGGGCCGGACAGACCTCGTTATGCACCAAATTGACACAGGTGCAGCCTGACCCATTAATATATATCCAGTCGCGGATATATAACATAATCCAGCCCTCAGCGAGCACCTGGTCTGCCCCGGTTGTACTGGTAACAAAAAACGAAGGGTCGACCCGGTTTTGCGTTGATTATCGAAAGCTGAATGCGGTTACCCGTGGCGACGCCTTCCCCATCCCCTGCATCGACGACACCTTTGACGGCCTCGCGGGGGATCAGAGGCGGATCGGCTAAAGACCGCATTTACCACCCCGATGGGACTGTTCCAGTTTCGAGTACTTCCGTTTGGACACACTAACGCGCCTGCAACATTCCAGCGGTTGATGGAGTTGGTGATGCGGGGCTTGCAATGGGAACAGTGCCTAATTTACCTGGATGACGTGATAGTGTTTAGTAGGTCCCTGTCTGAGCTCTGGTCCAGGTTACGGGAGGTGTTCCAATGACTGCGAGCAGCCCATCTCAAGCTCAAGTTGCGTAAGTGTCATATTGCGCAGCGCGAGGTTGGGTACCTCGAACACCGCGTCAGCGACCCGGAAAAGGTACGCGCCATGGTGGAATGGCCACGGCCGAGGAACCTGATGGAGATCAGGTCATTTTTGGGGCTAGCCACTTATTATCATTGATTGCATGCCCCCTCACCCAACTCACTTCCCCTAAGAACCCCTATCATTGGACGGAGGCCGGCCAGACGGCCTTCACCACCCTCAAGGGCCACCACCACAAATGTTATCCTGGACACCGACACCTGCAGCAGTGGGCTGGGTGCTGTTGCTGTCACAGGTGCAGGATGGGACGCAGCGGGTCATAGCATATGCCAGCTGGACTCTGAGCGGGGCCAAATTGGATTATTGCGTGACCCGTCAGGAACTGTCGGCCGTGATCAGTTCCAGCCGTATCTGTACGGCAGGAAATGTCGCGTGCGCACTGACCATTATGCTCTGCAGTTCCTCCTCACATTCAAGGAACCATAGGGCAGATGCCCCGGTGGCTGACACAGCTGCAGGAGTATAACCCGCACCACCCCATTCTTTACACACAACCGGGCGTACAAACTACTCCAGGGCTGAGCATACACACGTAAACGCAGACGCATTGTCAAGGCGACCAGCAGTGTGCGCCGAGACGCAGGTGGAGGAGGTCTGCCCGTGCTTCACGGGGGGATGCTGCCGACAGGCAACGGCCCCCCTGGAACACTCTGAGACTAACCCCTCTCCATTGAGAGAGAGTACCTTGTGTGCCACAAAGGTCCCTGCGGAAGGTGCCGGGGGCCCGGTGGGCCGCCCGGCGGGCACGGAGCCCGCACCCAGGTGCCCGACGGGCCACTTGATCCCGCCTGGTTGGATCCAAGAGGACATCAGCTGTGCATTACCTCACCCGATGGCCGGTGCACGGGGTCGGTGGATGGTGTTGCCACTGGCACCAGCATCTCGGCGAGCGGCCCGATGGCAGTCACCCGGGTAGCGGCCACGGGTACAAAGCGGGGGCGATTCGGCTCTTGTCCCAGGAACGGAATCTGCTTCTCGCTGCCCTCCGTGGTGACGCATCGCTGGCGGGGCTGCACGTTGAGCCCCAACTTTTCCAGGAGGTCGGTGCCTGCAATACACTCATGGCACAACGCACTCGAGACATAAAACTCCTGGGTGCACACCTGGCGTCCTATGCGGACCTCCAGGGTGGCCCTCCCCAGTAGTCCCATCCTGGCTCCACTCGCCGTGTGCAGTGCACAGTCCGGGGCCTGTAGGCGGCTCACGTCGACCCCGATCACGCTGCAGTGCGCCACGCTCACGAGCGAGGCCACCGCCCCCGTGTCCAGCAGGATCCGGGTACGCCGCCCGTTGACCTGCCCTTCCACCAGCGACGTAGCCCCCATGATTCCCGCCACCAGCTCCTGCAACCAGTCGCCAGGAGTCACCACGCCCTTGGGTGTTGTTGCTGGGATTTGTGTGGAGGTCACTCGCTCACCATTATATTATTCTCATTATCGTCTATTTGTGTCGGGATCGTGTCGATTGCACCCCTAGTTGGTCCACTCTCTAGGGTGCATTGGAGTTTAACCCTGGCGCATGTCTAGCGCGGGCGATCTCTCACGAGATGTCCTCGACGGTCGCACAGGTAACATGCCCGGGGAAGGGTGGCGGCTCCATAGTGGGCCCCCTGCCCACTCCCTCTCCCAGTATGCAGCTGCCCAAACTCTGACTCTAACTGGGACACCCGCCCGGCCAGGCCCCCTACTTTGGAGCGTAGCTCACCCATCTCGGCCTGGATGGGCTTCATATTTAGGTTCGCTTCCTCGCGTACGTGGGTCACCTTGTCGTCAACTTGGGTTATCCGGCCTGCTATGTCCCCTATGCCGGTCTGTAGCCCTGCCACCCATCCCGGGGCTGTCTCGCGGGATCCCGGAGGCTCCCTTGCCCATCCCCTTATCGTCCTGGCGAGCTCCTCCTCCTCTTCCTCATCTGGGAGCAGGCTCGCAATGGCTCACTCTTGTGCCGACCCTCGGAGTTGCGTGCGCTTGCCGGAGAGTTCCTCGCATTCAACCGCGCGCTCGACAAGGGTGTCAAAGGGGAGGCTTGCGTTGCCCACTTTGGGCTGTCACCACGTTGGTATGAGCTAAATACCGGAGGATCTTGTTGGCGGCTAGCTCGTCAATTACCTCCATCGCGAATCATGTCAGCGATCGCACGTCCTCGGCATAATCGTGAAAGTCCTCGCCGGGTTGGCTGCAGCGCGCCTCTAAGGTCGTCTTTGCCCGCCTCACATTACGCGTGCCGTAGCGTAGGTCGAGTCGGAGGATCAACTCTTCTAACTGGGTTTGCGCGCTTGCGGGTAGAGCTTCCACAAAGTCAGCTGCCCGCCCATCCAGATTCATAGTAAGTTGCCGTAACGCCTGCGTGTCCGTCCAGCCATTAAGTTCTTTAGCCCCTGTGATGTTGCGGGCAAATTCTGTCCATTAAGGAGTCCCCTAGCCGGTGAACACATACCTTATTTTCGCGTGGAGTAACGCGCCTCTCTCCCGTGGGGATGTGGGGGTTCGTACCACTTCACTCGTGTGAGAGCCGCCGCTGCTCGATTCCTCGTCCACGGGGGAAGGGCTGCCACTCTCCGGCCCCTCTCCCCGTGCCGCGACCCCGAGTCTTGTTTGTGAGGCATAGCTCGGGGCTGGCACTCGGCTGCCTGGAATCAATCCGTCACTTCTCAGCCACTCAAACGCGACGTCCCCGCTCACACAACCCCGCACACCAATCACACGCGTGGAATGGGGGTCAGGGGTCAGAGGGCAATGACGGCATCCGCACACGCGTGGGGTGGGTATTCGGAGTTGGTTTTAGAGCGACACACCAATCGCACACATGGAACGGGGAGGGGGGGTCAGGGGTCAAAGGGCAGGGACGTTACTCGCACACGCGTTGCTGCCGAGGGTGGGTACTGGGGATTTAAAGGGCTGTGGGGCTGGTATTCGGGATTAGTTTTAGAACGAGTGTGATGCCACCACCGCGAAGCCGCTCGGCGGGCGCCCCATCTTCGACCTCGCAACTGTGATGCCGCCACTGCGAAGCCGCTCGACGGGCGCCCCATCTTTAACCTCGCCACCACCAAGCGACGGGGCCAACCCCGCTTCCCCCTCACCGCTCCCCACATAAACACACCCTCACACATTTCCCCCCATAGAGCTCCGAGGGGAGGTCCCCTGGCTGGCAGGTTTTCACCCGAAAAGCCCTCATAGGGATAATCTTCACAGTTTCCTGTGGCCAGGGAATTGGACGACCTCCCCCGATGCTAATTCGCACCGCGGCCTTGTGACCGGTGTTAAGATTGCATGGTCACGGCGGGGGGCTGCCCAACCACCGCGGTTGAAACGCACCCTCCACACACACGTATTGGCGAGGCAGGCAGGGGTCCACAACCATGAACTAAGAGGAAGCCAGAGGGGGGTGGGCAGCTGATTGGCGTGGCGGTGTGCTCGGGAACTGCCGGCGCGCCGCAGCACGCAGCGAGCCTTGTTACGATAAGCCGCAGCTAATTGACATAACAAAGGCGCCCGGGGGCCGCCGCCGGCGCCACGGCCAGCAGGCAAACCCATTGTTAAGGAAACCTTGGAATGCGGCTTAACGGGCGGGGCGACCTGATTGGCCGAGAGGGCCCCGGGTCGGAGGCCTTTAATGTAGATTACCGATAAAAGGGGAACACAAACAGGGAGAGGGCTCTTGCTCCAAAGTCAGCCCACGGGACGGTCTCCAGCCCGGCGACTCGGACGTCCGTGTGACGCGTCGAGGTGTGCAGTGAGGACGAGATCAACGGAACGCCGTGGGCATCTAACCACGTACGGGAGCCGGCGACGAGCCATGCCTCTCACGCGAGCTCGCGGAGGTGCGGACCAGGGAGAGGCCTCGGGGGCCAGCGGCCACAACACGAGTATTACTGCACCCTGGGGAAGTTAATAAATGGTTTACTCGTCCCCCGGCTCTTCCACACAATAATGAAGGCTGGAGACAGGATTTGTGCGCAAACTCGGCTAGACGGGTCGCGGTACTCGACCGAATGCGCGAGTCAGGCTCTTGCACGATGGTTGCCCCGATATAGTTGGGCACGCGCCAATCTCCGCATCCTGACGAACGTACACACGCCACTACACGCTCTCCCCACACTCGGTGAAACCACATGACACTGTTGTAGGTCACTACCAATTTATTCTCGGCGAAATCAGTGGGGTTACTAACTGGTTCCCGATGGTCTAAACCCAATCTTTCCCGACCTTTTCGACTTATCTTCTCGAGGAATTACCGCGCCGTTCTCTACTTCTCTCTCTCGCACTCACAGTTCAATTCGTGCGGCGCTCCTGCGGGCCAGTCCTTGCTGCACTGCGACTCGTCACATGGACGTTCGAGTGGCTGGAGAGTCGGCCGATTGCTGGCTTGTGCTGGACACAAACTCACTCTATCTCCACCTTCCCTCACATTTTATTGTGCTTCACATCAAAGAAAAGTCGTCGCTGATCCGATGGCCTTCCCAGCCAATCAAATTGCTCGTCTGTACCATAGTTCTATTCGGACCGGTGCTTTCAGCGCCGTCTGCATCCAGGTCTCCACATCAAAGGGAATGCCACTAAGCTCCCAACCAATCAGAGTGCCTGCCCTGGTTTCCCGCCGTTCGTGGCTCCGCCCCCTACCTGCCTGCTAACCCCTCTGTGTTGCGTGTGTTTTAACCGCGGGGGCTGAGTAGCCTCGTCGTGACCGTGTAATTCCACGTTAATTCACGGCGCCGCAGCGCAATTTAACCTGGGGGAAGCCTCGGTCAATCCCCTGGCCTCAGGAAAAACCGTGGAGAATGTCCAACCACGAGGAGGGCTCCTGGGTGAAAACCTGTGGGCCAGGCGACTTCCCCGCGAGGCTCTATGTGGGGGTGGGTGCGTGTGTTCATGTGGGGGGTGGTGAGGGAAGAGCAGCATCGGCCAGGCCGCTCCGTGGTGAGGGCATCATGGGTGCGGCGCCGGCAGAGCGGCTTTGCCGCTGTGGCATCACAATGGTTATGAAGTGGGGAACGGTGGTGTAATGGTTAGCGTGCTGTGCTTATGAACCCTGCAACCCGAGTTCGATTCTCGCTCACAGTCAACACCAGTGACGATTATCTGAACCAGTTCTGGGCCTCCCCTAGGTCGTCTCAGCCTCAAATGAGTACCCGGGTCTGTGTGAAACATCGCCTCTAGGGAGACGAAGGCAGTCAGGCGTGGTGCTGGCCACCGACCCCCTTATGTACCTTTGCGCCCTTCATAGGTGCTCGCTAACAGCACTTGCTCCAACAATCTGTTCAGACTATACGGTGGATCTCTGTCTTCGTGGTGATGATGGCGGTGGTAGTGGCGGTTGCTGTGGTAATGATGATGGTGATGTCTGTCCGTCCTTCTCTATGTTCACTGGTGTGTCTGTTTGTCCGTATTCCTGTCCATCTGTCCACGTCAAAGTCAATGGAGAGAGTTTCGCATTTAAAAGGCTTTAGGCACATGCCTGCAATTGCTCGCTTACGCTCACCTATCGACTGTGGTGCGCCCATTTACATTGGCGTGACCAGTGGCGTAGCTAGGATATTTTGCGCCCGGGGACGAACTATTAAATTGGCGCCCCCCCCCCCCCGTTTAATCACATACCAAAATGTAATTACATGACATGTAGGCTGTGTGTGGCGGGATATATAAACTTTTAGGTTGAGGTGTAGATTTGTGCAGTAGTTTCAGGCTGCCGCGCCCGCCGCAATAAGTTATAATGTAACGTTGTAAGCCTCATTTTGGCGCCCCTTTACCTTGGCGCCCGGGGACATATGTACTCCCCTGCCCCCCCCCTAGCTACGCCTCTGGGCGTGACCCTCCTGTACCAGAGTTTTTGTATTCAGTGAGGCTCTCTGGGGTGGGGCTGGGGAGGAATTAAAGAAACAATATCCAGTGTTTCAACTGGCGCGCCGGGAGATGGAATCAACCCGATGGCTGGATTGCAAGTCCAGTGCCCTGCTGCTGACCCGTTGCACAGCCGTGGTCGCAGCTGCCCTGTTTATCATTGACGAGCTTCAGCCTCTGTGTTGGAGACAGCGGCCCAGAGACGTGCGGCCCGGGTGTGTGTGTTGGGGCTGCTGGCCCCCGCGGTCCCTCCTGGCTGCTCAAATATGTGGGGGCCGTTGGCCCCCGGGGTCTCTCCCTCACGCATCCCCTATTCCGTTCGCGTGGCCACACCGCCCTAATACCCGCTAGGGTGTCGCCGGCATTTGAACGCGACGCCCATACCCATCCAGCCTCACGCAGCGCTCCCCCGCTGTGAGCATACGTACGCACAGCCACACACACCCACGCAGCTCCGTGCATCCAACTCAACACTGACTACTCACGTTATGATCGCACACCTGTATCATACACGGAATGAACGCACGCGCACACACGCAGCTCCACACGCGACACCCACTCTCGCGCCGCTCTGCGCAGCGCTCCCACGAGGCGAGCCGCTGTGTACACAGCACCACACGCGTTCCCACTTCTCAGCGAGATCACACGGGACACAGTCAGCTATTAAGGATGTATTGTTTGCTACTTGGGACTGGTTGTTGAGTCAGTATGAGTCGACGAGGCTGGCCTATTCTACTACCCCGGGACCTATTCCCTACTTATCGGCTATGATCCTAATTCCCCTTCTTACTCACTGTTAGGTGCCCACGGCGGTCCGTTGATCCCGTGCTCGCAGCGTACCTCGATGCGTCTCACGGACGTCCGGGTCGCTGGGCTGGAGAGCGTCTTGTCGCCTGGTGCTGGAGTAAGAGACCGATCTCCCCTTTGCGCCCCCTTTTTATCCTCCCTACATCAAAGGGATGCGGCTCCGAGCGTGGTGGCGGCCCCCTCCCAGTTTTTCTTTAACAATGGGCGAGCGTCCGTTAGCACGCGTACGGCGGTTCCGGGCGCCCTTGCTATGCTAATCAGATGCGCTGCATGTTGCGGCGTTTATTCTAATTAATCCCTTTCTCATGCATGGCGCCTTGGTCATGCACATTATGCAGCGGCGTCCATCACAACGGCCTGCTGCGGAAGTTAAGCACGGAGCCTCCGCATGTCTCCACCACCTGCCCCATCAATTGCGCACTATGCGTCCGAGTCGCCTCTCTGATTATTTGCCATTCCCGCCCTATCCTTTAACTTCCCTAACGATGGCACCTACGCACTCGAGCCCGCTTTGGCACGCTAAACTATGCCGCCCCGTCCCTCCTCTGCCTGTCTCGTCGACCCGTGGGGGTGTGTGTGGGGGGATGCGTTTCAACCGCGGTGGCCGAATGCCCTTCGCCGCGACCATACCATCTTAAGGCCGGTCGCAGCGCCGCGGTGTAAAGTAGCGTCGGGGGAGGTCGTCCAATTCCCTGGTCGCCGGAAACCGTGAAAGTTAATCCCGATAAGGGTTTCTCGGATAAAAACCGGTCGGTCAGGTGACCTCCCCTCGGAGCTCTATGGGGGGGGGGGGGGGAATTCGTGCGGGTGTGTTCATGTGAGGTGAGGTGAGGGAGACGTGGGGTCGGCTCCGTTGCTTGGTGGTGGCGAGGTCGTAGATGGGGCGCCTGCTGAACGGCTTCGTGGCGGCGGCATCACATAGCCCCCCGAGGTGCCAGTCCCCGTCCCGGGTTGACTGGAGCACCTTGCTTGGGCCGCGCCCACGAGGAAACGCTGCGGGGTCCGGGTGATCCGTCCGGACCTTGTGGCTGGTCTCGGGGTGGGTGGCTCCGTCCTCTGTAGCTCCTGCGGCGGCCTCCTCCTCTACTCTAGCGGCTCTCCCTGTCCCTCGGTACCTGCGGGCTGGGGCACAAACTCAGCAGCAGAAGGGTTTAGGAGCCGTCGTCCGCGTCGTCTCCTGACTGGATCGGGGCGTCTCGGGGGCCCGGCGGGGCCCATGTAGTGTGCGAGGCCCCCCAACACGAGGGGTGCGGGTACCCCGGGATTTCGGGGCCTTCGGGTGACGGGGTTCTCTCTCACCGGGGCCGCCTTCCATGGTTTTAAGCGGCGGACGTTGACCACCGTCTCCCGACCCCTCTCCCCGCCGTCGGTCAGGTGACCTCCCCTCGGAGCTCTATGGGGGGGGGGGGGGGGGAAATGCGTGTGGGTGTGTTCATGTGAGGTGAGGTGAGGGGGACGCGGGGTCGGCTCCGTCGCTTGGTGGTGGCACGTGACCACGCCACGATAACCCTGTGTGTCTTCTCGGTCGAGTTTTCCTTTAAACAACAAAACATTTGTTGAAAATATTTGTATAACCACCTCAATGTTACCGACGGCCAACACCGCAAGGGTAACAATCTCTGTGCTATGCAAAAGGGCCATTCCCAAAGACGGTGCCTATAATGTCTTCGTTTTATGGCTACAGGGTCCTGCCAAGATTTAGCGGGATGGCTACAATCTGCTGCTGTGTGTAGTGTTCCCAACTGAGTCTATTTTACAGTCATTCAAATTTGGTAAAAAATTTGAACCGTAAACCTTAAAGTCTATGAACGGGTGAATGCCATGATATCACTTAATGCTGCCTGTTGCTGGCCGCTTTGCGTTATGAACATTTGGGTCTATGTCCAGCAACTGCAATTAAACCCAGTAGTTATCAACTCATAAGTTAATGTCAGTGTGACATCTCCGATTTATATTTCTGCCTTTCCACTGCTGGATGAGGGCCTCTCCACACCGTGCAGGATTATTTGACCATACGTCACTACGCTGGTCAGTGCGGGTTGGTGGTGAAGCGGGGAAGCAGCGACGTGGGAGCATCGTACAGTACAACAATGGCCTTTGCTGCTGTGCCCACATTGCAGCACATCCTCGTATCCTGTAGCACGTGCTATGAGTGATGGGGGTGCCCATGCAAGGGACTATCCAAGCTCAAACCTCTCCACTTATGATTACGACTGTACAGAACTTCACGGTTGTTGAGCGCAGGCCCAACCAGCCAAGCACAAACACACAACTTCACAGACTGACTCATCACCACTACCGCCACCCGTATGAGTAGGGCACGGGCTGACGTTACCGATTAACCAGAGTTTTGTGTTTAATTGGCTCTCTTACGAGGTTACTCATTGCTCACATCGCTTCTTAACCCAGTTAATATTTTAGTGGTTAAAACTTTTACAATTTGTTTCATCCAGTCATCCTCGTGTCCCCGTTGTGCGTCTGGCGCGTTACAAAGTTCAACGTTTAATTCAGACGAGAAAGATGTCTCACCAAGAGAGGTGTTACGGAGAGATTTCTCGCCAGAGAGAGAGTGAGCGAGAGGTGGGGGTTTACATAAAGCAAAGTTTTAAAATTTACATTTAAATTAAAAAAATTACGAAATGAACGAAGCAAAGTGTCGAATACACCGAGCATCTTCTTGTTTCCACTGATCGTAAAAAAAGAGAGACATCTGGCTAAGCTAACAGCACAGCCCACGCGTTCCCGAGCACTCGTGGCACGAGCTGACTTTTAGTGTTAAGTCTCAAATTGATTTTGTGTGACCAGAAAAAAACTACCGAATAGAAATCGTCAAAAGAAAAAATCGCATTTCATGCGATAGCAAGAAAGATCAGGTTTAATTTGAACATGAGGCAAGGGAGTCGACAGCACGGATGAGTGTGCGAAGATCGTGTTGGTTTCTTGACCATACTTCACTATGTTGGCCAGTGCGAGTTGGTGATTGGTGGTTATGGTGGGGGTCCAGCCACCGCATGCCCAAGCATCTTCTGTTTGGCTGGAAAGAGGGGGCTAAATGGCCGCGGCACAGGCTAGAGAAGAGATGGACTGATGTGGTACAGAAGGATGTGGAGTTTATTTGACCTGGTACCAGCCAGTTTCGTGAAGCACGCTGCTGCTGGGGAGTTGGAGGCAGTCGCCCACCAGCAACAACGGAGGGCAGATGAGCGACGCTCACAACGAGCGGACTGCCCGGTGGATAAAACGCAGAGTTGGCATAGTGGGGAGCACAGTTGGTGCTTCTGCCAGTCCTCTCAGCTAGCCAACCCATGACACCTGGGTCTGTAGCGTGTCCTGCCAGCGGACCTTCGACACTTCACGTAGCCTCAAAGTGTACCTAGCCTGGCACAAACGCCGTGATGACATCACCACCACTTAGTGATGGGACGGCGATTGCTGTGGTGGGTGCGGGACCACTCTCAGCCACTGATGTCGGCTGTGGCCAGCAATAAAACGCCGGTTGCCAGGTTTATAACGCAGCGCACTGATCACTGCGCCACCGCTCCCCCCCCCCAATTCCTGAGTTAATTATTAATTAATGTTGTTGTGCTCCTCAGGGGTTGAGGGGCGACGCAGGAAGTGGCGATCAGCTGATTTCCTTTGGGGCGCACAAACATCTCTACTCCAACAACAATCATCATCATTATCAGCAGCAATGCCTAACTACAGAAAACACACCAGGCGCAAACATTCACCGGCTGCACCCTGATGATGATGCTCAGAGGCATCTGAACCGGTCCCTTAGTCTCTTTTCTCAACCTCAACACAAACTCATGATATAAATATAAAAGTATTGTTTAACACATCCCATCAGCTACACGGCTTTCTGGGAGTGTATCTTAGCAGAATATGCTCAATACCAACAAACTCTAGACCGGTTTCGACATTCATTGTCTCATCAACAGAGTCCAACTAGGGCACATGTTTGTTGAACTAGGGCCCATATATAACAGAGATGACCCTTGCCTATACCATCCTGGCAATTTATCAGGATTGGTTTAAGCAAGTATGTCTGCTGATGCAACACTGAATGTCAAAGCAGGTTCAGAGTTTATTTGGTATTGTGGCAATGCTGCTGATAAGATGCACTACTCCCAGAATGCCATGTGGATGAGATGTGTAAAGCAATACTTTATTTTTTACGTGCAAACAGCGATGGGAAGAGTTGAAGTTGTGATAATTTATTTTGTATATTAAACGGGCATTGGGGCGGTGCTTTTGCCCGGTATATAGTCATGAGAGCCAGTGGTGTATATTCCACATTGCTATGGCGGGGGGGGGGGCATCCTTACAGTAATCGTCACAGAGACGGCTGGAGACATCTTCACGGACAGTAGAATTACGCGCAGAGCTCATGGGTTCCCGGCCACGGACGATATCGGAGCAGACAGTGATCTGAGTATCACCCACGTGGCCAGGATCAATAATTGACTGGATTATGGAGGCGGCAGGTTGATGCTGAGTGGTTAATGATCAACACGGTTCGTCTTGTCTCGAGGAGCCCCGAGCTTGGTTTCTCTACCTGACGACACCGACGTCTCCCATCATTCAACTCCACCTCCCTACCCGATCATCTCCCTCCATTCAACTACACGTCCCTCCACCATCTCCATCCATTCAATTCCACCTCTCTACCCCATCATCTCCCTCCATTCAACTCCACCTCCCTCCCCCATCTCCCGCCTTCATTCCCACACTTCCTCCCGCCCCCACTGATCCCCTCCCCCTCATCACGTGCCGCTTCGAGTGGCAAATTCCAGCGGTAACGACGAGGGGAGATGGAGCAGGAGAGAGGTGAGTGAATCTCCATTACCGCCACTCTCGTTATTCTAATCTCTACTAATTACGAGTGTCAGTCTCAACTGTATAAATTACATCACTCATTCGAAGTACTCTCACCCTTGGCAATTCCTCCTATTCCTTAATGTTGAGTCCGATTGACGCGTCCCGCGGCCGCGCTGATCGGGTTCTAGAGGGACTTGAGTTGAACCTGCTAGTATGTTACGCTGTGAGCGCGCTCAGAGAGCTCAGGCGCGCGTAGACAGCCCGAGCGAGATGAGACTTGAGGTGGTCAGCGGTGGTGGCTACGCTGCTACACGACGCGGCTTTCTGAAGTAGTAACCCAGCACTGGAGGCAGCAGCGAGGGTTGGTGGATCGCACACAGATGTTGTTGTGAAACTCCCTTTCCGTGGGTGTCGAGGAGGTGCTCTACCCTGGCCCTCTAATTGAAGGCAGTGTAGCAAGTTGGCTCATCGCCATCTGTTTCCGTCGGTATAGGGATAGACCGTTGCCCACTCGCGCGCTTGAATATTCCCCAGGGGCTCCAGTTTCCACCCACTTGTATAATTAATCGCTCATCAGTAATTAACGTCATCTGTGAGACAGGTGTGTGTTTATTGAAGGTGAGGCAGGTGAGAGTGTTTCCAGGTGAGTCAGGTGTGTCTGTGCTGTCGGTGTATCCAGCCAGGTGGCTCAGCGGTAGAGGGAGCGGCTCACAAGTGGGAGGTTTTGTGTTAAAATCCTGGTTGGATGTGGATTTAGCCCATCATCCCTCCTGGGTCGATAAGGAAGTACCACTTTGTGGGGGAGTCAAGAGTGGTTGTCTTATTGATAGACTCACCCCTGTCATAGGAATGTGGAATTTCCACCAGTGGCTGTGCAGCACTGTAAACATGAGATGAGCAGCAATGCCTAATTGGTCATGTTTGCTAAATGATATTAATATGTACTGAGTCTGCTTTGATAGATGTCACTCAACAAAGTGGATGAATATAAATTCAATGTTCATGTGTTTATCTTTTTTCATTACAGACGGGAGCTTCAAATAATGACCAGGGTCATTTCAAAGATAGCATTCAGCATATAATTGTTACGTGTGCATTTGTAGTTTAAATCAGATTAGTGGCTTAATTCAACATAAAACAAACGTTAAATAAAGCTCATATCGAGTACATCGTGGGTAGCGCTGTTTGTTGCAAGCCGCTTGACGTTTTGGCCCTTTGAGTCTGTGGTCAGCAGCTGTGTTTAAAATATCAAAACCTCAAACAAATTTTTATTTTGTTATCATCGAGAACATTCACTTTATTACAACAACAAAAATTACACGCTTATTTAAATACCAGTTATGTTAGCCCAAGTGGAAAACCCAGGAGATGGATATGGAACAAATCCTGGATCAGAATCAATGGCTCCAGGGTCTGGAGCCCCAGCCCCAGGATCTGGAATCGCGCCTTCAGGAACCGAAATCTCAGCTGCAGGGTCTGGAACAGCCGGAGAGACGGATCAGAAGGGCGGGTTCTTTGCAAGAAAGTCGGCGAAGAAGAAGTGTGAGTGAACTTGCAGATGATGTCTTCCTCGGCATCGTTGGCATCGTCGTCGTCAATGACAACCAAAGATTCACAGAGACACCCAGACCCGGGGCTTGAACTCATGCTCCCAGCGGTGCTGGCTTGGTGTCTAAGCCGAGGCCACCCTGTGTCTCCTGGAGACAGTGTTTTGATTAAGCCCAATACAGTAGGAATGGTTGTTCCCTCTTTACATTCTCCAGATTGCTGCTCCTCATCTGCCTGCTCTCGCGTTTGTTTCAAAAATACTGTTTTCTAGTGTCCAAAGCTCGAGGCTGAGTGGGCAATTGTCCCATGAGAAGAGGCACATAATGGCCGGCTTACCACAGTGTGATCTTTGAGTGGTACCTGTGGGTGATGAGAGCACTCCGAGACAATCACGGGGTCTCTCTGTCTCTCTCTGCCTCTCTCTCTCGTGTGTGTCTCTGTTTCTATATCACTGTCTCTCTCCTTGTCTCTATCTCGAGTCACTAATAATCATCTCAGCAACATCATGATGATGGTAATAATCATGATATCTATAATATTGATGATGATGCTATTCAGAAACATTGTAATTATGAGATGCAGAATCACTGTGGTGAAGGTATGGATGATGGTTTAGGTGATGAGGCTGCTGATGCTGATGGTGTTCATGTTGCTGTGAGTAGCCCAGGAGAAAGGCCTGGAGGAGAGGGCTCAGCGTTTCCGTGACGACGGCGTGCGACACAAGGCCAAGCTTATTGGGGTGGATGACGTGAGTGACTCACGCGGGGAGAAGCTCTGCCAGGACTCCATGATGAAGCTGAAGGTGAGTCAACCATAGTCACAGAGTCACAGAGTCATGTAGACCCACAGAGTCACACAGACACCCACAGAGTCCCACAAGACCCACAGAGTCACACAGAGGCCCACAGATGCCCACAGAGTCACACAGAGGCCCACAGATACCCACAGAGTCGCACAGAGAACCACAGAGTCACACAAGACCCACAGAGTCACACTGAGGCCCGCAGATACCCACAGAGTCACACAGAGGCACACAGAGTCACACAAGACCCACAGCATCACACAGAGGCCCACAGAGTCACACAGAGGCCCACAGATACCCACAGAGTCACACAGAGGCCCACAGAGTCACACAAGACCCACAGAGTCACACAAGACCCACAGAGTCACACAGAGGCCCACAGATACCCACAGAGTCACACAGAGGCCCACATATACCCACAGAGTCACACAGATACCCACAGAGTCACACAGACACCCACAGAGTCACACAAGACCCACAGAGGCCCACAGATACCCACAGAGTCACACAGAGGCCCACAGATACCCACAGAGTCACACAAAGACCCACAGAGTCACACAAGACCCACAGAGTCACACAGAGGCCCACAAATACCCACAGAGTCACACAGAGGCCCACAGATACCCACAGAGTCACACAGAGGCCCACAGATACCCACAGAGTCACACAGAGGCCCACCGATACCCACAGAGTCACACAGAGACCGACAGCTTGTTGCTGGTTGTTATTGACTGACCTTCGCTGTGGTTGACCCTTGGTGTGGTTGACTGTTGCCGGGTGTGGCTGTGTTGGTGGTGGTGGCCCCAGGGTTTTGCCGCGGCCGCTCGCTCCCGCGGGGAGCACAAACAGAGGGTGGTGATCCACTTGTCGCTCAGCGGACTCCGAATCTCCGACGACAAGTCCGCCGTGAGTCCGCGCCACCCCTAGATCTGTTCAGCCCTAAATTAGCACCTCACCTAGGTCCACTCAACACAATATGCCCACTAATGCCCTCTCCCCGCTGCTCTCACGTGGTTAGATAAAAGGCTGCTACATCAGAAATGTGGCTACCATAGCAGTATAATGATCCACGCAGTGGTCTTATGATCCAGAGGTGGCCAGTTCGACTCCATCTCCCGGTGTCACCGCAGTCAATCGGCAGGTCACTTGTGGTGGGGCAAAGCGTAGGTACTTCTTGAATACTTCTGGTTAGTGTGGAAGAATAAACCAATACACTAGCACTCCCTCTAGTGGAGACCTTTCCACCAACAATAAAGTGAGCGAGCAGTTTCAGTGCTGCGCCTTTACTTATGACGTGGTTAATGGACTCGCTGATAAACAGCGTGGCGCCTGCTTTACGAAACGGCCATCGACACGCCGAGCCCTCGTCCCACCAATTAGCACTAACGAGCCGCGGCTGTGGAGATTGGCAGTGGGCCGCTGCTGGGGTGGGTTGCGGATGCGCCGTCCCCTCACGATCCATCTAGCTCCTTCTCTACACAAGAGGAGCCGATGTCATCGCTCCATCTCCTTCGTGGACGCCCTCTAGGACATGTTCTGCTCGTTGCCTGTCGCTCCGTGTCTTGCCCCCTGTGTCTATGCCCCCTGTGACCCTGCCCCCCATGACCCTGCCCCCATGCTCCGCTGCCTCTGCCCCCGAGAGGTGGTGGAGCACGAGTCTGTGCTGGAGAAGATCTCATTCATAGCGAAGGACTCGACGGATACGCGTGCGTTCGGTTTCGTGTGCGGAGCCGAGGGGCAGCACCGGTTCTACGCAATCAAAACGGCGCAGCTGGTGAGGAGCCCTGGGCCATTGGCGATGGTTTGGTGGGTTGAAAGTTACGGGCTCAGTGTCCAGGTGCGTGAGCTCAGCACACGTCTCTCCAATTAGGCCAAGACAGTCCCGGTGGTGTCACAGTGGCCATGTTCCCATGTTCTCCACGAAACTCTTTGTGAAAATCAGGATTTTGTCGCCAGTTAAAATGTCCTGGACTCGTTACATGGGCGTGGGCGAGGCTGCATGAGTAGTGGGCGGAGCTACCGGATGAGTGGGAGGAGCTGTGTTACAAGTGGGCGGGGCTAGTAGCTGAGAGGGTGGAGTTAGCTGAGGGTGGGGTTGCCAGCAGCACCATTGATATTCACTAAACTTCGTGTTTCTGTCATGTCTCCATCCATTGTGTCCTCCTCGTTTCTCCATCTGTTGTATTGTCCTCTTGTTCCCCTTCTCTCCGACAGGCTGAGACGGTGGTTGCAGACTTGAGGGATCTCTTTCAGGTCGTGCAGGGTCTGAAGATGAGGGTCAAGGTTGAAGACCCTGGGGTTGAGCAGGTAAGGTGTTCCACCTGGGCTCCAACAGGTGAAGGGCACCGGAGCCAGGGCTGCTGTACTGTCGGCCTTGTGTACAGTGTAACCTGTGGCCCTCCTGGGCGGCTATATTGCTCGGAGGGCACAGATGCTGACCCAGCATCGAGCTATCCACGTGGAGCTATCTGCATGGAGCTACCCGCATGGATTATTTGTGTCTTGACGCGAGGCCAATGCCACGATCAGGGTAACATTGGGGGAAAACCACTGCCTTTTAGATACAAAAATATAGTATAAGTTTGACATGTCAGGCCTTTAACTATTTATTGTCAGGCAGTGTGTGGATGATATCACAACCGTGGTGAAGCCGCGTAGAGGAGACATGTTGCAGTCAAAGCTGGATACAACGCGGGTGTCTGGGGCCGTGAATAACACGCAGTATAGGCTACCCACGCTATCATGGGAAGCACACTCTGGAAGGTCACCGAACTGCACAGATGTCTGTATACAGTGCAGCGTCGTCTCAAGTGCCAAGAGTCTGACCGCGTAACCAACCTGTAAGAGATATCGTCGTATCTGCCAGACGGCCGTTTTCCACTTCTTATTTTGAGCAACACTTATGGTCGGTTGTCGGCCACAAAGAAGCTGTGGAGTCTGCAGCGCAAGAGCCGTGACCCGATGGCAACGCAAACACAAACGTGTTTGTGCCCACTTGGAATGCCCGATTAACGTGAAGTTCATGTGATTAGTTTTTTTGTAGGACGAGAGTTGACCCGTGTGGTGAATCTGAATCCACTGTATTACGAGCCGTGTCGCTTCGGGCGTTGACCACAACTTGTTCGTTTTTTCTTTCCAGATAACACCAAACGAACAGAGTCATGATGGAGACATAATGCAGGTGAGTGGCGTAGGTATTCCTAACCAATGTTCCCCTGGTTTAGCCAAGACAGTCCTGGTGGCTTCAAATGGTCACGAGCGAGTAGATCGCCATCAGAAGGTTGTGGTAGCAATTGCTCATTAATGTTGGGTAGAGTGTTGCCCCCTCGCACGGGTGGGTTTCTCCAGGAACTCCAGTTTCCTACCACGTATAAACATTGATTCTTAATTGCGTTGGCCAAATGTTCAAATATAGGACCACAGAGCTTGGGCAGTTGCTGGCGCCTATCCTGACTGCCTTCCTGCCTGTCTGGTTGTCGGCGCCTCCGTGCAAAAGCTGCCACGGCACCACAGATTCTACAACAGTGTTTTGATCTCTGCTGTGTGCGTGGAAAACGCTGTGTGTACGGCGTGACTAAGTAAAACATCAGTAGTCATGTTACTGCTGGGTGGCTGCTGCTATTGTGATTTGTCCCCTGCGCCGTGCACTTAGGGTGGAGAGACACTGTTTGGACGTGACGAAGACACCAACAAAATCACGAATGTGAGTTTTTTAAAGCCCCAATGGGATTCCAGCGAATCGAGAGATTTTTATTCTTATTAAATTATTATAAAATTGGAATCCCTTTGTGAGAGAAGTTAGAAGGGGTTGCACTTGTTTAATGATGTCGTGTTACACCAATCTAGGGACTGGATCAGCTGGATCTGTTTGGGGTCATGTCGACCCAGCCGGACATCAGCATCAGCCCGACTGTGAGTTCATGTGTTCTGTACAGCCACAACAACAACTGCCATTCGCCACTAAGTGATGGTGACGTCACCACGGTGCTTGTGTCAGACTATGTGCACGTTAAGGCCACGTGAAGTGTCAAACGACCGCTGGCAGTAGGTCACAGGGCAGACCCAGGTGCCATGGGCCGACTGACTGAGATGACTGGCCGATGGACCACCTGTGCCTCCTACTGTGCCAACTTGCTGTGTTTTAGCCGCTCGTTGTGAGCGTCACTGCTCTGCCCTCCTTTGTTGCTGGAGGGTGGACTCCTCCAACTTACCAGTAGCGTCCTTCACGAGCCTCCTCCACACACACGCACACATATGCGCACACATACACACGTGTACACAAACACTTGCGCACATACACGTGCACACACACAAAGACAAAGATCCCCTGTATAGCCTTTAACAGACAGTTGGGCGTGGGTGGTCAGCACCACGCCAGGCTGCCTTTGTCTCCCCAATGGCAATGTTTACACATCACACCAGTTACGTATTTGAGGCTGAGTCGACCTAGGGGAGTTCCCAAGACCGATTCAGATAATGGTCACTGGTGTTGACAGTGAACAGGAAATAAACTGGGGTGGCGTAGTATGCTAATCGTTGCTCCACACACACACATCCCCACGTAATTACACACGCACAAACTCTTTAATAGACACACATTTTTGCACGCACATAAAAGCACACGGCGCAACTAGATAACTTTGCAAATTGATTTGGGACGGTTGATTGAATGTTGGACACTGCCATTGGATGGGCTCCCACCTGGTTAAGTGCATCAGTCGTTAATGTAATGAATAACGGATTGTTTTATTATTTCAATTAATGTCAACACCGGTCTATAGTTTTGCTCGTGTTGAATGAACGCTGCTGAAACAATAGACTCCCAGAAGGACGTGTGACGATGGCATGTGAAAAAAATACTAATTGTGTCGTAATGAGTTTTGTGTTCATTGTTTTTGCTTTGAATGCACGCATAGTCTACACAATAACAATAACTCTGTAACAGTAAGAGAATAACGTCCTGCCACTACGAGTTTTGCACTAACAGTGTTGCTAATCACAATTACGACCGACATCGTGAAAACGAGACGCAGGAACTCAGGGTAGAGCAAGCAGCTCGAGCACGGAAAGTCGGGAGTTCAAGTCTTGGTTTGGTATTAACCCAGCCCATCATAACATGAGTACTGCTTTGTGAAGATGTCAGCAGTGGTTGTCATATGGGTAAACTCGAACCTGCCATAGGAACGTATAATTTCCACAACTGGCTCTACAGGGTGTAAACAGGAGATGAGAACCAACGCCTCAATGCTCACTTGAGCAGCAGCAGGACAACAACAAAGCGGTGCTCATTTTACCGACCCCCAGTCAACCTCCTGCGACTCCTCGCTCTACCGCTGAGCTACCAGTGCGGATGCCACTTCTAATCCTGCCACTGCTACTACCATTACTCACTACTGCCACTAACATTACAACTATTACCACTGCCATTACTCACTACTACTTCTACTACTACCATAACTCACAACTATTACCATCACTCACAACGACTATTAACTACCATTGCTCACAACTGCTGCGACTACCATTACTCACAACTGCTGCCACTGCTACTTCTGCTACTACCATAACTAGCAACTACTACTCTTGGTATTGATGTTACTAACTACCTCCACAACTACTACGACTAGTGCCATTACTAACTACTACTATCACCACCAGTACTGCTGCCTGGTTGTGGTTCTGGCTGCAGTGGTGGGGGCAGTTATGTGGTAACGCTCGTGTCTCCACTGTCCAGAGGGCCTCATCCCAGCCACCGTCTTGGTTCTCCTTCAACGATAACCACAACCACGTCCCCTCTCATCTCTCCGAACCAAGCCCGTGGGGGTCCGCCCCCCCCCAAACCACTCCCTCATCTACGAGTCCTGCAGTAAACCCCTTTGCCGACATACACGCAACATCATCATTGCCACCGTCATCATCACTTTCATCATTGGCACCGGGGAACCCGTTTGCGCACGGATACATGGATTCGCTGCGTAACGGATCATCAGCTCTTCCGGCCACCGCTGCCGCCGCTATCATCACACCACCCCCCAGGAACAAGAACAACGTGTCTAATCGAGCAGCCGGCTCCCAACACATGCAGGTTACGTTTTGTGATTCATTCACGTGACTAACCAATAGAGTAGAGCAGTCAGTGTGAATGATGATTTATTACAGTAATTCACTAATTAATTCCAGTCACTCTATAGTAGCGCACCGGTGGTCAGTCACCTCCTTGTCACTCTTCTATCGCCACTACCATGGTCACTGTTTCCATGAACTTCACACATTGATTCCTCTACCCGGGTTGAGGACTCGGTTCTGCCTGATTTGTTCGATCTGAAGTGTGTTCAACCACCACACTGCAGGTCAGAATAATCCACTCACCCAGCTACTCACTCATCCACTCACTCAATAACCTTTTCACCCACCCACTCACCACACCCACCCACCCGCTCTCCACACTGTAAGTCACCTCACTTCTTATGTTTCTTCCCTCGTATTGCTCCACTTTGGAAGAATTCCAACTCTTACAACATTAACCGCGCTCTATTCAAGAATGTGTTAACTTTTGCAACTGTAATAGTGATGTTTTGTTGCTGGCGCCATGATGTGCTGAACAACTATTGCACAGATCTCAATTTATTTGGGGGAAACCTTTTTCTTAGACTTTGTGTTGTTATTCAGCCAGGGGACCCAGTGCAAGTGGCTTCCAACTCGAATGTTGCGAGTTCCTATCCAGTCCATTAACATTGCACCCTGTGGGGTTAAAATGATTACCACTCTGTGGGGAAGATCAACTGCGGTTGTCTTTTTGAGAGATTCTCCCCCGCCATAAGAATGTGGAATTTCCACCACTGGCTTGGCTGTAGAGAGATGAGCATCAATGCGTAAATGCTAATTTGAACCGGAAATCATTTTCATGTTATGTTCTATTGCTGTGTTAATGTTTTAATTGATTCCGTTTCAGACTCCGGGATCACTTGAGCTCTTTGGCTCAGATCTGTTCTCCTCAGCTGACGCCTCCTCGACTGGTGTGTCTTAGACGTGGGGTGTGCGACTCTGTGTAGGAGTGTCCTGTAATGATGAGTCATGTTGTGGATGAATCTGGTCTAATGTCTCTTTGAGCATCGTTGTGGAGAATGTAATAAAATACATAACCAGACAAACATGCCTTCTTCACTTATCTGTCCCACCACAAAAAGTATTGTTTATACATCCAATGCGTGGTTGCTTGTATTGTTATCGTGTTGAACCACCATTGCTGAAATTATGGCACTTCCAGAAGGCCCTTTGGCTTATTAGCATAAAATATTTTATTTGGAGGGATTGATATAAGGAGGCGCATTGCCTGCCTTATTTTGTAAAAAAAAAAAATCCATTAAACGTCTTTTGCTTGCAGCTCAACTCACAAAAACCACTTGCGTCTCTTTTCTCTACAGGCCCGAGCCTGTACACCGCCGCCTCAACACAGTCCAATATAGCCGCCCTGCAAGGCCTACACACCGCCATCACCAACGCCGTCACCTTCGGCTCCCAAATGCCGTACCCACCGAGGCCCTCCGGCTTCTCACAGGCGGCGCCGACGGCCCACCTCCCTAAGCCTCCAACCGCGATCCCCAGTCCCCAGGCCTTTCCGGTACTGGCGATAGCCGGAGCATTTGGCCTCGCTCAGGCTCCGTTCGGTGCCCAGTCACAGCCGGCATCGGCGTGGGCCTCGCCACCTGGCATGGCCTACCGAGCCACGTCGCCCGCCATCGGCGCCGGTGTGTGGCCGCCGTGCGGGCCGCCGCCATCGCCGTGGGGTGCAGTGCAGCCGGCGGCGATAGCTCAAGCCGCGGCTCAGTCCTATCAGCCCAATCACTTCCAGGTCGCGCCAATTTTGACGCCGCCGGTCGCGATGCCGGTCGCGGTGCCGGTACGTGGTGTTGCAGTGCACGGGGAGAGGCCCAGGCCATCACAGACGGACGCGTTCCAGACGCTGGACCCGCTGGGCAGTGGTGGCGCTGGGGCCGGTGTCGGGGCTGATGTGCCGTGGGGGAAGGAGATGTTCAAGATGGCACAGCCGGCGAAACCGTCACTCAGCCAGATGCAGAACGGTGCGGGTGTGTGGTAGTGATGGTGGTGTATTAAAAAACATGGTGACGTCGATGGTGGTGATCATGAGGATGATATGTTGATGTGCTAGAGAGGATGGTTATGTGTAGATGGTGGTGTGTTCGATAGGAATGTGATGTGTCGATAATGGTTTGTTGGAGATGGTGATGTGGTTATAATCATGGTAGTGGTAAGTTGATGGTGATGCTTATGCTGTTGGTTCCACAGGAGCAACCATGCCATCGACCAATCAGCAGTGGCCTGGGCAGAGCCTTGCAGGGACAACCGCCTTCCCTACAGCCAATCAGCATCAGCCGGCACAGCCCACCCCCACAGGGGCCATCCTCGGAGCTCCTTCATTGGTGGGTTCTGTGTGGCTGACGTGGCTTGGACCCAGAGTTCATGTCACAAATGAGCAGGCAATTCCTCTCCTTCCCATATCTGTCCCTGCACATACAAAATTAAATGTCTCCGTGTCTATTTGTCTGTCTCTCTCCGTGTCTCTCTCTTGTTTATATTACTCACGCAGTGCCAGACACATGGCTATGAAGAACGTGTTGGCATTCACGTGTAAACAATGCTTCCCGCTGTGCTTTAAGAACTCCTGCTACCTGTAATTTTGTTCGAATCCTTCTATTCACCTGCGGGTTATCCGTGGGTAATGGGCATTACCTCATTACTCATTTGTATTCTGTTCACTGCTAAGATTTGTGTAGCAACTTCATCCTATTATCTGGTGGTTATCCACAATATTTTACCCCACGGATAACAAGAGTAAAATCCAGGTTACCCCGCAGATAACAGGATCTGTGATATTGGTTACCCATATCACCATGGCTAAGAGGAGTTCCCCTGCAATACACAACACAAAATAATCATTAGGAGTGCAGAACATTGTATTCCAAATGCAGATACACTCATTCACATATACATTTCACATTACAAATCATAGTTTGCACACGCACGTTACAAGGTAGAGGTGCAGCGTTGCAATTGCTTACATCACTGCTGGCAGGTGCTCCATCTATGAGAGGGGGCTCTAGAGGGTATGTAGTCTGCGCTTCCATGCTGACAAGACATGCTGAAAGAGGTGGGCCTACCCACACTTTATCCTACCGGACACGATCTACAGATTGACTGTTGGGTGGAAAGAGGCGGTGCGGGGGGGGGATTTGAAAACCTTTACCCTGCTGTCGCAACTGCCTGCTGTGCCAGAAGATCAAATCCAATTGGTAACCTCTGGATTGCAAATCCCAGTGTGGCAACATTACACCACTGTGGCAGATCCTGTGTCAATGTACCAAATTAGCATCATATTAAACAACCAACATTCGCCAATAAGCGGCAGTGACGTCACCACGGCGCTTCTGCCAGCATTCGTTGCTCATACCACTACACAGCATAGCAGAGTGAAGTTTGTGATGTTAATGTCTCTTCCTCTATTCCTCTACCTCCCTCAACCCACAGGTACCACAGGTTCCTTGGCAGCAGGGGCCAACAGGTTCTGATGCTTTTGGTGGTAACCCGTTTGGCTTGTGAGGGTGGCAAAGCCACCCAGAGATCCCCACCATGAGTCACCCATCCTCCCCACGAGTCCAGGCGCCTGGTCCCCCCGGCCTGTGGTGGGCCCCAGTGCAATTGCACTGCCTGCACACTCGCTCGTTAGTTATACACCAGGCCTAGGTGAGTCTTCCGTTTGGCAAATCGATTTCTCAGATTACAGAATTACAAATGATCAGCAAACTCGAATATTCGTAAAAAGCCGATTAAGATATCTAACACAAAATAATCCTTAGCGTCATATTATTTGGTCTTTCGGTAAAGTCACGTAGATAGGTTCAAAGAAATTTAAAAAAAAAAAAGAACAAACTACGATGTTTCGATCGCAACACAAGCGATCGAAACGTCGTAGTTTTTTGTTATTTTCTTTGAATCTATCTGCGTGACTTTACCGAAAGACCCAAGAATATGAATTCTTACATTCACGAAAGCTTTAAGTCAAGATTGAATCCTTAGCGTCGTCGTGGAAAATAGAATAAAATATATAATCAGACACTACGTCTCATATCTGCCCCTCCACATAACACATCTCATTGGCCACGGCCTTCTGGAAGTGCATATGATCAGAATTGGTTCAACACAAGCAAACCTCAAAACTGGTTTCTACATCAGCAGTCATGCTTGCTTAAACCAATGCTGGTGAAATAGTTGTTTTGGTAATGTGATAATCACCGGTATAGTCTGAACACCACTTAAGGTGGATTACAATTCCAACGCCAATGCCTGAATGTTAGGAATGTAGACACTGCAAACACTATTAATATTCGTAGCTACCCAGCGCAATAAACGAAGCCAATTAGTGTTATGTTTGGCGATCGCGTACGGTATAGTTTTGTGGACGTGTTGCTTAAACGATGATTGAAATGTATGGATTTAATTGTCAAAAACAATATTTGCACACATTTTATTTATGTGCAATGTAAAAAAAATTGTGCATAAAACATGAATTTTACTTTTCTCACCGTGTCCTCAGGTTGTTGCGTGTGTACGCGTCACCTTAATATTGACCAATCAGGATCAAGCATTCACCAGTATTCCAATCACAAGCAGGCAGTCGATATCGGCTACCAATCACCATCGCAATGAGCCAGGAGGCAAATGTAAACACTGGAACGCTGACTTGGTTAACCCTTTGATCAGTACCTTATAGCAACACGACTTTATACTATCTTTGTTCATATTGGATCATGTTTAGGAGCTATTGTGACCCCACGTTGCACGTAGAATAAATGCATCAAAACTTTCAAACTAAGTTGCAAAGCTGATCATTAATTACATGTACTTTTTTTTTATACAACCTAGGAATATAGGTAATAAACAAGTGATAACTATGGCCTATTTTCAATATACGTTTTGTAATGTTTTCCAAATGTTTGAATGCCAAATATTAGGTGACAGAAAACATTGTTGATAATCACTTTTCATAATCAAATATATAACAAAAATATGCCATGAACACTGGTTTTTGCCTCCAACAACACCAGGCCACAAATTCATTTATGCTGACAATTTTTCGTTGGGGGCGCTGGGAGTGACAAAGAAACAGAAGAGAGCCCCCCCGCTGATTTAGATGGAACAATATTTCCAAACACTGGTGCCTGAAACCTAACCTTGTGAAAATTGTGGTATCATTGTTTCATTTTTCCAACTCAGAAGCTAACAGGATGATGAACGTGCATTTCTAAGATCATTCCCGACACAAACCCAGGATATATTGGTTTGACGTTGGACAGAGGCCTCACTTATTCTCAAAGAAATGAAGACGAACACCATGTCCAAAATAAATATCCAAAAGCTAACAGGCAGACTTCCCTCACTTTATGGGGGTTCGGTTTATACAATATTGCAATGTATAAGCAGCTAGCCTATTTCTACTCAAAATTTGCTGTACGGTATGTGTTTGGAGTAGTGCATACAGTACGGCAGGCAGCTGTCTCGTGCGATCTCGATTTATGCGCACTTTTTTCTTCCAGCATCTATCGCATGAAGCGAGGGAAACCTGTACTGGGCTGAGGTTGCGATGCAAAGACACCTGCAAACAGCATCCCTGGGCCCGTGTATATATAACTTTTTTTGCACCGTACGTAACCAGCCGTGCTAATCGGAAGTGCGAAACACGAGTGCCTTGCGCACTAAATCTTCCTACAGTCCAACAAGAGAACAAATGCCACATCGCGAGCATACAAAACGACCCTCAAACACGACGCTACCCATCTACGAAGATCTCGACCACATGCCAACGGTTCTGGACAGCAGCAGAGGACCTGGAATCGAAAATCACTCAAGAAAAGTGACGGCACCAATAAGGCAGCACATTTGTCTAAAAAATGAGCCGAATAAAAGATCCGACGGCCGAACATACTTGCTCCGCACTGTCTGAGCGGCAGGTGCTTAATTATAAACCACATCAGGACTTCTTCTCATGGGCGATGTGGATATCTGATGCACCAGTTGATTCAGAAATTCTGCACAGCAACTGTGGCAAACAATGGAACACATTGTGAACAATCGATCCCTTATATTCACTTCCAGGCGAGATGACGGATTCCATGTACGATGTTTTAACTAGATATCAAAATGAAACTACCCTTGCAAATGTTGCCATTTCCATACAACAGATTTATTTAGTAGAGTATATCGCTTGTGTTGTTTCTTTTTCCCAAAAAGAGTATCATTAATTCCGGTCAGAACTAATAAAGGTTTTGTAAATGTTTGTGAAGACACAAGTACCCGCAGGCCAAGGCCACTCAGCTCCTATTCCTCCCATACCACATCAGCCCATCTCTCTAGCCCGTGCTGGACCCGTTCAGCCCCCTCTATCCACCCAAACAGAACCTGCTGTTGCACGTGAAACAAATATCCCACGTATACCGATAGTGTTGGGGATAGGATTTGTTCAGATATTCGTCATTGATGAGTCAATTGAACTTTCATCACCAGGTTCAAAGCATAGTACACTTACCATTGCGCCACAACTCCCCATGCACAAACACCCAGCAATAACAAAAGCATAATACAGTCTCGAGAGGTTTAATAATACACATTGGTTGCTACACCCTACACTTAGGGTAGAAAGGGAGGTGGACGGTGGAAAGAGGCCCCCCTTATTTTCTTCCCGCCAAAGTAATAGAACATTCAGCCCCATCAGACCCATTCACATTGCACAAAAATTGGGCTCAACGCGTCCAGATGATCAACAGGGACAATTCGACAGTGAATATTCCGGTCGATCGACGTTAAACATGGAACAATCTCGCAATCGTTACTCCGGTGGTGACAATATAAAAATACTAATATTGTGCACAGTCCCGCCCTTTGTGGTGGTTACTTTTACATTTTATAAATGGGATAAGAAAGACTTGCATATGGTTACTGTACGTGGGTATAAAAATATAACCATGTTCGGCTTGACGCACAATCTCGCGGCGACGTCCAGACGCGTGGCCCCACGTGATCGTCAGACAATACCGTCGTGGTCGTGACGTTTCGGATTTTAAACGAAAAATGATTTTTTTTTTTAAAGCTTCTCGCAAACATGATTAGCATATCCCAACAATACATGCTAAACGTCACGTTCCCACTGAATGCTGCACACACGTTTTTGTAAAATAATTAATTCGCAAATATAATCATTATTGGCTAGTTCAGTGTCAAAAGCTCACTCCGCCTTCAGGTGCACTTGAAAACTCGTGTACATGCGTGTTACATATATATGTTAGTGTACTTTAAAACATCAACGGTAATCGCGACTGTGGTAGTGCAAAGCGTGTTGTGTACTGCTGCTTTATTCATGGTTGGTACTTTATCGTTCTTATTGCTGTCGTCAATGCGATGATGTCTCTACAACGTCTTGTGTTGCAGGTGAAGCGATCTTGAGAGCAGTGCTCACTCAGATACTCAGTTATGCTTTAGTACAAAGTTTGAACGTATAATTTAACTAATTGTTTGTCGACATTGCTTAATATATCACAAGATTAGAATCTGGCCGAGTGGCTCAGTGGTAGAATGGATCGCAATTTGAAGTTTGTAAGTACTGTACAAATGTTGGTTGGGGGGGTTGATAGCCCATTAACCCACCCACCAGGGTTGATACAATTTTGGCGCGTTATTTAAAAGGGTCGATGTGTCGCGTCGTTTGTGAATCAGGTTCTTTGGGCCTGGTTAACTTCTACGTTAGACCTACGAACACCGGCCACAAACTTCTAAACTTAATTAGCTTTTTTGCATAGAATACTCCCGCTCGTTAAAAAACAATTATACTTAGATCCCAAACCCACCTTATATATCGCCATATTTGACCCATTTCAACTTTACAAACTGTAAATGTGTATAAACGCGGACGGCCCTTGTGTCAATCCACTGATTAAAGAGTGCCTTCAGCACAGTGCGGGCCACGGTGGGTTGTTTAACCATACTTTACCGTGCAAGTCATTGTGGGTTGGTGTAGGTGGGGATCATCGATAGTAAAGAACATTGATTGGTGTCTGGACTTATCCCAAGTACTCCTACTAGCTGTTTCTGCACGTATGAGCTATGCATATACATACGTGGCTTTGCATTCACTCCCTCGAGTATTGTCACTCTAAATAGATGCTCACTAATGGCACTATCCTATAATTTATACAACAGCAGGGATTATTCAGCCATGCTAGTGTGTAATGTGTATGTGTATAAATGTATGTATATACATTATAGCTATGTGCTAGCGTATGTACGTGTGTGTATATATACGAAGGAGTATAGATTAGGCACATAACGATTCACCAATTAAAATCCATTCTCAAGTTCATGAAAATTCATTATAAAAATACGATGCAAATTATCTGCTAATTTTTCATACAGGTTAATGAAATGAGACAAAACGAGAAACAATACAAACGAGACAAACAATAATCTATTCTTAAATCAAACCTGAACCCTTCATTCAATACCGGGGGGGGAATATTTATATGCCTGACCTACATGTGTGTGTGTGTATGTGCTAGGGTTGTCAAACAGTAACCGGTAAACTGGGAACCGTTTTCGGAATCGGTAACTGGTTACGAATATCAGAACCCGTAATGCATTTCAGTAGAATTTTTGTAATCAACTGATTGGCACGTGCGGACTGACGTAAGGAGAGGGCGGCGGACATATGGAAAGGATGGTGGCAGGCCTTAGTCACCGCGTGGAACGTTGCTTTTGTTTCTCAGTTAAGAGGTAAAGGTGCAGCCCTGCAGGTGTCCGCTCACACCACTGCTGGCAGAAGGGCCTCCACTTGAAGTACCTCTAGTGGTATTTGTTCTACTATTCCTCACTGACCAGTCGTACTCGAAAAGGTGGACGTACCCACACTTTACCCCACCACACAAAACCTGCCGATCGACTGTGGTGCACTCATGTACACTGGTGGGTGGACATAATAAATTGTGGGGGGGGGGGGGGGTGTTGTTTCAACGACCGTGCCACGAGATGGAATTTAACTGGCGATCTCTGCATTGCAAGTCCAGTGTGCTGACTGCTACACCACCCCGGTGGAAGCTGCCTTCATTTCTCAATTAACCCTTTCCCATTCCAATGACGTAGGTGTAAGTAATCAGTTTTGCTTCCGAGACATACACATATAATAAAATAATTTTGTCATATCGAGGATCCCACAAGATCATGGGGGTGTGGCAGTTTGGCACCAGCTATAATACAGTGAGGTCATGTCACTACAGTTCTCTCTGCGGAGAGCACGACTTGAAAAACAACGGTGCTATGCCTCTCTAAATAAAGTAACGTTGAACCACTTGCGTGTTCCGAGGTTCAGCGGTGAACAGAACCCATGCTGCAACTTGCAGACATCTCAGAACGGGAAAGGGTTAAAAAACTAAACACATTTTGTGTCCTTAACTCTTGACATTTCTATGTGCCGCAAACCGGTAACCATTTTATTTCATGCGATTACCAGTAAAGTAAAAAAACTATCTTAACAACCCTAGTACGTACATAGATACATATACGTACGTACACATACTGGGAAATATGTACTATACATCGATACGTACCATACACATACATCAAAGAGGTGTGTATGCACGCACACGTGTATAGATGTAAGTATAAACACGTATGTACATATACAAAGCTTTGTATTGTCCACAGATATGTATCATATACACACATTAGGTATGTGTACACGCATGGGTACACACACGTGTACGAGAGTTGATGGCGGAGTATGCGATGATGTCACTTCGCATGCACCCCAGGCCCAACTGTAGCCCCTTCCACCGCAAAGCATCTTGGGAGTTCAGGGGTCGTTAGTACTGGCTCCGTGATGGCTGTAGAGACTGGAGGGGGGGGGGGCAGGGGGAAATTGGGAAACATAACATCCATTAATGATAGGGTTTTTCCCCTTTTTTCTGGCAACAAAACTGAAACCTTTTGCAAGGGGTCATGTTTACATTAACCACAATTATTGCAGTCAGAATGCAAACAAAAAACACTCTAATTTATGCATTGTCCTTTAAACTGATTGGTCCACACCAGAGACAGCTTTCCTTAGAGCCTAGTCTCATACAGCGTTCGACCAGATAACGCCAAAAGGTGCACAGTTCAAAGACAACGCACTATCAGAGTAATGAGGGCTCGGGGTAAGCATCTACATCGAGGCCTCCTTTGCCAGTACCAAAATATAATAGGGTTTTTCCCCTTCTTTTGTGAACGCAAACTCTGGTGACACTAAATAGATTTTATACAAACAACAACGATAAGCTTTGCTGTCGGAACAATATTAATAACCGGTCAGGTGGCTCAGCGGTAGAGTGGGCAGCTCGCAATCACAAAGCTGCGAGTTCAAATCCTGAGGGGTCAATAAAATGAATTGCATGGCTTAATTTTGGAGCTTTCGTGACTGCAGGAATTATTCTTTGGTTCTTTCGGTTAAGTCACGTCTAAAGATAAAATAATAAATTAAATCATAGCATATTACGACGTTTCGATTGCAACACAAGCAATCATCATCAGGCATAAAAGAAATAGCAATAAAAATCTAACTAGAAAACTATAGACAGACATACAAGCAGACAGACATCACAAGGACACACAGAGAGAACACATATCGGCACAAAGAGAGAGGTCGTTTCTGTGACCGTGCCTTAAATATAGAGAGGGGACGGGGGCGGAGATAGGGAGGGGGCAGAGAAAAAAATGAGCATATCAATGAGTGGACGGCAACGTGATGCTGCAAGTAAGACGACGCAGCATGGCAACGTAAGCTTGAAAATCAGGAGAAAGACACACGAAAATTAAATAACCTAGTAAAATATCGAAATATAATGTAATGCAACACAGAGAGTCGGTCAACACACAATTAACGCATAGCCCGGTTGATTACGTATTTCAAAGATTGCTAAGTTAGAATTTAAGTGTGAAAATTCCAAAGAGAGGACACAGACAGAGAGAACAAATAGCCAGAGAGAGAGAAAAAAGATGAGCTTAAAACTTCCCCGTAGAAGTGGTTCAATCTTAATTTTGGAGCTTTCGTGACTGCAGGAATAATTCCTGCAGTCACGAAAGCAGGAATAATTCCTGCAGTCACGAAAGCTCCAAAATTAAGATTGAACCACTTCTACGGGGAAGTTTTAAGCTCATCTTTTTTCTCTCTCTCTGGCTATTTGTTCTCTCTGTCTGTGTCCTCTCTTTGGAATTTTCACACTTAAATTCTAACTTAGCAATCTTTGAAATACGTAATCAACCGGGCTATGCGTTAATTGTGTGTTGACCGACTCTCTGTGTTGCATTACATTATATTTCGATATTTTACTAGGTTATTTAATTTTAGTGTGTCTTTCTCCTGATTTTCAAGCTTGCGTTGCCATGCCGCGTCGTCGTCTAACTTGCAGCATCACGTTGCCGTCCACTCATTGATATGCTAATTTTTTCTCTGCCCCCTCCCTCTCTCCGCCCCCGCCCCCCTCTCTATATTTAAGGCACCGTCACAGAAACGACCTCTCTCTTTGCGCCGATGTGTTCTCTCTCTGTGTGTCCTTGTGATGTCTGTCTGCTTGTATGTCTGTCTATAGTTTTCTAGTTAGATTTCTGTTGCTATTTCTTTTATGCCTGATGATGATTGCTTGTGTTGCAATCGAAACGTCGTAATATGGTATTATTTAATTTATTATTTTATCTTTAGACGTGACTTAACCAAAAGAACCAAAGAATGCGTTGCATGGCGTGGATAAGTTGACAGCAGTTGTCCTATGGAGGGACTTGCCAAAGTCATAGTAATGTGGAATTGCCACCGCTGGCTCAGAGCTGTAAACAGAAGAGCATCGCCTCAACGTTAATTTTAGGAAATCTTTTTGACTATTCGAATTGATACCAAATATGCCAGGAAAGCCTCACCGAGTCTCAGAACTCTTTCTCAGGAGGGTCCTGCTACAATAGGATGTTTGGTCAATTCCATTAGTGATGAGAGTTTGGCTTCATGTGAGAGGAAACTGGAGAAACCGGAGAAAAGCCAGCATTACACTACGAGTGTGATACTCAGCACTGCTACCTCCTGGCCACACAGCTACAATATCTGGCCAGTACTGGTGGCTTACTCATCCAAGTACTAACAAGGTCCAACAGAGCTTAGCTTTCCAGATCCAGCGAGACCGGGCACCATTCCGGGTGATTTGGTCACACAGAATCAGAATCTTTATTTATCCTGGAGAAATAAAGGGGAGGGTGTGAGTAGGGTATGGGAATGCAGCAATAGTGTGTCATAGAGCAAATAGAAGAGAGAGAAGGGAGAGAGAACCAAGAAGAGGATGGATACCGGCGCATGGCTGACCGGGGGCAGCTGCCTCCCACACCGCTCCCTCCTCCGTTGCCGGCCTCTGCTGCGTCAGCCGACACGCCAGGTGGGTCGGGGGTCAGGTGGTGGGGGGAGAATTGTAGTGGAGGACGGCATGGGGTGCAGTTAAGGGAGTGGGGGAGCAGAAGAGAAGAGACGGCATGGCGGCAGAGTCAAGAGAAAAGCGTGAAGGAGGTAACGGGAGAGAGGCCGTCGAGTAGCATGAGCCCTTGCAAAGTTGCGGGATTAGTATTGGCACTGTAACTGGGTGCATATGCACAACACTATATGCACACACCACATATACAGCTTGATACACGCGTACAACTGCACACACATACTAAAACACACACATATCTATACAAAGATCTCCTATATAACCTTTAACAGACCTTTGGAACAGTGCTGTTAGCAAAAACCTTTTAAGGGCGGCACAGCATAAAGGAGTGGGTGGCCAGCACCATACCTGGCCACCTTTGTCTCACAAGTACTGATGTTTACACACTGCACCAGGTACTCATTTAAGGCTAAGTCGACACATACATACAAAAGACAACAGAGTTACACACATATGCATGCCTTTATCACTCACTGCACACATGCAAACACCATGGTGCACAAAGCTTTGCACACATACATCACTGCACAGAGGTTCATAAAACATACACCTGCAGGCACATTTATACACAAATACAATCGACCGCACACACACTAGAACCTGTGTAGGTACTGTGGTTATGGGATTGGGAGAGAATGGGGGTTGAGAGGTTTCACCAGGTTTTTGTGAAAATAACAAATGATGGAAGTACAAGCATCCAGCCTTATAGCCTATACTACCTGTTACTACAGATGGTCGTTGGTCACCAAAGCACTCACTACCAAGGGTCCACCTTGATTGATTCCAAATTCTGATGGGCGACATTGTGGACAGCAGAGTACAATGATGCCATAGCTATTATTGTACTGTACTTTTACGCTCCCACGTCTATGCTCGCTCCCCACCTTCACTGACCAACTGACCAATTGACCTCACCTTCTAGGAGACTCAGTGCTATGGCCAGTTTTGGGATGGGGTTTTCCCACCGGTCTGACCAGCGGGCTAAACGTCTGGTGGGTTAACAGGCTGGAATGCTAATGAACCAACGAGCAGGCCGGCCAAACTCTCTCCGCCGACTTACTGAAGAGTAGCGGCCGAGCTGTCGAGGGGCAAGTGCCACAGCCCCCGGTGCATTATGGGTGGTGTCAGCAGCACCCGAGATTCTCCCACGGGTGTCGCGCGAGAAGATGACGCAGCCGCCACCAAATCCACCAACGCCGCCCATTCCCCAGTCATCACGATCCGTGGAGCTAAACTTATTGGCCGAGCGGCGCAGCGTCGACACGTGATTGGCCGAGGCTCTTGACGAATTGGAAACCGTGATGGTGACATCGCGATCGTTGGACAGGTTCCCAAGGGAACCGCTCAGTCGCGGGTTGAGTACAAAACTTGGCGGGAGCCAGGAGGTTGAGAGGAAGGTGGGGGGAGGGAGGGATGAGAGGGGAGACACAATGAATGAATGTTCATGCAGTGAAATTATTTTACAAAGTAAATGACCGCGTGTTTGTTCATGCAGATGTTATAAAATAAATGCAGCTGCTGATGATGATGATGATGGAAACATGATAATTGGTTCTTTACCCTTCTATCTGGCAACAAAACTGACACCTTTTTACAAGGAGTCATGTTTGCATAGACCGCAATACCTGCAGTCATAATACAAACAAAAGAACATAACTCTGATAATGTGCACTGTCCTTAAAGTTGATTGATCCACACCCGAGACAGCTTTCCTTAGAGCCTAGTCTCATATGGGTTGGACCAGATGACGCCAAAAGGCGCACAACTCAAAGACAATGCACCATCAGAGTATGAGAGCTCGGGGCAAGCATCTACACTATGGGAACCTCATTTGCCAGTAAAAATATGATAATTGGTTCTTTACCCTTCTATCTGGCAACAAAACTGACACCTTTTTACAAGGAGTCATGTTTGCATAGACCGCAATACCTGCAGTCATAATACAAACAAAAGAACATAACTCTGATAATGTGCACTGTCCTTAAAGTTGAATGATCCACACCCGAGACAGCTTTCCTTAGAGCCTAGTCTCATATGGGTTGGACCAGATGACGCCAAAAGGCGCACAACTCAAAGACAATGCACCATCAGAGTATGAGAGCTCGGGGCAAGCATCTACACTATGGGAACCTCATTTGCCAGTAATCATATTTTTACTACACTATGGGAACCTCATTTGCCAGTAATCATATTTTTACTGGCAAATGAGGTTCCCATAGTGTAGATGCTTGCCCCGAGCTCTCATACTCTCATACTCTGATGGTGCATTGTCTTTGAGTTGTGCGCCTTTTGGCGTCATCTGGTCCAACCCAAATGAGACTAGGCTCTAAGGAAAGCTGTCTCGGGTGTGGATCAATCAACGTTAAGGACAGTGCACATTATCAGAGTTATGTTCTTTTGTTTGTATTATGACTGCAGGTATTGCGGTCTATGCAAACATGACTCCTTGTAAAAAGGTGTCAGTTTTGTTGCCAGATAGAAGGGTAAAGAACCAATTATCATATTTTTACTGGCAAAAAGGTTCCCATAGTGTAGATGCTTGCCCCGAGCTCTCATACTCTGATGGTGCATTGTCTTTGAGTTGTGCGCCTTTTGGCGTCATCTGGTCCAACCCATATGAGACTAGGCTCTAAGGAAAGCTGTCTCGGGTGTGGATCAATCAACTTTAAGGACAGTGCACATTATCAGAGTTATGTTCTTTTGTTTGTATTATGACTGCAGGTATTGCGGTCTATGCAAACATGACTCCTTGTAAAAAGGTGTCAGTTTTGTTGCCAGATAGAAGGGTAAAGAACCAATTATCATATTTTTACTGGCAAATGAGGTTCCCATAATGATGGAAACAGTCATTGGGTTAAAAAGAGAATCAAGCGGGAATGAAATGAAGCGTATGTAGTTTTCTACACGTACATAAAGGCACACATACAACAACAACACAACAACCGCCATTCACCACTAAGTGGTGGTGACGTCACCACTACGCTTGTGCCATGGCCATATGCACCCTGAGGCCACGTGAAGTGTCGAACGCCCGCTGGCAGGTCACGGGGCAGACCCAGGTGCCACGGGTCGACTGACCGAGATGACTGGCTGATGTACCACTTGTGCCCCCTACTGTGCCAACTTGCTGTGTTTTAGCCACCCGGCGCTCCGCTCGTTGTTGTGAGCGTCGCTCCTCCGCCCTCCGTTGTTGTTGGAGGGCAGCTGCCTCTAACTGCCCAGTAGCGTCCTTCACGAGCCTCCTCCACTGAGGCCGATCTTGACACCGTTGGTACCAGTCATCGGTAAGTCCACTCAGCTCCATGTCCTCCTGGACCACATCACTCCATCTCTTCTCTAGCCCGTGCTGCGCCCGTTTAGCCCCCTCGATCCGGCCGAACAAAAGCTGTTTAGGCATGCGGTGGCTGGGCATGCGGGCTACATGACTCAGCCAATGCAGCCTTGCCTGCCGGAGGAGTTCACCGATGGGACTTTGCCCAGATCTTTCAAGGATTTGTGAGCGCCTCACACAATCCAGCCTGGTTAAACCCAGGATGGATCATAGGCAGGCCAGCCTAAATGTTTCTAACCGGCGAAGATGCTCCATTAGGGGAGTCCACGTTTCGCAAGCATAGAGAAGGGAGGGAATGACTGTGGCCGAGAAGACCTGAAGCACCATTGGAACCTCATTTGCCAGTAAAAAATATGATAATTGTTTTTTTACCCTTCTATCTGGCAACAAAACTGACACCTTTTTTACAAGGAGTCATGTTTGCATAGACCACAATACCTGCAGCCATAATGCAAACAAAAACATAACTCTGATAATATATGCACTGTCCTTGAAGTTGATTGGTCCACACTCGAGACAGCTTTCCTTAGAGCCTAGTCTCACATGGGTTGGACCAGATGACGCAAAAGGCGCACAACTCAAAGACAATGCACCATCAGAGTATGAGAGCTCGGGGTAAGCATTTACACCATTGGAACCTCATTTGCCAGTAAACAATATAATTGTTTTTTTACCCTTCTATCTGGCAACAAAATTGGCACCTTTTTTTTACAAGGAGTCATGTTTGCATAGACCACAATACCTGCAGCCATAATGCAAACAAAAAACATAACTCTGATAATAGATGCACTGTCTTTGAAGTTGATTGGTCCACACCCGAGACAGCTTTCCTTAGAGCCTAGTCTCACATGGGTTGGACCAGATGACGCCAAAAGGCGCACAGCTCAAAGACAATGCACCATCAGAGTATGAGAGCTCGGGGTAAGCATTCACACCATTGGAACCTCATTTGCCAGTAAAAAATATGATAATTGTTTTTTTACCCTTCTATCTGGCAACAAAACTGACACCTTTTTTTACAAGGAGTCATGTTTGCATAGACCACAATACCTGCAGCCATAATGCAAAAAAAAACATAACTCTGATTGACAAAAAACATAACTCTGATTTTGTTTGCATTATGGCTGCAGGTATTGTGGTCTATGCAAACATGACTCCTTGTAAAAAATGTGGCAGTTTTGTTGCTAGTTAGAAGGGTAAAAAACCAATTATCATATTTTTTACTGGCAAATGAGGTTCCAATGGTGTAAATGCTTACCCCGAGCTCTCATACTCTGATGGTGCATTGTCTTTGAGTTGTGCGCCTTTTGGCGTCATCTGGTCCAACCCATGTGAGACTAGGCTCTAAGGAAAGCTGTCTCGGGTGTGGACCAATCAACTTCAAGGACAGTGCATATATTATGAGAGTTATGTTTTTTGTTTGCATTATGGCCGCAGGTATTGTGGTCTATGCAAACATGACTCCTTGTAAAAAAAGGTGTCAGTTTTGTTGCCAGATAGAAGGGTAAAAAACCAATTATCAAGACCTGACGCTTCGTGCGGAACGACAGACCAGGCAGCTTCCACACAGCGTTACGCAACCGATGAAAAGATATTGCCGCTCGACTGATTCAGAGTGAGGCCTTCGCTGCAAACCGGAGCCGGACATGAGCATACTGCCCAGGTATGGGAAACTCTCCACTCTCTCCATAACTGCCCCATCACCGATTGGGAGTTGTGGGGGTGGAGTGTCTGATGGTACAAAATACCCAGGCAGGTGCTTAGTTTTGGTGGGGCTGATGGTAAGGCCCCACCTCTTAGTGGCACACTCCAGTTTCAGCAGAAGAATCTCTAACTCCTCCTCTGAATGAGCAGCAATTACCAAATCATCGGCATACATAACATGGTTGACAATAGGGAGCCATCCCTTGACCGCACCCGGGCATCGATCAGCCTCCCATTATATCTGTACCAAATGGAATTTCTCCGGTACAGCTATTGAAGGCTTCACGATCTACATGGTTAAAATAGATGTTAAATAATGTGGGAGCTAGAGGATATCCCTGTCGCACCCCAAGGTGTACAGGGAATGGCTCTGACTCCCGGCCACGTAGTTTTACCCAGGCCCGCTCACCATCATGAAGGTCCTTAATGATCGTGAGCAGAGAGTCAGGGACTCCAAAAGCACGAAGAACAACCCAGAGCCCAGGCCTACTGATGGTATCATAGGCCTTGACCAGGTCAATAAAGCAGAGATGTAGGTCTTGTTGGAATTCCCTACACCTCTGCTGTAGCAGACGGACAGAAAATACGGCATCTGTGCAAGACCACCCTTTCCTGAAACCGCATTGGGGCTCCGCAAGCCTCTCCTCAGCGTGCCGAGCAAGACGATGTTGAATAATCCTTGCCAGGACCTTTCCCGGCACACTGAGGAGTGAGATGCCCCTGTAGTTGTTATAGTCTGTGTGGTCCCCCTTCTTAAAGAGGGGGACCACCAGGGCATCCTTCCAATCCTGCGGAACCCGTCCAGTGGTCCAGACTGTTGTTATGATGTCATGTAGGGCAGTCTGTGCACAAACGCTACCCTCCCTCAGCATTTCTCTTGGGAGATCATCTCTGCCCGGTGCCTTTCCTAGTCTCAGACTCTGGATCGCCTTCAGTACTTCATAAACAGATGGCACCTCAGCCAGCCACTCACAGGGGGTGAGACTTCATCTTCCAATATTTGAAGCACCGCAGCCTCAGCAGGGTCATCCCCGCTTTGTGCCACGATGGTTTCCTGGCTGAGAGATTTCCCCTCCCCCAGGACCTCACAAAAATGCTCAGCAAATCTGCAAACCTGTTCCTGGGGGTCGGAGATTGGATCGCCGTTTTTTCACCTAATGTTGGTAATAGGTGTGGCGCTGCAGGTTACTTTTTTGATGGAGTTAACTAGGGATTTGTGATCGTGGGCCTCTGAGGCAGACTCCATCTCTTGCAGCGCCTCACGGCTCTCCGAACCTCCGAGCGAAGGCTGCGATAAGGCTGCGTTAAGCCTCTTTCTCTGACGTGGGATGCTGTAGACAGTTAGAGTGGGCTTGTCGCTTTTTCTCAACCATCCTGAACACCTCCTCTGTCAACCAGGGTCCCTGGGGAGGTCTGGACCGCGTACCCAAAGCAGCCATTGCAGCTGCATGAGTCACAGTCCTAAACCTCGCCCATTTACCCTCGACATCAGGAGGAGTGGGGGACGATGCCAACCCCAGTCGCAAGCGATGATGAAATTCTCGCTAGCAACTTTCATCAGCTGAGACCAGGCCACCATAGGTTGGAATGGGGTCTTGGGTGTACACCCACCACTAAACCATGGCACACATACACGCGCATATCCACATTCATAAAACATGCACAGACGTATAGACAAACACATGCACAAAAACAATTAAACACAGGCATGCATTAACAAATGCACCAACATACAATAACACACACCATCATGTCTCATCACGCATAAATACTGCCATCACGTATATCTCACCAACATGCACTCACATCATCACCCACTAACACAAGACCGCACACACACAACAGACACACCGGCACCTCTACATTAATTAATATGCCTTCAACACAAAAACTGCATACATCATCTTCTGTAACCATTGCCCTAACCCAACAGCTCACACACACACTAACATCACTAAATACACACACTGACTCACACCGGCGCACACACGAATACACTACCAATGAATACAATCATCAGGCAATCATCAGGCACCATCATGCAAGCGCTACCTCTTGAGGGCGGAGTGGCCCCCTCCCCCGGTGGAGTGCCGGGTGACACGGGCACTGTTCTGGACGCCCAACGATGCTGGAGACTTTGCCGATTTCACCGGAGACGACGGCGACAGTGACGATGATGACGTGGAAGCGGCGGCAGCGCCCTGCACCGTCGCCGTCCTGCGGGGGATGCAGGCGCGGCGCATGTGTTGAGCGGTTGTACACGTATCCACCCGCAAGCGCGTCCACTCCCACACATAACCACCACACACTTAATTGGATAAAGCTATGAAGCAGCAATTGTCATTTCGACAGTGAAAATTTAGTAAGAGTCAGCTGAAAAATCATCTTGAGACTCATTTAGGCTTTCCATGGTAAGCAAGTGAAATATTATTTTAATAATTAATCAGATTGAGTGAATGCATGTATGTGTCTGAGGATTAATGGTGCATGTGACAGTCATCTCCATCAGTCAACCCATGGCACCTGGGTCTGTCCCGTGACCTGCCAGCGAGCCTTCGACACTTCATGTTGTACATCGCCTGCTTCAGGCGCTGTGGTGATGTCACCACCACTTAGTGGTGAATGGTAGTTGTTGTTATTGGGGACCGGTAGTGTAGCGGTTAACCTGCTGCGCTACAAACCCAGCGACTCGAGTTCTATAACAGCTCATGGCCAACACCGGTGACAATTATCTGAATCGGTCCTGGACCTCCCCTAAGTCGACTCAGCCTCAAGCGAGTACCTGGTGCGGTGTGTGAACAACAAGACTGGGGAGATGGAGGCGGCCGGGCATGATGCTGGCCACCCACCCCCTTACCGGCCTTCATAAGTGCTACTCGCTAACAGCACTTGCTTTTACAGTCTGTTAAGGCTATATGGGGAATCGTTGTCATTATTTGCCTGCAAATACATCATAAGGGCATTTTCTTTGAAACACAGTTGCCGAGCACATGCCCAAAGGCCCAAATCGACAAACGGCCAGCGAAAAAGAGCATTATTAAAGTAATATTCACAAAGTTACTCGATTTGTTTAATGCATCACACCGACATACATTGATGGACAGATATACAGACTTACAGATTAATAGAAAAACACACACAAATTGACAGACAGAGATGGTTGTGTCAATGTAGAACGGACCTCAGCTGTTGGGAAGAGGAGCGCGTGTTCATGCGTGTCTCTCCCCGCCTGGAGCGCAACGACACACACACCCCATCACGCACACATGCGTGGGTGTGTGAGCCTGACCGTGCCCAAGTGTATGCGTGAGTGAATGCATGCGTGTCGTTGGCACAGAAGGGAGCACAGGTGGTACATTTGCCAGTCACCTCAGTCAGTTTACCCATAACACCTGCGTCTCTATCGTGACTTCCTGCCAGCAAGCCTTCTGCATTTCACGTGGCCTCAGTGCACCTCGCCTGGCACAAGCGCTGTGGTGACATCACCACCACTTCGTGGTGAATGCCGGATGTTGTTGTTGCATGCATGTATGCACATGTGGTAATGTTACCGAGCGATAGGTCTTATTTGTGCATCACTGCCAATGGTTAATATGCAACTCAACCACCCGACAAATGGCCTCCTCCCACCTCAAGTTTCCACTGGTGAGCAAGGCTGCCGAGTGCCGTGTGGTGACGCCGCTGCTGCTGCTGCCACTGCCAGCGCTGCTGCTGCTGCTGCTGCTGGTGGCGGTGGGGCCAGTGGTGGCAGCATGCCGAGTGTGTCGCCGGTTTTTAAGAGCGCGGAGTTTGTCTCCCTGTGTGGGGCCACCACGGCCCATGCCCTCCACCTGCACCTCATACTGCACAGGTACACACATGCACACACATGTGCACACATGTGCACACAAAACCAAAGATCCCCTGTGTAGCCTTATAGAGACTGTTGGGGCAAGTTCTGTTAAAGAGAATCGATTAAGGTAAACACCTATTATGACCAAAAAGGCACACAAGGGTTTTGTAGCTAACACTATTGTCTCACCATGCTCGATACTCATTTAAAGCTGAGTCAGGATTATTTGTTGAACTAGGCAAGCACTCAAGAGACCAGGATAATCTAATTTGTCAAAGAGCGGACCTCGGGGAGGCCCAGGACCGGTTCAGATATTCGTCACGGATGTTGACCATGAGCAGTAATCTAACTCCGGGCATGGGGGTTCTTAGCGTATTGTGCTAACAACTGCGCCACCGCTTCCCATGGACCAGATGTAAACACATATACCCATCTACAGACACACAAACGGAGACACACACAAGCACACGCACACATCTCATTAGTTCCCCGTGACCCCCGACCCCAACGTTTGTGATACTCACGTCTTCGATCTGCGTGGCGTGCAGTGTTGGCGATGATGAGGGGGAGATGGGGCCGAGCGGGTCGCGTAGACTGATGTCATCGACACGCGCCAAGATCCGCGACACGCCCAGCGCCGTGCCCTCGCGCCCCGTGGGGCCCGAGCCCACACGCTGCTGCTTGGCACGGAACGCCTCCCCCTGAGCCCACAGGCCGGATTGCCTCCTGCCGAGGGGGGCAAACGGGGAGCAGGCAGTGGAGCAGATTGGGTGAAGGTGTTGTCATGGCACATGAGTCTGTCCCGTCACCGCCTGCCAGCAAGCCTTCACCACTTCACGTGGCCTCGAAGTGCACCTGGCCTGGCACAAATGCCGTAGTGACGTCACCGCCACTTAGTGGCGAATGGCAGCTGTTGTTGTATCGGTGTGGGTCTCACTCGAGCAGAAAGTGCTGCTGGGGCCCGATGATGGAGCCCGGCCGACATATGCGGATCCAAGCGACGGCCTCGGCAGCCGTGAGGCAGTGGTGCTTCATGAGGTAGCATGCGATGAGCGTGCCTGTGCGGCCCAGCCCCGCTGCACGCACACAGTGTCACCATCACCACACGACAACGTTTGTCACTATTGACGCATCCGCTATCTCCCCATTACCAGCAGCATCGCCCTCCACCACGACTGTCATAACTACACCAAGCGCCACCACAATGACCAACACTCACATTACTACTACCATCACCACTATAACCACCACTCACACCACCACCACTCGCGACGCACCCTTGCAGTGCACGGCGACGGCGCCCCTCGTGCCCTCGCAGATTTCACAGAACTTGCGCACGATATCGGGACTCGGGGAGCTGCCGTCCGGGAAGAACAGGTCGTGGTGCACCAGCCCCACGTCCGTGAAGCGCCGCGCGTCGTAGATCTACCCCGGCGCGCGGCAACACATATCATCATCATCATCATCGCTCAGCCATTGTTACCACAGTGGCGAGATGTTAACTACCTTGAGTGGTATATAGGTCGTTAGTTTGATCCCGACCCTGACGACTGTATATTTGGAGTTTGCATGTCTTTCTCCCCGTGGCCACGTAGATTTTTCTCCAGGTCCTCTAGTGTTTCCTTACACATTTAGAAACACGCGTTTTAAGAGTATTTGGCTGCTATATATTTCGACATGATAGGCCACTTCTTTGAGTGATCATTTGTGGCCAGATCGCTTCTGAAAATTATCTATATAGCTCAGTGGGCTTTACCTGGTATTTTATATTCTTTTACAGTTTTTTTCACCCCATGCCGGACAAACAGCTAGTGCACCGACACTTTCAACCCTCGTCCAGTTTTAAAGCGTTACAAACGGATCCAGCGGCCAAGGCAAGAAGTGCCCGACCAGGTGCATGTTGCTGACGGTGTGTTCGCTCACACCTTCTTGTTGAGCCGGATGACGGTGGTGACGCCATTCTTACGGAAGTACGGGATGTAGGACTCTGGGGAATGTAGCGGGTAGCCTGCACGTGCACACAAAATACATATCCCCCCCCCCCCCCCGTGTAGACTTTTAATAGACTGATGGGAGAAGTGCTGTTAGCGAGCACCTATGAAGACCAATACGGCACATGAAGTGATAGGGGGCCAGCACCATGCCTGATTCCCCAGTGTTGATGTTTACACACTGTTCTAGGTACTCATTAAAGGCTGAGTCGATTATTGGGAGACCCATAACCATTTCAGATATAATCATTACTGTTATTGGTCCTGAGTAGGAACCGATCTTGGGAATCAGGGTTCGCAGCGCAGTGTGATAACCACTACACTACCACTCCCCATATGTGCATGCAAGCGCGTGTTTATGTGTGTGCATCATCACCGTTTTCCACTTTGCTTTTTGGGTGGGGACCGCTGAATGCCAGGAACCGCTCGGGTACGATCCAGTTAAAATCTCCATTCTCAACGTGCTGATCACACACAACAACAATAGTAGCTGTCATTCACTGTTAAGGATGAGAAGAGGGGAGGGGAGGGAGGGGAGGTGACCCACCTCGTAATGCTCATACTCTTCTAAGTCAAAACGCGTACAGTCCAGGAAGCCAGTCTGCAGTGCCTGCAAACGAACAGAAGCAGCAACAACACAAGAGCTTAGACACACACATCGACACACGACAACACAATAATGTCAACATTATAACAATAATAATCCCTTTAGCCAGAATAAAGAGGAAAGAAAGGATGAAGAATAGAAGGCGATACAGCCGACAGGTGGAACAGTGGCTACCCTACTTATCTTAACCAATCTTCTTCTTCTTCTCTTCTATATATATAAAAGTCAAAAATTGTGTGTGGGTTTGTGTGTGAGTTTGTGTGTGGCCGCGCGCTTGGCTCTCCAACAGTGGGGTTTACGTAAAAAAAAATAGCCAAGTACCACGCCGGAAGCCCCGTGGTGAGCAAGCACTATTCTTTTTTCACATCCGTCAACTTAAAATTAGTTTAATTAGCGATTTAGTGTGATTTCTGTGTGCTTCCCTTTAATTTATTTATTTATGACGCATGCACGACCATACCAACTCACGTGCCTTTGGTGGGGGGGATGGCCCATGCCAAGTCGCACGCCTTTGGTGCGAGTGAGGGGAACATTTTCTTTCACGTTAAAAATGCTATAAAAATACACTAAACGCTCAGGTAAATCTTCACTGTGTGATGTCCCCCCGACCCCAATGTGTGCAGTTATTACTACCATACAGTCGCTAAATGCTACCACTATAGGCCGTACATATTACTGCAGAGCGGCCGGGGAGATCGTGGCTGGGGGGGAGGGGGGTCAGGTGTAGCAGCCCAGCCCCAGCCTGCCAAGGTGCCACCTCGGCCAGCTGGACAATCTAGGTGAGGACGGAGGCTCTGCACGGGACTAGGCCTCACCACGCCACTCTGTCAGGTGAGTACTTTGTGCTATACAGTCGATAAATACTTCTATACAGTCAGCATGTACTACTGTAGTGATAGCAGGTACCACCAGTCGGTATGCACTGCTGTAATCATAGCAGGTACCACCACAGTCAGTACACACTGCTGTTATATTTTTAAGAGTAGTTTTGAAATATGTTTTTGACCCGGGCAACGTGTTGGATATATGACCCTTTTTCCAAAATTCATATTAAGAATTATTCAGCCAATTTTTTTTTTCATATAATCAATCGCGGGGTCACTTGGAGCGAAAAAAAACGGAACCCCCCCCCCCCTTTCTCGAGCAGCTGCCTTGTCACGCTCGCAACAGGGAACCGGAGGTGAACCATAAAGATAATGAGCCCCCCCCCCCCCTGCAAAGGAGAGAGAGAGGGGATGTTGTAAAACGGGCAGCGAAAAGCAAACAGACGGGTTTTGGAGGCTATTTTAGCTAACAAAAAATCCAAAACTTAGCGACAAAGATTAAGTGAACATTATTGTAGAACGCCTCACACTCACTCCAAGTAAACAAAACCAGGCTAAAATCTACATCAGTTACTATTATTTCCCATTCATTATTTTAATACAAATGTCATTTATTTTTCTTTATCTACGCGACCAAGCCAAAACGAATTCTCTAACCTCGGGATATCAGATAACATAATAACTCGAGAACAAACAGCACAAACCCAGGATACAGGTGGTGGAACGAAGGTTAGTAAAACCCTACGAAATACGCGGTAATGATAACAATGCTAAATCACAAATCTTGAATAAACACAAACCAAATAATAATTACGAAGTATTAGACAAAGGGTCATCTAGAAGAATTAAAGGCGAAATAAGTCAGTCATACCTAACCAAGATGTAATGCACTCCATAGGAAAAGAGCCTCCCAACAGCTTTACACCATTGGAACTTCATTTGTCCGTAAAAAATATAATTGTTTTTTTACCCTTCTATCTGGCAACAAAACTGACACTTTTTTTTACAAGGAGTCATGTTTGCATAGACCACAATACCTGCAGCCATAATGCAAACAAAACACATAACTCTAATAATATATGCACTGTCCTTGAAGTTGATTGGTTCCCACCCGAGACAGCTTTCCTTAGAGCCTAGTCTCACATGGGTTGGACCAGATGACGCCAAAAGGCGCACAACTCAAAGACAATGCACCCCATCAGAGTATGAGAGCTCGGGATAAGCATTTACACCATTGGAACCTCATTTGCCAGTAAAAAATATGATAATTGTTTTTTTACCCTTTTATCTGGCAATAAAACTGACACCTTTTTTACAAGGAGTCATGTTTGCATAGACCACAATACCTGTAGCCATAATGCAAACAAAATCAGAGTTATGTTTTTTGTCAATCAAAGAATGTGTGTCCTCGCGAGTGACGTCAACACATGAGGCCCAACCCCTCGCGAGACGTCACTCCACATGAGGCCCACCCCCCCCCCTCATTAATATTCACGAGTGGGTGAATTTTTACACGAACGCAGAGGAACGTCGAGCTGAATTAAATAATTGTTTACGCAAAGTTGCTTCAAATTACATTTCTTTATCGAAAGTGACGGTAAAAAATAAATCTACACAGCAGTGCTACATCTGTACATGATGTCACTGCAAAAGAGGCCCCCCCCCCCCCTCATTAAGATTCATGCCCAGGTGGAAATTTACACTCACGCACAAGAAGGTTGCGCACTCCACATGCCGCACCTCTCCCCTCATTAATAATCATGAGTGGGTGACGTTACTCCACATACCGCACCCCTCCACTCATTATTATAACCATTACCGGATGACGTCACTCAACATGGGGCAACCCCCCCCCCCTCCTCATTAATAATCATGAGCTGACCAATTTTTCTATTGAACGGGCAAAAAAGCTAGTATATAATCGTTTCCTTGCCTGTGTAGTGACATCAGGGATGTCACTGTATGGTGCCGGCCCGAGAGGGCCGTGGCGCGCGATGCACTGTCATCGCGTACACCCCGTAGGCGGGTGTAGTACCAGCCCTAGTGGGGCTTGGTATGCGCTGGGATCGCGCGTGCACCACGCATAGCGTGTAATGCGAGCTCCCACAAGGGGGAGTAGGAGAGTGTCAGCCCAGGGGCAGGATTGCCCCAGGCCATGGCACTCTGGTTGACCCCGTAGACACGTGATCCAGTGTCCACAGAGGGGGCCCCAGGTGGGGGGGCTAGGGGGCGATCATGTGTCTGGGGAGAGCTCTCGAGAGGGATCGAAACGGAACTAGAAGGCTCGAGAAGGCGGGCGGAGCGGTCCTGACCCAGGAGGATATAAGGCGGGTCCCTGAGGGGGACCGGGGTCGCTGCATTCTACAAGCTGGAAGCTCTACGTCCTACAAGCTGGAAGTTCTACAGGCATCAACACGTGGTTGGGACCCGAGTGAGGGTCAGACCCTTCATAGCTGTAACTCCTCCGTATAGTGTAGTTAGCTGGGTGGCCACCACCCTAGGCTGTATCTGGTGAAGGGGCAGTTACCCCTTTCTGTTACGTGTTGATGTTACAATAAATGTGTTGCCTCTAAAGAACGTCTGCGATTCAGTTGGACTCACTACACCTGTAAACATCTGGCAATTTCATCACCATGAGTTGACTGCTGATGAGAAACTCAATGTGAAACCAGTCCAGAGTTTTATTTGTGTTGAACCAGTGCTGCTGGTAAAATGCTCTCATAAGTCCATGTGGCTGATGGGATGTGTAAAAATGTATTTGTGTATATGGAGGGGCAGATATGTTAATCAGGTGGTGTATTGTATGCGTATTTGTTTCATCTTCACCTAGGTCACCCTTTCAAAAGCAGCAATGATGTTTCATGTATCCCAATGGCAATATTTCATGTCCAGGTTATATAACGGATACTGGCAGACTGATCTACCAGTTGCACAGTGGTAACACTTGTGCCTCACAGTGAGAAGGGCCTGGGTTTGTTTCTTGACTCCTTCTGTGGCATTTGTTTTCTCGCTGGTTCTGCATGGGTTCTCTCCAGTATTCATAATCAACGTTTTTGGGTTTAGATCGCGTTATTTATAAATGTGTCGCAACCCTCCACCACCCGACACGGCCAATCAGTAAAAAAGTGTCACGTTGACAAAAGACAAATTAGTTCACTGCTTTAGCCCACCGGTGTGTTGAAGCGCGAAACCACAACATTTACAATTTGAGTACGACGTTTCGCTGGTAATTGCATCCAGCATCATCGGGCAATTCGCCAGAATGGTGAGGCTCTGCTGTGTCTCCCGTTCTTATATAGAGCAGCAGCAGCGTGACGTCATCATTAACTCATTAACTCATCAGGTGCAAATATTTGAGGGGGGAGTTATTGTAATTATATACTAGATTAGTAATCAGGCTATTGTTACGATGCGAGTTGTAGATTAGTAATCATTTGGAATGTGTTTTATTGTGATTATGCTACATTAGTAATCAGTTAGTGTTTGTTTCCCTTATAAGGAATTGTAATGTATCTTATTTAATAATACGCTTCCAGGCCGCACTAAGCCTGTAGCTGTCTGAGCGATTAAAGTTATTTCTGTTTCTCTCAATTTCAATCGATTCTCTAATTAGTCTTTGCCAGTAGTAACTAGTTTTACACAGCACTTCAACGTTGTCAAAATCAATTGAGTGTCCCTGTTGGCATGCATGTTCTGCCACTGCCGACAGTTGTGTTTGTGATAATTTAATATTTCTCTGGTGTTCTTTTAGTCTTACACTAACGTTACGCCCTGTCTGTCCAATATAGCATCTGCCACATACACAATTAATCCGATATACACCTTCTGTTGATAATTTAGGTAATTCGTCTTTAGTGCACGTTACTATTTGTTGAATTTTGTGTACTGTACCAAATCTTACTGTAATGTTTTGCTTTTGCAAAACACGGGCTAATTTGTCAGTTACTCCTGAGATAAATGGTATTTTTATTGTTTTAATAATCTGATCGCTTTCAGCAGTGTTGCTTTGCGATCGTGATTTGGCATTTAGTGCTCTGTTAATTTGAGCATTATTGTAGCCATTCTGTCTTAGTGCTTCTTTAACATGTTTAATCTCTCTCACTAGACTTTCACCATCTGACACTGTTTTAGCCCGATGTATGAGCGTCTTGATAAGAGAGGATTTCTGAGCTGGGTGATGATGCGAATCTGCATTCAGATAGGCATCAGTGTGCGTTTGCTTTCTGTACAGACAGGGCGTAACGTTAGTGTAAGACTAAAAGAACACCAGAGAAATATTAAATTATCACAAACACAACTGTCGGCAGTGGCAGAACATGCATGCCAACAGGGACACTCAATTGATTTTGACAACGTTGAAGTGCTGTGTAAAACTAGTTACTACTGGCAAAGACTAATTAGAGAATCGATTGAAATTGAGAGAAACAGAAATAACTTTAATCGCTCAGACAGCTACAGGCTTAGTGCGGCCTGGAAGCGTATTATTAAATAAGATACATTACAATTCCTTATAAGGGAAACAAACACTAACTGATTACTAATGTAGCATAATCACAATAAAACACATTCCAAATGATTACTAATCTACAACTCGCATCGTAACAATAGCCTGATTACTAATCTAGTATATAATTACAATAACTCCCCCCTCAAATCTTTGCACCTGATGAGTTAATGAGTTAATGATGACGTCACCCTGCTGCTGCTCTATATAAGAACGGGAGACACAGCAGAGCCTCACCATTCTGGCGAATTGCCCGATGATGCTGGATGCAATTACCAGCGAAACGTCGTACTCAAATTGTAAATGTTGTGGTTTCGCGCTTCAACACACCGGTGGGCTAAAGCAGTGAACTAATTTATCTTTTGTCAACGTGACACTTTTTTACTGATTGGCCGTGTCGGGTGGTGGAGGGTTACGACACATTTATAAATAACGCGATCTAAACCCAAAAACGTTGATTATGAATAATATTGGTCGCGAAAGCCTACGTGTTAATCTCTCCAGTATCCCTCCATAGCTAAAAACATACAATGCCATCAACGTTGGCCAAACATCCCAATGTAGCAGGACCCTCCTGAAAAATAGCCGCCTGTGATGGTGGGGTTAAATGTAGGTAGGCCCACCTCTTCTAAGACATTTGGTCATCGTGGAAGAGTTGACCAAAATATCCTCTACAGGTCACTCTAGTGGAGGCCATTCTGCGAGAAGTGGCATAAGCAATCCATTGCAGGCTGTGTCTTTACCTTGCCGACCCCCTGCAGACAGTCAAGGAGGGTCAGGTTGAAGCTGCATGGTCCGAATGAAGCATCTCTGGTGGGGGGGGGGTGATGGTAGCAAGGATGAGTAAAAAAAAGACACATAAAACATACACACAAGATGTACACAGATGTAGACTTAGAAATACACATGTAGATAAACCTAGACATAGACACAGCTCCACACATATACAGCTAAACACACAGATACAGAGATTTATACAACTACAAAGATCCCTCGTATAGCCTTTAACAGACTGTTGGGGCAAGTCCTGTTAGCGAGCACCTCACACAAAAAGTATTTCCTGATACACACACCACACAAACACACAGATAACTACAAATACACACAGATAAACACAACTATACAGATATACATAGAGAGGTACACACACAGTTACACATGCACAGAGAAACATACAGAGGTACACACAGTGACACGGTGACACAAAGACAATGACAGACTGTGTTGCAGGGTGAAGTTGTCACCTGAAGGGCAGGTAAGGGGGTGTGTTACCAGCCACTAGAGGGCGGTACGCCTCCTCAGGTGTCCTCTTCAAGTAGATAACCTGTGTACACAAACAAAAACAACGTTTTCTTTGGTTCTTCGGTAAAGTCATGTAGATAGAAAAATTATAATAAAAAATAAAGTGAATAAAAAACCGTGAGGAAGGAGCCATCTGAGGACTCAATCAAAACCATCATCTTGCCATACATAGCAGGGGTAACCAAAACGATTTCCAAAATCATGAACAAACACAAGATCCAGGTCCAATTGAATTACAGTACATAAAATTCGTGATCTGATCCCATCTGTGAAGGACAAAATTCCTGACATACAAATTAAGCTGTACCTGCGGCAGCAGTTACATTGGGGAAACTAAACATGTCTCGGACCGTGTTCGTGAGCACAAGGCAGATTTGAAACACGGTAGGTACAATACTTCTGCCGTGGCTGATCATTATGTTAATGCAGCTGGCTCACACGAAATAGATTTCTCGAAGACGATGGTACTTTGCAAGCCTACTGGCTATCAACAAACATTCCTTCATGAAGCCATCCATATATAGACACAGACACAATTTCAACCAAGAGGATGGTTATAACCTCAGCAATCATTGGAAAGATGTCATCAACCACTTTGATGACATCTTTCCTGTCAACCTCCACTGTCAGCAGTATGGGTGTGTGCAGCGAGGTGCAATGATTGCCAGGACCGCCCTTTGCTTGGTGTAGTAGCTTGTCTTTTCTCCTACATTAGCATTAGCTGCCCTGCCCATGCTGCTGACACACTTGGAAGATGCCCATCTCTAAACCTTTATAAACAGTTTGCCTTTAGAGGCTAACCCCCCTTTTTCCTGATGACGACCGCTTGTGTTGCGATCGAAACGTAGTGGTTTTTGTTTTATTTTAATATTTATTTTTATGACTGAAATAACCAATAATAAGTCTACATTATAGACTGCCAGTACACTCACTCAGGTTAAGAACCAGGCTACAGTCTACATTATAGAATGCCAGTACACTCAGTATAATAACAATTGCTACAGTCTACATTATAGACTGCCAATACGCTCACCAGCTTAAAAACCAGGCTAGTCTACATTATAGACTACCAGTACACTCACCGAGGTTAAGAACCAGGCTAGTCTACATTATAGATTGCCAATACACTCACTCCGATTAAGAACCAGGCTACAGTCTACATGAATGTTTTTTGGTATTTATTATTTTATTTAAAAAAAAATTATTCACTTTATTTTATTATTATTATTTTTTTCTATCTACGTGACTTTACCGAAAGAACCAAAGAATATTAATTCCTGCAGTCACGAAAATTTTAAGTAAAAACATACGTTAACGAATCGGCTATATACATCGCACATAACCAACTTTTAGGCGCTCAATGTGACATGTATATGAATCAAACTTCCATCACCAAATCAATGCGTCACCAGGCATATAGCCACTGCGTCACACCTTGTCACACCGCCCACCGGAGGGAATATAATTGTTAGAGAGTGCTGCGGGGTGGGTGGGGGGGGAAGCTCACTGCGTAAGAGCCGATGAGGAAAGCAGCATTGGCTCGTTTGCGTTGGTCAGGCCCCGTATAGTACACGATCCTCTTGCGTGCCAGAGAGAAGGACTACAAAAAAGACAAAGACATGCACAGACAAGCACATAACGACACATAAGAGCTGGAGTGTGACCGCATCTGATTCAAACTTGGGGAGGCCCAGGACTGGTTCAGATAACAGCCACTGTTGATGGTAGCCTTAAGCAGGAATAAAACTCGAGTCGCTGGGTTCATCGCGCATTCTAATCATTGCGTCACCGCTCCCCACATATATACACACACATGTATGTGGAGAGTGGGGAATGGTGCCGCAGCGATTAACACTTTGTGCTGGGAAACCGCTGACCCGAGTTTGATTCCTGCTCAGGGCCAACATTCGTGATGAATATCTGAACCATTCCAGGGCATCCAGAAAGTCAATTCATTTGGGCAAAGTGCTGGCCACCCACCCCCTCGTGCATAGTACCAGCATACTCTTAGCTTGTCTCTTGGATTGTTCCTCACTTTATACAGTAAATTTAGCTGTGACGGTCCCACCTGATGACGGAGACTTGTGCTGCCTCCGAAACGTCGTGATTTATTATTGTATTTCTATTATTATTTCTATTATTTTTATTATTTAGTTTTATTTTTACCTACGTGACTTTACCGGAAAAAACCTAAGAGTATGAATCCTTGCAGTCACGAAAGCTTCAAATCTAGAAGATAGTACCAGCCTTGATGGGTGCTCATAAACAGCACCCAAAAGTATTTTAAAGCTATAGAAGGATATTTGTTTTCTTTGTGTGTGCATCTGTGTGTATACATGTATGTACAGGTGCCGGTCAATACCTTGAGTTTCTTATTGAGCTTGCAACAGAAGCGATATAGCATGGCCAGGTTCAAGGGCCCAAAATCTGCATAAAAGCTGCAAAAACAACACACACTGTTACCTACAGCCTCCACTCACTCCCTTACCTCCACTCAGTCATCCCAACTTTTATTGCCCCCCCACACCCCTTCCCCCACCCACACCACTGTCTGCCTCCTCTCTCTCCGAAGGCCAGCACCTGGGCTCCAGTGCAATTGCACCACCTCCACCTTGGGCGGGGCGTAGTAGTTACTCACTTCTCGTAGACCAGCTCATCGTCCGTGCTGAAGTAGTGTGTGTTCGCCGTGCTGCGCGGCTTACTACGCAGCGTGCTGAAGTACAGGCGGTCTGCTCGCGCGCACACACGCACGCACGCACACACTCATTGTACACATATGCACACAAATTATACACACACAGGCAAACTCACTCTCCTACCCCTCCCTTCATATCTCTCAACTACCCTCCACGTACTATCCTGCTTTCCCCCTCTCATATCTCTCTCCCCGAGCATCTCTCTACCCGTCCAAGCACTCTCCGAGCTCCCCCCTCTAATCTCATTCTACTCCCCTTCATACGCTCTCCTATCTCTCCCCTCACTCTCCTCCATGCACGTAATTTCTTGTTTATTAATTATTATCTTCCACTCAAAATATGGTCCCACTCATTTGTAGTTGACAGTAAACGTCATGCTTCATGTTGAATTAATGTAGAATGTTCACTGTGAACCACCACTTGACTGTGGTGACAATAAATCCTGGTCATGTTCTATACAAAAAACGCCAGCCAATGATATCAGTTGATTTCTTAAGTTTACCCAGGTGGTAACTCAAGAGACAAGGACAATCATATATCAGGATAGTCATTTTAAAAAGTAACCAGGGGTGTTTGTCTGCCAGCAGGAAGCAATAATTGCTATGCATAATTGTAACTTAGTACTGTAATATGCAGGTAATTTGGTACGTGTTGATAAACAGCGACACAAAACAGGCTACTCTTGCAAATTATGTCCTGTACCATTATGGTTATTACACCCACATTAATTATTAGGGCGGCCACTGGAATCGACCTGTGAAACTCTGCAAAAAGCGGTGAACTACTGCAGTACCATGTCACCGCCCCTACATAGCATCACGCAAGATTGGGAATTCCACAGTTCCTCACGTTATATTTAACAATGCTATTCTTAAATACAGAAAATCAATCTGCTTTGCACAACAATCTCATCCGGCATATAATGCAATGGCTATACTGTATTACGATGTTGGAATACTGTTGTAATGGCTGCACCTCCGATTAGCACAGTTGGCTACGTACGGTGCGAAAGAAGCTCAACATCATCTCATCCACACTGCAGGTCACAACAACTCGCTCACCCACCGAACTCATCACACTGCAGTCACATCACTTCTCTTTCCACTTTGTCCTTCGCAATGCTCCATCCTATCATCTCTTTTCCCCAATCTCTTACAATAGCCTTGCTCAATTCATGACACGCGTCAACTAATATCTATTACAACATTGATAATGCTGCTTGTTGCTGGCCACTTGACGTCATGAACCTCTGCGACCGTTTCTAAACAATGCAGCGCAACTCAATTCACCTTTAATGATCTCCGCTGAGCTGATGAGCTCGTTTTCATCAGCCATGGCGCCTCCTCGTCGTCTTCCTTTCCTCGACCTCGTCAGTGAAGCTCAGAGTCCGAAGACCGACTCTCTTGCGGCCTTCTTTTCCCTGCGGCCGAGGTCGCCCCTGCCTGGGTTAAGAAACCTATCCGACAACCGTTAACTGTGGGTACGCCTTGGCCGCACCGGTTCACGCGGTCTGCTTGGCTTGCGGCGACTCGCGAAGCCTACCCCGCGCTCCCTACCCCGCGCTCCCGGCGACGCTAGAACATCTCGGGTAATGGTACAGGACAAGTTGAACGTCCCCGACTGCGTCGTTAGAAAAGCGAATTACAGCAGCGCCGCCGCCGCCATGTTTGACGTCTCGCCCCTGGCAACGGCGCGAGGAGGGGATTGTATTTCCCACAATGTATCGGCGTCCCCCGCGCGTACTCGATTGGCTGCAACGAATATCACGTGACACGTCGGGGCCATGCTTATCACCAGCGGTGGCTAATCTGCGCTACGAAATGTAATGAAGGTCACCTGACATACAACAGGCCAATCGCAGGACGCGGAGCTTCACGACGGTTTAATTCATAAAATGCGAGTGACGTCACCCCGGGTAGGCGCGACTTGGCAATGAAGATTTGAAGTTTTCGTGACTGCAGGGATCCATACTCTTTGGTTCTTTACCTACGTGACTTTACCGAAATAACCAAAGAGTTTGGCAATGAAGGTCGAGGCGCAGGCCTGCACTGGTGCTGCTCCATCGGGGCGAGAACGACAGCCCCACTCGGGGAGGGTATTTTAGCCAACTCGTGTACGCCGACAGGACGCCGTGGAGGGCCAACACTTTACCTCCCCCCTCCAGCACAGGCGACCTGCCTGTCAACTGTGGTGCACCCAGTTAGATAGTTGCTGCTGGGTGGACAGAGGAGAAGCCGTGGGGGGGGGGGAGTGTTAACAAACGTGGCTTGCTAACTTATGACAGTACATCACTGTGGGGCGCCGCGGTGGCGAGACGTTAACTCCATCGACTGGTGTCCCGGACCCTGACGCCTCTGTAAAGTGTCCAGTATTTTAAATGTACATGTTCTCCCCGTGGTCTCGTGGATTAAGTTCTCAGGGTCCTCCTGGTTTTCCCTCCATGCATTTAATAGTGTTTGGCCCCTATAAATATTCACACGATACGCCACTTTGTTGAGCTAATAATTTGTGATATCCATATCACTTCTGCAAAAGAGCTACAGTGAGGGAAAAAGTATTTGATCCCCTGCTGATTTTGTACGTTTGCCCACTGACAAAGAAATGATCAGTCTATAATTTTAATGGTAGGTTTATTCTGGTAGGAACGAAGTGGACCAGACCACCAATAGATTAATGTGTCTGTCTGTCCATCCGTGTATCAACATCGCCCCCTACTGCAAACACTTGGCATGACCCTGTCCGACAAGATGGCCGCCCGCTCCCCCTGCGATCTGTGAACTAAACAAGATGGCCATCGCTTCCGGCGCCTCACGGCGAAACTTTTAAACTTCGCTTCAAATTTACTTTACTGAAACGCAGCACGTTTTTTTAACACAGATACATTTATTAACACAGAGACGAGATACATTTAATCGCCTTATTTGTGCACGAAAAGCACGGCGCGAGGCCTAGTGCGGCAGGCTTCGCGAGGCCTAGTGCGGCAGGCTTTGCGAGGCCTACTGCGGAAAAGGCATCGCGAGGCCTACTGCAGAGAAGGCTTCGCGAGGCCTACTGCAGGGAAGGCTTCGCGAGGCCTACTGCAGAGAAGGCTTCGCGAGGCCTAGTGCGGCAGGCTTCGCGAGGCCTACTGCAGAGAAGGCATCGCGAGGCCTACTGCAGAGAAGGCTTCGCGAGGCCTACTGCAGAGAAGGCTTCGCGAGGCCTACTGTAGGGAAGGCTTCGCGAGGCCTACTGCGGAAAAGGCATCGCGAGGCCTACTGCATAGAAGGCTTCGCGAGGCCTACTGCAGGGAAGGCTTCGCGAGGCCTACTGCAGAGAAGGTTTCGCGAGGCCTAGTGCGGCAGGCTTCGCGAGGCCTACTGCAGAGAAGGCATCGCGAGGCCTACTACAGAGAAGGCTTCGCGAGGCCTACTGCAGAGAAGGCTTCGCGAGGCCTACTGCAGGGAAGTCTTCGCGAGGCCTACTGCAGAGAAGGCTTCGCGAGGCCTAGTGCAGAAGGCTTCGCTAGGTCTACTGCAGAGAAGGCTTTGCGAGGCCTAGTGCGGCAGGCTTCGCGAGGCCTAGTGCGGCAGGCTTCGCGAGGCCTACTGCAGAGAAGGCATCGCGAGGCCTACTGCAGAGAAGGCATCGCGAGGCCTACTGCAGAGAAGGCTTCGCGAGGCCTACTGCAGGGAAGGCTTCGCGAGGCCTACTGCAGAGGCTTCGCGAGGCCTAGTGCAGAAGGCTTCGCTAAGTCTACTGCAGAGAAGGCTTCGCGAGGCCTAGTGCGGCAGGCTTCGCGAGGCCTAGTGCGGCAGGCTTCGCGAGGCCTAGTGCGGGAGGCTTCGCGAGGCTTAGTGCAGAAGGTGGTGGTGGGGGGTGGTGGTGGGGAGTGGTGGGGGGGTGATGAGGGCTGGTGGGAGGGGTGGTGTTGAGGGTGGTGTTGGGGGGTGTTGGGGGGGGGGCTGTCAACTGGTGTAGGAGGCGGTGCACTTCTCTGCTTCAATTTTGTTGCGATTTATTATCTGCACACAAACAAAACCACCGAGAAGTAAGACGCGTCACCCAGCCCTGCCCCCCCCCCCCCGCCCTCTCCCCCCACCAATATTTGAGTGATATTATAATTAAAAACAATGATGCAGCACCCCCGCTTTTACATTAGTAAGCAAATCACAGCAAGATGAGTTTTTTGCACACTACGGGCAACACATTTTCTCCAGTCACTGCCTTAAACCCGTTCAGTCGACCGAGTGGAACAACAGAATAGGCGGCTAAATACGGACTGAGTGGCACATAGAACACATTCCTGCGGAGGGAGCTGGTAGGAACGTTGGGTTGCTCGGTCAATGGCCAGGGTCAACGGCGGCGTGGTCTATTCCGCAAATATGCCCGACTGTGAGGGCGGGCACAAGCCGGCGTGAGTAGGTTAAACGTTAAGTTTTATAAGGACACCACGGGGTGACCAGCCCCTCCCCACCCAGCCCCTCCCCACCCAGCCCGGTCGATATCCCTGTACCGGTACTAAGTATTATTCCTACCAGCCCACCCCGCAGGGTCCTGTTTTGAACAGTGAGAGACAGAATAACAACAAAATCCAGACAAACGCATGTCAAAAATGTTATAAATTGATTGGCATTTTAATGAGGGAAATAAGTATTTGACCCCTCTGCAAAACATGACTTAGTACTTGGGGACAAAACCCTTGTTTGCAATCACAGAGGTCAGACGTTTCTTGTAGTTGTGTGATGCCGCCACCACGAAGCCGTTCAGCAGGCGCCCCATCCCCGACCTCGCCACCACCAAGCAACGGAGCCAACCCCTCGTCCCCCTCACCTCACCTCACATGAACACACCTGCACGCATTCCCCCCCCCCCCCCCCCCCCCCCATAGAGCTGGAAGGGAAGGTCACCTGATCGACCGGTTTTTATCCGAGAAACCCTTATCGGGATTAACTCTCATGGTTTCCGGCGATCAGGGAATTGGACGGCCTCCCCCGACGCTACGTTGCACCGCGGCGCTGCGACCTGCCTTAAGATGGCATGGCCGCGGCGAGGGGCATTCGGCCACCGCGGTTGAAGCGCATCCCCCACACACACCACCCACGTGTCGACGGGGCAAGCAGGGGAGGGACGGCAAAGCATGAGTAGCGGGACCGCAGGGGCTCTTGAGCATAGTCACGGATGGTTGGGATAATTACGCTTGAGTGCGCAGGCATGATTGTTAGGGAGGGAAAGGGATTAATTAGAATTAACGCCGTGCAACGCCGCACATTGATTAGCATATCACAGGCGTCCGGAACCGCGGTGCGCGTGCTAGAGGACGCGAGCCCATTGTTAAGGAAAAGCTGAGGGCCACCGTCCGGCGCGGAGCTGCATCCCTTTGATGTAGGGAGGATAAAAAAGGGGGGCAAAGGAGAGATCGGGCTCTCTTCTCTCCAGCGCCAGGCGACAGGACGCTCTCCAGTCCAGCGACCCGAACGTCCGTGAGACACATCGAGGCACGCTGCGAGTACGGGATCAACGAACCGCCGTGGGCATCTAACAGGGAGTAAGAAGGTGAAGTAGGATAATAGACGATAGATAAGGAATAGGTACAGGTTTAGTGGAATAGGCCAGCCTCGTCGACTCACTGATTCAACATTAGTTACCAGGTAGCGAATAATAAATCATTAATAGCGAAGCGTGGCCTCGCGTGATCTTGTCGAGCAGTGGGAACGTGTGGGTGCGCGTGTGTACACAGTGGTTCGCCACGTGAATGAGCGCTGCGTAGAGCGGCGCACGAGTGGGTGTCGCATGTGTGCAGGTGTGTGCGCTCGTAGTGTGGGGGAAGGGGTCGGTGCGTCCGCAGGCCCCCGCTCCGTCTGTCGTCGCCAGGACTCGCGCAGTGTGAGGGCAGCGTTGTTCACCCTCCGACCCCTGATCCCCGTTTAATAGCGCGTGATCCGTGGAGAGACAACGCAGCGTCTGCAGGTGAACGAGGGCGTGCGGCGAGCTATGCCTCTCACACGAGCTCGCGGGGGGACGGACCAGGGAGGGGAGCCGTCGGGCGATGAGCCCAGCGACGGCAGCAGCTGCTCGCAGAGCAGCGAGGGGTCGGCGCACGGCAGAGCCCCTGCCATAGGCACGGAGCAGGGAGGGACTTCGGGGACCAGCGGCCCCAACAACATGGTGTAAGAAGTCGTACGAACCCTCACATCTTCACGGGAAGGTGGCGCGCTACTCCACGCAAAGGTAAGGCATGTGTTCACCGGCCAGGGGACCCCTACATGGAAAGCGTTTTCCCGTAATATCATAGGGGCTAAAGAGCTTAATGGCTGGTCGGACACGCAGGCGTTGCGACATCTTAAGTTAAACTTAGATGGGCGGGCAGCCGACTTTGTAGAGGCACTACCCGAAAGCGCGCAAACCCAACTAGAAGAACTAATGCGTAGATTAGACCTGCGTTTCGGCACGCGCAACGCGATACGGGCGAAGACGGCCTTAGAGGCGCGCCGACGTCAAACTGGCGAGGACTTCCGAAACTACGCTGAGGACGTGCGATCACTAACCCGGATCGCCCGTCCAGAGTTCTCGAAGGAGGTCATTGACGCGCTAGCTGCAGACAAGCTACTCAGGTACCTAGCTCGCACCGCGTGGTGGCAGCCCAAAAAGAGTAGCGCAGGCCTCCCTTTCGATACCCTAGTCGAGCAAGCGCTGGAGTGTAAGGAGCTCTCCAGCGAACGCGCGCAGCTCCGAGGGTCGGGACAGGAGTACACCGTGGCGAGCCTGATCCCTGACGAGGAGGAGGATGAGGATGAGCCCGCCAGCCCCATAGGGAGACGGGCAAGAGAGGCCCAGAGACCCCGCGAGACAAACCCCGGGTTGGGTAGCTGGGTTACAGACTGGCATGGGAGATATTGCTGGCCGAGTAGACCGAATGGACGGTAAGGTAACCCAAGTAGGGGAGAGGATAACCCACGTAGGTGAGAGGGTAACCCAGGTACGCGAGGAAGCGATTAAAAATATGAAGACCCTCCAGTCTGAGATGGGGGAACTACGCTCGACCGTAGGGGGGCTGGCCGGGAGGGTAGCCCAATTAGAGTCCGATGTGGGACAACTGCGTACTGGGGGAGGGAGAGGGAGCGGACAGGGGACCCGCTACGGAGCCGCCCCCCCTCCCCGGGCATGTTATATGTGCGACCGCCGAGGGCATCTAGTGAGAGACTGTCCTGAAATCACCCGAGCTAGGCAGACGCGGGGGTTAAAACTCCAACGCCCCCTAGAAAGCGGACCAACTAGGGGTGCAATTGACGCGGTCCCGATACAAATAGACGATAATGAGAATAATGGCGAGCGAGTGATCTCCACACAGGTTCCAGCAACAACGCCCACGGAAACGGTGACTCCTGGCGACTGGCTACGGGAGCTGGTGGCGGGGATCACGGGGGCCACGTCGCTGGTGGAAGGGGAGGTAAACGGAGTGCGTACCCGAATCCTGCTGGACACGGGGGCGGTGGCCTCGCTCGTGAGCGCAGCGCACTGCAGCGCGATCGGGGTCGACGTGCGTCACCTGCAGGCACCGGACCGCGCGCTGCACACGGCGAGCGGAGCCGGAATGGGGCTGCTGGGGAGAGCCACCTTAGAGGTCCGCATAGGCAGCCAGGTGTGCACCCAGGAGTTCTATGTGTCGAGTGCGTTGTGTCACGAGTGTATCGCAGGTACCGACCTCTTAGAACAGCTCGGACTCAACGTGCAACCCCGCCAGCGATGCGCCACCATGGAGAGCAACGGCGAGCGGATACCGTTCCTGGGACGAGAACCAACGCGCCCCCGCTTCGCACCTGTGGCCGCTATCCTGGCGACGGCAGTCACCATCGGGCCGCTCGCCAAGATGCTGGTGTCGGTGGCAACATCCCCCACCGACCCCACGCTCCGACCATCAGGAGAGGTAATGCTAACTCCTCACCCGGAGTTGGCAAAACGGTATGGGGTCGTGGGATCCGCCACGTTGGTAAACGCAGATGGGGACCGATTGTTTATGCGGATGTTTAACCCCCACAGTACCCCAGCGATACTGCGACGGCGCACCCCGATAGCCACCGTACACCCCCTGCACGCACGCCACTCTAACGACTCGGTGTTCGCACTCTGGGCTGAGGACCCCGGTCGTCCTGAGGGTCATTCCCCTGCTCGACGCGTTACATGTACCATGGGCGGATTTACCTCAGGGAGAGGCCGATCGGCTGCGCGAGTTACTGCGGGAGTATGCCGACGTATTCAGTGAACACGACTCGGACGTGGGTCGGACCGATCTTGTTAAGCACCAAATTGACACCGGTGCAGCCCGAACCATCAAACTCCCTGCGTACCGAGTGGGCGCACCCGAACGCACCCAAATCAAAGAGGCAGTTGGGGACATGCTTCGCGATAACATAATTCAGCCCTCGGCGAGCCCCTGGACAGCCCCAGTGGTACTAGTAACGAAAAAGGATGGGTCAACCCGGTTCTGCGTCGATTACCGTAAACTAAATGCAGTCACGCTCGGCGATGCCTTCCCCATACCCCGCATCGACGACACCTTCGACAGCCTCGCCGGAGCGCGATATTTTTCCACCCTCGATCTCGCGTCCGGGTACTGGCAGGTGGAGATGGCGGAGGAGGATCGGCCGAAAACCGCATTCACCACCCCGATGGGGCTATTCGAGTTTCGAGTACTCCCGTTCGGACTCACCAATGCGCCCGAGACGTTTCAGCAGCTGATGGAGTTGGTGATGCGGGGCTTGCAATGGGAACAGTGCCTGATTTACTTGGACGATGTGATAGTGTTCAGTAGATCTTTGTCTGAGCATTGATCCAGGCTTCGAGAGGTGTTCCAGCGACTGCGAGCGGCTCATCTCAAGCTCAAGCCACGTAAGTGTTACATCGCACAATGCGAGGTGGGGTACCTCGGGCATCGCGTCAGCGAGGCAGGCGTGCACACCGATCCGGAGAAGGTACGCGCCGTAGTGGAGTGGCCACGGCCAAGGAATCTAACGGAGATCAGATCATTTTTGGGGCTCGCCACCTATTATCGTCGATTTGTAAAGGGATTCAGCGAGATTGCACGCCCTCTCACCCAACTCACCTCCCCTAAGCACCCCTATCAGTGGACGGGGGCCTGCCAGACGGCCTTCACCACTTTCAAAGATCACCTCACCCACGCCCCCATCCTCGCTTTCCCCGATTTTACCACCGATTTTATTTTGGACACCGACGCCTGCAGCAGCGGGCTGGGTGCGGTGTTGTCACAGGTACAGGATGGGACGGAACGAGTCATCGCGTACGCCAGCCGGACCTTGAGTGGGGCCGAGCTGAACTATTGCGTGACCCGCCAAGAGTTGTACGCCGTGATTTTCGCATGCAAACAGTTCCGGCCGTATTTGTACGGCAGGAGATGTCGCGTACGCACTGACCATTATGCTCTGCAGTTCCTTCTTACATTCAAGGAGCCGCGGGGGCAGATGGCCCGGTGGTTGGCGCAGTTGCAGGAGTACAACCTGCAAATCGAGTATCGGGCTGGCCGGACGCATGCAAACGCGGACGCCTTGTCGAGGTGACCCACGGTGTACGCCGAGACAAGGGCGGAGGAGGCCTGCCCGTGTTTCACGGGGGGACGCTGCCGGCAGGCAACGGACCCCCGAGAGGCCGCGGCCACTGAGCCCCCCCCAGCGAGAGATAGTGCAGTGTGCGCCACAGAGACCCTCACAGGTGGCACCGAGGATCCCGTCGACCGCCCGGCAAGCGCGGGACCCGCGGCTCGGGACCCGATCGGACGGATCCAGGAGGACGTCGGCTGCGCCTTCCCGGGCCTAAACGACGAGCAGCTGAGACAGACCCAGCAGCGAGATCCGGATCTGGCGGCAGTGGAGGCGGCACTGCGGGAGGAAAAGAGTGCCCTACCAGGACCCTGGAGCGGTTTGTATGCCCGGTTGTGTGTGCAGAACGGAGTGGTACGGGAGTTAACCGAGGCCGGCCAGCCGGGGTGCATCTGTGTTCCTGCCCAGGTGCGACCCCAGCTGCTACGGCTGGTGCATGACCACCCACTCAGGGGCCACGATGGGGAACGACGCACGCGAGAGACCCTGCGTCGCCAGTATCTCTGGCCCAAATTGGCACAAGACGTGGCGGCCTGGGTACAGGGCTGCCGCGCCTGTCAGCAGTGCGGGCCGAAACCGGCACGATACCAGGTACCCCTAAGGCCGTTCCGCGTCAGCCGCACGAATCAGCTGGTTGGGATCGACCTACAGGGGCCATTCCCGCGATCCCATCGAGGCAACCGGTATATCCTGGTCGCAGTAGAGTATTTCACCCGCTACCCCGTGGCAGTGGCCATCCCTGATAAAACGGCCTTGGTGGTGGCCCGGGCATTTGTGGAACATTACGTACTGAAGCACGGGATCCCAGAACGAGTCCTCACCGACCAGGGTAGCGAGTTCGAGGCCGAGCTGTTCCAGGCACTGTGCCGAGAATTCGGAATCCAGAAGGACCGAACCACAGCATACCACCCCCAAGCGAACAGTATGGTAGAGCGCATGAATCAGACCCTAGCGGGGAAACTCAAACGTATGGCGGCCGCAAATCAACGGGATTGGGACGAACACCTCCCCTACGCCCTTTTCGTCTACGCCACCACCGTACACACGTCGACGGGACAAACCCCGTTTTTAATGATGTTCGGCCGCGAGTCTCGTTTACCCGCAGATCTGCTATTCGGCGTCCCTTCCCCCCAGCCGGAGGAGGGAAGCCGCCCCGTGGAACACCTGTTGGAGACCCTGCGAGAAGCCCGAGGCCGAGCATACCCACAAGGGGAAGCCGCGCATCGGCGGCAGGAACAGGGCACCCGACCCCGCATGGAACCCCCCTTATTCCTGACAGGCGCTAAGGTGTGGCTACACACCCCTCGCGTCGGGGCCGGGCAGGTGGGGAAACTGACGACCTACTGGCGGGGACCCTGGACCGTGGTGCGACAGATCTCCCCCTGGACGGTACTAATTTATGGCGGGGAGAGGGATCGAGAGACGGTGGTCAACGTCCGCCGCTTAAAACCGCGGAAAGCGGCCCCGGCGAGAGTGAACCCCGTCACCCGAAGGCCCTGAAATCCCGGAGTACCCGCACCCCTCGTGTTGGGGGGCCTCGCACCCTACATGGGCCTCGCCGGGCCCCCGAGACGCCCCGATCCAGTCAGGAGACGTCGCGGACGATGGCCTCCAAACCCTTCCGCTGCTGAGTTTGTGCCCCAGCCCACAGGTGCCGGAGGACGGGGAGAGCCGCTGGAGTGGAGGAGGAGGCCGCCGCAGGAGCTACAGAGGACGGAGCCACCCGCCCCGAGACCAGCCACCAGGTCCGGACGGATCCCCCGGACCCCACAACGTTTCCTCGTGGGCGCGGCCCAAGCAAGGTGCTCCAGTCAACCCGGGACGGGGACTGGCACCTCGGGGTGCTATGTGATGCCGCCACCACAAAGCCGTTCAGCAGGCGCCCCATCCCCGACCTCGCCACCACCAAGCAACGGAGCCAACCCCTCGTCCCCCTCACCTCACCTCACATGAACACACCTGCACGCATTTCCCCCCCCCCCCCCCCCATAGAGCTGGAAGGGAAGGTCACCTGATCGACCGGTTTTTATCCGAGAAACCCTTATCGGGATTAACTCTCACGGTTTCCGGCGATCAGGGAATTGGACGGCCTCCCCCGACGCTACGTTGCACCGCGGCGCTGCGACCTGCCTTAAGATGGCATGGCCGCGGCGAGGAGCATTCGGCCACCGCGGTTGAAGCGCATCCCCCACACACACCACCCACGTGTCGACGGGGCAAGCAGGGGAGGGACGGGACAGCATGAGTAGCGGGACCGCAGGGGCTCTTGCGCATAGTCACGGATGGTTGGGATAATTACGCTTGAGCGCGCAGGCACGATTGTTAGGGAGGGAAAGGGATTAATTAGAATTTACGCCGCGGAACGCCGCACATTGATTAGCATATCACAGGCGTCCGGAACCGCGGTGCGCGTGCTAGAGGACGCGAACCCATTGTTAAGGAAAAGCTGAGGGCCACCGTCCGGCGCGGAGCCGCATCCCTTTGATGTAGGGAGGATAAAAAAGGGGGGCAAAGGAGAGATCGGGCTCTCTTCTCTCCAGCGCCAGGCGACAGGACGCTCTCCAGTCCAGCGACCCGAACGTCCGTGAGACGCATCGAGGCACGCTGCGAGTACGGGATCAACGAACCGCCGTGGGCATCTAACAGGGATTAAGAAGGTGAAGTAGGATAATAGCCGATAGATAAGGAATAGGTACAGGTTTAGTGGAATAGGTCAGCCTCGTCGACTCACTGATTCAACATTAGTTACCAGGTAGCGAATAATAAATCATTAATAGCGAAGCGTGGCCTCGCGTGATCTTGTCGAGCAGTGGGAACGTGTGGGTGCGCGTGTGTACACAGTGGTTCGCCGCGTGAGTGAGCGCTGCATAAAGCGGCGCACGAGTGGGTGTCGCGTGTGTGCAGGTGTGTGCACTCGTAGTGTGGGGGAAGGGGTCGGTGCGTCCGCAGGCCCCCGCTCCGTCTGTCGCCGCCGGGACTCACGCAGTGTGAGGGCAGCGTCGTTCGCCCTCCGACCCCTGACCCCCGTTTAATAGCGCGTGATCCGTGGAGAGACAACGCAGCGTCTGCAGGTGAACGAGGGCGTGCGGCGAGCTATGCCTCTCACACGAGCTCGCGGAGGGACGGACCAGGGAGGGGAGCCGTCGGGCGATGAGCCCAGCGACGGCAGCAGCTGCTCGCAGAGCAGCGAGGGGTCGGCGCACGGCAGAGCCCCTGCCATAGGCACGGAGCAGGGAGGGACTTCGGGGACCAGCGGCCCCAACAGTTGGCCACCAGGTTTGCACACATCTCAGGAGGGATTTTGTCCCACTCCTCTTTGCAGATCTTCTCCAAGTCATTAAAGTTTCGAGGCTGACGTTTGGCAACTCGCACCTTCAGCTCCCTCCACAGATTTTCTATGGGATTAAGGTCTGGAGACTGGCTAGGCCACTCCAGGACCTTAATGTGCTTCTTCTTGAGCCACTCCTTTGTTGCCTTGGCCGTGTGTTTTGGGTCATTGTCATGCTGGAATACCCATCCACGACCTATTTTCAATGCCCTGGCTGAGGGAAGGAGGTTCTCACCCAAGATGTGACGGTACATGGCCCCGTCCATCGTCCCTTTGATGCGGTGAAGTTGTCCTGCCCCCTGAGCAGAAAAACACCCCCAAAGCATAATGTTTCCACCTCCATGTTTGACGGTGGGGATGGTGTTCTTGGGGTCATAGGCAGCATTCCTCCTCCTCCAAACACGGCGAGTTGAGTTGATGCCAAAGAGCTCCATTTTGGTCTCATCTGACCACAACACTTTCACCCAGTTGTCCTCTGAATCATTCAGATGTTCATTGGCAAACTTCAGACGGGCATGTATATGTGCTTTCTTGAGCAGGGGGACCTTGCGGGCGCTGCAGGATTTCAGTCCTTCACGGCGTAGTGTGTTACCAACTGTTTTCTTGGTGACTATGGTCCCAGCTGCCTTGAGATCATTGACAATATCCTCCCGTGTAGTTTTGGGCTGATTCCTCACCGTTCTCATGATCATTGCAACTTCACGAGGTGAGATCTTGCATGGAGCCCCAGGCCGAGGGAGATTGACAGTTCTTTTGTGTTTCTTCCATTTGCGAATAATCACACCAACTGTTGTCACCTTCTCACCAAGCTGCTTGGCGATGGTCTTGTAGTCCATTCCAGCCTTGTGTAGGTCTACAATCTTGTCCCTGACATCCTTGGAGAGCTCTTTGGTCTTGGCCATGGTGGAGAGTTTGGAATCTGATTGATGGATTTCTTCTGTGAACAGGTGTCTTTTATACAGGTAACAATTCTGAGATTAGGAGCACTCCCTTTAAGACTGTGCTCCTATTCTCGGCTCGTTACCTGTATAAAAGACACCTGGGAGCCAGAAATCTTTGAGAGGGGGTCAAATACTTAATTCTCTCATTAAAATGCCAATCAATTTATAACATTTTTGACATGCGTTTTTCTGGATTTTTTTGTTGTTATTCTGTCTCTCACTGTTCAAATAAACCTACCATTAAAATTATAGACTGATCATTTCTTTGTCAGTGGGCAAACGTACAAAATCACTGTAAATAGCTCAGTGAGCCTTACCTGGTAAAATAAAAATTTAAATAAAAAAAGGTTGTCCAATATTAAAAATATAAGCCGACAGTCTTTCAACCAGGGTAGAGCCGTTAATGTCTGTTTTGACCGATGTACTTTGCATAAGGGCGTAATCATATTCATAGCCGACACTTAAATAATTTAATTTGCAGTTGTCACGTGAGAGCTCACGAACATTTTCATTCGTATTTCTTTCATTTAACCAGGGTAGAGCCGTTAATGTACACAATGACATTTAAATGAAAATCGTCTATGCTTTTTAGTCAAATTAAATCCCATTAAAATACGTAGGAAAAACCAAACTATTTACAGAAAAACGAATGTCCACAGACTCTAATAGAGATATCGAAATGCTTTTTGGTCCATTATGTTCTACGCGCATTTATTTTGCATTATAGCCTATGGGCATTCTGTTTTCTGTCATTTGTTTTAGTCTTTCTAGAAATAATATTGTTCGATGCCATTTAACTCGTTGCTTCAGTGTAAAATAAATTAAAACATAAATATTTACCTGTCAAAGAAGACGCATACACGTTCCGGAAGACCGATCTTCAAGAATTATCATCCAACCTTTAAGCCTACTTATCCTCCCAATGCAACAGCACTACGCCTGTAAGTTTCACTGTAACTATGGGTTTCCCCGATCTCCATTGCAACACAGGTAATAAACCTCACATATCCATGTGCTCTCGCCTTGTTCAAAGAAACGCGAAGACCTGCCTTACATTGAACACGATCAGCTGCTTTACAAACACACGCCACGCCAGCCACATGGCAACACCACGCCTTAAAAGCATTTATGGCTTTAAAATAAATACGCAGACAATGTCTCTTGCCCATGTGTCTATGCATAAAACAAACCAATTCTTTGTTACACAACTCATTGGCGACACGGCCGCCTGGGAGTGCATAATATTAGTCAGCACTCTTTCAACACAAACTCTGGACTGGCTTCGATATTTCAGTGCCCCATTAGCATTCAGGCTTTTTTGAACCAATGCTGAACTGCCAGATGTTTATCGGTAAAGACTCCGTTAGATGAAGGCGGCATTGGCTCGATTGTTTGGGTCGGCCCCATATAGTACTTTTTATGTGGATACCGGAAAGAGGCGTATTGTCTTCCGAGTTTTTTTGCGATATATTAATTATTCTTCATGGCACTCATTACAGATTTCATAGTTTTACTGTTTTTGAAACATTCAGCCAGGGTTACTTTAGTTTTCATAAGTCAGTTGTGCTTTATTATTAAAACGATACACTTTTATATTGACAAAAAAATATTTTCAAAATAAAGCAGTTACAAGCCAAGTGATATTCCATACAGCACACAAGTCGACACCAATTGCCAGGAGACAATACTATTTTGCTTAATTCCTTCAGCTACAGCTACCAACTTTGAAAAATGCAAGAAAGCTCAGAACTGAAGCCTAATAATGGATAAATGTGGAGGCGTAATCTTATTTGAAGGATGGCAGCGGGTGAAATGTGCAGGGTTTTTGTAAAAAAAAAAAGTAGAACGGCTTGTGCATTCATTACACAAGCGGTACAATTACATGGTGAAAAACATGGACACAACGAGGGCGAGATGCTCATGTACACTTAGTTTTTTTTGTTATTGTGCATGATGGAGGCAATACAGCACACAGGTTAATGACAGATTTTGGGGCAGCCAAATTGAGTGTGCCCTACTCTGGTACATGTGGGTATTCTCAGGCTATACCAGCTTTCTTAAAATAAAAAGTGTTCGGATATAAAGTCTAAACACCAGAAAGCTAACAAGTGGAATATTAAAAAGTCTTGCGTCTCTCTTGGGTAAATATTTAAAACCTTAGTACAGTATTGTTAAAATGCCTACAGTGCATCTCAAAGATGTGATCTTTAAATAAATCACACATACGTATAGTCGTGAACATTTTTTATACTATGTATAACTTGCCAGGTAGCTCAGTGGTAGAGCTGTTCGCAATTGGAAGCTTGCGAGTGGAAATCCAGGTTGGTGGTTGACTTCGCGCATCTTCCCTCCGTTGTCTATAAAATGAGTACCACTCTTTGGGGACAGCAACAGTGGTTGTCAGATGGAATCTCTTTTGCCATAGGAGTGTGGAACTTCCACAGCTTGCTCAGGACTGGAAACAGGAGTTGCGCACCGCCTCTGCTCACGCGAGGAGGAATTTACTACCTTTTAGGCTTTATAATCATTACACCGTATAAATTCTGATAGTAGTGTACTTTCATCTTCTTGGTTCTTTCGGTAAAGTCACGTAGAAGGGAAGTAATAAAATAATAAAAATAAAACATAATAAAATAATTCTCACGACGTTTCGGCTACAACGCAAGCAGCCGTCTTCAGGTGAAGAATGAGACACTACCAAGCTAGGAGCTTATATATAAGCTGGGTTGGAGGTGGAAGAGCGCCTTAACAAAAAGAATGTGCATATGAAGAATGCACATTCTTTATTTTGTTTTATTTTTATTATTTTATTACTTCCCTTCTACGTGATTTTACCGAAAGAACCAAGAAGATGAATCCCAGTAGTGTACTTTGTATAAATTATGTTTAATTATAAATGCAGGCAAAATAATCGCGCCTAGAATTGTGGACATCATGAATAGTGGTGCAAGGATGGCTATGTAGTTATGGGATATACTGTATCTGCCAGGTATTTAACATAAAACAAAACCCGTCAACGAATCATCCACTCACAATTTAAGCAACGCACCACCCTCTTCCGCTACCGGAATTCTCAATCCCAGGAAGGTTCGTGTCTCCTTGTTTCAACCAGTACTGCTCAGATTTTCACCAAGCTAAGGATGTACACAAAGTCAGCATTGGGCAATTTTACCTTGAGTGTTTTAAAAAATAACTTGTCCAATCCAACAATTTTTGTTTGTGCACTGTTTGATTTATTCTGCAACATGGTTTTTGTTGTCATTTCTATTTGGTTGTTTTTGCTCTGCTGTATTTTTTATGTAATTCTTTTCATCAGTCACTCTTGAGTTATCGCCTGATAAAACAAAATAAACCTACAACTTGAAAACCCGACACTTGCTCTTTCCTCAGGCATTCCTTTCCTTCACGGACGTCTCACTCCGGGCGACCAATAAACAACCACCAACTGGCAGAGCCAACTGAAAACAAAAACCGGAAAAATTCTCCCAGCAACACATTAGTGTCCGATAGAGACGACGATTCTCCAACTTGTGGAATGGATGGAGTGAGCGAGCCAACACAGCACCCAGTTGCGAGATTGTGCATCAATTATGTGTCAGTGGCACAGAGATGTCAGGATGCTGACTGTTGCAAATGTAGCTGTTGCTGCTGCTGGGTGGTGGTAGCTGCTGCTGGGAAATAGGAAGACAAAGGTGGAGGAGGTCCTGGTTTCGGAGCCATTGGACGGGTCATGGCCAAACCTGCACAACAAAGGGAAAGATGACATGAGAAGTTCAAAAGGTTTACCTTGGTGAAGGGCCAGAGGGAGAAAAGGATCTTTGTAAAGAATATAAGTTTAATTCCCATATGAGTCTCTCCACATAGCACGGTTGGCTACGATTAGCATGGTTGGCTAGATACAGTACGAAAGAAATGCAACAATTTCAGCAACATTGATTTGACAAACTCTGGACCGATTTTGACATTTAGTGTCTCATAAGCAGTCAGGTTTTCTTGAAGGAATTGTGAACTATATAGGCAAAGGCCCTCACTGTCGTAAATGGGTGTCCCAGTCTGAAGCAAAACCGTACAATACATGACAATATAATCATTGAGTGTCATTGTGGACAATATAACAAAATAAATGGGCAATACGCATCCTTCCCATAATTGTCTCACTGTATAAAATGTGTTTAAAAAATTGCTTTAATGTGGAGAGAGATATGAAAAAATAAAGATGGGTAAATAGAGGAGGACACCCACCAGTCACCCCCCGCACAGGAATAGAACCGTCACGTCGTTGTAGATACTTGGCATCGAGGCCGACTGGGTCACTCAGGCTTAGCAGTGGAGAGAGAAAATGGGACAAGGGGGAGTGAGAACATAGGGAATGAGGATAAACAATTCATCATCTGGACTTTTACCTGTCTCTACATTCATAAACTAGTGCAATAACCACCCTAATAACATTAAATGTTTCTGTCCCTTAATTTTACTTCAAATGGTTTTCTAGTTATTTGTCTGAGTCAACATTCGTTACAGGAAATGTGTTTGATTTAATATTAATTTATATTTTGTCGTCTATTTCTAATTGGTTGATTTTGCTCAGATTTCTATTGGGCTGATTTTTTGCTGAATACATTTATTTCATGATTGTACATTATTTTATGTTATTGTCTTTATAATTTCGGTTCCTCAGACTGACTTTTCAATTTAATGACTGGTTGGCTGGATGGGGGTAATGTCTCACTTTCGGCTAGGGAAGGCAGAAAGGGGGGCCGTCGTTGTGAGAGGGAGTACCCCCCCACTGCCTCCGTGAGAAGGCGCCTCCAACAGTGGTGTGCTTGTGGTGACCATCTGGGCGCCAGGCTGCACACACAGCAAGTATCACCATTACTTTCAATAATAGCATCACAGCCCTACTAGTTGTATCAATATAACTACTACCATCACTGACAGGACCAACATCGTGCTGGAGGAGTCATTAGCACAGTTGGTTCACGCTGCAGCAGGCAGTATTTACCCTGTGTTTGACGGTGAAGTTCCGCATTTGGAAGCCTGTGAGTGGAGACCCCATCTTTATAAAAAGACACATTCACAAAGGAAGAAAATTAGTTGGAGGTTGGAACAAGCACCCATCAGACATACTAATTAATACCATAATATAATGAACACGTTCTGCCCAAACAAACATCAAACACACCCTTCGCCAGAGGATTTTGACAGTGAAATAAAAACCAGGTGTTTGTGGAAGTCTGTTGCATTTTGTATAAGCCAGGACCTCAGCAGTGCCAGCTCAGCTCAAGAGTCTCCCAGCCACACGACCACCTCTTGACATGGTTGATTTTACGTCATGTGTTTTTGTCTCACCGAAGTGGCCGGGGGCTGAGCTGGGTGGCATGGGCGGTACACCAGGGCAGTGTCGTCGTCTCTCTGCCGCTCCCTGGCCCCAGCCCGTCCCCCCACGCCAGTGCTCTGGTTCTCATTGAGCTGCTTGTTGAGCCATGAAATCACTGCCGGGGGACACAGGGCATGAATCTCAGCAGGAACAAATAAAAAGATCCCCCATAAAGCCTTAAGACTCTTGAGGCAAGTGCTGTTAGCGAGCACTTATGAAGGCTGGGACAGTACATGAGGCAGATGGCCAAAACCACACCCGGCTGCCTTTTACTCAAAAGAAGCGATGTTGACACATTGCACCAGGTAGTCATTTGAGGCTGAGTTGAACTAGGGGAGCCCAGGATCTGCTCCAGATAATCGTCACTGGTGTTGAACATGAGTCAGAATCGAACTAGGGTCGCTGGGTTCATAGCAGAGCACGCTAACCGCGACACGACTGCAAACACACGCACCCGATCAATGTATAATGTGATACGAAGCACACATGCATATGCGCTTGTGTGATTTTGTGCAAGTGTGTGTTAGAGATGCTCACGAGCAGAGCACTGGGTGGTTTCAATGGAGCAAGGTGCACAGTGGGTAGCATAGTTGATGCATCTGCCAGTCACCTCAGTCAGTCAACCCATAACACCTGGGTCCGTCTCATGACCTGCCAGCAAGCCTTTAATCCTTCATGTAATCACGTCAAAATGCCCCAGCCTGACACAAGTGCTGTGGTGATGTCACTGCCACTTAGTGAACGGTGGCTGTTGTATTAAGGCGTGGTTAATTGCATGTGAGTAAATGGTGTGTGCGTTAGTCCAGCTCCCACTTGTGGGGAGCGGTAGTATAGCGGTTAGCACGCTGAGCTGCAAACCCGGGGACCAAAGTTCGATTCCTGCTCTCGGCTATCAACAGTGACGATTATCTGAATCTATCCTGGGCTTCCCCTAAGTCGACTCAGCCTTAAATTAGTATCTGGTATGGTGTGTAAACATCAGTACTGGGGCGTGGTGCTGGCCACCCAACCGCCTCGTGTGCCGTGCTGGCCTTCATTAGGTGCTTGCTAGCAGCACTTGCCCAAAAAGTCTGTTAAGGCGATACGGGGGGGGTCTTGTTTTATATATAAACTCGTGTGCGAGGGTTTTACATGACAGGCGACAGCGTGTTTCTTTGGTATGTCTGGGGCACTCTCCTCACCATTCTCGTTGGTTTTCAGTAGCTGTTTACTTTCCTCCAACTTCTCCACTGTCGCCTCTAACTGCTCGCTCAGTTTTGCAGCCTAATCACAAGCGCACATGCACACACACGAACAGGGGTAACAACAACAATCACACAATCACGGAAGAGGTTGTCAACAACATATCATCCCCATCGACCCTCAGCACAAACATCCATCAGCTCATGAGCATCTATCTCCCTCGTGCTGCCCTAATGGCGATGCCTCATGTGCTACCTTGATAATATCCTAGTGTCAAGCCATTGTCGCCCACTCATATGCCAAGACTCCCCATTGTAAGGCCCCCCTTGATCCTTCAGTGCCTAAAAATTTCCCAACTACTGCCACCACCCTGTGCCACTCATTGCTCAGGGCTATGCTCAACTGGCTCAATGGTAACAGCAATGCCCAATCCATTGTGCTTCTTATTCCACTTGCTTATGGCAGAATGAATAGCAACTTAATAAAACATTTAAAACCACGTGATGGCTTGAGGTGAGAGCTGCATGAGTTGTTGCTGCATTCCTGCTGAATGTAGTTGATTCACAATGTGCCCTACACTTTGGTCAGCATCCCTCCATGCCCCCCACTCCCACAAAACCACCCACCCGCCCCACGGTTGCACCTGCTCCTCTTTGTTGCACAGCGCGATACGCAGCTCAGCGGTTTCCTGACGCTCGCGCTGGAGGCCGGCATCACGCTCCGCCAACAGCTTCTCCTGCTGTGTGGTGACGGCGTTCTTGAGGCGCACTTTGCCCGCCTGGGCCTTCAGTTCGGCCTGTAGACGCTTGATGATGTCATTTGCCTGGGGGAAGGAGTGAGCAGTGAGCGAACAAGTGGGCAAATGAGTGAGTGATTGAATGAGTGGGTGTGTGAACGGATGAGTGAGTGAGCGAGTGAGTGAGTGAATAGGGAGCGCATGGGATGTGACGTCGTCATAGACTGCAACATGACGCGCATTAGCTGGCTTGTCAACTGTTTTTATCATTGTATTTCTACACAAATTACATATCAACCCTTTTACAGAGCAATGTGGGCAGATCGGGTGAACATTTTTTGGATAAGGGAGGGGAAACAGAAGCAGAGGGTCAGGAAGGTACCTTGAGCAGCTCCTCGGAGAGCGATTTGATGGTTGTCTCAAGCTTTCCCCCCTGCGCCTGCTTCTCATCCAAACTCTCCTCCAGCTTTTTCTGAGCATGACACAACAACGTGTTTAGTACAAATAACCTTCCCTCTGTCTATCGAGTGAGAGGCTTGTTACACAAAACATTGAGGGCTCCTCTGGAACAAGTTGCTATATCATGGATACTTACCCTTGCTATAGAAATATGTAATTCCCACCATTAGCTCAGGGCTGATTGTGGAAATGTTCATCTGGGCAGATATTTTTTTCAGCAAATCATTTTGAATATTTAAAAGGAAATGTCAGTAGAAAGGACCCACTCACACTTTTATACTCGCACATTCACTAGAGGACAATGGGAGAACATATAGGCATACCTCTTATAGTGCTGCCTCCTATAACGCTATTTCCTTCAACGCTTTGGCCTGGATGAAAATTCCTGTGCGGATATGGAATAAAGTAGATGTGTTTTTGCCCATATGTGGTCTTGCGGAACCTAAATCGGTGTCTATTGTAAATTCTGTCGATCCGAAAGCCACGCTAGAGTATCCATTCATCGAGTGTTAATCACTGCATCGATTAATTGGTGATCCATGGATCTAGTAATCCCATTGGTTAGTCCTGTATAGCTTCCCGCAGAACCTGTTTACGGTAGATGGTAGTTAATCTTAAGCAAGCTCTGATAGAATGCACTGGCGAGTACAGAACTTATTGTATTTTTTTCATGTAATCATGAAAAGTTTTTATTTTAATTGATAGAATGCTTTAATATATCATGTATACAGTATTCTTTGGGTCTTTCGGTAAAGTTACGTAGATAGGTTCAAAGAAAATAACAAAAAAAGAGAGGAAAGCTGCTGAGGCAAAACAGTCTGCCTCAGCAGCTTTGCTCTCTTTTTTCCTCCTGATGACGAACGCTTGTGTTGCAATAGAAACGTCGTAGTTTTTTGCATTTTTTTTTTAACCTATCTACGTGACTTTACCGAAATACCCAAAGAATACAGTATCATTAAGGTTATTACCGATACTGTATTACCCTCATATCGGTCATAGGTAAAAAATAGCAGACAGAAACATCTCCATTTGAACAATGTTATAATGACCTCCCATAGTGCTCAGTTTACCAAGAGCGCATCCTGAGCGCTATAGGAGGTATGCCTGTACAACCAAATTCCACGCAGAAAGGCGCCCGAGTCGGGAATTGAATCCAAGACATCTTGCTGCACCACCCTGCCGTGTATAGGTAAAGTGGGTGAGACGCCACCTGCTGCTGCCGCGTGGTGTCGAGCGCTTGCCCCATGCGTTGCACCAGCTGCTCTTTGTCTCTCGCCTCCTGCTCGAGTGAGCTCACACGCGAGCGCAGGGCCGCCAACGCTGCATCGGCGTCACGACGCTCAGACTCACGTGCGCCAGACTCACGGCGCAGCGACGCTGCCTCCTGCTGAACGCGAGCACTCTCCTGCATCGGCGATAATAAGGAAAATGGGACAGCGTCGTCATTGTCACGGCTGCAACCAACAACACGTGGGTGAGGGTCTGGGCTGTGACTAGAGACTCCGACAAGTGTGGTTTCCAAGTTTCAAACGTATTTTAATTAAAACAGGTAAGAACTCAAGAGACCAGGATAGCCTCATTTGCAAGCGTGACCCCCGAGTCACCAAAATGACAATGTGTCACGAAAGGTCCACTTATCAACCCCATGTCCCCCATGCCCTTCCCGTGTTCACCTCCTCGAGGGCACCGATCCTGGTGCGTGCATCCCTGAGCGCCGTGTCAGCTGCTCGGTGCCGCTCGACAGCGTCCCGTGCAGAGGCCTCAGCCTGCGACGTCCGCTGCTGCAGCTGCGAGCGTAAGCGCCGCTGCTCGGCTTCCAGTTCGCGCCGCTCCTCCTCGTGCCGGCGCCGGCCCTCCTCCTCCACCTAGCAATGAGAGGTGGTGGAGGTGGGGGTGCCAGTTCAGTTACTTGGTTACTCAAGACATTGGATGAGCGGGTGGGCAGAAGCAAGGAGATAGGCAGGGAGGTAGACACATGCAGAGGCATACAGGCATATGGGCAAAATATAAAGATGTAGAGAATCCACCAGACGAAGATTGAGAGTCGGCACTTTTCTTTATTCTGTGCAGGCCCACGCCGCACGCGTCCACCCTCCTCCGTTCCTCTCCAAGAAGCGTCCCGATCTCCCGCTTTTCCCAGTGACGTTACCTCTCACCCCCTTTCCTCGTGACATTATCCTGACACTGTACCCTTGGATCACGTGAGTGTTTCTACCCTTGGATCAAGTATTAGCACTACAACAACAACAACCGCCATTCGCCACTAAGTGGCGGCGACGTCACCACGACGCTTGTGCCAGGCCAAGTGCACCTTGAGGCCACGTGAAGTGTCGAACGCCCGCTGGCAGGAGGTCACGGGGCAGACCCAGCAGGTGCCATGGGTCGACTGACCGAGATGACCGAGATGACTGGCTGATGCACCACCTGTGCCCCCTACTGTACCAACTCGCGGTGCTTTAGCCACCCGGCGCTCCGCTCGTTGTTGTGAGCATCGCTCCTCCGCCCTCCGTTGTTGTTGGAGGGCGACTGCCTCCAAATGCCCAGTAGCGTCCTTCACGAGCCTCCTCCACTGAGGCCGATCTTGACACCGCTGGTACCAGTCATCGGCAAGTCCACTCAGCTCCACGTCCTCCTGTACCACATCACTCCATCTCTTCTCTAGCCCGTGCCGCGCCCGTTTAGCCCCCTCAATACGGCCGAACAAAAGCTGTTTAGGCATGCGGTAGCTGGGCATGCGGGCTACATGACCCAGCCAACGCAGCCTTGCCTGCCGGAGGAGCTCACCGATGGGACTTTGCCCAGATCTTTCAAGGATTTGTGAGCTCCTCACACAATCCAGCCTGGTTAAACCCAGGATGGATCGTAGGCAGGCCAGCCTAAATGTTTCCAACCGATGAAGATGCTCCATTAGGGGGGTCCACGTTTCGCAAGCATAGAGAAGGGAGGGAATGACCGTGGCCGAGAAGACCTGCAGCTTCGTGCGGAGCAACAGACCAGGTAGCTTCCACACAGCGTTACGCAACCGATGAAAAGATATTGCCGCTCGACTGATTCGGAGTGAGATCTCTGCTGATAAACTGGAGCCGGTCATAAGCACACTGCCCAGGTATGGGAAACTCTCCACCCTCTCCACAACTGCCCCATCACCGATTGGGAGTTGTGGGAGTGGAGTGTCCGATGGTACAAAATACCCAGGCAGGTGTTTAGTTTTGGTGGGGCTGATGGTAAGGCCCCACCTCTTAGTGGCACGCTTCAGTCTCAGCAGCAGCGTCTCCTCTTCTGAATGAGCAGCTATTACCAAATCATCGGCATACATAACGTGGTTGACCAATAGGGAGCCATCCCTTGATCGCACCCGGGCGTCGATCAGCCTCCCATTATATCTGTACCAAATGGAAATTCCCCCAATACAGCTATTGAAGGCTTCACGAACTACGCAGTCGAAATAGATGTTAAATAATGTGGGAGCCAGAGGACATCCCTGTCGCACCCCAAGGTGTACAGGGAAAGGCTCAGACTCCCGGCCACGTAGTTTTACCCGGGCCCGCTCACCATCATGAAGGTCCTTAATGATCGTGACCAGAGGGTCAGGGACTCCGAAATCACGAAGAACAACCCAGAGCCCAGGCCTACTGATGGTATCATAGGCCTTGACCAGGTCAATAAAGCAGAGATGTAGGTCTTGTTGGAATTCCCTACACCTCTGCTGTAGCAGACAGACAGAAAATATGGCATCTGTACAGAACCGCCCTTTCCTGAAACCGCATTGGGGTTCCGCAAGCCTCTCCTCAGCGTGCCTAGCAAGGCGATGTTGAATAATCCTTGCCAGGACCTTTCCCGGCACACTGAGGAGTGAGATGCCCCTGTAGTTGTTGCAGTCTGTGCGGTCCCCCTTCTTAAAAAGGGGGACCACCAGGGCATCCTTCCAATCCTGCGGTACCCGTCCAGCGGTCCAGACTGTTGTTATGATGTCATATAGGGCAGTCTGTGCACAAGCGCCACCCTCCCTCAGCATTTCGCTTGGGAGATCATCTCTGCCCGGTGCCTTTCCTGGTCTCAGACTCCGGATCGCCTTCAGTACTACACAGGCAGAGGCAGGAACATGGGTAGAGGCAAGGGGATGTAGGGTGCTGCCCGGGACTTACCTGCTGGAATTTGTCTCTCTGTGTGGCAATCTCGCGTCCATGCTGCGAGGAGATCTCGCTCATTTGGCTCGACCACTCAGCTCGCACGCGTTCCAGCTCACGGCTCCGCTCTGCCAGGGTCTGTGTGCACAGTGACATACAAAAACAACCGCCATTTTTCCATTAAGTTGCAGTGATGTCAACACAGCACTTGTGCCAGGCTTGGTGTACTTTGAGGCCACGTCAAGTGTCAAAGCTTCGCTGACAGGGGTCATGGGGCAGACACAGGTGTCATGTGTTGATTAACTTGGATGACTAGCGGATGTACCACCTGTGCTTCCCACTGTGCCACTTTGTTTTAGCTACTCGGTGCTCCGCTCGTTGCGGGTTGAAACATTTCTTACAAATAAAACTAGAATTACACGTAGAAACATTGTCCTCTTCTTCGAAAACTTTGCAGGAAACTCCTGATAAAGTCCTAATAATATAATCAGTGAGACAATTATGAGTAACAAACGTGAATAGCCAATACATGAAAACGCAAATATTTGTTGTTCGAAATAGCATAATAAACACATTGGCAAGCAACTATTTATTGAAAGGCAATATACCCTCACACACACACAGAACTCACTTGCTGGGCATAGGCGAGTCTCTTTGTTAGGTCCTCTTCGGTTTTCTGTAACCTGGTCTCCAGCGCAGCATTCTCATTCTTAACAATAAATAATTAAAACTTTTAAAAGGCAACAAAGCACGTTAAAATCATTATTCTTACAATGTTTCACTGGCAAACACCTAGTTGAAACATCTTATTTACAAGGGTGTCTAATAAACGTAATTGCGAGTATATACCAATACTTACAACAAAAACCCACTATTATCAGACTGCTGGGGCACGTGCTGTTCGTGAGCACCTATTAAGACTAGCACAGCACACGAGGGGGTGGTGTGGCCAGACAACACTTGGCCACCTTTGTATCCCCATTGCTGATGTTCACACACCACACCAGGTACTCATTTAAGGCTGAGTCAACCTCGGGAAGGTTAAAAAACGATTCACAAATTCGTCACCGATGTGGGTTGAGGTGGAATCAAACTCGGGTTGGACAAAACTGCCTACTTGTCACAAAGTCCGTTACGTAGTGTGCCAACCACTACACTATAACTCCCAATGTACACATATACACTCTCACTTGCTCAAATAGACCCACATCCTCACCTACACTCATAAACAAAAGCCAATATCTCCCATGTAGCTTACACACTGTTCGGGCAAGTGCTGTTAGCAAACACTTATGAAGCCCAACACGGTAGAAGGGGGTGCCATGTCGGTGAACTATACGTCATTTGACCTAGCATGTAAACACACTTTACAGTGCTTTACCAACTGGTAAAAAAAAACACTGACGCTCACTAAGTGGATGTACCGATGCAGTTTGTAAAACCACCACAAAGCGCTGTATCAACTGGTAAAGAAATCACTGAAGCTTGCTCAGTGGATGTACCTATCCAGCTTAAAACCACCAGGGTGCTTTATCTCCGACAAAGAGTGCTGTATATACTGTATGTACAAATACACTAAGGTTCTCTCAATGGACATACCCACTTGGCTTATAAAACCACCAAGCGGCCTGGCTGTAGCAATGGGGCTTGGCCAGTGAAAGGGTTTGCCCAGCTTGCAGACAACTCACCTTGAGGCTGCGCAGGCAGGAAGCCAGGTACTTTTTAAGATCGCCGTCGGAGGCCGAGAGCAGACGTAGAGAGAGGTGCGTCAAGTGCTTGAAAGGGTTCGTCTCCACCACTGAGAGGCAGGCAGTGCTGCCACGGTCTGCTGCACCTGGGCATTGCAGCTGCAGAAGGAACCTGTGTGAATGTGAACACACACATACGTGAACACACTGACTCAGACGCACGCACCTCCCAGAAAATCACAGCCACCAACCACTAGTGTCACGACCAGCCCCATTGCATTCACCACTGCTGCCTTCGTAATGTCACCAGCGTAGCACATCCACATGTACAACAACGGTTTGTCAACGCTTTCACAAGTACTACCACCAGCAGCAACACCATAACCAGCCTTGCTATATCCACCACTGCTGCTAGTGATTTGTCAGCACCACCCACTGGCATTACCACCACCATGCAGATTTCCTGGGTAAACATGCATACTAAAATAAAAAAGCCACCATTTACCATGACGATCACTGCCATCTCTACCACCATGAGCACCACTACCACGAGCTGTAGCATCGTTCAACACCACCACCACGTCACCATCAGTACCACCAGCAACATCATATACTACCACCACCCACCATCAACACAATATGCCATCATCACCACATACCGAGGCACATCTTTGTCCTGCTCCTGGATGCAGAGTTGCAGGAGGTCAATGAACTTCTGCGGGAAGGATGTGAAGTCCACGAGCAGACCCTGCTGGCTCTTTAGGCTTCACACATGCCCGCACGGATATACACATACACACAAAGCCCAGCATCACACCATGCAGCGGTTTGGAGGCACTTTTCTGTGAGAAGTCACCAAACTCATCTGTAGTACAACATTTTGCAGGCGAGGGTTAGTGGATCACATTTTGTGAAACTCACTTCTTTTCGATGGCAATATAACAGGTGGATTCATTTCCATCTGCACGGGGATTGAGTGTTACCCCCACTCACATGCATGGGTTTCCTCCAAGGCATATAAACATTACTTCATGGAGTTGGCCAAACATCCTAATATAGGACCACAGAGCTTGGATATTTATTGGCACTGGATCTGGTTGTCTTCTCACTTGTCTGTGGTTTCCAGAACCTCTGTGCAAAACACGTGCGAATTACAAATTCTATAAACCCCACACACGCAAAGAGAATAAAAATGCAGTATACTACACAGAAATGACGGCAACCCGCTTTTTGTCCTGCACGCTAATGGTCACCACGTCCTTTCTGTGCATGCCCAGGGACCAGCCAGTCAAATTTCCTGTTGATGTCATTAGAGTTTGCATCCCTTTGTCAATCTATTGCTGGATGGAGGCCTTCCCATATTATATCGGTCATAGGGATTATTTGACCACACTTCACCACGAAATAAATTACTTAATTATGCTGCGCTGACAGTGGTACACAAGCACAACAAATAAAACATTACACTTTTCAACAACACTTCCTGAAAATAAATATATATACTCTTTCAAGCAGTATTGTTGACGAATGCATTGAGTTTTATTCTTATACTTCACCATGCTGGTCAGCCACAGCCGGGTGCAATGGATGCCTGCTCATGTAAAAACTGAGGAGTGAACTATGCATCACTGAGCAAAGTTGTGGTTGTGTGGGCAGGTTCATAAGGGCAAGGATTTGGGCTATTGGTGACCAGGCTGTCGCTTAGCAACTGCAGTGAGCTGCCAACACGCAATGGGCAAAAATACACACCAAAATAATAAAGCACACAGACTATTCCTACCCCACTTTTTGAACAACCTTGTTTCTTCCCTTAACATCGTAAATCTTCCTTCAAAAAATATCCTGAAGCAGAAGATTAGTGCTGGATACAACTGCATTTGAAAAGTATTATTCATTTTAATTATGATGTGCAATTTTGTCGAGAAACTGTATGATGGCTTCGTGTGGTCTGGGACTATTTTTGCTGTTCTATTGCTGCCTTGCCCAAGTTTGGGAATTGGTGTAATTATGTAATTTGAACTTATGTACTTTATCTAATTTATTTATTTTTAGTGATTTGCATACCTTTCCTATACTTTGCACTCCTATCGTTTTTTGTATTGTATCTTGTAAATTGTTGACCTACAACTACTGGACATCTGTGAAAAAGAGCTTCATATCTAATCGGAATTATCCAGGATAAATATAGATTCTGATTTTGGATTAAGTTTCAAGTTGATTTTGTTAAACCAGATGAAAACTCAAGAGACCAGGATAGTCTAATTTGCAAGATGAACCTGGATGACCAAAATTACCAAATAAATAAATAATATATATTTTACTTTTTTTGCACGCTTTTATGAAATGTACTAGTAATGGAAGAACTCCACGACTCCAGGAAGTGGCCCCGAAGCTTGCCATAACGTAAGGGACCGTGGCCAATAACAGCCAACGTCAGTTGACCGTGGACAATTAGACCCAAGCCGAAATATAACATATAAAAAATAATGTTTTAAAATATTTTTTTTCTTTTTTATGATAAAATATAGTATTGTCATCAGTATGACATAAGTATACCAAGTTTTCAGTTGATACCACATTGGGAAGTGGGTTAAAATTGAGTTACACGATTTGAGGATACAACAACGACAACAACAATACAGAGTGAGTTAAAAGAAATCGTGTAATAACATAGCATAAAATATCGCAATGAACAAATAGAGACCAGAGCAACAAACAGAGGATAGGGGTGAGGAGTTAAGGGATAGGGGTGAGGGATCGGGTGAGGAGAGTGTGTGGTGAGGTACCTCTGGAAGTCTTCATCTCCAAGATGGAGGCTATAGAGGAAGAAGGGGTCCGTGTCATCTGTTAGCCTCACTGTGAGATCCTGTGAGGGTGCAGGTCACAACCGCATCAGGTCACAAGCGATGCATGACACGAAATATTTCACATTTTTGTTAAACAGCATCCTCGATTTAAGCTGACAGATTCAGGGGAGACCTGGTGCACTGTAATTACAAAGGCAGTAAAATATTATGAATAAATTAAGTTTTTATGGAATAATCTCTTGTGCTAGGTGGCTCAATGGTAGATCAAGCAGCTTAAAACCAGAAAGTTATGAGTCCACAGCCTGGTTGGGGGTTGACTCAGCCCATCATCCCTCTGGGGTTAATAAAATGAGTTGCAATCCAGATAACTTGAGGACATTGCTTTGAGTTAACTATTTTACAAAGGGGATAACTTCAGGATTCAGAAATGGAGATACCCTCTTACATAGAAGATGCAAGGTCCCAAGGGGAGATATTACCTTACACAGAATATATTCTATTTTATAGGAGAAAACCATAGAGGGGGCAGATTCATAACACAGAGTATACCGTTTATTCGACAAGACCAGTGGTTCCCAAACTTTCTGAATTGACGGACAATATAAACCCTGAAATATGTTTAGCTGACCACCGTGCACCAATTAACTTGTTTCAAAATTATCACTCTGTCACTGTAAATGTTTAATGACAGGCCATCAAAACAGGCCTTTGTGGACCAGAGGGTGTGAAGTCACATTGGCCTAAAATATAAGGTACAGGCCTCCTATGCCAGGGTTTGTGGATTTGAGTCCCCCCTTGGGTAATTGTAACGTTCACTTGGCAGTTGCATTAGATGTCCTTGTCTGTTTACAAGCTAGTGTAATAATCACCCTTTTTCCATTTTAATGTTTCTATAACTTCATTTGACTATGGTTTTTCAAAGTAATTTGTCCACGAAGTTTTGTGGCAGAAAATGTATGCTCTGCTGATTTATATTTTGTTCTGATTTAATTAGGTTGTTTTTGGTCTGATTGTCACTTGCAAATTAGACTATCTAGATTGAAATCTCAACCTGTTAAACAAAATAAACTTAATCAGGATCTTTATTTAGACTGGAGGAATCCGAAGAGCTATTAAGCTCTTCTTCACAGATGTCCAGTAGGGGCTGGTCAGCATGTTACAGCAAACAGTACAAAAAAACGAACCACGATTCACAGTCCAGATCCCCTACCCACCTTCTTGATGATTGGGCTGGCAACGGACTGCAGCTCAACTGTTACTCTGATGTCTGTTCTCCTAAATCGCACATGCACCCATGTGAACATAAAGCAAATGACAGAAATGGACATGACAGAGCGAACGTTACACAATAGATATACACGATACACACAAAATGCAGGAGATAAAACAGACATTATCCACATGAAGTATAGTAAACTACGGCGGGAAACCACTTGACGGGTAGCACACTTTATTCACACTTGGGTTGTCACAATAACACGTGTTGACACTACAGCTAACGCTACACGTTCCACCTGACACGGGTGGTAACTACTGCTCACGCTACACGTTCCACCTGACACGGGTGGTAATTACTGCTCACGCTACACGTTCCACCTGACACGGGTGGTAACTACTGCTCACGCTACACGTTCCACCCGGCTACACACACACGGGCATTCCAGCCCCGTAGCATCCGGGGGAACCTCTAGGCCCACCCCAGCTTGGGTACGGATCACGACCACTGGGTCCCGTGGCCCGGTCCTCACACGGACGTCCGGCCCCCGGGTCCCAAGGTCCCGCCTCTGAGCCACACAGGGCCCCGGTCCTTACAAGGACAGCGGGACTAGGTGTCTCAGGGCCCTATCTCTTCCTCCTCCGTCTTCCGTCTTCACTGATCACCCACTTCTCGAGCGCCCGCGCGCACCGCCTTATATAACCCTCCGCTCCAAGGAGACGGAGCCTATGCGGACCGCGATGCGAGCACCCACCCTAACCGACCAATCATCACGCGCTGCCACACGATCCCTTCTTGTGCCAGCGCACATAACCAATCCCCACGCGCTGCCACACGATCCATCACTGTCAGCGCGCGTCACCAACACACAGCCAATCACCATCACATAACCCATGACCCCGCGCTGACCTACGATCCCTCACCGTCAGCGCGCGTCACCAACCCACAGCCAATCACCACGCGCTACCCCACGATCCTTACTACCAGCGCGTATCACCACTACACACACACAAAACATGAATCAACAACACGCGTGAACACACTTGTACAAATGATACACGTACATATCGACACAAGTGGACACACAATCAAAACCATAAATTAATTGCATGGGTGCACACATTCAACTTGTACTCCTTAAATACACAACCTGAAGGCGGCAGCTCCCCAGATTGTATTGAAGGTCGACAGCCATGACTGGGGGCAAAGCAGCACTCCTAAACCACTTGGACAACTTTGACTGTTAAATTTCGATTTAAAGCTTTCGTGACTGCAGGGATTCATCTTCTTGGTTCTTTCGGTAAAGTCACGTAGAAGGGAAGTAATAAAATAATAAAAATAAAACATAATAAAATAATTCTCACGTTTCGGCCACAACGCAAGCAGCCGTCCCCAGGTGAAACGCTGTCTCCACGACAGACCTGGTTTTCACCTGAGGATGGCTGCTTGCGTTGTGGCCGAAACGTGAGAATTATTTTATTATGTTTTATTTTTATAATTGTATTACTTCCCTTCTACGTGACTTTACCGAAAGAACCAAGAAGAACTTTGACTGTTCTTGAAAAGCAGTAAAAGCTTCCTTTGTTTACACGAGAAAATTAAGCAAACATATAATTGAACCTTTATTACACCATCATCAGCCAGACTCAATCCACTGCTAGACGAATGCCTCCCCTGGCTGTCGCCATCTCCACGGTCCTGCCAGGTGGTTCAGCGTTGGGTGTTGACTCAGCCCATTATCACTTTCGGGTCGATACAATTGATATTACTTCCAACAGAGGTTGCCCTATAGCTAGCTTTGACCCTGCCATCACACCTGGTTTAGACCTGTAAACAAATATTCTCCATCCAAAATGGTGCAGAATAATGGACCATCAGGAGTGGTTGTGGATCATGATTTGGTCGTAGGGCGTGATACAGCGGTGTCTGATGGGTGTTTTATTTGCACCGCTCACCGTCCACACGGTTGACGAGGTTACATTTGAACTTGAGACCCCTGTGATGAGAATCAATCAAATCTACACATGCCGGACGTGGGCCGTGAATGCAACACCAAACAGACAACAATGTTGTCTTACAAACGTAACAGTACTCTCATGCTGCCAATGATGGCAAGGTGCTCCTGAATCCCTTTCTCCTATTCAAGTCCAGGCTGAAGACGTTATACTCTTCTCCTCTGCATTTGACTAACTTCTTATTTAGATAAAATACATATGTTCAGTGTTTCTGTGCAGTCTTGAGATGCGGTCACATTTAGTTGTTATATAAATCAACGTAACATCATATAATCACAAACGGCCTCAGGTATATATTCAGAGATCCAAAGACTCGCAATCTTCTGCACTTAAATATAAACCATAACATATAAATCAGAAAATATATCAACTACAAAAATGACATCATCAATGGCATGTTAATATTAAGAACAAATGACGTAAACTTTTGCTAACATTATTATACTGTAATAACTATATCAGCCAAGAACGTATAGATGCGTCAGATACAGGCTGACATAATCACACTGATATTACAAAACAAACGAATGGCAATAACAATGGAGCCAAGACCAATAATTACTGCTAAATTTACCTCAGTTATTAGTAAGAAACTTGTCCTCTGCCTAATGAGTTTTCACAGTACAGTAATTTGCAGGTCATTTTGCAGCATTTGGTTGTTTGGACAATACCAATTACATAGTTTTTTAGATATTGGAGGAAACCGGATAATTTTGATCACACCCATGCAGAACAGGGGGAGATAAAATTTACTAAAAACCAGCCGCCATTCGTCACGAAGTGATGATGGTGACGTGACCACGGCGCCTGTGCCAGGCCAGGCGCACTTTGGGGCCACGGCAGGTGTCGAAGGCTAGCGAACAGGTCACCGGACAGACCCAAGGTGGCATGGGTTGACTAAGATGACAGGCACAGTACGTAACCAACTGTGCAACTCGGAGGTGCCGGGGGAGGAGAACTAAACGCAGGTAGATGCAACACCACCTGTGCCCCCTACTGTGACAATTTGCTGTATTTCATCCACCCGCCATTCGACTCGCTGTGAGGGTAGCCGGGTATCGGGTAAAGGAATTAAAACCCGTTTGCGACCTCTGGCGTCGCCCCCTTCCCCCCCTGTTGCTGCCTCCACCCGCCAAGCAGCAGCAGCTGCGTCCTTCACGAGCCTCCTCCTCCTCCACAGAGGCCGATCTTGGTACCGCTGGTACCGCTGGTACCGCTGGTACCGCTGGTACCGCTGGTACCGCTGGTACCGCTGGTACCGCTGGTACCGCTGGTACCGCTGGTACCGCTGGTACCGCTGGTACCGCTGGTACCGCTGGTACCGCTGGTACCGCTGGTACCGCTGGTACCGCTGGTACCGCTGGTACCGCTGGTACCGCTGGTACCGCTGGTGTCGGCAAGCCCACTCAGCTCCAAGTCTCGCAGGAGTAGAAAAGTGAGTGCCCAGCTGTTGCCGAGAAAATCCAAAGCTTTGTAATGAGCGACAGGCCAGGTAGCTTAAACGCAGAGTTACGCAGCCGATGCCAAACCAGACATCGGCAAGTTCACTCAGTTCCGTTTAATAAATCCCACCCGCATCGTGCACACCAGGGGGGGAGGGAACACACAACGATCGTCTTCTTGCTGAGATGCGCGAGTGTTGCCCTGCGCCACCGGCATGCCGCCCGTTTGTGCTTCGAAACGGTTGAAAATCGACTGTCGGTCATTCTTCCTCCTCCTTACCTGTCGGTCATTCTTCCCCCCTCCTCCTCCTTACCTGTCGGTCATTCTTCCTCCTTCTCCTTACCTGTCGTCGTAGTCCTTGGCCCTCAACAGGAGCGACACGGCGCTGCAAAACAGCCGCCGCTGCTGCTGCTGCTCCTGCGCCGCCATCGCCGCGTCTCGCGCTCAACTTTCCCGCCCCGCGCCGCCAGGAAGCCGCCGGCGGGGATCGAATCGGCAAGTAAAGAGGTCGGCGACTCCACCACACAACGTCGTGCTCGGAGGTGGGAATCTATCGATCCCGCTTGCCAGGGGGAATCGACTCGACTTTTTGATTACGTCGTCGTATGTCGTTTCATGGTGACAATTGTCTGCGACGTATTGCTCACGTCATGTAACGCACTGAGTGAACTTCGCGTTTTTCCGATCACTTTTCATGCCCACAATCGTCGCAGGTGTTGCACTGTACACATTTGTCGCCAATTCCCAAATAAACGCACTACGCTGCACTCGAATACATTCAACCATGTGTTGTATAGCTTGCAGTACTGGCCAGAGGCCATCACGTATCCATATATCGTATTGTACAGCGGAGTTACTGCATTGTATAACTGCGAGTTCTGGAGGACGAGTGGTGATGGTAGGGTTATGGGTGAGGTTTAGGGTTGAGTTAGGGCTTTTAAGGTTATGCTAGGGGTGAGGGGTTAGTGGTGTGGCGATAAGTCGCAATCTCGTGCATTTATGTGCACTACAGGTCGTCGTTCGGGTAGTCAATGGGTTCTGCATTGAGGCTGTGGGGGGGGCCGACATCCGCCTCCCCGCTCCCTGTGAGCGGTCGGGGCGCGACGTCCCCCCCCTCCGCTCCCCCCCTCCGCTCCCCCCGCTCCGCCCCCCCCCTCCGCTCCCCCCCCTCCGCCCCCCCCTCCGCTCTCCCCCCCTCCGCCCCCCTCCGCCCCCCCCCCTCCGCCCCCCCCTCCGCCCCCCCCGCTCCCCCCCCCTCCGCTCCCCCTCCGCTCCCCCCCCTCCGCCCCCCCCTCCGCTCCCCCCCTCCACCCCCCCCCTCCACTCCCCCCCCTCCACTCCCCTCCACTCCCCCCTCCACTCCCCCCAGAGGCGTAGCTAGGATATTTTGCGCCCGGGGACGAACTATAATATTGGCGCCCCCCCCCTCCCCCCGTGTAATCACATTTTCCTATTACATCGAATAAGGAATAACAATTAAAATTTGTATTAAACATTGTATTTAAAGAAGCAAATTTATAGAAATTGTATTACATGGCTCACTCAGTCACTGTCGTAGACTGGTTGACATAGTCTACAAACGATTATTTTTTCTTGATTTCACTGTCGCAAACTGGTCAATCACGTAATCAAATTCAGTTTTTTCCAATGTTTCTCTTTCAACGCTAAGAAGAGCAAGATCGCTGAGACGATCTTGTCCCATTGAAGCACGCACATACGACAATATAAGTTTCAATTTGCTGAACGACCACTCACAGATTGCAATTGAAATTGCAATTGTTAATAAAATTTGCAGTGAAATTCGCAAATTCGGAAATATGTCGTCTCCATAAAACACAATAAAACCAAGAAAATCCAAAGGAGTTTCTGGTAGAACTTCATTCCGGTTACTGAGCAGCATTTTGCAATCTCCAATTTCTGTGAAAAGTTCGTGGCCATTGATGTCGGTGTCATAGAAATTTCCAAAATCTGTGCAATTTCGACGAATTGCATCGACATCTGTGTCAGATAGAAGAGTTTTGACGTCCAGCAGAAATCCAAATTTTGTGTTCAGGTCTTTTAGTCGTAAAAACCGTGTTGACATCTCCTGTTGAAGTCGATAAAATACGCTCTTCATAACGCGCACAATTTCTTCTTCTGCTGAAAATCCTGCATCTCTTGCCAGTTCTCCTGGAATCTTCCGACGTCGCCTAATTCTTCTGTCCACATCGATCCCCCAGGCTGTGCATCTTGTTTTGGCGTTTTCTACAGCAACTTGGCTCAAATCATCACGAAGCTTGACAAATTCATGCTCCAAAGATTTAAGATCAGTTGCTGCTTCCTTTAAATTTATAGTAGGATCCTGTAAGCGCTTCTGAACACGATCAATTTTTCCAAGAATGACATTCCAGAAATGTAATAAAACTATGAAGTTAAAATTTAAAACGCATGCCTGTAACTGTTCTGCATCACTTCTGGTTTCAGGCGTCATAGTTACGTCCTTCGATAATGTGTCTAGCAGTCCTACTAGTTCATCCAGTCCTTCATAGATAGCTTTAACAGCTTCTGATCGTGCACTCCAGCGTGTTTCAGGCCGTCGTAGTTTCCGCCACCAAAAAACAGGCCAGTGACTAAGGTTGAAAGACTGCGCCTGTCTGTTGTTTGGGACGTTTTTCCATGTAAGTTCTTAATAGGCGCGCGTAACAAAATGTAATTACATGACATGTAGGCTGTGTGTGGCGGGATATATAAACTTTTAGGTTGAGGTGTATATTTGTGCAGTAGTTTCAGGCTGCCGCACCCGCCGCAATAAGTTATAATGTAACGTTGTAAGCCTCATTTTGGCGCCCCTTTACCATGGCGCCCGGGGACATATGTACCCCCCTGCCCCCCCCTAGCTACGCCTCTGACTCCCCTCCTCGTCGGCCGCCTCTCGCCAGGCCCCACACTCCCACATACACCACCACAAAAGCGAACGCGGAGGCGTGCACGCGCGCGCCCCCTGCAGGCGCGTATTTTGCGCAAAGGTTAGCGGTGGTATTACTGGTAGGAACGAAGTGAACCAGCCTAATAGATTATATCGTCCGTCCGTCCGTGTAGCAACATCGTCCCCTACTGCAAACACTTGGCAGGACCCTACAAAAACCTTTAGACTCAGTGACGCTTTCCTGGCTAAACAAGTGTAACATTCCCTTATAATTCCCTGAGATAGCTTTTAATTAAAACATTTAAATTAAAAATTAACTCACAGCGGCCTAAAGCCTACAGCTAGGCCTAAAGCCTAGAACTAGGCCTCAAACTCTCCCTTCGTATCGTCAGATTAAGTGTAGCAACATCGCCCCCTACTGCAAACACTTAGCAGGACCCTACAAAAACCTTTACACTCAGTGAGGCTTTCCTGGCTAAACAAGTGTAATAATACATTATGTTTATATTCTTTGGTTATTCGTTCCTACCAGCCCACCCCGCAGGGACCTGTTAATATGCGCGAAGCACCTCCGGGTGGTTAAGCCTGAATCCGTTGCACACAAAGGCTAGTGCTAAACAAAAAGGAATGGCGGCGGTATGAATATGCGCACACGCCTCGCCATTAATGCTATTGTCGCTGTGTAAACACGCTGTGTAAACGCCGGCGAGCGGGTTTATCGCACCCTGCCCCCGCCCTAATTAGTCATGCAGCACACTGCAGGCGCTCGTTTTTCACACACGCGTGTGAAAACACACGCGAGCGCTGGCAGCCGTGTTTGTTTTAATACACGTGCGCCTCACACACACGCTCAAATTACCAGCACCGCGCCGACGCTGCAGCCCTGCGCTCGCTCTCTCGTGCCCCGCCAGTAGGCGGTTTTGGCCAGCCACAGTAACTTGGAGCGGACTTGTGCTGGCACACATATTGCGACTGCTCTGCTGGCCTCGGATGGTGTCTCCCAAGCGAACCAATCTGCCAGTGTCATCCGCGAGTACAGGAACTGCCATGGGTGGTTCCAAACTTCGGCCTCCCCTCTGCGCAGTGCTTGAAGCACCGCATCCAGCTCGGGATCCCGGAGTTGCTCCTGGCGCAGCTCTTCCAAGGTCAAAGTTGGGAAGGCACAGTTCACATCTCCCACTAAGTCGCCTGCCACCGATGCCTCTTTCACTGTCCATCGACCTGCTTTGACATTCACACTCGCATCCGATGTCTGAGGTAGGCCACTGTTGTATATGTTGGATTATGAAATTTTGATAAAAATTAATAAAAATTGGGAAAATGCGTAAATCTCGGAAATTATGCTAATGTATATAAGTATCTGCATAAATTATGATAATCACGGAGATAGTCATATTAATTTATGCGAATGCTTGCGATTATGTTAATGTGGGCAGTTATGATAATTAGGCTTAGCTTCGTTATCCAGAGGTGTATCAATCAGGATAAAACGAGTATCTTTGATTAAACATTTATTGATTATCTTAGTGTGTTTGTGTTATGTTAGGTCTCCAAATTCATATCTCAATGCAGGATACAGTTCTTATAAATAAGAGTTTTGCATGGACTTGGAAAGAAACACTCAACCACTTTGTGTTAAGCAATTTTTATTCTAAACAAACATATGACACTCTAATATGCAAAGGCAAACGTATACGTCAATAGATTCATCGGCAAGATTATGCAATTAACGAAAATAACCGACTAAAATACTTCTTATTCATGTAACTCGACGGCAGCAACTGCTTTGCACGATCAGTTGATATTGAACGCACCACCTTGAAATGGCAACCCTTTTCGAAACACAAAGATAACTTTTTGAAATAGTATTCTTCGTGTGCGTGTTGTGTGTGCGTTGTATTGTTCCCTTGATAATTATTGTTTTAAGCAGAGGCAGGGCGCTGTGTCGGAGCTTGTGGGGTGGGGGAGGGGTATACAACCAGCTCTTCAGAGGTTCCCTCTCGCTTGGGCGTGGCCGCAGCGAGCCCGTCGCCGGCTTTCTCTCTCCGCAGCTAGATTGAGCGACGTTGGCACGATGTCCTCGAAGAGGCTCGGTCGCTTGACGCTCGGTGGCGCCCGGGTGGTGCTGCTCGTGCACTCTCTCTCGCCACTGCTAGATGAGTGGCGTCGGCACGACGCTCGCCGTCGTGGTGCGCGATAATTCCGTCATCAGATAGCACGCAGCTCCTCCACTGCTGGACGTCTTGTCTGTTCTCAGCGGGTGCTGGTCGATGTGTGTGTGTATTAAACACACGGCGCATTCGATGGCGCTCTCCTCTTCCTCACGGGCGGCCGATCAGGCTTTTTCCCCTGTTGGATGATGGGTCGACAAGACGCTTGCCACTTGTCCGCTGATGGCTGACACCCTTTGGTCGGTGGCGTTCGGTGGCGCTCGGTGGCGCTCGGTGGCGCTCGGTGGCGCTCGGTGGCGCTCGGTGGCGCTCGGTGGCGCTCGGTGGCGCTGACACTTTTGCGTTTCTACCCTTCCTCGCGGCTGATTGCTCATCAGCGCAACTCTGTCGGCTCATACCGAACTCAGCCCCTAACGACCCCTCCTCGTCCCATCTCCCCTCGAGGCACGGCACCCATGGTTGGTGTTGATGCCTTGGCAAGCCTCCGCCCCAACTCCCTTACGAGCCTCCCTCGCAACGCCGTGTCGCAAGCCGAGTCACAAGACTGAGCGTGACTCGAACCAGACTGCACTGCGTGATGTGCGTTTGTGTTTAAAACCCAAAAACGTGAAAAAACAGACGCTAGGAATGCCAGGCACAGACCCCCCCTCGCGACCCTTTGACCCCTCCTCCCCCTGAGTGGGTCATCCCGAGGCCAGACCCCTCTCCGGATTTTATGGCTGGTATGTGTTTGTGCCGAACCGTTGGAAGACAAAGGTAGCTGGGGGAGGTCCTGACGTTTGTAGTTTTTAATGGCATTCCACGTTTTTCCAGATGCCTGGCGTGGCCTGTGAGGAGTAGCGGTTGTTTCCATTAGTTAATTAAACAAAATATATATATATTGGCCTAATTATTCTTAATATAAATTTTTGGAAAAAGGGACAAATACAACACCACCTCCTCCTGTGCCAAGAAGCACTTCGGGGGCTTTAGCTTGAGCTTGGCCTCTCGCAGTCTCTGAAACACAGCGCGCAACCTATCCATGTCCTGCTGAACACAATCACATCGTCCAGGTAGATTAGATACTGCTCCCACTAGAGGCCCCTCAGAACCTGCTCCATGAGTCACTGGAACCTGGCATGGGTGTTCATGAACCCAAAGGGCATGACTCAGAACTCAAACAGTCCCCTGGGTGTTGTGAACGCGGTCTTATGCCTGTCTGCCTCAGACATCCCCACCTGCCAGTAACCTGAGGCTAGATCTAAGGTAGAGAAATACCGAGCCCCTGCCAGGCTATTAAATGTCTTGTCAATACAGTGGATCGGAAATGCGTCCCCCAGCGTCACTGAATTCAGCTTCCGGTAGTCCATGCCAAAGTGGGAGGACCCATCCTTTTTCGTGACGAGTACCACCGGCGCGGACCACAGGCTTGAAGAGGGTTGAATCACCCCTTGCTGCAGCAGCTCCTCTACAGCCTCATTTATGCGGTTACGCTCAGGGGTCGCCACTCGATACCCAGGAATTTAATGGGACGTGCGTTACTTGTGTCAATGTCATGGGTGACGAGGCGTGTCTGAGCTACATCTTGATCGTGATGGCTGAACACGTCGGAGTAGCTCTCCAGCAGCTGTCGTAGTTGGGACTCCTCCCTTGGCTCTAACCCGTCCCATGCCACCTGGACAGCCTCAAGCAGGGATACCTCATTTTCTGGTGCAGGGAGGTCCACCCTCCACGTTTGGTCCTCTCCCTCCACTTCAGGCCCCAGGGTGTTCTCATCCCACAGGGCAAAGACCGAAGCTGCATCATGGCCCTGGGATAGGTTATTTATCTCTGCCACGTGAGTACCTGTGTGTAACTTAACCGCGCTCACGTTGGGGTTACAGACACGAATGAACAGTTGGCCCTAGTCCGTGTTAACCAAGGTGGCAGAACCGACAAGTTGGTGGTTCTTTGCAAGCCTTGGACAGGGAGTGACTACCACTTTGCTGCATGTGTGGGGGCCGTTGGCCCCCGGGTTCCCCCCCGCCATCATCCCCTATTCCGTTTACGTTACCCCACCTCCCTATTACCCGCTAAGGTTTCGCCGGCATTCGAACGCGACGCCCCTACTGTTACAGCCTCGCGCTGCGCTCCCACGCTGGGAGCATACGTGCGCACAGCATCATCAATCAAACGCCATACTCCCCCTCTTTACACCGCTACGTACAGCTCTCGCACGCTGCGAGCGTGTGCCCGTCTACAGCCCGGTGCGGCACTCGCCTCCACGTCGAATAACCACGTGACCCATGCGCACCCGTATCCGACACGTAGCGAACGTACGCGCACTCACGCACACAGCTCCCCGCGGAACTCACTCACCACTGAGCACTCACGTTGTGATCGCGCACCTGTATCATACACGTAGTGAACACACGCGCACCCACACGCGCAGCTCTGCGCAGCGCTCACTCACGTGGCGAACCACTGTGTACACAGCACCACACACGTTCACACCACTCGACGAGATCACACGAGGCCGCGATCAGCTATTAATGATTTATTGTCTGCTACCTGGAAATTGTTGTTGAATCAGTCTGAATCGACGAGGCTGGCCTACGCTGATACCTTTATGCCTATTCCCGATTTATCTGCTTATGATACCCTTTCACCTTGCTACTCACGGTTCGAAGTATTCGGCGTCCTGTGGCTTTTCCTCTATGCCCGTCTGGACACGTCACGCGGACGTCCGGAGGGCAGAGCTGGGAGCCGATGTTGGGGCCGCTGGTCCCCGAAGTCCCTCCCTGCTCCGTGCCTATGGCAGGGGCTCTGCCGTGCGCTGACCCCTCGCTGCTCTGCGAGCAGCTGCTGCCGTCGCTGGGCTCATCGCCCGACGGCTCCCCTCCCTGGTCCGTCCCTCCGCGAGCTCGTGTGAGAGGCATAGCTCGCCGCACGCCCTCGTTCACCTGCAGACGCTGCGTTGTCTTTCCACGGATCACGCGCTATTAAACGGGGGTCAGGGGTCGGAGGGCGAACGACGCTGCCCTCACACTGCGCGAGTCCCGGCGGCGACAGACGGAGCGGGGGCCTGCGGACGCACCGACCCCTTCCCCCACACTACGAGCGCACACACCTGCACACACGCGACACCCACTCGTGCGCCGCTCTACGCAGCGCTCACTCACGTGGCGAACCACTGTGTACACAACGCGCACCCACACGTTCCCACTGCTCGACAAGATCACGCGAGGCCACGCTTCGCTATTAATGATTTATTATTCGCTACCTGGTAACTAATGTTGAATCAGTGAGTCGACGAGGCTGGCCTATTCCACTAAACCTGTACCTATTCCTTATCTATCGGCTATTATCCTACTTCACCTTCTTACTCCCTGTTAGATGCCCACGGCGGTTCGTTGATCCCGTACTCGCAGCGTGCCTCGATGCGTCTCACGGACGTTCGGGTCGCTGGACTGCAGAGCGTCCTGTCGCCTGGCGCTGGAGAGAAGAGAGTGATTTCCCCTTTGCGCTCCCTATTTATCCTGCCTACCTCAAAGGGAATGCGGCTCTGAACAATAGGCTCGCGACCCTCTGGCACGCGTACGGCAGTTCCGGGCGCTTTTGATATGCTACTTAATGCTCAACCTGCGCGGCGCAAATTCCAATCAATCCCTTTCTCACGCAGGCCCCCCCATTATTGCAGTTCATGCGGCGGCGTCCGTCACAAAGGCTCGCCGTGGGAATCTGTGCACGGGCTCCCCGCGCGCCTCCCCTCTCCCGATCTATTCATACCTTCAGCTCAATCATTTACCCTCCCCAACAATTGTGCCTGCGCGCTCAAGCGCAACCATCCTAACCTTCCGTGACTATGCGCAAGAGCCCCTGCGGTCCTGCTACTCATGCTGTCCCGTCCTTCCCCTGCTGGCCTCGTCGACGCGTGGGAGGGGGGGTGTGTGTGGGGGATGCGTTTCAACCATGGTGGCCGAATGCCCTTCGCCGCGGCCACACCATATTAAGGCGGTCGCAGCGCCGCGGTGCAACGTAGCGTCGGGGGAGGTCATCCAATTCCCTGATCGCCGGAAACCGTGAGAGTTAATCCCGATAAGGGTTTCTCGGATAAAAACCGGTCGATCAGGTGTCCTCCCCTTCCCGCTCTATGGGGGGGGGGGGGGGATGCGTGCGGGTGTGTTCATGTGAGGTGAGGTGAGGGGGACGTGGGGTCGGCTCCGTCGCTTGGTGGTGGCGAGGCCGCAGATGGGGCGCCTGCTGAACGGCTTCGTGGTGGCGGCATCACATAGCCCCCCGAGGTGCCAATCCCCGTCCCTGGTTGACTGGAGCACCTTGCTTGGGCCGCGCCCACGAGGAAACGTTGTGGGGTCCGGGGGATCCGTCCGGACCTGGTGGCTGGTCTTGGGGCGGGTGGCTCCGTCCTCTGTAGCTCCTGCGGCGGCCTCCTCCTCCACTCCAGCGGCTCTCCCCGTCCTCCGGCACCTGTGGGCTGGGGCACAAACTCAGCAGCGGAAGGGTTTAGGGGCCGTCGTCCGCGTCATCTCCTGACTGGATCGGGGCGTCTCGGGGGCCAGGCGAGGCCCATGTAGGGTGCGAGGCCCCCCAACACGAGGGGTGCGGGTACTCCGGGATTTCGGGGCCTTCGGGTGACGGGGTTCTCTCTCGCCGGGGCCGCTTTCCACGGTTTTAAGCGGCGGACGTTGACCACCGTCTCTCGATCCCTCTCCCCGCCATAAATTAGTACCGTCCAGGGGGAGATCTGTCGCACCACGGTCCAGGGTCCCCGCCAGTAGGTCGTCAGTTTCCCCACCTGCCCGGCCCCAACGCGAGGGGTGTGTAGCCACACCTTAGCGCCTGTCAGGAATAAGGGGGATTCCATACGGGGTCGGGTGCCCTGTTCCTGCCGCCGATGTGCGGCTTCTCCTTGTGGGTATGCTCGGCCTCGGGCTTCTCGCAGGGTCTCCAACAGGTGTTCCACGGGGCGGCTTCCCTCCTCCGGCTGGGGGGAAGGGACGCCGAATAGCAGATCTGCGGGTAAACGAGACTCGCGGCCGAACATCATTAAAAACAGGGTTTGTCCCGTCGACGTGTGTACGGTGGTGGCGTAGGCGAAAAGGGCATAGGGGAGGTGTTCGTCCCAATCCCGTTGATTTGCGGCCGCCATACGTTTAAGCTTCCCCGCTAGGGTCTGATTCATGCGCTCTACCATACCGTTCGCTTGGGGGTGGTACGCTGTGGTTCGGTCCTTCTGGATTCCGAATTCTCGGCACAGTGCCTGGAACAGCTCGGCCTCGAACTCGCTACCCTGGTCAGTGAGGACTCGTTCTGGGATCCCGTGCTTCAGTACGTAATGTTCCACAAATGCCCGGGCCACCACCAAGGCCGTTTTATCAGGGATGGCCACTGCCACGGGGTAGCGGGTGAAATACTCTACTGCGACCAGGATATACCGGTTGCCTCGATGGGATCGCGGGAATGGCCCCTGTAGGTCGATCCCGACCAGCTGATTCGTGCGGCTGACGCGGAACGGCCTTAGGGGTACCTGGTATCGTGCCGGTTTTGGCCCGCACTGCTGACAGGCGCGGCAGCCCTGTACCCAGGCCGCCACGTCTTGTGCCAATTTGGGCCAGAGATACTGGCGACGCAGGGTTTCTCGCGTGCGTCGTTCCCCATCGTGGCCCCCGAGTGGGTGGTCATGCACCAGCTGTAGCAGCTGGGGTCGCACCTGGGCAGGAACACAGATGCACCCCGGCTGGCCGGCCTCGGTTAACTCCCGTACCACTCCGTTCTGCACACACAACCGGGCATACAAACCGCTCCAGGGTCCTGGTAGGGTGCTCTTTTCCTCCCGCAGTGCCGCCTCCACTGCCGCCAGATCCGGATCTCGCTGCTGGGTCTGTCTCAGCTGCTCGTCGTTTAGGCCCGCGAAGGCGCATCCAACGTCCTCCTGGATCCGTCCGATCAGGTCCCGAGCCGCGGGTCCCGCGCTTGCCGGGCGGTCGACGGGATCCTCGGTGCCACCTGTGAGGGTCTCTGTGGTGCACACTGCACTCTCTCTCGCTGGGGGGGGGTCAGTGGCCGCGGCCTCTCGGGGGTCCGTTGCCTGCCGGCAGCGTCCCCCCGTGAAACACGGGCAGGCCTCCTCCGCCCTTGTCTCGGCGTACACCGTGGGTCGCCTCGACAAGGCGTCCACGTTTGCATGCGTCCGGCCAGCCCGATACTCGATTTGCAGGTTGTACTCCTGCAACTGCGCCAACCACCGGGCCATCTGCCCCCGCGGCTCCTTGAATGTAAGAAGGAACTGCAGAGCATAATGGTCAGTGCGTACGCGACATCTCCTGCCGTACAAATACGGCCGGAACTGTTTGCATGCGAAAATCACGGCGTACAACTCTTGGCGGGTCACGCAATAGTTCAACTCGGCCCCACTCAAGGTCCGGCTGGCGTACGCGATGACTCGTTCCGTCCCATCCTGTACCTGTGACAACACCGCGCCCAGCCCGCTGCTGCAGGCGTCGGTGTCCAAAATAAAATCGGTGGTAAAATCGGGGAAAGCGAGGGTGGGGGCGTGGGTGAGGTGATCTTTGAGAGTGGTGAAGGCCGTCTGGCAGGCCCCCGTCCACTGATAGGGGTGCTTAGGGGAGGTGAGTTGGGTGAGAGGGCGTGCAATCTCGCTGAATCCCTTTACAAATCGACGATAATAGGTGGCGAGCCCCAAAAATGATCTGATCTCCGTCAGATTCCTTGGCCGTGGCCACTCCACTACGGCGCGTACCTTCCCCGGATCGGTGTGCACGCCTGCCTTGCTGACGCGATGCCCGAGGTACCCCACCTCGCGTTGTGCGATGTAACACTTACGTGGCTTTAGCTTGAGATGAGCCGCTCGCAGTCGCTGGAACACCTCTCGAAGCCTGGACCAATGCTCAGACAAAGATCTACTGAACACTATCACATCGTCCAAGTAAATCAGGCACTGTTCCCATTGCAAGCCCCGCATCACCAACTCCATCAGCCGCTGGAACGTCGCGGGCGCATTGGTGAGTCCGAACGGGAGAACTCAAAACTCGAATAGCCCCATCGGGGTGGTGAATGCGGTTTTCGGCCGATCCTCCTCCGCCATCTCCACCTGCCAGTACCCGGACGCGAGATCGAGGGTGGAAAAATATCGCGCTCCGGCGAGGCTGTCGAAGGTGTCGTCGATGCGGGGTATGGGGAAGGCATCGCTGAGCGTGACTGCATTTAGTTTACGGTAATCGACGCAGAACCGGGTTGACCCATCCTTTTTCGTTACTAGTACCACTGGGGCTGACCAGGGGCTCGCCGAGGGCTGAATTATGTTATCGCGAAGCATGTCCTTAACTGCCTCTTTGATTTGGGCGCATTCGGGTGCGCCCACTCGGTACGCAGGGAGTTTGATGGGTCGGGCTGCACCGGTGTCAATTTGGTGCTTAACAAGATCGGTCCGACCCACGTCCGAGTCGCGTTCACTGAATACGTCGGCATACTCCCGCAGTAACTCGCGCAGCCGATCGGCCTCTCCCTTAGGTAAATCCCCCCATGGTACATGTAACGCGTCGAGCAGGGGAATGACCTCGGCTCGGGGAGTCGGGCCGACTCGCCAGGCCAGGTCCTGGTAACCCTCAGGACGACCGGGGTCCTCAGCCCAGAGTGCGTACACCGAGTCGTTAGAGTGGCGTGCGTGCAGGGGGTGTACGGTGGCTATCGGGGTGCGCCGTCGCAGTATCGCTGGGGTACTGTGGGGGTTAAACATCCGCATAAACAATCGGTCCCCATCTGCGTTTACCAACGTGGCGGATCCCACGACCCCATACCGTTTTGCCAACTCTGGGTGAGGAGTTAGCATTACCTCTCCTGATGGTCGGAGCGCGGGGTCGGTGGGTGATGTTGCCACCGGCACCAGCATCTCGGTGAGCGGCCCGATGGTGACTGCCATCGCCAGGATAGCGGCCACAGGTGCGAAGCGGGGGCGCGTTGGTTCTCGTCCCAGGAACGGTATCCGCTTGCCGTTGCTCTCCATGGTGGCGCATCGCTGGCGGGGTTGCACATTGAGTCCCAGCTGTTCTAAGAGGTCGGTACCTGCGATACACTCGTGACACAACGCACTCGACACGTAGAACTCCTGGGTGCACACCTGGCTGCCTATGCGGACCTCTAAGGTGGCTCTCCCCAGCAGCCCCATTCCGGCTCCGCTCGCCGTGTGCAGCGCGCGGTCCGGTGCCTGCAGGTGACGCACGTCGACCCCGATCGCGCTGCAGTGCGCTGCGCTCACGAGCGAGGCCACCGCCCCCGTGTCCAGCAGGATTCGGGTACGCACTCCGTTTACCTCCCCTTCCACCAGCGACGTGGCCCCCGTGATCCCCGCCACCAGCTCCCGTAGCCAGTCGCCAGGAGTCACCGTTTCCGTGGGCGTTGTTGCTGGAACCTGTGTGGAGATCACTCGCTCGCCATTATTCTCATTATCGTCTATTTGTATCGGGACCCCGTCAATTGCACCCCTAGTTGGTCCGCTTTCTAGGGGGCGTTGGAGTTTAACCCCCGCGTCTGCCTAGCTCGGGTGATTTCAGGACAGTCTCTCACTAGATGCCCTCGGCGGTCGCACATATAACATGCCCGGGGAGGGGGGGCGGCTACGTAGCGGGTCCCCTGTCCGCTCCCTCTCCCTCCCCCAGTACGCAGTTGTCCCACATCGGACTCTAATTGGGCTACCCTCCCGGCCAGCCCCCCTACGGTCGAGCGTAGTTCCCCCATCTCAGACTGGAGGGTCTTCATATTTTTATTCGCTTCCTCGCGTACCTGGGTTACCCTCTCACCTACGTGGGTTACCCTCTCCCCTACTTGGGTAACCTTACTGTCCATTCGGTCTACTCGGCTAGCAATATCTCCCATGCCGGTCTGTAACCCAGCTACCCAACCCGGGGTTGTCTCGCGGGGTCTCTGGGCCTCTCTTGCCCGTCTCCCTATGGGGCTGGCGGGCTCATCCTCATCCTCCTCCTCGTCAGGGATCAGGCTCGCCACGGTGTACTCCTGTCCCGACCCTCGGAGCTGCGCGCGTTCGCTGGAGAGCTCCTCACACTCCAGCGCTTGCTCGACTAGGGTATCGAAAGGGAGGCCTGCGCTACTCTTTTTGGGCTGCCACCACGCGGTGCGAGCTAGGTACCTGAGTAGCTTGTCTGCAGCTAGCGCGTCAATGACCTCCTTCGAGAACTCTGGACGGGTGATCCGGGTTAGTGATCGCACGTCCTCAGCGTAGTCTCGGAAGTCCTCGCCAGTTTGGCGTCGGCGCGCCTCTAAGGCCGTCTTCGCCCATATCGCGTTGCGCGTGCCGAAACGCAGGTCTAATCTACGCATTAGTTCTTCTAGTTGGGTTTGCGCGCTTTCGGGTGGTGCCTCTACAAAGTCGGCTGCCCGCCCATCTAAGTTTAACGTAAGATGTCGCAACGCCTGCGCGTCCGACCAGCCATTAAGCTCTTTAGCCCCTATAATATTACAGGAAAACGCTTTCCATGTAGGGGTCCCCTGGCCGGTGAACACATGCCTTACTTTTGCGTGGAGTAGCGCGCCACCTTCCCGTGAAGATGTGAGGGTTCGTACGACTTCTGACACCATGTTGTTGGGGCCGCTGGTCCCCGAAGTCCCTCCCTGCTCCGTGCCTATGGCAGGGGCTCTGCCGTGCGCCGACCCCTCGCTGCTCTGCGAGCAGCTGCTGCCGTCACTGGGCTCATCGCCCGACGGCTCCCCTCCCTGGTCCGTCCCTCCGCGAGCTCGTGTGAGAGGCATAGCTCGCCGCACGCCCTCGTTCACCTGCAGACGCTGCGTTGTCTCTCCACGGATCACGCGCTATTAAACGGGGGTCAGGGGTCGGAGGGCGAACGACGCTGCCCTCACACTGCGCGAGTCCCAGCGGCGACAGACGGAGCGGGGACCTGCGGACGCACCTACCCCTTCCCCCACACTACGAGCGCACACACCTGCACACACGCGACACCCACTCGTGCGCCGCTCTACGCAGCGCTCACTCACGTGGCGAACCACTGTGTACACACGCGCACCCACACGTTCCCACTGCTCGACAAGATCACGCGAGGCCACGTTTCGCTATTAATGATTTATTATTCGCTACCTGGTAACTAATGTTGAATCAGTGAGTCGACGAGGCTGGCCTATTCCACTAAACCTGTACCTATTCCTTAGCTATCGGCTATTATCCTACTTCACCTTCTTACTCCCTGTTAGATGCCCACGGCGGTTCGTTGATCCCGTACTCGCAGCGTGCCTCGATGCGTCTCACGGACGTTCGGGTCGCTGGACTGGAGAGCGTCCTGGCGCTGGAGAGAAGAGAGTGATTTCCCCTTTGCGCTCCCTATTTATCCTCCCTACCTCAAAGGGAATGCGGCTCTGAACAATAGGCTCGCGACCCTCTGGCACGCGCACGGCGGTTCCGGGCGCTTTTGATATGCTACTTAATGCTCAACCTGCGCGGCGCAAATTCCAATCAATCCCTTTCTCACGCAGGCCCCCCCACTATTGCAGTTCATGCGGCGGCGTCCGTCACAAAGGCTCGCCGTGGGAATCTGTGCACGGGCTCCCCGCGCGCCTCCCCTCTCCCGATCTATTCATACCTTCAGCTCAATCATTTACCCTCCCCAACAATTGTGCCTGCGCGCTCAAGCGCAACCATCCTAACCTTCCGTGACTATGCGCAAGAGCCCCTGCAGTCCTGCTACTCATGCTGTCCCGTCCTTCCCCTGCTGGCCTCGTCGACGCGTGGGAGGGGGGGTGTGTGTGGGGGATGCGTTGCAACCGTGGTGGCCGAATGCCCTTCGCCGCGGCCACACCATATTAAGGCCGGTCGCAGCGCCGCGGTGCAACGTAGCGTCGGGGGAGGTCATCCAATTCCCTGATCGCCGGAAACCGTGAGAGTTAATCCCGATAAGGGTTTCTCGGATAAAAACCAGTCGATCAGGTGTCCTCCCCTTCCCGCTCTATGGGGGGGGGGGGGGGGGGGATGCGTGCGGGTGTGTTCATGTGAGGTGAGGGGGACGTGGGGTCGGCTCCGTCGCTTGGTGGTGGCGAGGCCGCAGATGGGGCGCCTGTTGAACGGCTTCGTGGTGGCGGCATCACACCGACTTCAACGCGGGCCTCTTGAAGAGAAGTGAATCTCTACCTTGCTACGATCCCTTTTATCCTCTCTCCCGTACTTCCCAAATGCTCTCCGCTCATGAGCGGCGCATATGCTAATCAATGTGCTGCGTGCGCGGCGTAAATTCTAATTAATCCCTTTCTCACGCATGCCTTTGTTATTGCAGATTATGCGGCGGCGTCCATTACAAAGGCTCGCCGTGGGAATTTGTGCACGGGTTCCCCGCGTGCGTCCACCCTCCCGATTATTCATACTTTCCGCTTCGTGCTTTACCTTCCCTAACAATGGTGCCTGCGCGCTCAAGCGTAACCATCCTAACCATCCGCAACTACGCGCAAGAGCCCCCGCAGTCCTGCTAATCATGTCGTCCCGTCCCTCCCCTGCTTGCCTCGTCGACACGTGGGGGGTGTGTGTGTGGGGGATGCGCCTCAACCGCGGTGGCCGAATGCCCCTCGCCGCAACCATACCATCTTAAGGCCAGTCGCAGCGCCGCGGTGCAATGTAGCGTCGGGGGAGGTCGTCCAATTCCCTGGTCGCCGGAAACCGTGAAAGTCAATCCCGATAAGGGCTTCTCGGATAAAAACCGGTCGATCAGGTGATCTCCCCTTCCAGCTCTATGGGTGGGGGAAAGTGCGTGCGGGTGTGTTCATGTGAGGTGAGGTGAGGGGGACGTGGGGTCGGCTCCGTCGCTTGGTGGTGGCGAGGTCGCAGATGAGGCGCCTGCTGAACGGCTTCGTGGCGGCGGCATCACACATGCAACTGTGACCTTCTGCTCCCCTTCTACCCTCAGGGGCACTAGGACCTCACTTTCTGGTGGGATAGTGATGGTATGGTGGACCTGTCCAACCGCACCCATCAGCTGGCGCCGTGCTACAAGCAATACACTCGTAGCACAGTTGGTTAGCCACTTGAAACTCATGTCACACCTCGTGTTCACCTACTCGCACCCTGACGGTAACCCATCCCAGGAGCTTAACCCCTGTGCCACTGGCTGTGTGCATGGAGACATTTGCAGATGACAGTTCAGTGGCTGGGACCCCTATTCGGCGGAGATACCTACCACCCAGCAGGGAGGTCTCGGCCCCGGTGTCGAGAAGGAACTGTGTCTCACACCCCGCCAGCTCCCCCTGCACTACTGACACGGCCCCAAGAGCACCTATGGCTACGCTGGTGTGCCGCCTCCTGGCCCATTTTTGTCACTATGCGGCCACATCCTGTTTGTTCCCTCATCGCTTGTACTGGTTGGGGCCCCCGCCTACTCATCTGTGTCCGGACTGTATGCTGCTCGCCCCCAATTGACCCACTCACTGGGGGGAGTGGGTGTTTAACACTGCCGGCCTAGCGGCACCCCCGTTCGGGCATTCCCTCTTGAAATGGCCCGGCTGGTTGCACTGAAAACATACCAGATCGTCCTGAGGCACTCGACGCCCAGTGTACCATGGGCCCTGGCGGCCCACCAGGGCTCATCCTTGGTCCTGACATACCTCTAACTCACTGACACGGCGTTGCAGAGTCCCTATGTCATGCTAAATGCCCCCCACATCCCGTTTGAGCACCCCTAAATCCCGTCCAAGGGCCCCTACATCCTGGTGTAAAGTTTCCTGCCCCTGCTCGATGTTAGTCACCCCCTCCTGAATACCGCACGCCCAGGTGGGTGCGTCATTGGTCGCGGCCACCACCGAGCCGGGACTGTGTCCTCCTCCGAGTCATCCTCTACCTGAAGGGTTGCAACAGCGTGTCTGCGGCTGCTGCGCTGTGCCTGCACGTGGGCTATGAATATATGTTTACACTCGCATGCTCGGTCAATCAGTGTGGTCATACCAAGTGTACAGGCACGCCCCACCTGGTCCTGCCACCACTCAGTGGCCCGGAGGGAGCGCAGAAACCAAGCCCGCGTGATGTCTCGTACTGACCTCACATCGAAGTCGGGGTGCGCCAGATTCACAAAGTCCAGGAGGTCCTCTACAAAAGTGCGGTGTCCTCACCAGGGTTACGGATCCGGGTCTCCAGGCAGGTCTCGTTCTCTCCCCTTTTTTGTATCCTCTCCCTCATAGGACGAGTCTAATCCGGAGAGGGCAGGGACATCAACTGCAGGGCCCAATTTATGGCTCCACACTGGATCATGTAGATTACCAGCTCGATCATGTGCATTACCAGCTCGATATGGATTACCAGCTCGTTCATGTGGATTACCAGCTCGTTCATGTGGATTACCAGCTCGTTCATGTGGATTACCAGCTCGTTCATGTGGATTACCAGCTCGTTCATGTGGATTACCAGCTCGTTCATGTGGATTACCAGCTCGTTCATGTGGATTACCAGCCCGATTATTTGGATTACCACCCCGATCATGTGGATTACCAGCTGCTCAAGGTGGATTACCAGCTGCTCAAGGTGGAAATGTTTTCGTCAAACACAAAGTTACAAGGCCTATCTTGTGTTCAGAGTTAGTAATAGCTAGACTCGTAGACCATCACTTTTTTAAGAGAAACATTTAAGATATTTGAAGTGTAAACCCCTCATGTTTTTGTGATGAGGCAAGGATTAGTTTAGTGTTAGGGGTTAGGTTTAGGGTTAGGGGGTTAGGGTTAGAGAGATTAAGGTTAGGGTTTGAGGTAGGGTTCATACTCTTAGGTTTTTTTTTCGGTAAAGTCACGTAGGTAAAAATAAATAATAAAAGATAAGTAGAAATTATAGATATAAAATAATAAATCACGACGTTTCGGAGGCAACACAAGCTTCCGTCTTCAGGTGGAACCGTCACAGCACGATTGCTGTATCAAGTAAAGAGAAATTCCAAGAGACCCGACCTTGTATATATACTGGTTGAGGGGGGAGGAGCCAGGGTAGGCCCCTGGACAGGAGTTTTTTTTTTATGCTGTGACACCAACCCTACTGTATACCACACTTCTGTATATTCACTATGCAATTACGATACTATATATTACCTCATGAATTATATTAAACATTACACTATTATACTATTTATTATTATTATACAATCTGCTATAAACCATACCATTGAGCGTCACGTGAAAGGTACTAAGAGGCAATACCAGCGAATGGACTGCAGTCTGAAAGTCACCGTAAAACAAAATCAATCAAGACCCGAAATGGTTCATCACGTCCTTCCAATGATTGCCGAGTCAGAATCCATCTTCTCGGTTTAAATTGTCTGTGTGTTTGTATATGTGGATTGCCTCGTGAACTAATCTCTCATGGTAGCAGGATGGCTTGCAGAGAACCTCCGTCTTGGAGAAGTTAATGTCATGTGAACCTACTGAATTATAACAGTGATCTGCCACGGCTGAGATGTTCGTCCTACCGTGTTTCAGGTACTTTCTACAAACAAAATGAAGGTACCCCCATAGGTTCCCCCTTATCACTAGTGATCGCGAATGTTTTCATGGAGACATTTGAAACAGATGCCATCCAGACATCCACCCTACGTCCTTCCTTATGGAAGAGATGTGGATGACACTTTCGTTATTTGGCCACATGGCCTGCCAGCATTGAACCATTTTCTCAACCACGTTAATTGGATACACCCATCCATCAAATTCACCATGGAAGTGGAGAAGGATGACAAGCTACCATTCCTGGATGTTTTGTTTGAGAAGAGACCTGATGGCACCTTGGGACACTGTCTACAGGAAAGCCACCCACACATATTCTTATCTGAAACCTGGATTCCCACCACCATCCGACACAGAAGAATCCCCTCATCAAAACACTACACCATAGGGCCCACTGCATCTCTGACCAACACCACCTAGCCAGTATAGTAGTAGGTTTTTACCCTTTTAAACTGGTACAAAACTGACACCTTTATTCAAGGCATCATGTTTGCAATGACCACAACACAAGTAGTCAAAAAAGCAAACACAAAGAAGCAACTCTGATAATGATAATAATAAGCACTGTCCTTGAAGTTGATTGGTCCACACCCGAGACGGCTTTCTTTAGAGCCTAGTCCCCATTGGTGTTGGACCAGATGACACCAGAAGGCGTACAACTCAAACACAGTGCAATATCAGAGTATTGAGAGCTCGGGGTAAGCATTTACACTGAGATGTCTTTTACCAGTGGCAAAATATAGTAGGTTTTTACCCTTTGAAACTGGTACAAAACTGATACCTTTATTCAAGGCATCATGTTTGCAATGACCACAACACAAGTAGTCAAAAAAGCAAACACAAAGAAGCAACTCTGATAATGATAATAATAAGCACTGTCCTTGAAGTTGATTGGTCCACACCCGAGACGGCTTTCTTTAGAGCCTAGTCCCCATTGGTGTTGGACCAGATGACACCAGAAGGTGTACAACTCAAACACAGTGCAATATCAATACTCTGATATTGCACTGTATAAAGGTGTCAGTTTTGTACCAGTTTAAAAGGTTAAAAACAACCTAGCCAGTGAACTGGAACACGTACACCATGCCCTTAAGATGAATAGATATTCGGACCGCATTATCCGCAAAGCTGTTTCTCCAACGATGGAGAAACAATCCCCTGAGACGCCGATCAAAACCATCACGTTACCATACATAGCAGGCGTTACGAAAAATATTTCCAAAATCTTAAATGCACAGTACACAACATCCGTGATCTAATCCCATCTGTGAAGGGTGTCATTCCTGACATGCAATATCCTGGAGTCTATAAACTAAGTTGCACCTGTGGTGATTGTTACATTGGGGAAACGCAACGTCATGTCTCGGACCATGTTCGCGAGCGCAAGGCAGATCTGAAACATGGCAAAACTAATACATCCGCCGTGGCTGACCATTGCTATAACGCTGTGGGCTCTCATGATATTGTTTTTTTCCAAGACAAAGGTGCTCTGCAAACCTTCGGGCTACTATCAAAGGTTTGTTCATGAAGCCATCCAGATACATAAACATAACTTCAACCGGGAAGATGGATAAAGATTGAGCAATCATTGGAAGGATGTTATTAACCAGGTAAAACCATAACTGCTTTAGGCCTGCCTTCATATCCGCATCTCCAGTTTCCTAACCCTCCCACTCCCAGCCCCGCCCACTTCCCCTCCCCACCCCGGCATTGTTTGCCGTGCTTGCGTCCTCCACTCCCCGTACTCCACACTCCCACCCTCCCTGTCTCTCCTCCCTAGCTCCTAACCCTCCCACTCCCAGCCCCGCCCACTTCTCCTCCCCACCCCGTCATTTTTTTTGCCGTGCTTGTGTCCTCCATTCCCCCCTACCCCACACTCCCACCCTCTGTCTCTCCTCCCTGGCTCCTAACCCTCCCACTCCGAAGCCCCGCCCACTTCCCCTCCCCACCCGTCATTTTTTGCCGTGCTTGTGTCGTACTTGGAGCCTCCACTCCCCCTATCCCACACCCCCACCCTCCCTGTCTCTCCTCCCTTGCTCCCCCCCCCCCCGTTTCTTGCCTATATGGCCTCTTGTTGCAGCAGCCCTTTTGCCCAATTTAGCAATTGTTTCTGTTGGTTGTCCCACCTAATGACGGACGCTTGTGTTGCACCCGAAACGTCGTGATTTATTTTATTTTATACCTACGTGACTTTACCAAAAGAACCAAAGAGTATGGATCACTGCAGTAACGAAAACTTCAAATCTAGAAAATACAAACACACGTGTATTTATTCTAATTTAAGATGTATTCACTTTGTTTATCGAGTTTAAATGTGATAAAGGCCTAGTCCATCAGCACCTTGACTAAAGCACTCAGCTTTTGTATTGTTTTTTGTTTGTTAATTTGTGTACATTTATGCACTTTCAAATATAAGTGTACGTGTCAATATGTATTATAATACAAATACAAGGATATTTATTCAAATTTAGGCTTTTTTTTTCTTTGTTTATTGAGTTAAAAATTATGAAGACCTAGTGTGGGGGCCGTCGGCCCCCCGAGATCTCCCCCGCCTGCATCTCCGGGCTCGTTTGCGTTACCACACCGCCCTAATACCCGCTAGGGTTTCGCTGACATTCGAACGCGACGCCTCTATTCCCACAACCCCGCACAGTACTCACACGCTTAGAGCATGCGTGCACACAGCATCGACCATCCAAACGCGATACCTCCTCTTGCGCCGCGCCGTACTCACGAGGCGAGCAAATGTACACCCAGCACTCCACGTGTTCACACTTCTCAAAGAGACCACACGAGGTTACTATTAGTTATTTAATGATTTATTACCGGCTACCTGCGATGTGCTGTCAAGTCAGTATGGGTCGACAAGGCGGACCTACGCTAACACCCAAATGTCTACTCCCGATTTACCTACTTATGATACGCCTTTACCTCATTTACTCACGGTTCGATGCTTGCGGTGTTCCGCGGCCTCGTTCCCTCTGCGCACGCCGACACGTCTCGCGGACGCTCGCGTGGCGGGCAGCTGTCTCGGGTGCTGATCTCTGGCGCAAGAGAGTGTTTACCTCCCTGGGTCCCCTTTTTATATCCAAAACTACATCAAAGAATACCGGCTCGCACGCCTTCCTGGCCAATCAGGTCGCAATGCTCGTTTTGGCCTCATTCCTGATTGCCCTAACAATGAGCCCGGCGGCTTGCGGGCGTCTTTTGTTATGCCAATTAGCCGCGGCTTCCATAACAAAGGCTCATCGTGGGAAGTTGTGCGACGGCGGCCTCCGCGTGCCCCTGCCACGTTAATTAGCCATATACCCTGTCTGCCTTGTCGATCCGTGGGGGATGGGGGTGCGCGTCCTCACCGCGGTGGCTGGGCGGCCCCATTGTGACCATGCAACTTTCCACTCGAGTCACGACGCCGCGGTGCACGTTAGCGTCGGAGGAGACCGTCCAATTCCCTGGCTGCAGGAAACCGTTAAGATTATCCCTATGAGGGCTTTTCGGGTAAAAACCCATCAGTCAGGAGGTCTCCCCTCACGCTCTATGTGTGGGGGGAAATGCGTGAGTGGGTGTGTTTAAGTGGGGGGTGGTGAGGGAGAAGCAGCGTCGGCCTCGCTGCTCGGGGCGGGGGCACCCGCCGATCGGCTCTGTGGCATCACATAGCTCCCCGAGGTGGCAGTCCCCGTCCCGGGTTGACTAGAGCACCTCACCTGGGCCGCCCTCACGAGGAAACGCTGCGGGATCCGGGGGATCCGTCCGGACCTCATGGCTGGTCTCGGGGCGGGTGGCTCCCTCCTCTGGGGTTCCTGCGGCGGCCTTCTCCTCCACTCCAACGGCTCTCCCCGTCCCTCGGCACCTGCGGGCTGGGGTACAAACTCAGCAGCAGAAGGGTTTAGGGGCCGCCGTCCCCTGGCGGGGCTGGGATGCCTCTGGGCTGGGGGTCCGGCGGGGCCCATGTAGCGTGCGAGGCCCTCGAGCCCAGGTGGTGTGGGGGCCCCGTGGGTTCGCAGTACTTGGGCGGCGGGGTCCTCCTCCGCCGGGGCTGCCCTCCATGGTTTTAAGCTGCGGACGTTGACCACCGTTTCGCGGCCCCTCTCACCACCCTGGATCAATACTGTCCAGGGTGAGATCTGCTGCACCACGGTCCAGGGTCCCCGCCAGTAGGTCGTCAGCTTCTCCACCTGTCCGGCTCCGATGTGAAGGGTGTGTAGCCACACCTTTGCACCTGTCGCGAAGAGGGGGGGCTCCACGCGGGGTCGGGTGCCCTGCTCCTGTCGCTGATGCGCTGCCTCCCCTTGCGGGTAGGCCTGGTCCAGGGCCCCTCATAGGGTCTCCATCAGGTGCTCCACGGGGCGGCTCCCTTCCTCCGTTTGGGGTGGGGGAGTGCTGAACAGCAGGTCTGCGGGTAAACGAGACTCATGACCAAACATCATTAGGAAGGGGGTTTGTCCCGTCGATGTGTGTACCGTAGTGGCGTAGGCAGAAAAGGCGTAGGGGAGGTGTTCGTCCCAATCCCGTTAATTTGAACTTCCCCGCTAAGGTCTGATTCATGCGCTCCACCATACCGTTCACTTGGGGGTGGTACGCTGTGGTTCGGTCCTTCTGGATTCCGAAGTCTCGGCACAGCGTCCGGAACAGCTCGGCCTCGAACTCACTACCCTGGTCAGTGAGGACTCGTTCCTGGATCCCATGCTTAAGTACGTAATGCTCTACGAATGCCCGGGCCACCACAAGGGCCGTTTTGTCAGGGATGGCCACTGCTACGGGGTAGCGGGTGAAATACTCCACCGCTACGAGGATATACCGGTTGCCTCAATGGGATCGCGGAAATGGCCCCTGTAGGTCGATCCCGACCAGCTGGTTTGTGCGGCTGATGCGGAACGGTCTTAGGGGTACCTGGTATCGTGCCGGTTTCGGCCCGCACTGCTGACAAGCGCGGCAGCCCTGTAACCCAGGCGGCCACGTCTTGTGCCAATTTGGGCCAGAGATACTGGCGACGCAGGGTCTCCCGAGTGCGCCGTTCCCCGTCATGGCCCCCGAGCGGGTGGTCGTGCACCAGCCGTAGCAGCTGGGATCGCACCTGGGTGGGAACACAGATGCACCCCGGCTGGCCGGCTTCTGTTAGCTCTCGTACCACCCCGTTCCACACACACAACCGGGCATACAAACCGCTCCTGGGCCCTGGTAGGGTGCTCTTCCCCTCCTGCAGGGCCGCTTCCACCGCCACCAGATCCGAATCCCGCTGCTGGGTCTGTCTCAGCTGCTCGTCGTTCAGGCCTGGGAAGGCGCAGCCGACGTCCTCCTGGATCCGTCCGATCGGGGCAGGGTCGTCTGCCGGGTCCTGAGCCGTGGGTCCCACGCTTGCCGGGCGGCCGACGGGATCCTCTTTGCCACCTGTGAGGGTCTCTGTGGCACACACTGCACTCTCTCTCTCGTTGGGGGTGGGTCAGTTGCCGCGGCCTCCCAGGGGTCCGTTGCCCGCCGGCAGCGTCCCCCCGTGAAACATGGGCAGGCCTCCTCCGCCCTTGTCTCGGCGCGCACCGCGGGCCGCCTCGATAGGGCGTCCGCGTTTGCATGCGTCCGACCAGCCCGATACTCGATTTGCAGGTTATACTCCTGCAACTGCGCCAGCCACCGGGCCATCTGCCCCCACGGCACCTTGAATGTAAGAAGGAACTTGCAGAGCATAATGGTTAGTGCGTACGCGACATTTCCTGCCGTTCAAATATGCGCGAAAATCACCGCGTACAATTCTTGGCGAGTCACGCAATAGTTCAGCTCGGCCCCGCTCAGGGTCCGGCTGGCGTACGTGATGACCCGCTCCGTTCCATCCTGCACCTGCGACAACACCGCACCCAGCCCGCTGCTGCAGGTGTCGGTGTCCAAAAAATAAAATCGTTGGTGAAATCGGGGAAAGCCAGGGTGGGGGTGTGGGTGAGGTGGTCTTTGAGGGTGGCGAAGGCCGTCTGGCAGGTCTCCGTCCACTGATAGGGGTTCTTAGGGGAAGTGAGTTGGGTGAGGGGGCGTGCAATCTCGCTGAATCCCTTTACAAATCGACGATAATAGGTGGCGAGCCCCAAGAATGATCTGATCTCCGTCAGGTTCCTTGGCCGTGGCCAATCCACTACGGCGCGCACCTTTTCCGGATAGGTGCGCACCCCTGCCTCGCTGACACGGTGTCCGAGGTACGCCACCTCGCGCTGCGCAAGGTAACACTTACGCGGCTTGAGCTTGAGATGAGCCGCTCGCAGTCGCTGGAACACCTCCCGTAACCTGGACCAGTGCTCAGACAGATCTACTGAACACTATCACATCATCCAGGTAAATCAGGAATTGTTCCCATTGCAAGCCCCACATCAACTCCATCAGCCGCTGGAACGTCGCGGGCGCGTTGGCGAGTCCGAACGGGAGTACTCGAAACTCGAATAGTCCCATCGGGGTGGTGAATGCGGTTTTCGGCCGATCCTGCTCCGCCATCTCCACCTGCCAGTACTCGGACGCGAGATCGAGGGTGGAAATATATCGCGCTCCGGCGAGGCTGTCAAAAGTGTCGTCGATGCGGGGTATGGGGAAGGCGTTGCCGAGGGTGACTGCATTCATTTTACGGTAATCGACGCAGAACCGGGTTGACCCCATCCTTTTTTGTTACTAGTACCACCGGGGCTGACCAGGGGCTCGCCGAGGGCTGGATTATGTTATCACAGAGCATGTCTCTGACCGCCTCCTTGATCCGAGTGCGTTCGGGTGCGCCCACTCGGTACGCAGGGAGTTTTATGGGTCGGGCGGCACCGGTGTCGATTTGGTGCTTAACGAGATCTGTCCGACCCACGTCCGAGTTGTGTTCGCTGAACACGTCGGCGTACTCCCGCAGTAACTCGTGCAGCAGATCGGCCTCCCCCTTAGGTAAATCTGCCCAAGGTACGTATAACACGTCGAGCAGGCGAACGACCTCGGCTCGGGGAGTCGGGCCGACTCGCCATGCCAGGTCCTGGTCACCCTCGGGACGACCGGGGTCCTCAGCCCAGAGTGCGAACACCGAGTTGTCAGAGTGGCTTGCGTGCAGGGGGTGTACGGTGGCTATCGGGGTGCGCCGTCGCAGTATTGCCGGGGTACTGTGAGGGTTAAACATCCGCATAAACAATCGGCCCCCATCTGCGTTTATCAACATGGCTGACCCTACCACCCCATACCGTTTTGCCAACTCCGGGTGGGGGGTTAGCATTACCTCACCCGATGGTCGGTGCGCGGCGTCGGCGGAGGGTGTTGTCATCTGCACCAGCATCTCGGTGAGCGGCCCGATGGTGATGGCCGTCACCAGGGTAGCAGCCACGGGTGCGAAGAGGGGTCGAGTCGGCTCCCGTCCTAGGAATGGTATCCGCTCTCCGCTGCCCTCCACGGTGGCGCACCATTGGCGGGGTTGCACGTTGAGCCCCAGCTTTTCCAGGAGGTCGGTACCTGCAATACACTCGTGGCACAACACACTCGAGACGTAGAACTCCTGGGTGCACACCTAGCTGCCTATGTGGACCTCTAGGGTGGCCCTCCCCAGTAGTCCCATTCCGGCTCCGCTTGCCGTATGCAGTGCACGGTCCAGGGCTTGCAGGCGGCTCACATCGACCCTGATCATGCTGCAGTGCGCCGCGCTCACGAGCGAGGCCACCGCCCCCGTGTCTAGCAGGATCCGGGTACGCCACCCGTTAACCTGCCCTTCCACCAGGGACGTAGCCCCCGTGATTCCCGCCACCAGCTCCCGCAGCCAGTCGCCAGGAGTCGCCGGGTCCCTTGGTGTCGTTGCTGGAATCTGCGTGGGGGTCACTCGCTCGCTATTCTCATTACAGCTTGTTTGTGTCAGGGTTACGTCAAATTCACCCCCCGGTGGTCCCCTCTCTAGGGGGGCCTTAGTGTTTGACCTTAGCTCTTGTCTAGCTCGGGCGACCTGAGGACAGTCCCTCATTCGGTGTCCCCGTTGGTCGTATATATAGCATGCAGGGGGAAGGGTGGCGGCTCTGTAGTGGGCTCTCTGCCCACTCCCTCCTCCCCCAGTGCGCTGCTGCTCATACTCTGCTTCTAGTCGGGCTATCCTTCCAGTTAGCCCTCCTGCCGTGGAGTCTAGTTCCCCCATCTCGGACCGGATGGTCTCAACGGAGGATTGCAGCTTGGTCATATTTCTATTTGCTTCCTCGCGTATATCTCCTATGCTGGTCTGTATCCTGGCTACCCACCCTGGGGTCGTCTCGCGGGGTCTCGGGGTTTCCCTTGCTCGCCCCTTTGTTGGGATGGCGAGCTCCTCCTCTTCCTCGTCTGAGAGTAGACTCGCCACGGCGCACTCCCGTCCCCGCCCTCGAAGCTGCGTGCGTTCACCGGAGAGCTTCTCGCATTTACGCGCGCGTTCGACAAGGGTGTTGAAGGGGAGGCATGCACCGTCTACATTTGGCTGCCACCACGGGGTGCGTGCCAAATATCGCTGGACCTTCCCGGCGGCGAGGCCCTCAATTACTTTTGCCTCGTACTCCGGGTACGCGATCTGGGTCAGCGCGCATATGTCCACGGCATAATCTCGCAAATCCTCGCCGGGTTGGTGGCAGCGCGCCTCTAAAGCCGCCTGCGCGTCCTCCTCATCATACGTGCCAAAGCGCAGTTCAAGCTGGCGCATTAATTCCCCCCACTGAGTTTGTGCTTGCGGGCAAAGCTTCCACAAAGTCGGCTGCACGCCCATCCAAATGCATCTCCATCTGCTGAAACGCCTCCGCGTCTGTTCAGCCATTAACCTTTTTAGCCCCTCCAATGCTGCGGGCAAACGATTTCCATGACAGAATCCCTTTGACCGTGAACGTGCATTTTATTTTAACCTGGGTTGGGGGGCCTCTTTTCCTTGGGGTGCGGGGGATCGTCCCGTTTCTGACACCAAATTGTGGGGGCCATCGGCCCTCGAGATCTCCCCCGCCTGCATTTCCGGGCTCGTTTGCGTTACCGCACTGCCCTAATACCCGCTAGGGTTTCGCCGACATTCGAACGCAACGCCTCTATTCCCACAGCCCCGCACAGTACTCACACGCTGCGAGCGTGCGTGCATACAGCATCGACCATCCAAACGCGATACCTCCTCTTGCGCCGCGCCGTACTCACACGAGGCAAGCAAATGTACACCCAGCACCCCACATGTTCACACTTCTCAACGAGACCACACGAGGTTACTATTAGTTATTTAATGATTTATTACCGGCTACCTGCGATGTGCTGTCAAGTCAGTATGGGTCGACAAGGCGGACCTACGCTAACACCCAAATGTCTACTCCCGATTTACCTACTTATGATACGCCTTTACCTCATTTACTCACGGTTCGATGCTTGTGGCGTTCCGCGGCCTCGTTCCCTCTGCGCACGCCGACACGTCTCACGGACGCTCGCGTGGTGGGCTGGGATCTGTCTCGGGTGCTGATCTCTGGCGCAAGAGAGCGTTTACCTCCCTGGGTCCCCTTTTTATACCCAAAACTACATCAAAGAATACCGGCTCGCACGCCTTCCTGGCCAATCAGGTCGCAATGCTCGTTTTGGCCCCATTCCTGATTGCCCTAACAATGAGCCCGGCGGCTTGCGGGCGTCTTTTGTTATGCCAATTAGCTGCGGCTTCCATAACAAAGGCTCATCGTGGGAAGTTGTGCGACGGCGGCCTCCGCGTGCCCCTGCCACGCTAATTAGCCGTATACCCTGTCTGCCTTGTCGATCCGTGGGGAGTGGGGGTGCGCGTCCTCACCGCGGTGGCTGGGCGGCCCCGTCGTGACCATGCAACTTTCCACTCGAGTCACGATGCCGCGGTGCGCATTAGCGTCAGAGGAGACCGTCCAATTCCCTGGCTGCAGGAAACCATTAAGATTATCCCTATGCGGGCTTTTCGGGTAAAAACCTGTCAGTCAGGAGGTCTCCCCTCGCGCTCTATGTGTGGGGGGGTATGCGTGAGTGGGTGTGTTTAGGTGGGGGGTGGTGAGGGAGAAGCAGCGTCGGCCTCGCTGCTCGGGGCGGGGGCACCCGCCGATCGGCTCCGTGGCGGTGGCATCACACTAGTTCGCCAGCGCATCGTTTAAAGCCCTAGGCTTCAAGCTTGTATATTGTGTATTTATTATCCTTTACAGTTGATGAATGAATATGAGGAAGCCACTGGGGCAGATTGAAAACTATTTTCTTTAGAACAGTTTTTTTGCGTGTTTAGTTTGTTGTCCTTCCCCCGCACCTTCGATTATCGCGGTCGGCTCTGTATGATGCGAAAGAAGTTCAACGTAGGTTTGTGAGCTGCTCACACGAGACGGTCTGGTGACACCCAGGACGGGTCGTAGGCATGACTCCCGGGACGTTTAAAAAAAAAACGCAGATATTCAACTCAACACTCACAATCACCCACACACAAACACACACACAAACGCACAAACGGTGACAACAAAAACCGCAATTTGCCGCTGAGTGGCGGTGACGTCACTACGACGCTTGCGCCAGGCTATGTGCACGATCCAGGTGTCACGGGTCGACTGACACACAACCACACTCAGACGAAGACCCCCATTTAGCCTTAACGTGCTTTTGGGGCAAGTGCTGTTCCCGAGCAGTATAAATGGGGGCTGGCATGGCATAGGAGGAGGTGTGTGGGTAGCACCAGGCCCGTCCGCCTTTGTCTCCCGAAGTCACAGGGAGCAGCACCCAGGGCCCTACAGACCGCTGTGGTTGTGGTGGTGAGGAGTGACGCATCGCTCGTGTGAAGTGCACGGAGAGTCTGTGGCGGAGTGCTTGAGCAGACCGAGAGAGCCACGGCAGAAGGACTACAACGCTATGGCGTAGGTGATGGTGGTGAAGGAAGGCTCTACAAGCGTGCTGCAAGCATATGACTCGGACGATGAGAAATCAGGCGCACAGGCCGACAAAGAGGGAACTGCAGACCACATGCAACGACCTGATCGGCAAGCATGAAGCCGCCCTTCAGCGCTCGCTCAACGACCTGGAAAACCTTAAGATGCTGCTCGAGTGCAGCGAGAAGCTAAAGGCCATCAATGAGCACGCCACCCTCTTCCGCGTCACCTCCAATGCTGTGACTAATAGTGATATTTTGCTCTGCAGTCACATTGAGGGCGGTGCTCATCTCCAAAAACTCTAGCACACGGGCGAGAAGCCGTACATGTGTGACGAGTGCGGCAAGACGTTTCTCGCGCTCGGCCTACAAGTATATATATTTTTCGCTTATGTGTTAAACTGTGTGTACCCCTGATATTTTAAAGATGCCAATTATCCTGCTGTGTATCCTACTGCTTTCCCTCCCGGCCATATCTAGTGCCACACTCAACTCTACAAACGGCAACCTTCGTTACTTTGCGTCCATACTTGTTGCTCAATTTTCCACTACACCTGCTAATTAAACAGCTTATAGACACTTATACACTCCATCATTGTATCATTTTAAACCCTATCTTTGTTCCATTACTTCACCAGCACTCCTTCCAAACTTCATTCTGCTCTTAAAAACATCACCCTCTGCAAGCTGCTGCTTTTCGTCACTCTTCATCCTATCACAGAAAAAACCTGTGCAAACTATTATTTCTACTTTTCTTATTTCTAGGTGGTATTGAGCTTCATCCTGGCCCAAATGCAAAGAACTCGTATAATTCTTCCTGGTTCTTTCGGTAAAGTCACGTAGAATGGAAATAATAAAATAATAAAATAAAACATCATAAAATAATTCTCACGACGTTTCGGCCACAACGCAAGCAGCCTTCCTCAGGTGGAGAACAGGTCTGTCGAGAAGACAGAGTCTGAATGACACACCCCAGGCTTGGAGCGTCTATTTAAGCTGGGATGGAGGGGGGAAGAGCGCCTTGACAAAATAATTTGCAGATCAAGAGGAATTTAGCATATTTATGGGAAATCCAGATAGGCGATTAGTACTACTTGTGAAATGCGTAGAAGGTTTGGCGGGGGGTTTAAAGTCATATTATTCCCGTGCATTATGCAGGATTAGCAGCATCAAAGGGAGGGGATAGGGGTAATATTAATAAAGGGAAGGAATGTTATTAGTATGTAGCTGCAGTAGCTAAACCACCACGTAAACAACTAAAGTTTAAACTACATAGTATCATCAGTATACTAAATATACTCTCCAATAAGCTGAGCTACTAACAGTAAGTAATACATTACAATTCTATGTCGCAAAAAATAGAATATGCTTCCAGCTAAACTTTATTCTCTTACATCACACGAGTCTACACCGTACTATATACTGCCATAGACAAACCCAACATTAAATTATATACTGTCTTACTATACACCACCTTATACATTGTAATATTACACTATGTATTATTCTACCCACCCTACTGTATATCACACTGCTGTATATTCACTATACAATTACGATACTATATATTACTTTGTACATTGTATTAAACATTACAATTTTATACTATTTATTATTATACAATCCGCTATACACTATACCATTGACTGTCGCGTGAAAGATACTAAGAGGAAGCAACGAAATATGTCAATGGGAGAGTAGTGATAGGAGACTTGCAGCGGAGCAAAGAATCCATTCCCTGCGGAGAATACAAGATATATATAGTCAATGCCAGTGAGTGGAACGCGGTCTGAAAGTCACCGTAAACGTGAACACAATCAGTTAAGATCCGAAATGGTTTATTACGTCCTTCCAATGATTGCTGAGCCAGAATCCATCTTCTCGGTTGAAATTGTCTCTGTGTTTGTATATGTGGATCGCCTCATGAACGAATCTCTAATGGTAGCCAGATGGCTTGCAGAGAACTTCTGTCTTGGAGAAGTCTATCATGTGAGCCCACTGAATTCTAACAGTGATCTGCCACGGCCGTGTTTCAAGTCTGCTTTATGTTCACGGATGCGGTCCGAGACATGTCGTTTGGTTTCTCCAATGTAACTGCTACCACAGAGGCAACTTAGTTTGTAGACGCCAGGGTACTGTATGTCTGAAACCACATCTTTTACAGACGGGACCAGATCACGGATTTTATGTACTGTGTTGAATCGGACAGGGATCTTGTGTTTTATTAGAATTTTGGAGATCTTTTTTGTGACCCCAGCAATGTAGGGTAAGGTGATGGTTTTGAAAGGCTCCTCAACAGGATCCTTCTTGATGGTTGGAGTGATGGTGTTGTATATGCCGGATTATGAAATTTTGATAAAAATAATAAAAATTTATAAAATTTCGAAAAATGCGTAAATCACATAAATTATGATAATGTATGTAATTATATGCATACATTATGATAATCACTGAGATACTCATAGTAATTTATGCGAATGCTTGCGATTATGTTAATGTGTGCAATTATGATAATTAGGCTTAGCTTCGTTATCCAGAGTTGTATCAATCGGGATAAAACGATTATCTTTGATTAAACATTTACTGATTATCTTAGTGTGTTTATGTTATGTTAGGTCTCCAATTTCATATCTCATCGCAGGATACAGTTCTTATGAATAAGACAGTTTTGCATGGACTTGGAAAGAAGCACTCGAACACTTGGTGTTAAGCAATTTTTATTCTAAACAAACATATGACCTCTAAGATGCAAAGGCAAAAGTATACGTCATTAGATTCATCGGCAAGATTATGCAATTAACGAAAATAAATGACTAAAACATTTCTTATTCATGTAACTCGACGGCAGCAACTGCTTTGCACGATCAGTTGATATTGAACGCACCACCTTGAAATGGCAACCCTTTTTGAAACACAAAGATAACTTTTTGAAAGTCTTATTCGTGTGCGTGTTGTGTGTGCGTTGTCCCCTTGTAAAATTAATTACATTTTCTTAGAGCCGGGAGTTGTGTCGTTAGCTTGTGGGGTGGGGGAGGATACAAACAGCGGCCAGAGAGGTTCTCTCTGGCTTGGGCATGGCCGCAGCGAGCCCGTGCTTCCCTCTCTCCACTGCTGGATTGAGCGGCGTTGGCACGATGTTCCTTGAAGAAACTTGCTTGCTTGGCGCTTGATGGTTCCGGGGGCTTGGTGCTGCTCGTGCGCTCTCTCTCTCTCTACTGCTAGATGAGTGGCGTCGGCACGACGCTCGCCGACGTGGTGTGCGATGATTCCGTCGTCGCTGCTGGACGTCTTGTCTGTTCTCACTGGGTGTTGGTTGGTGTGTGTGTATCAAACACACGGCGCATTCGATGGCGCTCTCCCTCTCTTGATGGCAGCTCCAGGCTTTTCCACTGCTGGATGATTGTTGAGTCGGCACGATGCTCGCCTTCAGCGGTGCGCGATGATATCATTGTCACTCTCTCCTTGATCACTGCCAACTTCACACGGACACTCGCCCTTACTTCAGGCTGTGTTGGCTCAGGCTCTGGACGACGCGGCTGTGCGCGCTCACCGGCTTGGAGCGCTCTGGCGATGAACGATGGCTCTTGTTGCTCATCCGCTGTTGCTCGTCCTTTTCGATGCTCGCTTGGTCGACGCTTGGCGATTTCCGCCCTTCTACAGGTTGATTGCTTGTTGTCACTTGTAACTCTCTCTTCTCCGTGCTTTCCTTTGTTCGTGCAGCTGCCAGCTTCACTCGCACTTAACCACACCTCGACACTTCGTTCTGCGAGACGCGACACCTGCCATCGGTATCGGTGTTTGCTCCCTCACGACGCTCCGCCAGCCGGAGCACGGCTGAAACCAGCCTCGACCCAGGTTGAACTCAGATTTCTGCGACTCGAACGACCCCTCCTCGTTCCATCTCTCTTCGAGGCACGACGCGCCCCAGCTCCCTTGCGATGCCCCGTCGCAACACTGCGTCGCAAGCCGAGTTGCAAGACTGAGCGTGACTCGAACCAGACTGCCCTCAGACTTTCACTCTAACGACCCCTCGTCGTCCCATCTCTCCTCGAGGCACGATCTGCCCCAGATCCCTTGCGAGCCCCGTCGCAACACCGCGTCGCAAGCCGAGTTGCAAGACTGAGCGCGACTCAAACCAGACTGCACTCAGACTGTCACTCTAATGACCCCTCGTCGTCCCATCTTTCCTCGAGGCACGATCTGCACCAGCTCCCTTGCGAGCCCTGTCGCAACGCCGCGTCGCAAGCCGAGTTGCAAGACTGAGCGCGACTCGAACCAGACTGCTCACTCTTCTGCGAGTTTGTGCTTTAACTCATAAACGTGAACCCCTCCCCTCTGCGCATCTCTTGCGAGAGAAACAACAACCGAAAAACAGAAGTCCCAGCTATGCCAGCACAGACCCCCCCCCCCCTCGCGACCCTTTGACCCCTCCTCCCTCTGAGTGGGTCATTCCGAGGCCAGACCCCCAATACGTATTCAGGCTGGTATGTGTTTGTGCCAAATCGTTGGAAGACAAAGGTGGCCGAGGAGATTTATGCAATACATTATGTGGTCCTGTGTGTTACATTAATTCTTGATATTTCTTATGAGTTCCCTCGGTCTTAGTATCTCGTGGTTATTATTCGGTCTATGTTTAATGAATATTCGTAATGATCCTCGTTACATCATTATTTTGAGGGCTTTGCCAAGTTTGGTTATGCGTTTGTCTCCAGGGATTGGTGTTTTATTCTGAGTTATATTTTAATGTCCTGAGGTTAAGTGTAACTAAGTTTCCACTTAAGCTTTCTGGAATTCGTATTCTTTAGTTTTTGGTAAGGTCATGTAGATAGAAACATACAATACAAAATAATATATATGCGGTGAGTACGAGTAATATGAGAGAATATCTAATAACAAGCCCCTATTGTAGGCTGGTTGATTCTTTTGTTAAGTTTCTACTTTTCGTTAAGGAAAACGTTGAAGAAAACGCGAGTTACAACAGTTATTTTTCTCTGCTCTGCACCTTATCCGTGCATCTCCAGACGTCTTGGGAAGGTTAGGCCATTGACCTTTTGTCCATCTGGATGTCTCTGACCTCTCTGTGCTCTGAAGTCTTGTCGTTTAATGGCCCTCCCCGTTTCACAGATTCCTCGTGTGCTTGTGAGGGGTAGAGGCTGTTTTCATTATTTAATTTAAAAAAAAAATATATATATATGTATAATTAAAAAAATGTTGGCCTAGTTATTCTTAATATTATTTTTTGAAAAACAGGGCATAGATACAACAATGGCTTTGTGGATTGTGTAGTCGGAGTAACCATTAGCCTTAAAAGCTTGGCGTACGTGTTTGAGTTCACTGGCAATGTGTTCCTGGTCAAAGATGCATTGGGCTCTATGGTATAGAGTCTTGATGAGGGAATTCTTCTGGGATGGATGGTGGTGGGAATCCGGTTTTAGGTAAGCTTCCGTATGGGTGGTTTTCCTGTAGACAGAGTGGCTCATTAAACCATCAGGTCTCCTTTTAATTAGGACATCCAAAAACGGTAGCTTGCCATCTTTTTCGACTTCCATGGTGAATCTGATGGCTGGGTGTATGGAATTGATGTGGTCGAGGAATTGGTCTAGAGCAGGCCGGCCATGTGGCCAGATGAAAAAATTGTCATCTATGTACCTCTTCCATAAGGTCGGGCATAGAGTGGCAGTCTTGATGGCGTCAGTCTCAAATTTCTCCATGAAGATGTTGGCTACAACCGGAGATAGGGGGGAGCCCATTGGGGTGCCCTCAGTTTGCTTGTAGAAAGTTCCATTCCAGGTGAAGTATGTATTGGTTAAGCAGTGTCTCACCAGGGGGGCTCACATGACATTGACTTCTCCAAGACAGAGGTTCTCTGCAAGCCATCTGGCTATCATGAGAGATTCGTTCATGAGGCGATCCACATATACAAACACAGAGACAATTTCAACCGAGAAGATGGATTCTGGCTTAGCAATCATTGGAAGGACGTAATAAACCATTTCGGATCTTAACTGATTGTGTTCACGTTTACGGTGACTTTCAGACTGTGTTCCACTCACTGGCATTGTATTCTCCGCAGGGAATGGATTCTTTGCTCCGCTGCAAGTTTCCCTCCACTACTCACCCATTGACACGACGGTCAATGGTACAGTGTATAGTGGCAGATAGTGTGGCATTTGTATGCTTGGTGCAGTGTGCAGAGTAATGTATGGTGTCGTAATTGTGTAGTAAATATATAGCAGTGTGATACACATTAGGGTGGGTAGAATAATACATAGTGTTATATTAAAATGGATAAGGCAGCAACTGCAGCAGCAGCAACTGCAGCAGCAGCAACTGCAGCAGCAGCAACTGCAGCAGCAGCAACTGCAGCAGCAGCAACTGCAGCAGCAGCAACTGCAGCAGCAGCAACTGCAGCAGCAGCAACTGCAGCAGCAGCAACTGCAGCAGCAGCAACTGCAGCAGCAGCAACTGCAGCAGCAGCAACTGCAGCAGCAGCAACTGCAGCAGCAGCAACTGCAGCAGCAGCAACTGCAGCAGCAGCAACTGCAGCAGCAGCAACTGCAGCAGCAGCAACTGCAGCAGCAGCAACTGCAGCAGCAGCAACTGCAGCTCCCTTTGATGCTGTTAATCCTGCATAATGCACATGCATATGTAGTACTAATCACATTCCTGCATTTCCCATAAATATGCTAAATTCCTCTTGATATGCAAATTCCTTTGTCAAGGCGCCCAGCTTATATATATGCTCCAAGCTCGTGTGCTGTTTCATTCAGACTCTGTCGCCTCGACGGACCTGGTTTTCACCTGAGGACGGCTGCTTGCATTGTGGCCGAAACGTCGTGAGAATTATTTTTTATTATTTTATTACTTCCCTTCTACGTGACTTTACCGAAAAAAAAGTAATATATAGTATCGTAATTGTATAGTGAATATACAGCAGTGTGATATACAGTAGGGTGGGTAGAATAATGCATAGTGTAATATTACAATGTATAAGGTGGTGTATAGTAAGACAGTATATAATTTAATGTTGGGTTTGTCTATGGCAGTATATAGTACGGTGTAGACTAGTGTGATGTAAGAGAAAAACGTTTAGCTGGAAGCATATTCTATTTTTTGTGACATAGAATTGTAATGTATTACTTAATGTTAGTAGCTCAGATATTGGTAGTGTGCTGCTATAGACCGCCTAGTGTTAAGGATGTGGAAGCTTCGTCTGCACTGAGAGAACTTCTTGGGGGCATCCCTAAAGGTGAAATAGTTTTAGTAGGTGATCTTCCGCGTGTTTTTGTCTCCCCCGTGTCTCCCCGTGTCTCCCCCGTGTCACCCCGTGTCTCCCCCGTGTCTCCCCCGTGTCTCCCCTGTGTCTCTCAGTGTCTCCCCATGTCTCCCTCGTGTCTCTGTCTCCCCCGTGTCTCCCCGCGTCTTCCCCGTGTCTCCCCGTGTCTCTCCCATGTCTCCCCCGTGTCTTTCCGTGTATTTCCGTGTCTTTCCCGTGTCTCCTGCCATCTCTCCCCCGTGTCTCCCCCGTGTCTCCCCCCGTGCCTCTCAGTGTCTCCCTCGTGTCTCCCCCGTGTCTCCCCCGTGTCTCTCAGTGTCTCTCAGTGTCTCCCCGCGTCTCTCCGGGTCTCCCCCGTGGTTTGTTGCAGTGGGTTGTGGTGGTGGTTGTAGTAGTTGTGGTTGTTGTGGTTGTTGTAGTGGGTGGTGGTGGTTGAAGTAGTAGTGGTTGTGATTGTAGTTGTAGTGGGTGGTAGTGGTTGTTGTAGTAGTGGTTGTTGTGGTTGTTGTTGTTGTAGTTGGTGGTGGTTGTAGTAGTTGTGGTTCTTGTGGTTGTTGTCGTTGTTGGTGGTGGTGGTACTTGTGGTGGTTGTTGTTGTAGTTGGTGGTGGTGGTGACGGCAGCGATGAAGTGGCTGCGCCCAGCCCGAACAGAAGCGGCACTCGCAGGTAAAGTACTCACCACAGGTATTCACCACCACAGGTATTCACCACAGGTACTAACCACCACAGGTACTCACCACAACAGGTACTCACCGCAGGTACTCCCCGTGTCTCCCAGTGTCTCCCCGTGTCTCCCCCGTGTATGTCTCCCCTGTGTCTGCCCCGTGTCTCCCCGCGTCTCCCCCGTGTCTCCCCCGTGTCTCCCCCGTGCCTCTCAGTGTCTCCCCCGTGTCTCTCAGTGTCTCCCCCGTGGTTCTGTCTTCACCGTGTCTCCCCCGCGTCTCTCAGTGTCTCCCCATGTCTCCCCCGTGTCTGCCCCGTGTCTCCCCGTGTCTGCCCGTGTCTCCACCGTGTCTCCTCCGTGTCTCCCCGTGTCTCCCCCGTGTCTCCAACGTGTTTCGCTGTGTCTCGCTGTGTCTCCCCGTGTCTCCCCCGTGTCTCCCCCGTGTCTCCCCCGTCTCTCCCCCATGTCTCCCCTTGTATCCCCATATCACCCGCGTGTTTCTGTCTCCCCCGTGTCTCCCTGTGTCTCCCCCGTGTCTCCCCGTGTCTCTCGGTGTCTCCCCGGTGTCTCCCCATGTCTCCCCCGTGTCTGTCTCCCCCGTGTCTCCCCCGTCTCTGCCCCGTGTCTCCCCGCATCTCCCTCGTGTCTTCCCGTGTCTCTCAGTGTCTCTGAGTATCTCCCCCGTGTATCTCCCGTGTCTCCCCCGTGTCTCCCCGTGTCTCCCTCGTGTCTCCCCCGTGTCTCCCCCGTGTCTCCCCGTGTCTCCCCGTGTCTCCCCCTTCTCTCCCCCGTGTCTCCCCTTGTATCCCCATGTCTCCCACGTATTTCTGTCTCCCCCGTGTCTCCCCGTGTCTCCCCCGTGTCTCCCCGTGTCTCTCAGTGTCTCCCCGGTGTCTCCCCGTGTCTCCCCCGTGTCTCCCCCGTCTCTGCCCTGTGTCTCCCCGCATCTCCCCCATGTCTTCCCGTGTCTCTCAGTGTCTCCCCCGTGTCCCAACCGTGTCTCCCCCATTGTTTTATCTCCCCCGTGTCTCCCCGCGTCTCTCAGTGTCTCCCCCGTGTATCCCCGTGTATCCCCCGTGTCTCCCCCCATACCTCCCAGTGTCTTCCCCGTGTCTCCCTCGTGTCTCCCCGTTTCTTCCCCCGTCTCTCCCCCGTGTCTCCCCGTGTCTCCCCCGTGGATCTGTCTTCCCCGTGTCTCCCCCGCGTCTCTCAGTGTCTCCCCCGTGTCTCCACGTGTCTCTTCCAGTCTCCCCCGTGTCTCCCCCGTGTCTCCCCCGTGTCTCCCCCGTGTCTCCCCCGTGTCTCCCCGTGTCTCCCCCGTGTCTCCCCCGTGTCTCCACCGTGTCTCCCCTTGTCTCCCCGTGTCTCCCCCGTCTCTCCCCCATGTCTCCCCGTGTCTCCCCCGTGTCCCCCCGTGTCTCCCCGTGTCTCCAACGTGTCTCACTGTGTCTCTCTTTGTCTCCCCCGTGTCTCCCCTTGTATCCCCATGTCTCCCACGTGTTTCTGTCTCCCCCGGGTCTCCCCATGTCTCCCCCGTGTCTCCGCGTGTCTCTCAGTGTCTCCCCGTTGTCTCCCCGTATCTCTCCGTGTCTCCCCCGTGTCTCCCCGTGTCTCCCCCATGTCTCCTCCTGTCTCCCCCCGTGTCTCCCCGTGTCTCCCCCGTGTCTCACCGTGTCTCCCCCATTGTTATATCTCCCCCGTGTCTCCCCCGCATCTCTCAGTGTCTCACCCGTGTCTGCCCCGTGTCTCCCCGCGTCTCCCCGTGTCTCCCCCGTGTCTCCCACCGTGTCTCCCCCCGTGTCTCCCCCCGTGTCTCTCAGTGTCTCCCCCGTGTCTCCCCCGTGTCTCCCCCGTGCCTCTCAGTGTCTCCCCCGTGTCTCTCAGTGTCTCCCCCGTGGTTCTGTCTTCACCGTGTCTCCCCCGCGTCTCTCAGTGTCTCCCCTTGTCTCCCCAGTGTCTCCCACCGTGTCTCCCCCCATGTCTCCCCCCGTGTCTCTCAGTGTCTCCTCCGTGTCTCCCCGTGTCTCCCCCGTGTCTCCCCCTCATGTATCCCCTGTGTCTCTCAGTGTCTCCCCTGTGTTTGCCCCGTGTCTGCCCCGTGTATCGCTGTGTCTGCCCGTGTCTCCACCGTCTCTCCCGCGTGTTTACACTGTGTCTCCCCGTGTCTCCCCATGTCATCCCGCGTGTCTCCCCGTCTCTGCCCGGTGTCTCCCCGTGTCTGCCCGTGTCTCCACCGTGTCTCCCCTTGTCTCCCCGTGTTTCTCCCGTGTCTCACTGTGTCTGCCCGTGTCTCCCCCGTGTCTCCAACGTGTCTCGCTGTGTCTCCCCGTGTCTCCCCGTGTCTCCCCCGTGTCTCCCCTTGTATCCCCATGTCTCCCGCGTGTTTCTGTCTCCCCCGTGTCTCCCCGTGTCTCCCCCGTGTCTCCCCGTGTCTCTCAGTGTCTCCCCCGTGTCTTCCCGTCTCTCTCAGTGTCTCTGAGTATCTCCCCCGTGTCTGCCCAGTGTCTCCCCCGTGTCTCCCCTTGTATCCCCATGTCTCCCACGTGTTTCTGTCTCCTCCGGGTCTCCCCGTGTCTCCCCCGTGTCTCCCCCGTGTCTCTCAGTGTCTCCCCGTTGTCTCCCCGTATCTCTCAGTGTCTCCCCCATGTATCCCCGTGTTTCCCCCGTGTCTCCCCCGTGTCTCCCCGTGTCTCCCCCATGTCTCCTCCTGTCTCCCCGTGTCTCCCCGTGTTTCCCCCGTGTCTCCCCCGTGTCTCCCCGTGTCTCCCCCATGTCTCCTCCTGTCTCCCCGTGTCTCCCCGTGTCTCCCCGTGTCTCCCCCGTGTCTCACCGTGTCTCCCCCATTGTTATATCTCCCCCGTGTCTCCCCCGCATCTCTCAGTGTCTCACCCGTGTCTGCCCCGTGTCTCCCCGCATCTCCCCGTGTCTCCCCCGTGTCTCCCACCATGTCTCCCTCCGTGTCTCCCCCGTGTCTCTCAGTGTCTCCTCCGTATCTCCCCGTGTCTCCCCCGTGTCTCACCGTGTCTCCCCCATTGTTCTATCTCCCCCGTCTCTCCCCGTGTCTCCCCCGTGGTTCTGTCTTCCCCGTGTCTCCCCCGCGTCTCTCAGTGTCTCCCCCTTGTCTCCCCATCTCTCTCCGTGTCTCCCCCGTGTCTCCCCGTGTCTCCCCCGTGTCTCCCCCTCATGTATCCCCTGTGTCTCTCAGTGTCTCCCCTGTGTCTGCCCCGTGTCTGCCCCGTGTATCGCTGTGTCTGCCCGTGTCTCCCCCGTCTCTCCCGCGTGTTTACACTGTGTCTCCCCGTGTCTCCCCATGTCATCCCGTGTGTCTCCCCGTCTCTGCCCGGTGTCTCCCCGTGTCTGCCCGTGTCTCCACCGTGTCTCTCCTTGTCTCCCCTTGTCTCCCCGTGTCTCGCTGTGTCTGTCCGTGTCTCCCCCGTGTCTCCAACGTGTCTTGCTGTGTCTCCCCGTGTCTCCCCGTGTCTCCCCCGTGTCTCCCCTTGTATCCCCATGTCTCCCGCGTGTTTCTGTCTCCCCCGTGTCTCCCCGTGTCTCCCCCGTGTCTCCCCGTGTCTCTCAGTGTCTCCCCCGTGTCTTCCCGTGTCTCTCAGAGTCTCTGAGTATCTCCCCCGTGTCTGCCCAGTGTCTCCCCCGTGTCTCCCCGTGTCTCCCCCGTGTCTCTCAGTGTCTCACCCGTGTCTGCCCCGTGTCTCCCCGCGTCTCCCCGTGTCTCCCCCGTGTCTCCCACCATGTCTCCCCCCGTGTCTCCCCCCGTGTCTCTCAGTGTCTCCTCCGTGTCTCCCCGTGTCTCCCCCGTGTCTCACCGTGTCTCCCCCATTGTTCTATCTCCCCCGTCTCTCCCCGTGTCTCCCCCGTGGTTCTGTCTTCCCCGTGTCTCCCCCGCGTCTCTCAGTGTCTCCCCCTTGTCTCCCCATCTCTCTCCGTGTCTCCCCCGTGTCTCCCCGTGTCTCCCCCGTGTCTCCCCCTCATGTATCCCCTGTGTCTTTCAGTGTCTCCCCTGTGTCTGCCCCGTGTCTGCCCCGTGTATCGCTGTGTCTGCCCGTGTCTCCCCCGTCTCTCCCGCGTGTTTACACTGTGTCTCCCCGTGTCTCCCCATGTCATCCCGCCTGTCTCCCCCGTCTCTCCCCCATGTCTCCCCTTGTATCCCCATATCACCCGCGTGTTTCTGTCTCCCCCGTGTCTCCCTGTGTCTCCCCCGTGTCTCCCCGTGTCTCTCGGTGTCTCCCCGGTGTCTCCCCATGTCTCCCCCGTGTCTGTCTCCCCCGTGTCTCCCCCGTCTCTGCCCCGTGTCTCCCCGCATCTCCCTCGTGTCTTCCCGTGTCTCTCAGTGTCTCTGAGTATCTCCCCCGTGTATCTCCCGTGTCTCCCCCGTGTCTCCCCGTGTCTCCCTCGTGTCTCCCCCGTGTCTCCCCCGTGTCTCCCCGTGTCTCCCCGTGTCTCCCCCGTCTCTCCCCCGTGTCTCCCCTTGTATCCCCATGTCTCCCACGTATTTCTGTCTCCCCCGTGTCTCCCCGTGTCTCCCCCGTGTCTCCCCGTGTCTCTCAGTGTCTCCCCGGTGTCTCCCCGTGTCTCCCCCGTGTCTCCCCCGTCTCTGCCCTGTGTCTCCCCGCATCTCCCCCATGTCTTCCCGTGTCTCTCAGTGTCTCCCCCGTGTCCCAACCGTGTCTCCCCCATTGTTCTATCTCCCCCGTGTCTCCCCCGCGTCTCTCAGTGTCTCCCCCGTGTATCCCCGTGTATCCCCCGTGTCTCCCCCCATACCTCCCAGTGTCTTCCCCGTGTCTCCCTCGTGTCTCCCCGTTTCTTCCCCCGTCTCTCCCCCGTGTCTCCCCGTGTCTCCCCCGTGGATCTGTCTTCCCCGTGTCTCCCCCGCGTCTCTCAGTGTCTCCCCCGTGTCTCCACGTGTCTCTTCCAGTCTCCCCCGTGTCTCCCCCGTGTCTCCCCGTGTCTCCCCCGTGTCTCCCCGTGTCTCCCCCGTGTCTCCCCCGTGTCTCCACCGTGTCTCCCCTTGTCTCCCCGTGTCTCCCCCGTCTCTCCCCCATGTCTCCCCGTGTCTCCCCCGTGTCCCCCCGTGTCTCCCCGTGTCTCCAACGTGTCTCACTGTGTCTCTCTTTGTCTCCCCCGTGTCTCCCCTTGTATCCCCATGTCTCCCACGTGTTTCTGTCTCCCCCGGGTCTCCCCATGTCTCCCCCGTGTCTCCCCGTGTCTCTCAGTGTCTCCCCGTTGTCTCCCCGTATCTCTCCGTGTCTCCCCCGTGTTTCCCCGTGTCTCCCCCATGTCTCCTCCTGTCTCCCCCCGTGTCTCCCCGTGTCTCCCCCGTGTCTCACCGTGTCTCCCCCATTGTTATATCTCCCCCGTGTCTCCCCCGCATCTCTCAGTGTCTCACCCGTGTCTGCCCCGTGTCTCCCCGCGTCTCCCCGTGTCTCCCCCGTGTCTCCCACCGTGTCTCCCCCCGTGTCTCCCCCCGTGTCTCTCAGTGTCTCCTCCGTGTCTCCCCGTGTCTCCCCCGTGTCTCCCCCTCATGTATTCCCTGTGTCTCTCAGTGTCTCCCCTGTGTCTGCCCCGTGTCTGCCCCGTGTATCGCTGTGTCTGCCCGTGTCTCCACCGTCTCTCCCGCGTGTTTACACTGTGTCTCCCCGTGTCTCCCCATGTCATCCCGCGTGTCTCCCCGTCTCTGCCCGGTGTCTCCCCGTGTCTGCCCGTGTCTCCACCGTGTCTCCCCTTGTCTCCCCTTGTCTCCCCGTGTTTCTCCCATGTCTCACTGTGTCTGCCCGTGTCTCCCCCGTGTCTCCAACGTGTCTCGCTGTGTCTCCCCGTGTCTCCCCGTGTCTCCCCCGTGTCTCCCCTTGTATCCTCATGTCTCCCGCGTGTTTCTGTCTCCCCCGTGTCTCCCCGTGTCTCCCCCGTGTCTCCCCGTGTCTCTCAGTGTCTCCCCCGTGTCTTCCCGTCTCTCTCAGTGTCTCTGAGTATCTCCCCCGTGTCTGCCCAGTGTCTCCCCCGTGTCTCCCCTTGTATCCCCATGTCTCCCGCGTGTTTCTGTCTCCCCCGGGTCTCCCCGTGTCTCCCCCGTCTCTCCCCCGTGTCTCTCAGTGTCTCCCCGTTGTCTCCCCGTATCTCTCAGTGTCTCCCCCATGTATCCTCGTGTTTCCCCCGTGTCTCCCCCGTGTCTCCCCGTGTCTCCCCCATGTCTCCTCCTGTCTCCCCGTGTCTCCCCGTGTCTCCCCCGTGTCTCACCGTGTCTCCCCCATTGTTATATCTCCCCCGTGTCTCCCCCGCATCTCTCAGTGTCTCACCCGTGTCTGCCCCGTGTCTCCCCGCATCTCCCCGTGTCTCCCCCGTGTCTCCCACCATGTCTCCCTCCGTGTCTCCCCCGTGTCTCTCAGTGTCTCCTCCGTATCTCCCCGTGTCTCCCCCGTGTCTCACCGTGTCTCCCCCATTGTTCTATCTCCCCCGTCTCTCCCCGTGTCTCCCCCGTGGTTCTGTCTTCCCCGTGTCTCCCCCGCGTCTCTCAGTGTCTCCCCCTTGTCTCCCCATCTCTCTCCGTGTCTCCCCCGTGTCTCCCCGTGTCTCCCCCGTGTCTCCCCCTCATGTATCCCCTGTGTCTCTCAGTGTCTCCCCTGTGTCTGCCCCGTGTCTGCCCCGTGTATCGCTGTGTCTGCCCGTGTCTCCCCCGTCTCTCCCGCGTGTTTACACTGTGTCTCCCCGTGTCTCCCCATGTCATCCCGTGTGTCTCCCCGTCTCTGCCCGGTGTCTCCCCGTGTCTGCCCGTGTCTCCACCGTGTCTCTCCTTGTCTCCCCTTGTCTCCCCGTGTCTCGCTGTGTCTGTCCGTGTCTCCCCCGTGTCTCCAACGTGTCTTGCTGTGTCTCCCCGTGTCTCCCCGTGTCTCCCCCGTGTCTCCCCTTGTATCCCCATGTCTCCCGCGTGTTTCTGTCTCCCCCGTGTCTCCCCGTGTCTCCCCCGTGTCTCCCCGTGTCTCTCAGTGTCTCCCCCGTGTCTTCCCGTGTCTCTCAGTGTCTCTGAGTATCTCCCCCGTGTCTGCCCAGTGTCTCCCCCGTGTCTTCCCGTGTCTCCCCCGTGTCTCTCAGTGTCTCACCCGTGTATGCCCCGTGTCTCCCCGCGTCTCCCCGTGTCTCCCCCGTGTCTCCCACCATGTCTCCCCCCGTGTCTCCCCCCGTGTCTCTCAGTGTCTCCTCCGTGTCTCCCCGTGTCTCCCCCGTGTCTCACCGTGTCTCCCCCATTGTTCTATCTCCCCCGTCTCTCCCCGTGTCTCCCCCGTGGTTCTGTCTTCCCCGTGTCTCCCCCGCGTCTCTCAGTGTCTCCCCCGTGTCTCCCCGTGTCTCCCCCGTGTCTCCCCCTCATGTATCCCCTGTGTCTCTCAGTGTCTCCCCTGTGTCTGCCCCGTGTCTGCCCCGTGTATCGCTGTGTCTGCCCGTGTCTCCCCCGTCTCTCCCGCGTGTTTACACTGTGTCTCCCCGTGTCTCCCCATGTCATCCCGCGTGTCTCCCCGTCTCTGCCCGGTGTCTCCCCGTGTCTGCCCGTGTCTCCACCGTGTCTCCCCTTGTCTCCCCTTGTCTCCCCGTGTTTCTCCCGTGTCTCGCTGTGTCTGCCCGTGTCTCCCCCGTGTCTCCAACGTGTCTCACTGTGTCTCCCCGTGTCTCCCCGCGTCTCCCCGTGTCTCCCCCATGTCTCCCACCGTGTCTACCCCCGTGTCTCCCCCCGTGTCTCTCAGTGTCTCCTCCGTGTCTCCCCGTGTCTCCCCCGTGTCTCACCGTGTCTCCCCCATTGTTCTATCTCCCCCGTCTCTCCCCGTGTCTCCCCCGTGGTTCTGTCTTCCCCGTGTCTCCCCCGCGTCTCTCAGTGTCTCCCCCTTGTCTCCCCATCTCTCTCCGTGTCTCCCCCGTGTCTCCCCGTGTCTCCCCCGTGTCTCCCCCTCATGTATCCCCTGTGTCTCTCAGTGTCTCCCCTGTGTCTGCCCCGTGTCTGCCCCGTGTATCGCTGTGTCTGCCCGTGTCTCCCCCGTGGTTCTGTCTTCCCCGTGTCTCCCCCGCGTCTCTCAGTGTCTCCCCCTTGTCTCCCCATCTCTCTCCGTGTCTCCCCGTGTCTCCCCCATGTCTCCCCCTCATGTATCCCCTGTGTCTCTCAGTGTCTCCCCTGTGTCTGCCCCGTATCTGCCCCGTCTATCGCTGTGTCTGCCCGTGTCTCCCCCGTCTCTCCCGCGTGTTTACACTGTGTCTCCCCGTGTCTCCCCATGTCATCCCGCGTGTCTCCCCGTCTCTGCCCGGTGTCTCCCCGTGTCTGCCCGTGTCTCCACCGTGTCTCCCCTTGTCTCCCCTTGTCTCCCCGTGTTTCTCCCGTGTCTCGCTGTGTCTGCCCGTGTCTCCCCCGTGTCTCCAACGTGTCTCACTGTGTCTCCCCGTGTCTCCCCGTGTCTCCCCCGTGTCTCCCCTTGTATCCCCATGTCTCCCGCGTGTTTCTGTCTCCCCCGTGTCTCCCCGTGTCTCCCCCGTGTCTCCCCGTGTCTCTCAGTGTCTCCCCCGTGTCTTCCCATGTCTCTCAGTGTCTCTGAGTGTCTCCCCCGTGTCTGCCCAGTGTCTCCCCCGTGTCTCGCCGTGTCTCCCCCGTGTCTCTCAGTGTCTCCCCCGTGTCTCCCTGTGTCTCCACAGTGTCTCCCCCGTGTCTCCCCGTGTTTACCCGTGTCTCCCCCGTGTCTCCCCCGTGTCTCACCGTGTCTCCCCCGTGTCTCCTCCGTGTCTCCCCCGTGTCTCTCAGTCTCTCCCCCGTGTCTCCCCCGTGTCTCCCCCGTGTCTCCCCAGTGTCTCTTCCGTGTCTCCCCGTGTCTCCCCCGTGTATCTCAGTTTCTCCCCGTGTCTCCCCCGCGTCTTCCCCGTGTCTCCCCCGTGTCTCCCCCGTGTCTCCCGTGTCTCTCAGTGTCTCCCCCGTGTCTCCCCGTGTTTCCCCGTTTCTCCCCCGCGTCTCCGCCGTATCTCTCAGTGTCTCCCCCGTGTCTCCCCATGTATCTCAGTGTCTCCCCCGCGTCTCTCCCGTGTCTCTCAGTGTCTCTCCCGTGTCTCCGCCGCGTCTCGCCAGTGTCTCCCCCCGTGTCTCCCCCCGTGTCTACCCCGTGGTTTGTTGCAGTGGGTTGTTGTGGTGGTTGTAGTAGTTGTGGTTGTTGTGGTTGTGGTTGTTGTAGTGGGTGGTGGTGGTTGTAGTGGGTGTTAGTGGTAGTTGTGGGTGGTGGTTGTAGTAGCTGTGGTTGTCGTAGTTGTGGTTGTTGTGGTTGTTGTTGTAGTTGGTGGTGGTGGTGGTACTTGTGGTTGTTGTAGTTGGTGGTGGTGCTGACGACAGCGATGAAGAGGCTGCGCCCAGTCCGAACAGAAGCGGCACTCCAAGGTAAAGTACTCACCACAGGTACTCAACACCACAGGTACTCACCACCACAGGTACTCACCACAACAGGTACTCATCACAGGTACTCGCCACAATAGGTACTCATCACAGATACTACTCGTGTCTCCCCGTGTCTCCCCATGTCTCTCAGTTTCTCCGCGTGTCTCCCCCGCGTCTTCCCCGTGTCCCCCCCAGTGTCTCCGCGTGTCTCCCCCGTGTCTCCCCGTGTCTCTCACTGTCTCCCCCGTGTCTCCGCGTGTCTCCCCAGTGTCTCCCCGTGTCTCCCCGTGTCTCCCCGTGTCTCTCACTGTCTCCCCCGTGTCTCCGCGTGTCTCCCCAGTGTCTCCCCGTGTCTCCCCGTGTCTCCCCGTGTCTCTCAGTGTTTCCCAGTGTATCCCCCGTGTCTCCCCGTGTCTCCCCCGTGTCTCCCGTGTCTCTCAGTATCTCCCCCGTGTCTCCCTATGTCTCCCCAGTATCTCCCCCCGTGTCTCCCCCCGTGTCTCCCCGTGTTTCTCCGTGTCTCCCCCGCGTCTCCGCCGTATCTATCAGTGTCTCCCCCGTGTCTCCCCATGTATCTCAGTGTATTCCCCGCGTCTCTCCCGTGTCTCTCAGTGTCTCTCCCGTGTCTCCCCCGCGTCTCCCCCGCATCTCGCCAGTGTCTCCCCCCGTGTCTCCCCCCGTGTCTCCCCCGCGTCTCCCCCGTGTCTCCCCATGTCTGCCCCGTGTCTCCCCCTGTGTCTCCCCCGTGGTTTGTTGCAGTGGGTTGTTGTGGTGGTTGTAGTAGTTGTGGTTGTTGTGGTTGTGGTTGTTGTAGTGGGTGGTGGTGGTTGTAGTAGTAGTGTTTGTGGTTGTAGTGGGTGGTAGTGGTTGTTGTGGGTGGTTGTAGTAGTTGTGGTTATTATGGTTGTTGTTGTAGTTGGTGGTGGTGGTGGTGGTGGTGGTGGTGGTACTTGTGGTTGTTGTTGTTGTAGTTGGTGGTGGTAGTGACGACAGCGATGAAGAGGCTGCACCCAGCCCGAACAGCACTCGCAGGTAAAGTACTCACCTCAGGTACTCACCACCACAGGTACTCACCACCACAGGTACTCACCACAACAGGTACTCACCACAGGTACTCGCCACAACAGGTACTCATCACAGATACTCCCCGTGTCTCCCCGTGTCTCTCAGTGTCTCTCAGTGTCTCTCAGTGTCTCCCCCGTGTCTCCCCGTTTCTCCCCCGTGTCTCCCCTTGTCTCCCCCGCGTCTCCTCCGTGTCTCCCCCCGTGTCTCCCTGTGTCTCTCAGTGTCTCCCCGTGTTTCCCCATGTCTCTCAGTGTCTACCCCGTGTCTATACCGTGTCTCCCCCGTGTCTCCCCCCGTGTCTCTCAGTGTCTCCCCCGTGTCTCCCCGCGTCTCCACCGCGTCTCGCCCGTGTCTCCCCCCATGTTTTTTCGTGTCTCCCCCGTGTCTACCTGTGTCTCCCCAGTCTCCCCGTGTCTCCCCGTGTCTCCCTCGTCTCCCCGTGTCTCCCCCGTGTCTCCCCCCGTGTCTTTCAGAGTCCCCCCCGTCTCTCCCCCCGTGTCTCTCCGTGTCTCCCCGTGTCTATCAGTGTCTCCCCCGCGTCTCCCCCGTGTCTCTCAGTGTCTCTCCCCGTGTCTCCTCCACGTCTCCCTCGCGTCTCGCCCGTGTCTCCCCCCGTGTCTCCCCTTTATTCCCCCGTGTTTCCCCGTGTCTCCCCCGCGTCTCCCCCGTGTTTCCCCATGTCTGCCCCGTGTCTCCCCCGTGGTTTGTTGCAGTGGGTTGTGGTGGTGGTTGTAGTAGTTGTGGTTGTTGTCGTTGTTGTAGTGGGTGGTGGTGGTGGTTGTAGTAGTAGTGGTTGTGTTTGTAGTTGTAGTGGGTGGTAGTGGTAGTTGTGGGTGGTGGTTGTAGTAGTGGTTGTTGTTGTTGTAGTTGGTGGTGGTGGTGGTTGTAGTAGTTGTCGTAGTTGTGGTTGTTGTTGTAGTTGGTGGTGGTGGTGGTACTTGTGGTTGTTGTAGTTGGTGGTGGTGGTGACGACAGCGATGAAGAGGCTGCGCCCAGTCCGAACAGAAGCGGCACTCGCAGGTAAAGTACTCACCACAGGTACTCACCACCACAGGTACTCACCACCACAGGTACTCACCACAACAGGTACTCACCACAGGTGCTCACCACGTCTCCCCGTGTCTCTCAGTGTCTGCCGTGTCTCCCCATGTCTCTCAGTGTCTCTCCCGTGTCTCCCCCGCGTCTCCCCCGCATCTCGCCAGTGTCTCCCCCCGTGTCTCCCCCCGTGTCTCCCCCGCGTCTCCCCCGTGTCTCCCCATGTCTGCCCCGTGTCTCCCCCTGTGTCTCCCCCGTGGTTTGTTGCAGTGGGTTGTTGTGGTGGTTGTAGTAGTTGTGGTTGTTGTGGTTGTGGTTGTTGTAGTGGGTGGTGGTGGTTGTAGTAGTAGTGTTTGTGGTTGTAGTGGGTGGTAGTGGTTGTTGTGGGTGGTTGTAGTAGTTGTGGTTATTATGGTTGTTGTTGTAGTTGGTGGTGGTGGTGGTACTTGTGGTTGTTGTTGTTGTAGTTGGTGGTGGTAGTGACGACAGCGATGAAGAGGCTGCACCCAGCCCGAACAGCACTCGCAGGTAAAGTACTCACCTCAGGTACTCACCACCACAGGTACTCACCACCACAGGTACTCACCACAACAGGTACTCACCACAGGTACTCGCCACAACAGGTACTCATCACAGATACTCCCCGTGTCTCCCCGTGTCTCTCAGTGTCTCTCAGTGTCTCCCCCGTGTCTCCCCGTTTCTCCCCCGTGTCTCCCCTTGTCTCCCCCGCGTCTCCTCCGTGTCTCCCCCCGTGTCTCCCTGTGTCTCTCAGTGTCTCCCCGTGTTTCCCCATGTCTCTCAGTGTCTACCCCGTGTCTATACCGTGTCTCCCCCGTGTCTCCCCCCGTGTCTCTCAGTGTCTCCCCCGTGTCTCCCCGCGTCTCCACCGCGTCTCGCCCGTGTCTCCCCCCGTGTTTTTTCGTGTCTCCCCCGTGTCTACCTGTGTCTCCCCAGTCTCCCCGTGTCTCCCCGTGTCTCCCTCGTCTCCCCGTGTCTCTCCCGTGTCTCCCCCCGTGTCTTTCAGAGTCCCCCCCGTCTCTCCCCCCGTGTTTCTCCGTGTCTCCCCGTGTCTATTAGTGTCTCCCCCGCGTCTCCCCCGCGTCTCCCCCGTGTCTCTCAGTGTCTCTCCCCGTGTCTCCTCCACGTCTCCCTCGCGTCTCGCCCGTGTCTCCCCCCGTGTCTCCCCTTTATTCCCCCGTGTTTCCCCGTGTCTCCCCCGCGTCTCCCCCGTGTTTCCCCATGTCTGCCCCGTGTCTCCCCCGTGGTTTGTTGCAGTGGGTTGTGGTGGTGGTTGTAGTAGTTGTGGTTGTTGTCGTTGTTGTAGTGGGTGGTGGTGGTGGTTGTAGTAGTAGTGGTTGTGTTTGTAGTTGTAGTGGGTGGTAGTGGTAGTTGTGGGTGGTGGTTGTAGTAGTGGTTGTTGTTGTTGTAGTTGGTGGTGGTGGTGGTTGTAGTAGTTGTCGTAGTTGTGGTTGTTGTTGTAGTTGGTAGTGGTGGTGGTACTTGTGGTTGTTGTAGTTGGTGGTGGTGGTGACGACAGCGATGAAGAGGCTGCGCCCAGTCCGAACAGAAGCGGCACTCGCAGGTAAAGTACTCACCACAGGTACTCACCACCACAGGTACTCACCACCACAGGTACTCACCACAACAGGTACTCACCACAGGTGCTCACCACGTCTCCCCGTGTCTCTCAGTGTCTGCCGTGTCTCCCCATGTCTCTCAGTTTCTCCCCGTGTCTCCCCCGCGTCTTCCCGTGTCCCCTCCAGTGTCTCCACGTGTCTCCCCCGTGTCTCCCTGTATCTCCCCCGCGTCTTCCCCGTGTCCCCCCCGCGTCTTCCCCGTGTCCCCCCAGTGTCTCCCCATGTCTCCCCCGTCTCCCCGTGTCTCCCCGTGTCTCCCTCGTCTCCCCGTGTCTCCCCCGTGTCTCCCCCCGTGTCTTTCAGTGTCCCCCCCGTATCTCCCCCCGTGTCTCTCAGTGTCTCCCCCGTGTCTCCCCGTGTCTATCAGTGTCTCCCCCGCGTCTCCCCCGTGTCTCTCAGTGTCTCTCCCCGTGTCTCCTCCACGTCTCCCCCGCGTCTCGCCCGTGTCTCCCCCCGTGTCTCCCCTTTATTCCCCCGTGTCTCCCCGTGTCTCCCCCGCATCTCCCCCGTGTTTCCCCATGTCTGCCCCGTGTCTCCCCCCGTGTCTCCCCCGTGGTTTGTTGCAGTGGGTTGTGGTGGTGGTTGTAGTAGTTGTGGTTGTTGTGGTTGTTGAAGTGGGTGGTGGTGGTGGTGGTTGTAGTAGTAGTGGTTGTGTTTGTAGTTGTAGTGGGTGGTAGTGGTAGTTGTGGGTGGTGGTTGTAGTAGTGGTTGTTGTAGTTGGTGGTGGTGGTGGTGGTTGTAGTAGTTGTCGTAGTTGTGGTTGTTGTTGTAGTTGGTGGTGGTGGTGGTACTTGTGGTTGTTGTAGTTGGTGGTGGTGGTGACGACAGCGATGAAGAGGCTGCGCCCAGTCCGAACAGAAGCGGCACTCGCAGGTAAAGTACTTACCACAGGTACTCACCACCACAGGTACTCACCACCACAGGTACTCACCACAACAGGTACTCACCACAGGTGCTCACCACGTCTCCCCGTGTCTCTCAGTGTCTGCCGTGTTTCCCCATGTCTCTCAGTTTCTCCCCGTGTCTCCCCCGCGTCTTTCCCGTGTCCCCCCCAGTGTCTCCGCGTGTCTCCCCCGTGTCTCCCTGTGTCTCCCCCGCGTCTTCCCCGTGTCCCCCCCGCGTCTTCCCCGTGTCCTCCCCAGTGACTCCCCGTGTCTTTCAGTGTCTCCCCGTATCTCTCAGTGTCTCCCCCGTGTCTCCCAGTTTCTCCCCCGTGTCTCCCCGTGTCTCCCCCGCGTCTCCTACGTGTCTCCCCCCGTGTCTCCCCACGTCTTCCTCGTGTCCTCCCCAGTGTCTCCCCGTGTCTCCCCGTGTCTCCCCGTGTCTCTCAGTCTCTCCCCCGTGTCTCCCCGTGTCTCCCCCGCATCTCCCCCACTACTACAACCTCTCCCCGTGTCTCTCACTGTCTCCCCCGTGTCTTTGCGTGTCTCCCCCGTGTCTCCCCGTGTCTCCCCGTGTCTCTCAGTATCTCCCGGTGTCTCCCCCGTGTCTCCCCCGTGTCTCCCGTGTCTCCCCCGTGTCTCCCCTGTGTCTCCCCGTGTCTCCCTTGTGTCTCACCGTGTCTCCCCCGTGTCCCCCCCGTGTCTCTCAGTGTTTCGCCCGTGTTTCCCCCGCGTCTCCCTGTGTCTCCCCCGTGTCTATCAGTGTCTCCCCCGTGTCTCCCCGTGTTTCCCCGTGTTTCCCCCGCGTCTCCGCCGTATCTCTCAGTGTCTCCCCCGTGTCTCCCCATGTATCTCAATGTCTCCCCCGCATCTCTCCCGTGTCTCTCAGTGTCTCTCCCGTGTCTTCCCCGCGTCTCCCCCGCGTCTCGCCAGTGTCTCCCCCCGTGTCTCTTCCCGTGTCTGCCCCGCGTCTCCCCCGTGTCTCCCCATGTCTGCCCCGTGTCTCCCCCCGTGGTTTGTTGCAGTGGGTTGTTGTGGTGGTTGTAGTAGTTGTGGTTGTTGTGGTTGTGGTTGTTGTAGTGGGTGGTGGTGGTTGTAGTAGTAGTGGTTGTGGTTGTAGTTGTAGTGGGTGGTAGTGGTTGTTGTGGGTGGTGGTTGTAGTAGTTGTGGTTGTTGTGGTTGTTGTTGTAGTTGGTGGTGGTGGTGGTGCTTGTGGTTGTTGTTGTTGTAGTTGGTGGTGGTGGTGACGACAGCGATGAAGAGGCTGCACCCAGCCCGAACAGAAGCGGCACTCGCAGGTGAAGTACTCACCACATGTACTCACCACCACAGGTACTCACCACCACAGGTACTCACCACAACAGGTACTCATCGCAGGTACTCGCCACAATAGGTACTCATCACAGATACTCCCCGTGTCTCCCCGTGTCTCTCAGTGTCTCCCCCGTGTCTACCCGCGTCTCCCCTGCTTCTCGCCCGTGTCTCCCCTCATGTCTCTTCGTGTCTCCCCCGTGTCTACCTTTGTCTCCCCCGTCTCCCCGTGTCTCCCCGTGTCTCCCCCGTGTGTCCCTGTGTCTCCCAAGCGTCTCCCACGCGTCTCCGCCGTGTCTCTCAGTGTCTCCCCCGTGTCTCCCCGTGTCTATCAGTGTCTCCCCCGCGTCTCCCCCGTGTCTCTCAGTGTCTCTCCCCGTGTCTCCCCCACGTCTCCCCCGCGTCCCGCCCGTGTCTCCCCCCGTGTCTCCACGTTATTCCCCCGTGTCTCCCCGTGTCTCCCCCGCTTCTCCCCCGGGTCTCCCCATGTCTGCCCCGTGTCTCCCCCCGTGTCTCCCCCGTGGTTTGTTGCAGTGGGTTGTGGTGGTGGTTGTAGTAGTTGTGGTTGTGGTTGTTGTAGTGGGTGATGGTGGTGGTGGTTGTAGTTGTAGTGGGTGGTAGTGGTAGTTGTGGGTGGTGATTGTAGTAGTGGTTGTTGTTGTTGTAGTTGGTGGTGGTGGTACTTGTGGTTGTTGTAGTTGGTGGTGGTGGTGACGACAGCGATGAAGAGGCTGCGCCTAGTCCGAACAGAAGCGGCACTCGCAGGTAAAGTACTCACCACAGGTACTCACCACCACAGGTACTCACCACCACAGGTACTCACCACAACAGATACTCACCACAGGTACTCACCACGTCTCCCCGTGTCTCTTAGTGTCTGCCGTGTCTCCACATGTCTCTCAGTTTCTCCCCGTGTCTCCCTCGCGTCTTCCCCGTGTCCTCCCCAGTGTCTCTGCATGTCTCCCCCGTGTCTCCCCGTGTCCCCCCCCCCCCGCGTCTTCCCCGTGTCCCCCCCCCCCCCCCCCCAGTGTCTCCCGGTGTCTCCCCCGTGTCTCCCCGTGTCTCTCACTGTCTCCCCCGTGTCTCCGCGTGTCTCCCCCGTGTCTCCCAATGTCTCCCAGTGTCTCCCAATGTCTCCCAGTGTCTCCCCCCTGTCTACGCGTGTCTCCCCCGCGTCTCCCCCGTGTCTCCCCGTATCTCCCTTGTGTCTCACCGTGTATCCCCCGTGTCTCCCCCATGTCTCCCCGTGTCTTTCAGTGTCTCCCTGTGTCTCACAGTGTCTCCCCCGTGTCTCCCAGTTTCTCCCCCGTGTCTCCCCGTGTCTCCCCCGCGTCTCATCCGTGTCTCCCCCCGTGTCTCCGCGCGTCTTCCTCGTGTCCCACCCAGTGTCTCCCCGTGTCTCCCCGTGTCTCGCCGTGTCTCTCAGTGTCTCCCCCGTGTCTCCCCCGCGTCTCCCCCGTGTCTCCCCGTGTCTCCCCCGTTTCTCCCCGTGTCTCCCCCGTGTCTCCCCCGTGTCTCACCTTGTCTCCCCCGTGTCTCCCCCGTGTCTCCCCCGTGTCTCCCCCGTGTCTCCCCCGTGTCTCCCCATGTCTCTCAGCGTCTCCCCCGTGTCTCCCCGTGTCTCCCCCGTGTCTCCCCGTGTCTCTCAGTGTCTCCCCCGTGTCTATCCGTTTTTCGCCTGTGTCTCCCCCGTGTCTCCCCCGTGTCTCCCCCGCGTCTCCTCCGTGTCTCCCCCCGTGTCTCCCCTGCGTCTTCCCATGTCTCCCCCGTGTCTCCAGCGTGTCTCCCCGTGTCTCCCCCGCGTCTCCCCGTGTCTCCCCCGTGTCTCCCTCGTGTCTCCTTGTGTCTCCCCCGTGTTTCCCCGTGTCTCTCAGTGTTTCCCCCGTGTTTCCCCCGCGTCTCCCCGTGTCTCCCCCGTGTCTTTCGTGTCTCTCAGTGTCTCCCCCGTGTCTCCCTTTGTCTCCTCCGCGTCTCCCCCCGTGTCTCCCCGTGTTTCCCCGTGTCTCCCCCACGTCTCCGCCGTGTCTCTCAGTGTCTCCCCCGTGTCTCCCCCGTGTCTCCCCGTGTCTCCCCGTGTCTCTCAGTGTCTCTCCCGTGTCTCCCCCGCGTTTCCCCCTCGTCTCGCCCGTGTCTCCCTTTGTCTCCTCCGCGTCTCCCCCCGTGTCTCCCCGTGTTTCCCCGTGTCTCCCCCACGTCTCTGCCGTGTCTCTCAGTGTCTCCCCCGTGTCTCCCCCGTGTCTCCCCGTGTCTCCCCGTGTCTCTCAGTGTCTCTCCCGTGTCTCCCCCGCGTTTCCCCCTCGTCTCGCCCGTGTCTCCCCCCGTGTCTCCCCCGTGTCTCCCCGTGTCTCCCCCGTGTCTCCCCGTGTCTACCCCACGTCTCCCCCGTGTCTCCCCCCGTGTCTCACCCGTGGTTTGTTGCAGTTGGTTGTGGTGGTGGTTGTAGTAGTTGTAGTTGTTGTGGTTGTTGTAGTGGGTGGTGGTGGTTGTAGTAGTAGTGGTTGTGGTTATAGTAGTAGTGGTTGTGGTTGTAGTTGTAGTGGGTGGTAGTGGTTGTTGTAGGTGGTGGTTGTAGTAGTTGTGGTTGTTGTGGTTGTTGTTGTTGTCGTTGGTGGTGGTGGTGCTACTTGTGGTTGTTGTTGTTGTAGTTGGTGGTGGTGGTGACGACAGCGATGAAGAGGCTGCGCCCAGCCCGAACAGAAGCGGCACTCGCAGGTAAAGGACTCACCTCCACAGGTACTCACCACCACAGGTACTCACCACCACAGGTACTCACCGCAACAGGTACTCGCCACAACAGGTACTCATCACAGATACCCCCGGTGTCTCCCCCGTGTCTCCCCCGTGTCTCCCCCGTGTCTCCCCGTGTCTCCCCCGCGTCTCCTCCGTGTCTCCCCCCGTGTCTCCGCGCGTCTTCCTCGTGTCCCACCCAGTGTCTCCCCGTGTCTCCCCGTGTCTCGCCGTGTCTCTCAGTGTCTCCCCCGTGTCTCCCCGTGTCTCCCCCGCGTCTCCCCCGTGTCTCCCCCGTGTCTCCCCGTGTCTCCTCCGTTTCTCCCCGTGTTTCCCCCTTGTCTCCCCCGTGTCTCACCTTGTCTCCCCCTTGTCTCCTCCGTGTCTCCCCCATGTCTCCCCCGTGTCTCCCCCGTGTCTCCCCATGTCTCTCAGCGTCTCCCCCGTGTCTCCCCGTGTCTCCCCCGTGTCTCTCAGTGTCTCCCCCGTGTCTCCCCGTGTCTCTTCGTGTCTCCCCCGTGTTTCCCCGTGTTTCTCAGTGTTTCCCCCGTGTTTCCCCCGCGTTTCCCCGTGTCTCCCCCGTGTCTTTCGTGTCTCTCAGTGTCTCCCCCGTGTCTCCCTTTGTCTCCTCCACGTCTCCCCCCGTGTCTCCTCCGTGGTTTGTTGCAGTGGGTTGTTGTGGTGGTTGTAGTAGTTGTGGTTGTTGTGGTTGTGGTTGTTGTAGTGGGTGGTGGTGGTTGTAGTTGTAGTGGTTGTGGTTGTAGTTGTAGTGGGTGGTAGTGGTTGTTGTGGGTGGTGGTTGTAGTAGTTGTGGTTGTTGTGGTTGTTGTTGTAGTTGCTGGTGGTGGTGGTGCTTGTGGTTGTTGTTGTTGTAGTTGGTGGTGGTGGTGACGACAGCGATGAAGAGGCTGCACCCAGCCCGAACAGAAGCGGCACTCGCAGTTGAAGTACTCACCACATGTACTCACCACCACAGGTACTCACCACCACAGGTACTCACCACAACAGGTACTCATCGCAGGTACTCGCCACAATAGGTACTCATAACAGATACTCCCCGTGTCTCCCCGTGTCTCTCAGTGTTTCCCCCGTGTCTCCCCGCGTCTCTTCTGCTTCTCGCCCGTGTCTCCCCTCATGTCTCTTCGTGTCTCCCCCATGTCTACATTTGTCTCCCCCGTCTCCCCGTGTCTCCCCGTGTCTCCCCCGTGTGTCCCTGTGTCTCCCACGCGTCTCCCACGCGTCTCCGCCGTGTCTCTCAGTGTCTCCCCCGTGTCTCCCCGTGTCTATCAGTGTCTCCCCCGCGTCTCCCCCGTGTCTCTCAGTGTCTCTCCCCGTGTCTCCCCCACGTCTCCCCCGCGTCTCGCCCGTGTCTCCCCCCGTGTCTCCCCGTTATTCCCCCGTGTCTCCCCGTGTCTCCCCCGCTTCTCCCCCGGGTCTCCCCATGTCTGCCCCGTGTCTCCCCCCGTGTCTCCCCCGTGGTTTGTTGCAGTGGGTTGTGGTGGTGGTTGTAGTAGTTGTGGTTGTGGTTGTTGTAGTGGGTGATGGTGGTGGTGGTTGTAGTTGTAGTGGGTGGTAGTGGTAGTTGTGGGTGGTGATTGTAGTAGTGGTTGTTGTTGTTGTAGTTGGTGGTGGTGGTACTTGTGGTTGTTGTAGTTGGTGGTGGTGGTGACGACAGCGATGAAGAGGCTGCGCCTAGTCCGAACAGAAGCGGCACTCGCAGGTAAAGTACTCACCACAGGTACTCACCACCACAGGTACTCACCACCACAGGTACTCACCACAACAGATACTCACCACAGGTACTCACCACGTCTCCCCGTGTCTCTTAGTGTCTGCCGTGTCTCCACATGTCTCTCAGTTTCTCCCCGTGTCTCCCCCGCGTCTTCCCCGTGTCCTCCCCAGTGTCTCCGCATGTCTCCCCCGTGTCTCCCCGTGACCCCCCCCCCCCCGCGTCTTCCCCGTGTCCCCCCCCCCCCAGTGTCTCCCGGTGTCTCCCCCGTGTCTCCCCGTGTCTCTCACTGTCTCCCCCGTGTCTCCGCGTGTCTCCCCCGTGTCTCCCAATGTCTCCCAGTGTCTCCCCCCTGTCTACGCGTGTCTCCCCCGTGTCTCCCCCGTGTCTCCCCGTGTCTCCCTTGTGTCTCACCGTGTATCCCCCGTGTCTCCCCCATGTCTCCCCGTGTCTTTCAGTGTCTCCCTGTGTCTCACAGTGTCTCCCCCGTGTCTCCCAGTTTCTCCCCCGTGTCTCCCCGTGTCTCCCCCGCGTCTCCTCCGTATCTCCCCCCGTGTCTCCGCGCGTCTTCCTCGTGTCCCACCCAGTGTCTCCCCGTGTCTCCCCGTGTCTCCCCGTGTCTCGCCGTGTCTCTCAGTGTCTCCCCCGTGTCTCCCCGTGTTTCCCCCGCGTCTCCCCCGTGTCTCCCCGTGTCTCCACCGTTTCTCCCCGTGTCTCCCCCGTGTCTCCCCCGTGTCTCCCTCGTGTCTCCTTGTGTCTCCCCCGTGTTTCCCCCGTGTCTCCCCATGTCTCTCAGCGTCTCCCCCGTGTCTCCCCGTGTCTCCCCCGTGTCTCCCCGTGTCTCTCAGTGTCTCCCCCGTGTCTAGCCGTTTTTCGCCTGTGTCTCCCCCGTGTCTCCCCCGCGTCTCTTCCGTGTCTCCCCCCGTGTCTCCCCTGCGTCTTCCCATGTCTCCCCCGTGTCTCCAGCGTGTCTCCCCGTGTCTCCCCCGCGTCTCCCCGTGTCTCCCCCGTGTCTCCCTCGTGTCTCCTTGTGTCTCCCCCGTGTTTCCCCGTGTCTCTCAGTGTTTCCCCCGTGTTTCCCCCGCGTCTCCCCGTGTCTCCCCCGTGTCTTTCGTGTCTCTCAGTGTCTCCCCCGTGTCTCCCTTTGTCTCCTCCGCGTCTCCCCCCGTGTCTCCCCGTGTTTCCCCGTGTCTCCCCCACGTCTCCGCCGTGTCTCTCAGTGTCTCCCCCGTGTCTCCCCCGTGTCTCCCCGTGTCTCCCCGTGTCTCTCAGTGTCTCTCCCGTGTCTCCCCCGCGTTTCCCCCTCATCTCGCCCGTGTCTCCCCCCGTGTCTCCCCCGTGTCTCCCCGTGTCTCCCCCGTGTCTCCCCGTGTCTACCCCACGTCTCCCCCGTGTCTCCCCATGTCTGCCCCGTGTCTCCCCCCGTGTCTCACCCGTGGTTTGTTGCAGTTGGTTGTGGTGGTGGTTGTAGTAGTTGTAGTTGTTGTGGTTGTTGTAGTGGGTGGTGGTGGTTGTAGTAGTAGTGGTTGTGGTTATAGTAGTAGTGGTTGTGGTTGTAGTTGTAGTGGGTGGTAGTGGTTGTTGTAGGTGGTGGTTGTAGTAGTTGTGGTTGTTGTGGTTGTTGTTGTTGTCGTTGGTGGTGGTGGTGCTACTTGTGGTTGTTGTTGTTGTAGTTGGTGGTGGTGGTGACGACAGCGATGAAGAGGCTGCGCCCAGCCCGAACAGAAGCGGCACTCGCAGGTAAAGGACTCACCTCCACAGGTACTCACCACCACAGGTACTCACCACCACAGGTACTCACCGCAACAGGTACTCGCCACAACAGGTACTCATCACAGATACTCTCCGTGTCTCCCCCGTGTCTCCCAGTTTCTCCCCCGTGTCTCCCCGTGTCTCCCCCGCGTCTCCTCCGTGTCTCCCCCCGTGTCTCCGCGCGTCTTCCTCGTGTCCCACCCAGTGTCTCCCCGTGTCTCCCCGTGTCTCGCCGTGTCTCTCAGTGTCTCCCCCGTGTCTCCCCGTGTCTCCCCCGCGTCTCCCCCGTGTCTCCCCGTGTCTCCCCCGTTTCTCCCCGTGTCTCCCCCTTGTCTCCCCCGTGTCTCACCTTGTCTCCCCCGTGTCTCCTCCGTGTCTCCCCCGTGTCTCCCCCGTGTCTCCCCATGTCTCTCAGCGTCTCCCCCGTGTCTCCCCGTGTCTCCCCCGTGTCTCTCAGTGTCTCCCCCGTGTCTCCCCGTGTCTATTCGTGTCTCCCCCCTGTCTCTCAGTGTCTCCCCGTGTCTCTCAGTGTCTCCCCCGTGTTTCCCCGTGTTTCTCAGTGTTTCCCCCGTGTTTCCCCCGCGTCTCCCCGTGTCTCCCCCGTGTCTTTCGTGTCTCTCAGTGTCTCCCCCGTGTCTCCCTTTGTCTCCTCCGCGTCTCCCCCCGTGTCTCCCCGTGTTTCCCCATGTCTCCCCCACGTCTCCGCCGTGTCTCTCAGTGTCTCCCCCGTGTCTCCCCGTGTCTCCCCGTGTCTCTCAGTGTCTCCCCCGCGTCTCTCCCGTGTCTCTCAGTGTCTCTCCCGTGTCTCCCCCGCGTCTCCCCCTCGTCTCGCCCGTGTCTCCCCCCGTTTCTCCCCCGTGTCTCCCCGTGTCTCCCCCGTGTCTCCCCGTGTCTACCCCACGTCTCCCCCTTGTCTCCCCATGTCTGCCCCGTGTCTCCCCCCGTGTCTCACCCGTGGTTTGTTGCAGTGGTTTGTGGTGGTGGTTGTAGTAGTTGTAGTTGTTGTGGTTGTGGTTGTTGTAGTGGGTGGTGGTGGTTGTAGTAGTAGTGGTTGTGGTTGTAGTTGTAGTGGGTGGTAGTGGTTGTTGTAGGTGGTGGTTGTAGTAGTTGTGGTTGTTGTGGTTGTTGTTGTAGTTGGTGGTGGTGGTGCTACTTGTGGTTGTTGTTGTTGTAGTTGGTGGTGGTGGTGACGACAGCGATGAAGAGGCTGCGCCCAGCCCGAACAGAAGCGGCACTCGCAGGTAAAGTACTCACCTCTACAGGTACTCACCACCACAGGTACTCACCACCACAGGTACTCACCGCAACAGGTACTCACTACAGGTACTCGCCACAACAGGTACTCATCACAGATACTCCCCGTGTCTCCCCGTGTCTCTCAGTGTCTCCCCCGCGTCTCCTCCGTGTCTCCCCCCGTGTCTCCCCCCGTGTCTCCCCGTGTCTCTCAGTGTCTCCCCCGTGTCTCCTCTTTGTCTCTTCGTGTCTCCCCCGCGTCTCTCCCGCGTCTCCCCCGTGTCTCCCCCGAGTCTCCCCGTGTCTCCCCCGTGGTTTGTTGCAGTGGGTTGTGGTGGTGGTTGTAGTAGTTGTGGTTGTGGTTGTTGTAGTGGGTGGTGGTGGTTAAAGTAGTAGTGGTTGTGATTATAGTTGTAGTGGGTGGCAGTGGTTGTTGTGGGTGGTGGTTGTAGTAGTGGTTGTTGTGGTTGTTGTAGTTGGTGGTGGTTGTAGTAGTTGTGGTTCTTGTGGTTGTGGTTGTTGTGGTTATTCGTGGTGGTGGTACTTGTGGTGGTTGTTGTTGTAGTTGGTGGTGGTGGTGGTGATGGCAGCCCAGCCAGAACAGAGGCAGCACTCGCAGGTAAAGTACTCACCACAGGTAGTCGCCACCACAGGTACTCACCACCACACGTACTCACCACCACAGGTACTCACCACCGCAGGTACTCACCACAGGTCTCACCACGAAAGGTACTCACTACAGCTACTCCCCACAGGTACTCACCACCAATGGTATTCACCACCACAGGTACTCATCACAGGTAATCACCACCACAGGTACTCATCACAGGTACTCACCACCACAGGTGCTCACCACAGTTACTCACCACCACAGATACCACCACAAGTACTCATAACAGGTACTCACCACCACAGGTACTCACCACCACAGGTACTCACCACAGGTATTTACCACCACAGATACTCACAACAGGTACTCACCACCACAGATACTCACCACCACAGGTACTCACCACCACAGGTACTCACCACCACAGGTACTCAACACAGGTACTCACCACCACAGGTACTCACCACAGGTATTCGCCACCACAGGTACTCCACCACCACAGGTACTCACCACAGGTATTCACCACCACAGATACTCACCACTACAGGTACTCACCACAGGTACTCACCACAGGTATTCAGCACCAAAGGTACTCATCACAGGTACTCACCACCACAGGTACTCATCACAGGTACTCACCACCGCAGGTACTCACCACAGCTACTCCCCACAGATACTCACCACCACAGGTATTCACCACCACAGGTACTCCACCACCACAGGTACTCACCACAGGTATTCACCACCACAGATACTCACAACAGGTACTCACCACCACAGATACTCACCACAGGTACTCACCACCACAGGTACTCACCACCACAGGTACTCAACACAGGTACTCACCACCACAGGTACTCACCACAGGTATTCGCCACCACAGGTACTCCACCACCACAGGTACTCACCACAGATATTCACCACCACAGATACTCACAACAGGTACTCACCACCACAGGTACTCACCACAGGTACTCACCACAGGTATTCAGCACCACAGGTACTCATCACAGGTACTCACCACCAAAGGTACTCACCACAGGTACTCACCACCAAAGGTACTCAACACAGCTACTCCCCACAGGTACTCACCACCACAGGTATTCACCACCACAGGTACTCATCACAGGTTCTCACCACCACAGGTACTCACCACCACAAGGTACTCACCACCACAGGTACTCATCACAGGTACTCACCACCACAGGTACTCACCACAGGTACTCTCCACAGGTACTCACCACAAGTACTCACCACCACAGGTACTCACCACCACAGGCACTCACCACCACAAGTACTCATCACAGGTACTCACCACAGGTACTCTCCACAGGTACTCACCACAAGTACTCACCACCACAGGTACTCACCATCACAGGCACTCACCACCACAAGTACTCATCACAGGTACTCAGCACAACAGGTACTCACCACAGGTGCTCACCACGTCTCCCCGTGTCTCTCAGTGTCTGCCGTGTCTCCACATGTCGCTCAGTTTCTCCCCGTGTCTCCCCCGCGTCTTCCCCGTGTCCCCCCCAGTGTCTCCGCGTGTCTTCCTACGTGTCTCCCCGTGTCTCCACCGCGTCTTCCCCGTGGCCCCCCCGCGTCTTCCCCGTGTCCCCCCCCCCAGTGTCTCCCCGTGTCTCCCCCGTGTCTATCCGTATCTCTCACTGTCTCTCCCGTGTCTCCGCGTGTCTCCCCCGTGTCTCCCAGTGTCTCCCCCGTGTCTCCCCGTGTCTCCCCCGTGTCTCCCCCGTGTCTCCCCCGTGTCTCCCCGTGTCTCCCCAGTGTCTCCCCCGTGTCTCACCGTGTCTCCCCCGTGTCTCCCCCGTGTCTCCCCAGTGTCTCCCCCGTGTCTCCCCGTGTCTCCCCCGTGTCTCTCAGTGTCTCCCCCGTGTCTCCCCGTGTCTCCCCGTGTCTCCCCCGTGTCTCCCCAGTGTCTCCACCGTGTCTCCCCGTGTCTCCCCCGTGTCTCTCAGTGTCTCCCCCGTGTCTCCCCGTGTCTTTCCGTGTCTCCCCGTGTCTCCCCGTGTCTCTCAGTGTCTCCCCCGTGTCTACCCGTTTCTCGCCCGTGTCTCTACCGTGTCTCCCCCGTGTCTCCCCCGCGTCTCCCCCCGTGTCTCCCCTGCGTCTTCCCATGTCTCCCCCGTGTCTCCCCGTGTTTCCCCCGCGTCTCCCCCGTGTCTCCCGTTTCTCTCAGTGTCTCCCCCGTGTCTCCCTGTCTCCCCCGCGTCTCCCCCGTGTCTCCACGTGTTTCCCCGTGTCTCCCCGTGTCTCCCCCGTGTCTCCCGTTTCTCTCAGTGTCTCCCCCGTGTCTCCCTGTCTCCCCCGCGACTCCCCCCGTGTCTCCACGTGTTTCCCCGTGTCTCCCCGTGTCTCCCCGTGTCTCTCAGTGTCTCCCCCGCGTCTCTCCCGTGTCTCTCAGTGTCTCTCCCGTGTCTCCCCCGCGTCTCCCCATCGTCTCGCCCGTGTCTCCTCCCGTGTCTCTCCTGTGTCTCCCCGTGTCTCCCCCGTGTCTCCCCGTGTCTCCCCCACGTCTCCCCCGTGTCTCCCCATGTCTGCCCCATGTCTCCCCCCGTGTCTCCCACCTGGTTTGTTGCAGTGGATTGTGGTGGTGGTTGTAGTAGTTGTAGTTGTTGTGGTTGTGGGTGTTGTAGTGGGTGGTGGTGGTTGTAGTAGTAGTGGTTGTAGTAGTAGTGGTTGTGGTAGTGGTTGTTGTGGGTGGTGGATGTACTAGTTGTGGTTGTTGTGGTTGTTGTTGTTGTAGTTGGTGGTGGTGGTACTTGTGGTTGTTGTTGTTGTAGTTGGTGGTGGTGGTGACGACAGCGATGAAGAGGCTGCGCCCAGCCCGAACAGAAGCGGCACTCGCAGGAAAAGTACTCACCACCACAGGTACTCACCACCACAGGTACTCGCCACAACAGGTACTCATCACAGATACTCCCCGTGTCTGCCCGTGTCTCTCAGTGTCTCCCCCGTGTCTCCCCGTTGCTCCCCTGTGTCTCCCCTTGTCTCCCCCGCGTCTCCTCCGTGTCTCCCCCCGTGTCTCCCCGTGTCTCTCAATGTCTCCCCGTGTCTCCCCGTGTCTCCCCGTGTCTCTCAGTGTCTACCCCGTGTCAATACCGTGTCTCCCCCGTGTCTCACCCCGTGTCTCTCAGTGTCTCCCCCGTGTCTCCCCGTGTCTCCCCCGCGTCTCCCCCACGTCTCCCCCGTGTCTCCCCGTGTCTCTCAATGTCTCCCCGTGTCTCCCCGTGTCTCTCAGTGTCTACCCCGTGTCAATACCGTGTCTCCCCCGTGTCTCACCCCGTGTCTCTCAGTGTCTCCCCCGTGTCTCCCCGTGTCTCCCCCGCGTCTCCCCCACGTCTCCCCCGTGTCTCCCCCGTGTCTCCCCGTGTCTCCCCCGTGGTTTGCTGCAGTGGGTTGTGGTGGTGGTTGTAGTAGTTGTGGTTGTTGTAGTGGGTGGTGGTGGTTAAAGTGGTAGTGGTTGTGATTATAGTTGTAGTAGGTGGTAGTGGTTGCTGTGGTTGGTGGTTGTAGTAGTGGTTGTTGTGGTTGTTGTTGTTGTAGTTGGTGGTGGTTGTAGTAGTTGTGGTTATTGTGGTTGTGGTTGTTGTGGTTGTTGGTGGTGGTGGTACTTGTGGTGGTTGTTGTTGTAGTTGGTGGTGGTGGTGGTGGTGGTGACGGCATCGATGAAGAGGCTGCGCCCAGCCAGAACAGAAGCGGCACTCGCAGGTAAAGTACTCACCACAGGTACTCACCACCACAGGTACTCACCACCGCAGGTACTCACCACAGGTCTCACCACCAAAGGTATTCACCACCACAGTTACTCATCACAGGTACTCACCACCACAGGTACCCACCACCACAGGCACTCACCACCACAAGTACTCATCACAGGTACTCACCACCACAGGTACTCACCACCACAGGTACTCACCACAAGTACTCACCACCACAGGTACTCACCACAGGTACTCACCACGACAGGTACTCCACCACCACAGGTACTCACCACCACAGGTACTCAACACAGGTACTCACGACCACAGGTACTCATCACAGGTACTCACCACCACAGATACCACCACAAGTACTCATCACAGGTACTCACCACCACAGGTACTCACCACAGGCACTCACCACAGATACTCACCACCGCAGGTACTCATCACAGGTACTCACGACCACAGGTGCTCACCACAGTTACTCACCACCACAGATACCACCACAAGTACTCATCACAGGTACTCACCACCACAGGTACTCACCACAGGCACTCACCACAGATACTCACCACCGCAGGTACTCCACCACCACAGGTACTCAACACAGGTACTCACCACCACAGGTACTCACCACAGGTATTCGCCACCACAGGTACTCCACCACCACAGGTACTCACGACAGGTATTCACCACCACAGATACTCACAACAGGTACTCACCACCACAGATACTCACCACAGGTACTCACCACCACAAGTACTCACCAACACAGGTACTCAACACAGGTACTCACCACCACAGGTACTCACCACAGGTATTCGCCACCACAGGTACTCCACCACCACAGGTACTCACGACAGGTATTCACCACCACAGATACTCACAACAGGTACTCACCACCACAGGTACTCACCACAGGTACTCACCACAGGTACTCACCACAGGTATTCAGCACCACAGCTACTCCCCACAGGTACTCACCACCACAGGTATTCACCACCACAGGTACTCATCACAGGTACTCACCACCGCAGGTACTCACCTCCACAAGGTACTCACCACCACAGGTACTCACCACAAGTACTCACCACCACAGGTACCCACCACCACAGGCACTCACCACCACAGGTACTCAACACAAGTACTCACCACCACAGGTACTCCACCACCACAGGTACTCACCACAAGTACTCACCACCACAGGTACTCCACCACCACAGGTACTCACCACCACAGGTACTCAACACAGGTACTCACAACCACAGGTGCTCACCAGTTACTCACGACCACAGATACCACCACAAGTACTCATCACAGGTACTCACCACCACAGGTACTCACCACAGGCACTCACCACAGATACTCACCACAGGTATTCACCACCACAGATACTCACAACAGGTACTCACCACCACAGGTACTCACCACAGGTACTCACCACAGGTACTCACCACAGGTATTCAGCACCAAAGGGACTCATCACAGGTACTCACCACCACAGGTATTCACCACCACTGTTACTCACCACAAGTACTCACCACCACAGGTACTCACCACAGGTACTCACCACGACAGGTACTCCACTACCACAGGTATTCACCACCATAGGTACTCACCACCACAGGTACTCAACACAGGTACTCATGACCACAGGTGCTCACCACAGTTACTCACCACCACAGATACCACCACAAGTACTCATCACAGGTACTCACCACCACAGGTACTCACCACAGGCACTCACCACAGATACTCACCACCGCAGGTACTCCACCACCACAGGTACTCACCACAGGTATTCACCACCACAGATACTCACAACAGGTACTCACCACCACAGATACTCACCACAGGTACTCACCACCACAAGTACTCACCAACACAGGTACTCAACACAAGTACTCACCACCACAGGTACTCACCACAGGTGTTCGCCACCACAGGTACTCCACCACCACAGGTTTTCACGACAGGTATTCACCACCACAGATACTCACAACAGGTACTCACCACCACAGGTACTCACCACAGGTACTCACCACAGGTATTCAGCACCAAAGGTACTCATCACAGGTACTCACCACCGCAGGTACTCACCACAGGTGCTCACCACCAAAGGTACTCACCCCAGCTACTCCCCACAGGTACTCACCACCACAGGTATTCACCACCACAACTACTCCCCACAGGTACTCACCACAAGTATTCACGACCACAGATACTCACAACAGGCACTCACCACCACAGGTACTCACCACAGGTATTCACTACCAAAGGTACTCATCACAGGTTCTCACCACCACAGGTACTCACCACCACAGGTACTCACCACCACAGGTACTCACCACAAGTACTCACCACCACAGGTACTCACCACCACAGGCACTCACCACCACAAGTACTCATCACAGGTACTCACCACCACAGGTACTCACCACCACAGGTACTCACCACAAGTACTCACCACCACAGGTTCTCACCACAGGTACTCACCACGACAGGTACTCACCACCACAGGCACTCACCACCACAATTACTCATCACAGGTACTCACCACCACAGGTACTCCACCACAGGTACTCACCACCACAGGCACTCACCACCACAGGTACTCATCACAGGTACTCAGCACAACAGGTACTCACCACAGGTACTCACCACAGGTACTCACCACAGGTATTCAGCACCAAAGGTACTCATCACAGGTACTCACCACCACAGGTATTCACCACCACAGGTACTCACCACCGCAGGTACTCATCACAGGTTCTCACCACCGCAGGTACTCACCACCAGAAAGTACTCACCACCACAGGTAATCACCACAGGTACTCACCACCACAGGTACTCACCACCACAGGTACTCACCACCGCAGGTACTCACCACAGGTCTCACCACCAAAGATACTCACCACAGCTACTCCCCACAGGTACTCACCACCACAGGTATTCACCACCACAGGTACTCATCACAGGTACTCACCACCGCAGGTACTCACCACCACAAGGTACTCACCACCACAGGTACTCATCACAGGTACTCACCACCACCGGTACTCACCACAGGTACTCACCACAGGTACTCACCACCACAGGTACTCACCACAAGTACTCACCACCACAGGAACTCACCACCACAGGTACTCATCACAGGTGAAGTATTGGAAAATGACGGCAGGAAACTCCTTGACGGGAACACACTTCTTTTATTAAATCTTGACTCGTAACAATACAACGCGTGGCCTCTCTTCTTCACAATGCGCTTCTCTTGACTCTGGATTCTGTGCTGCCGGCTCTCTGTGCCTCGTGTAGACTCCGCGCCTCGGCTACACTCCTCTCTCGCCTCGTGTAGACTCTGCGCCTCTGCTACACTCTCCACTCGCCTCGTGTAGACTTTGCACCTCTCTCGCTGGCTACACCGTATGCATACTCGGCTCGTGCAGACCTTCCTCTCTCGCTGGCTACACCGTATGCATACTCGGCTCGTGCAGACCGTTCTCTCTCGCTGGCTACACACTACACATTACTCAGCTCGTGTAGACCGTTCTATCTCGCTGGCTACACACTATACATTACTCAGCTCGTGTAGACCGTTCTATCTCGCTGGCTACACACTATACATTACTCAGCTCGTGTAGACCTTTCTCTCTCGCTGGCTACACACTATACCTTACTCTCTTCTACTCTCCATTACTCTCCTCTCCGGGCTCTATCTCTACACCTTCGTCTTCATTCTTAGATGGTTCCACTTCTGCCCCCTGCTCCTCTGTGCATCACCTTATATACCCCTTCTTCCCGGGAGACGGAGCGGATGCGGACCTCAACGTCGGCACCGCTCCTCAGTTACCCAATCCCCACGCGCTATCCTTACGATCCGGTTCCGCTCAGCGCGTGTTTCCACTCCCCGACCAATCACACCGCGCTGCTACCCGATCACTCCCTCTGGGCGCGTCACCGGCACACAGCCAATCAGCAGCACTACCCCCACCCGCGCACTGACGCCTGCTCCTCCCCGTCAGCGCGCGTCACCACACACACACCCGTACATACGCGCTGGCACACGACATATACACCCAGCGCGTATCACCACTACATCACCCCCTCCCACATAGCTCGCAGCCGGCCCGGCTGCTAACAACAACCAACCGCGACGATAAAACGACAACCAACAAAAAAAAACCCCATAACCCCCCGAGTGTGCCCCGTAACATAACACAACAACAACAACAAGAATAACTATGTACAGATTGACAATGAACCCGAAAAGTCAACAATAACACGATACGAGCAAATTCGAAACGAACGCGCCCCACGTCCCTGCGACTACACGCAGTGACGAGGCGCTCCAACTGCCCCGACTCCTCACGAGGCAGGTCATGCAAAGTAGCACGACCTGGCGCGAGTCCGTCTGGCTGGTCCATCATATGGGGCGGGACACTGACGACCGTCCGGCGGTTCCGGTTGCTCCAGACGGCGCGGAACGGGCCTGAAGGGGCCGGCCCCGCCGCGGAGATCCGGCCGCCGGTGATCGGCAGCTGTCAGTTCCGAGACACCTGGGAGCAGATCAGGCGAAAATACGTGTGGATCAGGCAGAGACATTTCCCCCTCTGGGTCGCCGGTCACGTCACACGCCCGGCCATCACGACACACGGGGAGGCCATATGGAGGCGAGAACGGTTTCAGTCGGGAGGGGTGAACGTACCAACGGCGCTTTCCCCACTTTATCTGAACGCACTGGGGCCGTGCAACGCGCACGACCTCCACGGGTCCCCTCCACGGTCTCAACAATTTAGGCGACGTAGCCAAGGGTGCCTGAGGGCAATGCAGCCAGGCCCTGTCACCTGGTTTCCATTCGTGCATGGACACCTTCCGTGCCCGCAACCGTTCATTAGCAATTTGGCGAGCCCGCGAATTAAGCCGTGCGGCCTCCCTCGCCTCTGTCAGCTTATGAATATTAAACTTAATATGTTCTGCCAAATTAGAATTAGTTCGTGGAGCGGACAGGCCAAGTTGCGTTTCTATTGGCGGGTCAGCTTCCCGACCGTACATCAAATAGAATGGGGAAAACCCCGTAGCTGCATGGGGGGCCATTCTATACGCGGCAAGGACTCCCGGGACCTGCAGGTCCCAATCTACATGTGCCTCGCACACCTGCTGGCACAGCATGGAAGTCAAGGTTTTGTGGAGTCTCTCCACCATCCCGTCAGTCTGCGGGTGGTACGGGGAGGTACGCACCTTCTTGGTACCCAACAGATCGCACACCTCTTGCAACAATTTACTCGAAAAATTTTTACCTTGGTCGGTCAGCAGGCGTTCTGGAGCCCCCTTGTCCAGGACATAGCCCTGGACGAAGGCATCCGTCACAGCCGCTGCCGACTGGTTAGCGAGAGGCCACGCCATAGGCCATCGGGTAAAGTATTCGACCCCCACTAACAAATATTTATTCCCTCTCGGCGTGACTGGGAAGGGCCCCAAAATATCGAGTGCAACGAGCTCGTTGGTACGCGAGACCTGAATAGATTGCAGCGGTGGATTAGCTGCCACGGCCGGTGGTTTACGCCTGGCGCACTCAACGCACCCCTTCAGAATATGCACCACATCACTTCCCATTCCCGGCCAGTAATAGTCACGCTGAAGCAGGGCAAGCGTCTTGTTAACTCCCAAGTGCAAGAGGCGTTCGTGTGCCGCCAAGACAACCCTCCCCCTCACAGCGGAAGGCACCACGAGTGCGTTCCGCCGGGACAAACTGTCCCATTTCAATAACACTCCCTGCTCAAGTACATAGGAGCCGGTACGCTCCTGGTCCCCCTCGGGACCCCCAACCTTGCGGCGCAATGCTAGCAGCGAGCTGTCCGCCATCTGGAGGCGGCCCCATTCGCTGAGCGACAGCGAGAGCAGCGAGTCCCGACCCTGAGAGGCAGTGGAATCATCCCTGATCGGTGCGCCCGCTGTCGCAGCCAGTGCCCCCATCTCCCCCGCAAGCGTCGGTTTACAGCGCGCCGATCCCGACAAACACGCGCATTCATCACAAGGCAACAACCGCGACAAGCAATCGGCATTCGTGTGTCGCAACCCCTTACGGTACGTAGTCGTAAACTGATAGTCCTGGAGGACTTCCAACCAACGCGACAACTGGCCCGAGGGCTGGGCGACCCTCAATGAATACTGTAGCGCCGCGTGGTCCGTTCGGACTGTAAAGTGACGACCATAAAGATATGGCCTAAACTGCTGCACAAAAAAAACAATGGCAAGCAGCTCGCGACGGGTGACACAGTAGCGCTGCTCCGCCGGAGACAACACCCTACTACCGTAGGCGACAACTCTTTCGACACCCCCAACGACTTGGGATAGCACCCCCCCAATGCCCGTGTTGCTAGCATCCGTGTCCAGCAAAAAGGGACTGGCAAAATCGGGATAACACAAGGGTGGGGCACCCACCAAGGCGTCCCGGAGGGAGCGAAACGCGGCCTCCTCCTCCGGTCCCCATTTGAACTTCACTCCCTTCGCCGTTAGAGCGTGCAAGGGTTTTGCAATAGTGGCGAAGTGCTCAACGAACCGCCGATAATAAGAAGCAAACCCGATGAAACTACGCACGTCGGAAACGGACGTAGGTGTCGGCCACGAACCGACACAATCCGTCTTCGCGGGATCGGTGGAGATCCCCGAAGAATCGACAATGTGACCCAAGTATCTAACCGACTTCCGAAGGAGGTGACATTTGGCCGGTTTAAATTTCAGCTTAGCCGATCGCATTCGCAAGAACACCCCTCTCAATCGCTGGAGGTGTTCTTCAAACGTTTTACTGAAAACAATGACATCGTCCATATAAATCAAGCATGTATCCCACTGCAAGCCCGACAAAACCAACTCCATAAGTCGCTGAAACGTCGCTGGAGAGGAGTGAAGTCCCCTGGGTAACCGGTTAAACTGGAACAGCCCCCCTGGAGTCCGAAATGCTGTCTTAGGTTTCGACTCTTCGTCGAGCGGCAACTGCCAAAACCCCGATAACAAATCAAGAGTCGAAAAATATCGCGCACCAGACAATGCATCGAGGGACTCATCCATCCTGGGGAGCGGATACGCGTCAGCCACAGAGATCTTATTCAGGCGACGGAAATCAACGCAGAATCGCAGGGACCCGTCCTGCTTCTTAACCAGCACAATAGGCGCTCCCCACGGGCTAGAGGAGGGCGAAATAATATCGGCTTCTAGCATTTCGTTAACAGCCGACTGAACATGTTCCTTCTCCACGGGACTCAGTCGGAAGGGATTTAGCTTGACCGGCGCCGCATCGCCCGTTTCAATGTGGTGGTGCAACAAATCTGTGCACCCAATGTCATACTCATGTTTACTGAACACATCAGAGAATTCTATGAGCAACTCGCGCAGCGCACCCAACTGCGCCGCCGACAAATCGTCCGAGGCGGCGCATAGCGAATGGACCCACTCAAGGTCTTCCCCTGGCTCAACGTTCCGCGCGGGGCTCGAGCCCACCTGCGCAACCAACCCATCATCCACAGGGACCCGCGCCGCGTGAGCCAGCACGGTGCCCTGTGGAATGACAGCTGGCCGCGACCCCGCGTTCAAAACCATCACAAACGGATCCCTGTCAGCACGCACCAAAGTGTGAGCCACCGATAAATCAAGACCCCCGACAGCCTTGTTAGAAGGACCCAAAAGCATACTTTGTTCCGAAGCCTCCCTCACCCATGGTTTCCGCAACCGGAGGGGAATCAACATCTGTGAACCCGGGGGCACATGCACGGTCTGTGTCGCCACCGCTTGTATCGTAGCGCACGCCGTCCGAATGTCAGTAGGGCCCGTCAAAAATGCAATCCGGCGACCCGATGGCAGTTCAATGCATCGTTGATCGATAAGAATTTTAATGGGCATTTTAGCCAAAAAATCAGTGCCCAAAAGACACGGAACCGCCAAAGAAGACGAAACGAAAACGGGTCCCGACAATTTGATATTTCCAATGCAAATAGACGCCCTAATCTGACCGATAATGCCCAACGATCCCCCATTAGCGGCGTAAAATGGCACATCCACTGGAAGCAGCGGACGACATTGGACTGGGAGAATATCATAAATGAGGTCCGATATAATAGTTGCCGATGCCCCCGTGTCCACTAACACCCTAATCTCGACCCCATCAATAGATCCCGTAACAACGGACGAACCCGCCGAAGCAGCCACAATTCTATGCCCCAATTCCGCCCATTCGATGTCTCCCTGGTCCCGGCCGAACCCCCCTCGCCGAACCGAATCCCCGAACCTTAACCGGCCCTCCTCCGCCGCAACGCGGCGTCCCATGTGTGCCGAATAAACAGGCCGAGCGTGTGAGGTGCCGCGACTTGCCGGGGATTGTAGAGATGACTTGGGATCTCGGTCGTCGTCCAGCCGAGCACCCATGGCGCGCTGACGCGGAGCGCGGCACCCGGACGCCACGTGGCCCCGGAGGCCACAGTTATAGCACGTGACGAGGGTCGGAGTAGATCTTGGATGCTCCGACTTTCGGCCCGATCGCAGAGGCGACCGAGCCCCCGGCCTCCAGTCCCCTGGTCGTCCCGTGGCGAACGCCTCCTCTCGTGGGCTGACGACTTGGGGTTCGGTGACCACCGAACCCGGAGCTGCGACGACAGCAGCGTTGCAACCAACTCCTTGTTTCCGTTGTAGGGCCTCGTGCGCTTGAATACTCGTGGCGACTCTCAAAGAAGAAATATCAATCTCGTCAGCTGTGTTGATAGGGACCCCCAGGTCCTGCGCCAACTTAAGCAGCTGCTCCAAAACCATCGCGTCTTGGCCCTCCTCGTCCATCCGAGGGAACGCAGCATCAGCAAGAGCCAGCAACGCCGTGCGATAGGCCAGCGCGGTCTCCGTGGCCGCTTTCCGTCTTGCGTAGAAATGATGGCGGCACGCCGAGGGAGGTCCGTAGACCCTGGCCAACAAACCCAGCGCATCCTTCAGCGTGGAGCGGTCCGACTTCCGTGCAGACCTGAAGGCCGCGAGCGCGTCGTCGTCCAACAGGGCAGGCAACGCCCGCAGCGCCGTAGCATCGGACCACGCTGACATCTCTTGATGCGCCAAAAACCTTCGCTGAAATTTGCCCCAGTCTCCGCCTTCCGCCTTGAAGGCTGACAACGTGGGCAGACGCTGCTGAAAAATGAAGTCATCCGCCTCGTGGTTCCTCTCCGCCTCTCCGTCGGTGTGTAAGATGGCGGCTCCAGCGGCAGACGTAAAATGGCGGACCCCCTCGCGCGCTGATGACGTCGATGCGCGCGCTTGGGAACCCACCACCACGTGGCGCTCGCCGTTCCCGCCAAAAGTAGGCCCAGGCGCAATGGCGGGAATCCCCCATTCGTTTTGGCGGGAATCTGCGGGGCGACCTTGTAAAATGTCCCCCACCGTCCCCGCTCCTCCCGACGAGCTGATCTCCGCCAAGATGGACGCGGCGGCGAGCAGCAGCTCCGCCAGTCGGGAGTGCGCCTCACGAAGCACGGCCTCGGTCCCCGGTCGCTCGGCCGGCGCCGTCGACGGATCCTGTAGCGTGGGCAAGTCTTCCTCCTCGCCCCCCGCCACCAGCGGCCCCGAGTCGTCCAGGTTTTCCTCGCGGTCAATCCCGTGGGTCCTACGGGTCTTCCTTGTCTCCATGCTTGGAAGCCCGTTTCACTTCTGACGCCAGATGAAGTATTGGAAAATGACGGCAGGAAACTCCTTGACGGGAACACACTTCTTTTATTAAATCTTGACTCGTAACAATACAACGCGTGGCCTCTCTTCTTCACAATGCGCTTCTCTTGACTCTGGATTCTGTGCTGCCGGCTCTCTGTGCCTCGTGTAGACTCCGCGCCTCGGCTACACTCCTCTCTCGCCTCGTGTAGACTCTGCGCCTCTGCTACACTCTCCACTCGCCTCGTGTAGACTTTGCACCTCTCTCGCTGGCTACACCGTATGCATACTCGGCTCGTGCAGACCTTCCTCTCTCGCTGGCTACACCGTATGCATACTCGGCTCGTGCAGACCGTTCTCTCTCGCTGGCTACACACTACACATTACTCAGCTCGTGTAGACCGTTCTATCTCGCTGGCTACACACTATACATTACTCAGCTCGTGTAGACCGTTCTATCTCGCTGGCTACACACTATACATTACTCAGCTCGTGTAGACCTTTCTCTCTCGCTGGCTACACACTATACCTTACTCTCTTCTACTCTCCATTACTCTCCTCTCCGGGCTCTATCTCTACACCTTCGTCTTCATTCTTAGATGGTTCCACTTCTGCCCCCTGCTCCTCTGTGCATCACCTTATATACCCCTTCTTCCCGGGAGACGGAGCGGATGCGGACCTCAACGTCGGCACCGCTCCTCAGTTACCCAATCCCCACGCGCTATCCTTACGATCCGGTTCCGCTCAGCGCGTGTTTCCACTCCCCGACCAATCACACCGCGCTGCTACCCGATCACTCCCTCTGGGCGCGTCACCGGCACACAGCCAATCAGCAGCACTACCCCCACCCGCGCACTGACGCCTGCTCCTCCCCGTCAGCGCGCGTCACCACACACACACCCGTACATACGCGCTGGCACACGACATATACACCCAGCGCGTATCACCACTACATCACCCCCTCCCACATAGCTCGCAGCCGGCCCGGCTGCTAACAACAACCAACCGCGACGATAAAACGACAACCAACAAAAAAAAACCCCATAACCCCCCGAGTGTGCCCCGTAACATAACACAACAACAACAACAACAAGAATAACTATGTACAGATTGACAATGAACCCGAAAAGTCAACAATAACACGATACGAGCAAATTCGAAACGAACGCGCCCCACGTCCCTGCGACTACACGCAGTGACGAGGCGCTCCAACTGCCCCGACTCCTCACGAGGCAGGTCATGCAAAGTAGCACGACCTGGCGCGAGTCCGTCTGGCTGGTCCATCATATGGGGCGGGACACTGACGACCGTCCGGCGGTTCCGGTTGCTCCAGACGGCGCGGAACGGGCCTGAAGGGGCCGGCCCCGCCGCGGAGATCCGGCCGCCGGTGATCGGCAGCTGTCAGTTCCGAGACACCTGGGAGCAGATCAGGCGAAAATACGTGTGGATCAGGCAGAGACATTTCCCCCTCTGGGTCGCCGGTCACGTCACACGCCCGGCCATCACGACACACGGGGAGGCCATATGGAGGCGAGAACGGTTTCAGTCGGGAGGGGTGAACGTACCAACGGCGCTTTCCCCACTTTATCTGAACGCACTGGGGCCGTGCAACGCGCACGACCTCCACGGGTCCCCTCCACGGTCTCAACAATTTAGGCGACGTAGCCAAGGGTGCCTGAGGGCAATGCAGCCAGGCCCTGTCACCTGGTTTCCATTCGTGCATGGACACCTTCCGTGCCCGCAACCGTTCATTAGCAATTTGGCGAGCCCGCGAATTAAGCCGTGCGGCCTCCCTCGCCTCTGTCAGCTTATGAATATTAAACTTAATATGTTCTGCCAAATTAGAATTAGTTCGTGGAGCGGACAGGCCAAGTTGCGTTTCTATTGGCGGGTCAGCTTCCCGACCGTACATCAAATAGAATGGGGAAAACCCCGTAGCTGCATGGGGGGCCATTCTATACGCGGCAAGGACTCCCGGGACCTGCAGGTCCCAATCTACATGTGCCTCGCACACCTGCTGGCACAGCATGGAAGTCAAGGTTTTGTGGAGTCTCTCCACCATCCCGTCAGTCTGCGGGTGGTACGGGGAGGTACGCACCTTCTTGGTACCCAACAGATCGCACACCTCTTGCAACAATTTACTCGAAAAATTTTTACCTTGGTCGGTCAGCAGGCGTTCTGGAGCCCCCTTGTCCAGGACATAGCCCTGGACGAAGGCATCCGTCACAGCCGCTGCCGACTGGTTAGCGAGAGGCCACGCCATAGGCCATCGGGTAAAGTATTCGACCCCCACTAACAAATATTTATTCCCTCTCGGCGTGACTGGGAAGGGCCCCAAAATATCGAGTGCAACGAGCTCGTTGGTACGCGAGACCTGAATAGATTGCAGCGGTGGATTAGCTGCCACGGCCGGTGGTTTACGCCTGGCGCACTCAACGCACCCCTTCAGAATATGCACCACATCACTTCCCATTCCCGGCCAGTAATAGTCACGCTGAAGCAGGGCAAGCGTCTTGTTAACTCCCAAGTGCAAGAGGCGTTCGTGTGCCGCCAAGACAACCCTCCCCCTCACAGCGGAAGGCACCACGAGTGCGTTCCGCCGGGACAAACTGTCCCATTTCAATAACACTCCCTGCTCAAGTACATAGGAGCCGGTACGCTCCTGGTCCCCCTCGGGACCCCCAACCTTGCGGCGCAATGCTAGCAGCGAGCTGTCCGCCATCTGGAGGCGGCCCCATTCGCTGAGCGACAGCGAGAGCAGCGAGTCCCGACCCTGAGAGGCAGTGGAATCATCCCTGATCGGTGCGCCCGCTGTCGCAGCCAGTGCCCCCATCTCCCCCGCAAGCGTCGGTTTACAGCGCGCCGATCCCGACAAACACGCGCATTCATCACAAGGCAACAACCGCGACAAGCAATCGGCATTCGTGTGTCGCAACCCCTTACGGTACGTAGTCGTAAACTGATAGTCCTGGAGGACTTCCAACCAACGCGACAACTGGCCCGAGGGCTGGGCGACCCTCAATGAATACTGTAGCGCCGCGTGGTCCGTTCGGACTGTAAAGTGACGACCATAAAGATATGGCCTAAACTGCTGCACAAAAAAAACAATGGCAAGCAGCTCGCGACGGGTGACACAGTAGCGCTGCTCCGCCGGAGACAACACCCTACTACCGTAGGCGACAACTCTTTCGACACCCCCAACGACTTGGGATAGCACCCCCCCAATGCCCGTGTTGCTAGCATCCGTGTCCAGCAAAAAGGGACTGGCAAAATCGGGATAACACAAGGGTGGGGCACCCACCAAGGCGTCCCGGAGGGAGCGAAACGCGGCCTCCTCCTCCGGTCCCCATTTGAACTTCACTCCCTTCGCCGTTAGAGCGTGCAAGGGTTTTGCAATAGTGGCGAAGTGCTCAACGAACCGCCGATAATAAGAAGCAAACCCGATGAAACTACGCACGTCGGAAACGGACGTAGGTGTCGGCCACGAACCGACACAATCCGTCTTCGCGGGATCGGTGGAGATCCCCGAAGAATCGACAATGTGACCCAAGTATCTAACCGACTTCCGAAGGAGGTGACATTTGGCCGGTTTAAATTTCAGCTTAGCCGATCGCATTCGCAAGAACACCCCTCTCAATCGCTGGAGGTGTTCTTCAAACGTTTTACTGAAAACAATGACATCGTCCATATAAATCAAGCATGTATCCCACTGCAAGCCCGACAAAACCAACTCCATAAGTCGCTGAAACGTCGCTGGAGAGGAGTGAAGTCCCCTGGGTAACCGGTTAAACTGGAACAGCCCCCCTGGAGTCCGAAATGCTGTCTTAGGTTTCGACTCTTCGTCGAGCGGCAACTGCCAAAACCCCGATAACAAATCAAGAGTCGAAAAATATCGCGCACCAGACAATGCATCGAGGGACTCATCCATCCTGGGGAGCGGATACGCGTCAGCCACAGAGATCTTATTCAGGCGACGGAAATCAACGCAGAATCGCAGGGACCCGTCCTGCTTCTTAACCAGCACAATAGGCGCTCCCCACGGGCTAGAGGAGGGCGAAATAATATCGGCTTCTAGCATTTCGTTAACAGCCGACTGAACATGTTCCTTCTCCACGGGACTCAGTCGGAAGGGATTTAGCTTGACCGGCGCCGCATCGCCCGTTTCAATGTGGTGGTGCAACAAATCTGTGCACCCAATGTCATACTCATGTTTACTGAACACATCAGAGAATTCTATGAGCAACTCGCGCAGCGCACCCAACTGCGCCGCCGACAAATCGTCCGAGGCGGCGCATAGCGAATGGACCCACTCAAGGTCTTCCCCTGGCTCAACGTTCCGCGCGGGGCTCGAGCCCACCTGCGCAACCAACCCATCATCCACAGGGACCCGCGCCGCGTGAGCCAGCACGGTGCCCTGTGGAATGACAGCTGGCCGCGACCCCGCGTTCAAAACCATCACAAACGGATCCCTGTCAGCACGCACCAAAGTGTGAGCCACCGATAAATCAAGACCCCCGACAGCCTTGTTAGAAGGACCCAAAAGCATACTTTGTTCCGAAGCCTCCCTCACCCATGGTTTCCGCAACCGGAGGGGAATCAACATCTGTGAACCCGGGGGCACATGCACGGTCTGTGTCGCCACCGCTTGTATCGTAGCGCACGCCGTCCGAATGTCAGTAGGGCCCGTCAAAAATGCAATCCGGCGACCCGATGGCAGTTCAATGCATCGTTGATCGATAAGAATTTTAATGGGCATTTTAGCCAAAAAATCAGTGCCCAAAAGACACGGAACCGCCAAAGAAGACGAAACGAAAACGGGTCCCGACAATTTGATATTTCCAATGCAAATGGACGCCCTAATCTGACCGATAATGCCCAACGATCCCCCATTAGCGGCGTAAAATGGCACATCCACTGGAAGCAGCGGACGACATTGGACTGGGAGAATATCATAAATGAGGTCCGATATAATAGTTGCCGATGCCCCCGTGTCCACTAACACCCTAATCTCGACCCCATCAATAGATCCCGTAACAACGGACGAACCCGCCGAAGCAGCCACAATTCTATGCCCCAATTCCGCCCATTCGATGTCTCCCTGGTCCCGGCCGAACCCCCCTCGCCGAACCGAATCCCCGAACCTTAACCGGCCCTCCTCCGCCGCAACGCGGCGTCCCATGTGTGCCGAATAAACAGGCCGAGCGTGTGAGGTGCCGCGACTTGCCGGGGATTGTAGAGATGACTTGGGATCTCGGTCGTCGTCCAGCCGAGCACCCATGGCGCGCTGACGCGGAGCGCGGCACCCGGACGCCACGTGGCCCCGGAGGCCACAGTTATAGCACGTGACGAGGGTCGGAGTAGATCTTGGATGCTCCGACTTTCGGCCCGATCGCAGAGGCGACCGAGCCCCCGGCCTCCAGTCCCCTGGTCGTCCCGTGGCGAACGCCTCCTCTCGTGGGCTGACGACTTGGGGTTCGGTGACCACCGAACCCGGAGCTGCGACGACAGCAGCGTTGCAACCAACTCCTTGTTTCCGTTGTAGGGCCTCGTGCGCTTGAATACTCGTGGCGACTCTCAAAGAAGAAATATCAATCTCGTCAGCTGTGTTGATAGGGACCCCCAGGTCCTGCGCCAACTTAAGCAGCTGCTCCAAAACCATCGCGTCTTGGCCCTCCTCGTCCATCCGAGGGAACGCAGCATCAGCAAGAGCCAGCAACGCCGTGCGATAGGCCAGCGCGGTCTCCGTGGCCGCTTTCCGTCTTGCGTAGAAATGATGGCGGCACGCCGAGGGAGGTCCGTAGACCCTGGCCAACAAACCCAGCGCATCCTTCAGCGTGGAGCGGTCCGACTTCCGTGCAGACCTGAAGGCCGCGAGCGCGTCGTCGTCCAGCAGGGCAGGCAACGCCCGCAGCGCCGTAGCATCGGACCACGCTGACATCTCTTGATGCGCCAAAAACCTTCGCTGAAATTTGCCCCAGTCTCCGCCTTCCGCCTTGAAGGCTGACAACGTGGGCAGACGCTGCTGAAAAATGAAGTCATCCGCCTCGTGGTTCCTCTCCGCCTCTCCGTCGGTGTGTAAGATGGCGGCTCCAGCGGCAGACGTAAAATGGCGGACCCCCTCGCGCGCTGATGACGTCGATGCGCGCGCTTGGGAACCCACCACCACGTGGCGCTCGCCGTTCCCGCCAAAAGTAGGCCCAGGCGCAATGGCGGGAATCCCCCATTCGTTTTGGCGGGAATCTGCGGGGCGACCTTGTAAAATGTCCCCCACCGTCCCCGCTCCTCCCGACGAGCTGATCTCCGCCAAGATGGACGCGGCGGCGAGCAGCAGCTCCGCCAGTCGGGAGTGCGCCTCACGAAGCACGGCCTCGGTCCCCGGTCGCTCGGCCGGCGCCGTCGACGGATCCTGTAGCGTGGGCAAGTCTTCCTCCTCGCCCCCCGCCACCAGCGGCCCCGAGTCGTCCAGGTTTTCCTCGCGGTCAATCCCGTGGGTCCTACGGGTCTTCCTTGTCTCCATGCTTGGAAGCCCGTTTCACTTCTGACGCCAGATGAAGTATTGGAAAATGACGGCAGGAAACTCCTTGACGGGAACACACTTCTTTTATTAAATCTTGACTCGTAACAATACAACGCGTGGCCTCTCTTCTTCACAATGCGCTTCTCTTGACTCTGGATTCTGTGCTGCCGGCTCTCTGTGCCTCGTGTAGACTCCGCGCCTCGGCTACACTCCTCTCTCGCCTCGTGTAGACTCTGCGCCTCTGCTACACTCTCCACTCGCCTCGTGTAGACTTTGCACCTCTCTCGCTGGCTACACCGTATGCATACTCGGCTCGTGCAGACCTTCCTCTCTCGCTGGCTACACCGTATGCATACTCGGCTCGTGCAGACCGTTCTCTCTCGCTGGCTACACACTACACATTACTCAGCTCGTGTAGACCGTTCTATCTCGCTGGCTACACACTATACATTACTCAGCTCGTGTAGACCGTTCTATCTCGCTGGCTACACACTATACATTACTCAGCTCGTGTAGACCTTTCTCTCTCGCTGGCTACACACTATACCTTACTCTCTTCTACTCTCCATTACTCTCCTCTCCGGGCTCTATCTCTACACCTTCGTCTTCATTCTTAGATGGTTCCACTTCTGCCCCCTGCTCCTCTGTGCATCACCTTATATACCCCTTCTTCCCGGGAGACGGAGCGGATGCGGACCTCAACGTCGGCACCGCTCCTCAGTTACCCAATCCCCACGCGCTATCCTTACGATCCGGTTCCGCTCAGCGCGTGTTTCCACTCCCCGACCAATCACACCGCGCTGCTACCCGATCACTCCCTCTGGGCGCGTCACCGGCACACAGCCAATCAGCAGCACTACCCCCACCCGCGCACTGACGCCTGCTCCTCCCCGTCAGCGCGCGTCACCACACACACACCCGTACATACGCGCTGGCACACGACATATACACCCAGCGCGTATCACCACTACACAGGTACTCACCACCACAGGTGCTCACCACAGTTACTCACCACCACAGATACCACCACAAGTACTCATCACAGGTACTCACCACCACAGGTACTCACCACAGGCACTCACCACAGATACTCACCACCGCAGGTACTCCACCACCACAGGTACTCACCACAGGTATTCACCACCACAGATACTCACAACAGGTACTCACCACCACAGATACTCACCACAGGTACTCACCACCACAAGTACTCACCAACACAGGTACTCAACACAAGTACTCACCACCACAGGTACTCACCACAGGTGTTCGCCACCACAGGTACTCCACCACCACAGGTTTTCACGACAGGTATTCACCACCACAGATACTCACAACAGGTACTCACCACCACAGGTACTCACCACAGGTACTCACCACAGGTATTCAGCACCAAAGGTACTCATCACAGGTACTCACCACCGCAGGTACTCACCACAGGTGCTCACCACCAAAGGTACTCACCCCAGCTACTCCCCACAGGTACTCACCACCACAGGTATTCACCACCACAACTACTCCCCACAGGTACTCACCACAAGTATTCACGACCACAGATACTCACAACAGGCACTCACCACCACAGGTACTCACCACAGGTATTCACTACCAAAGGTACTCATCACAGGTTCTCACCACCACAGGTACTCACCACCACAGGTACTCACCACAGGTATTCACCACCAAAGGTACTCATCACAGGTTCTCACCACCACAGGTACTCACCACCACAGGTACTCACCACCACAGGTACTCACCACAAGTACTCACCACCACAGGTACTCACCACCACAGGCACTCACCACCACAAGTACTCATCACAGGTACTCACCACCACAGGTACTCACCACCACAGGTACTCACCACAAGTACTCACCACCACAGGTTCTCACCACAGGTACTCACCACGACAGGTACTCACCACCACAGGCACTCACCACCACAAGTACTCATCACAGGTACTCACCACCACAGGTACTCCACCACAGGTACTCACCACCACAGGCACTCACCACCACAGGTACTCATCACAGGTACTCAGCACAACAGGTACTCACCACAGGTACTCACCACAGGTACTCACCACAGGTATTCAGCACCAAAGGTACTCATCACAGGTACTCACCACCACAGGTATTCACCACCACAGGTACTCACCACCGCAGGTACTCATCACAGGTTCTCACCACCGCAGGTACTCACCACCAGAAAGTACTCACCACCACAGGTAATCACCACAGGTACTCACCACCACAGGTAGTCACCACAGGTACTCGCCACAACAGGTACTTATCACAGATACTCCCCGTGTCTCCCCGTGTCTCTCAGTGTCTCCCCCATGTCTCCCCGTTTCTCCCCCGCGTCTCCTCTGTGTCTCCCCCTGTGTCTCCCCGTGTCTCTCAATGTCTCCCCGTGTCTCCCCGTGTCTCTTCGTGTCTCCCCCGTGTCTCCCCTGTGTCTCTCAGTGTCTCCCCCGTGTCTCTCAGTGTGGCACTCGCAGGTAAAGTACTCACCACAGGTACTCACCACCACAGGTACTCACCACCACAGGTACTCACCACCGCAGGTACTCACCACAGGTCTCACCACCAAAGATACTCACCACAGCTACTCCCCACAGGTACTCACCACCACAGGTATTCACCACCACAGGTACTCATCACAGGTACTCACCACCGCAGGTACTCACCACCACAAGGTACTCACCACCACAGGTACTCATCACAGGTACTCACCACCACCGGTACTCACCACAGGTACTCACCACAGGTACTCACCACCACAGGTACTCACCACAAGTACTCACCACCACAGGAACTCACCACCACAGGTACTCATCACAGGTACTCACCACCACAGGTACCACCACAAGTACTCATCACAGGTACTCACCAACACAGGTACTCACCACCACAGGTACTCACCAGAAGTACTCACCACCACAGGTACTCACCACAGGTACTCACCACCGCAGGTACTCACCACCGCAGGTACTCCAGCACCACAGGTACTCACCGCAGGTATTCACCACCACAGATACTCACAACAGGTACTCACAACCACAGGTACTCACCACAGGTACTCAACACAGGAACTCACCACCACAGGTACTCACCACAGGTATTCACCACCACCACAGATACTCACAACAGGCATTCACCACCACAGGTACTCACCACAGGTCACCACCACAGCTGCTCACCACAGTTACTCACCACTACAGATACCACCACAAGTACTCATCACAGGTACTCACCAACACAGGTACTCACCACCACAGGTACTCACCACAAGTACTCACCACATAAGGTACTCCACCGCAACAGATATTCACCACCACAGATACTCACAACAGGTAATCACCACCACAGGTACTCACCACCACAGGTACTCACCACCACAGGTACTCACCACCACAGGTACTCACCACCACAGGTACTCACCACAGGTACTCACCACCCCAGGTACTCACCACAGGTACTCACCACCACAGGTACTCCACCACCACAGGTACTCACCACAGGTATTCACCACCACAGATACTCACAACAGGTACTCACCACCACAGGTACTCACCACAGGTATTCACCACAGGTACTCACCACAGGTATTCAGCACAAAAGGTACTCATCGCAGGTACTCACCACCACAGGTATTCACCACCACAGGTACTCATCACAGGTACTCACCACCGCAGGTACTCACCACAGGTACTCACCACCAAAGGTACTCCCCACAGCTACTCCCCACAGGTATTCACCACCACAGGTTCTCACCACAGGTACTCACCACGACAGGTACTCACCACCACAGGCACTCACCACCACAAGTACTCATCACAGGTACTCACCACCACAGGTACTCCACCACAGGTACTCACCACCACAGGCACTCACCACCACAGGTACTCATCACAGGTACTCAGCACAACAGGTACTCACCACAGGTACTCACCACAGGTACTCACCACAGGTATTCAGCACCAAAGGTACTCATCACAGGTACTCACCACCACAGGTATTCACCACCACAGGTACTCACCACCGCAGGTACTCATCACAGGTTCTCACCACCGCAGGTACTCACCACCAGAAAGTACTCACCACCACAGGTAATCACCACAGGTACTCACCACCACAGGTAGTCACCACAGGTACTCGCCACAACAGGTACTTATCACAGATACTCCCCGTGTCTCCCCGTGTCTCTCAGTGTCTCCCCCGTGTCTCCCCGTTTCTCCCCCGCGTCTCCTCTGTGTCTCCCCCTGTGTCTCCCCGTGTCTCTCAATGTCTCCCCGTGTCTCCCCGTGTCTCTTCGTGTCTCCCCCGTGTCTCCCCTGTGTCTCTCAGTGTCTCCCCCGTGTCTCTCAGTGTGGCACTCGCAGGTAAAGTACTCACCACAGGTACTCACCACCACAGGTACTCACCACCACAGGTACTCACCACCGCAGGTACTCACCACAGGTCTCACCACCAAAGATACTCACCACAGCTACTCCCCACAGGTACTCACCACCGCAGGTACTCACCACCACAAGGTACTCACCACCACAGGTACTCATCACAGGTACTCACCACCACCGGTACTCACCACAGGTACTCACCACAGGTACTCACCACCACAGGTACTCACCACAAGTACTCACCACCACAGGAACTCACCACCACAGGTACTCATCACAGGTACTCACCACCACAGGTGCTCACCACAGTTACTCACCACCACAGATACCACCACAAGTACTCATCACAGGTACTCACCAACACAGGTACTCACCACCACAGGTACTCACCAGAAGTACTCACCACCACAGGTACTCACCACAGGTACTCACCACCGCAGGTACTCACCACCGCAGGTACTCCAGCACCACAGGTACTCACCGCAGGTATTCACCACCACAGATACTCACAACAGGTACTCACAACCACAGGTACTCACCACAGGTACTCAACACAGGAACTCACCACCACAGGTACTCACCACAGGTATTCACCACCACCACAGATACTCACAACAGGCATTCACCACCACAGGTACTCACCACAGGTCACCACCACAGCTGCTCACCACAGTTACTCACCACTACAGATACCACCACAAGTACTCATCACAGGTACTCACCAACACAGGTACTCACCACCACAGGTACTCACCACAAGTACTCACCACATAAGGTACTCCACCGCAACAGATATTCACCACCACAGATACTCACAACAGGTAATCACCACCACAGGTACTCACCACCACAGGTACTCACCACCACAGGTACTCACCACCACAGGTACTCACCACAGGTACTCACCACCACAGGTACTCACCACAGGTACTCACCACCACAGGTACTCCACCACCACAGGTACTCACCACAGGTATTCACCACCACAGATACTCACAACAGGTACTCACCACCACAGGTACTCACCACAGGTATTCACCACAGGTACTCACCACAGGTATTCAGCACAAAAGGTACTCATCGCAGGTACTCACCACCACAGGTATTCACCACCACAGGTACTCATCACAGGTACTCACCACCGCAGGTACTCACCACAGGTACTCACCACCAAAGGTACTCCCCACAGCTACTCCCCACAGGTATTCACCACCACAGGTATTCACCACCACAGGTGCTCATCACAGGTTCTCACCACCGCAGGTACTCACCACCACAAGGTACTCACCACCACAGGTACTCATCACAGGTACTCACCACCGCAGGTACTCACCACAGGTACTCACCACAGGTACTCACCACCACAGGTACTCACCACAAGTACTCACCACCACTGGTACTCACCACCACACGTACTCATCACAGGTACTCACCACGACAGGTACTCCACCACCACAGGTACTCAACACCACAGGTACTCAACACAGGAACTCACCACCACAGGTACTCACCACAGGTATTCACCACCACCACAGATACTCACAACAGGCATTCACCACCACAGGTACTCAACACAGGAACTCACCACCACAGGTACTCACCACAGGTATTCACCACCACAGATACTCACAACAGGCACTCACCACCACAAGTACTCACCACAGGTACTTACCACCACAGGTACTCACCACCACAGGTACTCACCACAAGTTCTCACCACCACAGGTACTCACCACAGGTACTCACCACATCAGGTACTCCACCGCAACAGGTATTCACCACCACAGATACTCACAACAGGTACTTACCACCACAGGTAATCACCACAGGTGCTCACCACCAAAGTTACTCACCCCAGCTACTCCCCACAGGTACTCACCACCACAGGTATTCACCACCACAACTACTCCCCACAGGTACTCACCACAAGTATTCACGACCACAGATACTCACAACAGGCACTCACCACCACAGATACTCACAACAGGTACTTACCACCACAGGTAATCACCACAGGTGCTCACCACCAAAGGTACTCACCCCAGCTACTCCCCACAGGTACTCACCACCACAGGTATTCACCACCACAACTACTCCCCACAGGTACTCACCACAAGTATTCACGACCACAGATACTCACAACAGGCACTCACCACCACAGATACTCACAACAGGTACTTACCACCACAGGTAATCACCACAGGTGCTCACCACCAAAGGTACTCACCACAACTACTCCCCACAGGTACTCACCACAAGTATTCACGACCACAGATACTCACAACAGGCACTCACCACCACAGGTACTCACCACAGGTATTCACTACCAAAGGTACTCATCACAGGTTCTCACCACCACAGGTACTCACCACCACAGGTACTCACCACAGGTATTCACCACCAAAGGTACTCATCACAGGTTCTCACCACCACAGGTACTCACCACCACAGGTACTCACCACCACAGGTACTCACCACCGCAGGTACTCATCACAGGTTCTCACCACCGCAGGTACTCACCACCAGAAAGTACTCACCACCACAGGTAATCACCACAGGTACTCACCACCACAGGTAGTCACCACAGGTACTCGCCACAACAGGTACTTATCACAGATACTCCCCGTGTCTCCCCGTGTCTCTCAGTGTCTCCCCCATGTCTCCCCGTTTCTCCCCCGCGTCTCCTCTGTGTCTCCCCCTGTGTCTCCCCGTGTCTCTCAATGTCTCCCCGTGTCTCCCCGTGTCTCTTCGTGTCTCCCCCGTGTCTCCCCTGTGTCTCTCAGTGTCTCCCCCGTGTCTCTCAGTGTGGCACTCGCAGGTAAAGTACTCACCACAGGTACTCACCACCACAGGTACTCACCACCACAGGTACTCACCACCGCAGGTACTCACCACAGGTCTCACCACCAAAGATACTCACCACAGCTACTCCCCACAGGTACTCACCACCACAGGTATTCACCACCACAGGTACTCATCACAGGTACTCACCACCGCAGGTACTCACCACCACAAGGTACTCACCACCACAGGTACTCATCACAGGTACTCACCACCACCGGTACTCACCACAGGTACTCACCACAGGTACTCACCACCACAGGTACTCACCACAAGTACTCACCACCACAGGAACTCACCACCACAGGTACTCATCACAGGTACTCACCACCACAGGTGCTCACCACAGTTACTCACCACCACAGATACCACCACAAGTACTCATCACAGGTACTCACCAACACAGGTACTCACCACCACAGGTACTCACCAGAAGTACTCACCACCACAGGTACTCACCACAGGTACTCACCACCGCAGGTACTCACCACCGCAGGTACTCCAGCACCACAGGTACTCACCGCAGGTATTCACCACCACAGATACTCACAACAGGTACTCACAACCACAGGTACTCACCACAGGTACTCAACACAGGAACTCACCACCACAGGTACTCACCACAGGTATTCACCACCACCACAGATACTCACAACAGGCATTCACCACCACAGGTACTCACCACAGGTCACCACCACAGCTGCTCACCACAGTTACTCACCACTACAGATACCACCACAAGTACTCATCACAGGTACTCACCAACACAGGTACTCACCACCACAGGTACTCACCACAAGTACTCACCACATAAGGTACTCCACCGCAACAGATATTCACCACCACAGATACTCACAACAGGTAATCACCACCACAGGTACTCACCACCACAGGTACTCACCACCACAGGTACTCACCACCACAGGTACTCACCACAGGTACTCACCACCACAGGTACTCACCACAGGTACTCACCACCACAGGTACTCCACCACCACAGGTACTCACCACAGGTATTCACCACCACAGATACTCACAACAGGTACTCACCACCACAGGTACTCACCACAGGTATTCACCACAGGTACTCACCACAGGTATTCAGCACAAAAGGTACTCATCGCAGGTACTCACCACCACAGGTATTCACCACCACAGGTACTCATCACAGGTACTCACCACCGCAGGTACTCACCACAGGTACTCACCACCAAAGGTACTCCCCACAGCTACTCCCCACAGGTATTCACCACCACAGGTTCTCACCACAGGTACTCACCACCGCAGCTACTCCCCACAGGTATTCACCACTACAGGTTCTCACCACAGGTACTCACCACGACAGGTACTCACCACCACAGGCACTCACCACCACAAGTACTCATCACAGGTACTCACCACCACAGGTACTCCACCACAGGTACTCACCACCACAGGCACTCACCACCACAGGTACTCATCACAGGTACTCAGCACAACAGGTACTCACCACAGGTACTCACCACAGGTACTCACCACAGGTATTCAGCACCAAAGGTACTCATCACAGGTACTCACCACCACAGGTATTCACCACCACAGGTACTCACCACCGCAGGTACTCATCACAGGTTCTCACCACCGCAGGTACTCACCACCAGAAAGTACTCACCACCACAGGTAATCACCACAGGTACTCACCACCACAGGTAGTCACCACAGGTACTCGCCACAACAGGTACTTATCACAGATACTCCCCGTGTCTCCCCGTGTCTCTCAGTGTCTCCCCCGTGTCTCCCCGTTTCTCCCCCGCGTCTCCTCTGTGTCTCCCCCTGTGTCTCCACGTGTCTCTCAATGTCTCCCCGTGTCTCCCCGTGTCTCTTCGTGTCTCCCCCGTGTCTCCCCTGTGTCTCTCAGTGTCTCCCCCGTGTCTCTCAGTGTGGCACTCGCAGGTAAAGTACTCACCACAGGTACTCACCACCACAGGTACTCACCACCACAGGTACTCACCACCGCAGGTACTCACCACAGGTCTCACCACCAAAGATACTCACCACAGCTACTCCCCACAGGTACTCACCACCACAGGTATTCACCACCACAGGTACTCATCACAGGTACTCACCACCGCAGGTACTCACCACCACAAGGTACTCACCACCACAGGTACTCATCACAGGTACTCACCACCACCGGTACTCACCACAGGTACTCACCACAGGTACTCACCACCACAGGTACTCACCACAAGTACTCACCACCACAGGAACTCACCACCACAGGTACTCATCACAGGTACTCACCACCACAGGTGCTCACCACAGTTACTCACCACCACAGATACCACCACAAGTACTCATCACAGGTACTCACCAACACAGGTACTCACCACCACAGGTACTCACCAGAAGTACTCACCACCACAGGTACTCACCACAGGTACTCACCACCGCAGGTACTCACCACCGCAGGTACTCCAGCACCACAGGTACTCACCGCAGGTATTCACCACCACAGATACTCACAACAGGTACTCACAACCACAGGTACTCACCACAGGTACTCAACACAGGAACTCACCACCACAGGTACTCACCACAGGTATTCACCACCACCACAGATACTCACAACAGGCATTCACCACCACAGGTACTCACCACAGGTCACCACCACAGCTGCTCACCACAGTTACTCACCACTACAGATACCACCACAAGTACTCATCACAGGTACTCACCAACACAGGTACTCACCACCACAGGTACTCACCACAAGTACTCACCACATAAGGTACTCCACCGCAACAGATATTCACCACCACAGATACTCACAACAGGTAATCACCACCACAGGTACTCACCACCACAGGTACTCACCACCACAGGTACTCACCACAGGTACTCACCACCACAGGTACTCACCACAGGTACTCACCACCACAGGTACTCCACCACCACAGGTACTCACCACAGGTATTCACCACCACAGATACTCACAACAGGTACTCACCACCACAGGTACTCACCACAGGTATTCACCACAGGTACTCACCACAGGTATTCAGCACAAAAGGTACTCATCGCAGGTACTCACCACCACAGGTATTCACCACCACAGGTACTCATCACAGGTACTCACCACCGCAGGTACTCACCACAGGTACTCACCACCAAAGGTACTCCCCACAGCTACTCCCCACAGGTATTCACCACCACAGGTTCTCACCACAGGTACTCACCACGACAGGTACTCACCACCACAGGCACTCACCACCACAAGTACTCATCACAGGTACTCACCACCACAGGTACTCCACCACAGGTACTCACCACCACAGGCACTCACCACCACAGGTACTCATCACAGGTACTCAGCACAACAGGTTCTCACCACAGGTACTCACCACAGGTACTCACCACAGGTATTCAGCACCAAAGGTACTCATCACAGGTACTCACCACCACAGGTATTCACCACCACAGGTACTCACCACCGCAGGTACTCATCACAGGTTCTCACCACCGCAGGTACTCACCACCAGAAAGTACTCACCACCACAGGTAATCACCACAGGTACTCACCACCACAGGTAGTCACCACAGGTACTCGCCACAACAGGTACTTATCACAGATACTCCCCGTGTCTCCCCGTGTCTCTCAGTGTCTCCCCCGTGTCTCCCCGTTTCTCCCCCGCGTCTCCTCTGTGTCTCCCCCTGTGTCTCCCCGTGTCTCTCAATGTCTCCCCGTGTCTCCCCGTGTCTCTTCGTGTCTCCCCCGTGTCTCCCCTGTGTCTCTCAGTGTCTCCCCCGTGTCTCTCAGTGTGGCACTCGCAGGTAAAGTACTCACCACAGGTACTCACCACCACAGGTACTCACCACCACAGGTACTCACCACCGCAGGTACTCACCACAGGTCTCACCACCAAAGATACTCACCACAGCTACTCCCCACAGGTACTCACCACCACAGGTATTCACCACCACAGGTACTCATCACAGGTACTCACCACCGCAGGTACTCACCACCACAAGGTACTCACCACCACAGGTACTCATCACAGGTACTCACCACCACCGGTACTCACCACAGGTACTCACCACAGGTACTCACCACCACAGGTACTCACCACAAGTACTCACCACCACAGGAACTCACCACCACAGGTACTCATCACAGGTACTCACCACCACAGGTGCTCACCACAGTTACTCACCACCACAGATACCACCACAAGTACTCATCACAGGTACTCACCAACACAGGTACTCACCACCACAGGTACTCACCAGAAGTACTCACCACCACAGGTACTCACCACAGGTACTCACCACCGCAGGTACTCACCACCGCAGGTACTCCAGCACCACAGGTACTCACCGCAGGTATTCACCACCACATATACTCACAACAGGTACTCACAACCACAGGTACTCACCACAGGTACTCAACACAGGAACTCACCACCACAGGTACTCACCACAGGTATTCACCACCACCACAGATACTCACAACAGGCATTCACCACCACAGGTACTCACCACAGGTCACCACCACAGCTGCTCACCACAGTTACTCACCACTACAGATACCACCACAAGTACTCATCACAGGTACTCACCAACACAGGTACTCACCACCACAGGTACTCACCACAAGTACTCACCACATAAGGTACTCCACCGCAACAGATATTCACCACCACAGATACTCACAACAGGTAATCACCACCACAGGTACTCACCACCACAGGTACTCACCACCACAGGTACTCACCACCACAGGTACTCACCACAGGTACTCACCACCACAGGTACTCACCACAGGTACTCACCACCACAGGTACTCCACCACCACAGGTACTCACCACAGGTATTCACCACCACAGATACTCACAACAGGTACTCACCACCACAGGTACTCACCACAGGTATTCACCACAGGTACTCACCACAGGTATTCAGCACAAAAGGTACTCATCGCAGGTACTCACCACCACAGGTATTCACCACCACAGGTACTCATCACAGGTACTCACCACCGCAGGTACTCACCACAGGTACTCACCACCAAAGGTACTCCCCACAGCTACTCCCCACAGGTATTCACCACCACAGGTTCTCACCACAGGTACTCACCACCGCAGCTACTCCCCACAGGTATTCACCACTACAGGTTCTCACCACAGGTACTCACCACGACAGGTACTCACCACCACAGGCACTCACCACCACAAGTACTCATCACAGGTACTCACCACCACAGGTACTCCACCACAGGTACTCACCACCACAGGCACTCACCACCACAGGTACTCATCACAGGTACTCAGCACAACAGGTACTCACCACAGGTACTCACCACAGGTACTCACCACAGGTATTCAGCACCAAAGGTACTCATCACAGGTACTCACCACCACAGGTATTCACCACCACAGGTACTCACCACCGCAGGTACTCATCACAGGTTCTCACCACCGCAGGTACTCACCACCAGAAAGTACTCACCACCACAGGTAATCACCACAGGTACTCACCACCACAGGTAGTCACCACAGGTACTCGCCACAACAGGTACTTATCACAGATACTCCCCGTGTCTCCCCGTGTCTCTCAGTGTCTCCCCCGTGTCTCCCCGTTTCTCCCCCGCGTCTCCTCTGTGTCTCCCCCTGTGTCTCCACGTGTCTCTCAATGTCTCCCCGTGTCTCCCCGTGTCTCTTCGTGTCTCCCCCGTGTCTCCCCTGTGTCTCTCAGTGTCTCCCCCGTGTCTCTCAGTGTGGCACTCGCAGGTAAAGTACTCACCACAGGTACTCACCACCACAGGTACTCACCACCACAGGTACTCACCACCGCAGGTACTCACCACAGGTCTCACCACCAAAGATACTCACCACAGCTACTCCCCACAGGTACTCACCACCACAGGTATTCACCACCACAGGTACTCATCACAGGTACTCACCACCGCAGGTACTCACCACCACAAGGTACTCACCACCACAGGTACTCATCACAGGTACTCACCACCACCGGTACTCACCACAGGTACTCACCACAGGTACTCACCACCACAGGTACTCACCACAAGTACTCACCACCACAGGAACTCACCACCACAGGTACTCATCACAGGTACTCACCACCACAGGTGCTCACCACAGTTACTCACCACCACAGATACCACCACAAGTACTCATCACAGGTACTCACCAACACAGGTACTCACCACCACAGGTACTCACCAGAAGTACTCACCACCACAGGTACTCACCACAGGTACTCACCACCGCAGGTACTCACCACCGCAGGTACTCCAGCACCACAGGTACTCACCGCAGGTATTCACCACCACAGATACTCACAACAGGTACTCACAACCACAGGTACTCACCACAGGTACTCAACACAGGAACTCACCACCACAGGTACTCACCACAGGTATTCACCACCACCACAGATACTCACAACAGGCATTCACCACCACAGGTACTCACCACAGGTCACCACCACAGCTGCTCACCACAGTTACTCACCACTACAGATACCACCACAAGTACTCATCACAGGTACTCACCAACACAGGTACTCACCACCACAGGTACTCACCACAAGTACTCACCACATAAGGTACTCCACCGCAACAGATATTCACCACCACAGATACTCACAACAGGTAATCACCACCACAGGTACTCACCACCACAGGTACTCACCACCACAGGTACTCACCACAGGTACTCACCACCACAGGTACTCACCACAGGTACTCACCACCACAGGTACTCCACCACCACAGGTACTCACCACAGGTATTCACCACCACAGATACTCACAACAGGTACTCACCACCACAGGTACTCACCACAGGTATTCACCACAGGTACTCACCACAGGTATTCAGCACAAAAGGTACTCATCGCAGGTACTCACCACCACAGGTATTCACCACCACAGGTACTCATCACAGGTACTCACCACCGCAGGTACTCACCACAGGTACTCACCACCAAAGGTACTCCCCACAGCTACTCCCCACAGGTATTCACCACCACAGGTTCTCACCACAGGTACTCACCACGACAGGTACTCACCACCACAGGCACTCACCACCACAAGTACTCATCACAGGTACTCACCACCACAGGTACTCCACCACAGGTACTCACCACCACAGGCACTCACCACCACAGGTACTCATCACAGGTACTCAGCACAACAGGTACTCACCACAGGTACTCACCACAGGTACTCACCACAGGTATTCAGCACCAAAGGTACTCATCACAGGTACTCACCACCACAGGTATTCACCACCACAGGTACTCACCACCGCAGGTACTCATCACAGGTTCTCACCACCGCAGGTACTCACCACCAGAAAGTACTCACCACCACAGGTAATCACCACAGGTACTCACCACCACAGGTAGTCACCACAGGTACTCGCCACAACAGGTACTTATCACAGATACTCCCCGTGTCTCCCCGTGTCTCTCAGTGTCTCCCCCGTGTCTCCCCGTTTCTCCCCCGCGTCTCCTCTGTGTCTCCCCCTGTGTCTCCCCGTGTCTCTCAATGTCTCCCCGTGTCTCCCCGTGTCTCTTCGTGTCTCCCCCGTGTCTCCCCTGTGTCTCTCAGTGTCTCCCCCGTGTCTCTCAGTGTGGCACTCGCAGGTAAAGTACTCACCACAGGTACTCACCACCACAGGTACTCACCACCACAGGTACTCACCACCGCAGGTACTCACCACAGGTCTCACCACCAAAGATACTCACCACAGCTACTCCCCACAGGTACTCACCACCACAGGTATTCACCACCACAGGTACTCATCACAGGTACTCACCACCGCAGGTACTCACCACCACAAGGTACTCACCACCACAGGTACTCATCACAGGTACTCACCACCACCGGTACTCACCACAGGTACTCACCACAGGTACTCACCACCACAGGTACTCACCACAAGTACTCACCACCACAGGAACTCACCACCACAGGTACTCATCACAGGTACTCACCACCACAGGTGCTCACCACAGTTACTCACCACCACAGATACCACCACAAGTACTCATCACAGGTACTCACCAACACAGGTACTCACCACCACAGGTACTCACCAGAAGTACTCACCACCACAGGTACTCACCACAGGTACTCACCACCGCAGGTACTCACCACCGCAGGTACTCCAGCACCACAGGTACTCACCGCAGGTATTCACCACCACATATACTCACAACAGGTACTCACAACCACAGGTACTCACCACAGGTACTCAACACAGGAACTCACCACCACAGGTACTCACCACAGGTATTCACCACCACCACAGATACTCACAACAGGCATTCACCACCACAGGTACTCACCACAGGTCACCACCACAGCTGCTCACCACAGTTACTCACCACTACAGATACCACCACAAGTACTCATCACAGGTACTCACCAACACAGGTACTCACCACCACAGGTACTCACCACAAGTACTCACCACATAAGGTACTCCACCGCAACAGATATTCACCACCACAGATACTCACAACAGGTAATCACCACCACAGGTACTCACCACCACAGGTACTCACCACCACAGGTACTCACCACCACAGGTACTCACCACAGGTACTCACCACCACAGGTACTCACCACAGGTACTCACCACCACAGGTACTCCACCACCACAGGTACTCACCACAGGTATTCACCACCACAGATACTCACAACAGGTACTCACCACCACAGGTACTCACCACAGGTATTCACCACAGGTACTCACCACAGGTATTCAGCACAAAAGGTACTCATCGCAGGTACTCACCACCACAGGTATTCACCACCACAGGTACTCATCACAGGTACTCACCACCGCAGGTACTCACCACAGGTACTCACCACCAAAGGTACTCCCCACAGCTACTCCCCACAGGTATTCACCACCACAGGTATTCACCACCACAGGTGCTCATCACAGGTTCTCACCACCGCAGGTACTCACCACAGGTACTCACCACAGGTACTCACCACCACAGGTACTCACCACAAGTACTCACCACCACTGGTACTCACCACCACACGTACTCATCACAGGTACTCACCACGACAGGTACTCCACCACCACCACAGGTACTCAACACCACAGGTACTCAACACAGGAACTCACCACCACAGGTACTCACCACAGGTATTCACCACCACAGATACTCACAACAGGCACTCACCACCACAAGTACTCACCACAGGTACTTACCACCACAGGTACTCACCACCACAGGTACTCACCACAAGTTCTCACCACCACAGGTACTCACCACAGGTACTCACCACATCAGGTACTCCACCGCAACAGGTATTCACCACCACAGATACTCACAACAGGTACTTACCACCACAGGTAATCACCACAGGTACTCACCACCACAGGTACTCACCACAGGTACTCGCCATAACAGGTACTCATCACAGATACTCCCCGTGTCTCTCAGTGTCTCCCCCGTGTCTCCCCGTTTCTCCCCCGTGTCTCCCCTTGTCTCCCCCGCGTCTCCTCTGTGTCTCCCCCCGTGTCTCCCCGTGTCTCTCAATGTTTCCCCCGTGTCTCCCCCGTGTCTCCCCGTGTCTCCCCCGTGTCTCCCCGGTGTTTCCCCCGTGGTTTGTTGCAGTGGGTTGTGGTGGTGGTTGTAGTAGTTGTGGTTGTTGTAGTGGGTGGTGGTGGTTAAAGTAGGTGTGGTTGTGATTGTAGGATTGTAGTTGTAGTGGGTGGTAGTGGTTGTTGTGGTTGTAGTAGTGGTTGTTGTGGTTGTTGTTGTAGTTGGTGGTGGTTGTAGTAGTTGTGGTTATTGTGGTTGTTGTGGTTGTTGGTGGTGGTGGTACTTGTGGTGGTTGTTGTTGTAGTTGGTGGTGGTGGTGACGGCAGCGATGAAGAGGCTGCGCCCAGCCAGAACAGAAGCGGCACTCGCAGGTAAAGTACTCACCACAGGTACTCACCACCACAGGAACTCACCACAGGTACTCACCACCACAGGTACTCAACACCACAGGTACTCACCACCGCAGGTACTCACCACAGGTCTCACCACCACAGGAACTCACCACCACAGGTACTCATCACAGGTACTCACCACCACAGGTGCTCACCACAGTTACTCACCACCACAGATACCACCACAAGTACTCATCACAGGTACTCACCAACACAGGTACTCACCACCACAGGTACTCACCAGAAGTACTCACCACCACAGGTACTCCACCACAGGTACTCACCACCACAGGCACTCACCACCACAGGTACTCATCACAGGTACTCAGCACAACAGGTACTCACCACAGGTACTCACCACAGGTACTCACCACAGGTATTCAGCACCAAAGGTACTCATCACAGGTACTCACCACCACAGGTATTCACCACCACAGGTACTCACCACCGCAGGTACTCATCACAGGTTCTCACCACCGCAGGTACTCACCACCAGAAAGTACTCACCACCACAGGTAATCACCACAGGTACTCACCACCACAGGTAGTCACCACAGGTACTCGCCACAACAGGTACTTATCACAGATACTCCCCGTGTCTCCCCGTGTCTCTCAGTGTCTCCCCCGTGTCTCCCCGTTTCTCCCCCGCGTCTCCTCTGTGTCTCCCCCTGTGTCTCCCCGTGTCTCTCAATGTCTCCCCGTGTCTCCCCGTGTCTCTTCGTGTCTCCCCCGTGTCTCCCCTGTGTCTCTCAGTGTCTCCCCCGTGTCTCTCAGTGTGGCACTCGCAGGTAAAGTACTCACCACAGGTACTCACCACCACAGGTACTCACCACCACAGGTACTCACCACCGCAGGTACTCACCACAGGTCTCACCACCAAAGATACTCACCACAGCTACTCCCCACAGGTACTCACCACCACAGGTATTCACCACCACAGGTACTCATCACAGGTACTCACCACCGCAGGTACTCACCACCACAAGGTACTCACCACCACAGGTACTCATCACAGGTACTCACCACCACCGGTACTCACCACAGGTACTCACCACAGGTACTCACCACCACAGGTACTCACCACAAGTACTCACCACCACAGGAACTCACCACCACAGGTACTCATCACAGGTACTCACCACCACAGGTGCTCACCACAGTTACTCACCACCACAGATACCACCACAAGTACTCATCACAGGTACTCACCAACACAGGTACTCACCACCACAGGTACTCACCAGAAGTACTCACCACCACAGGTACTCACCACAGGTACTCACCACCGCAGGTACTCACCACCGCAGGTACTCCAGCACCACAGGTACTCACCGCAGGTATTCACCACCACATATACTCACAACAGGTACTCACAACCACAGGTACTCACCACAGGTACTCAACACAGGAACTCACCACCACAGGTACTCACCACAGGTATTCACCACCACCACAGATACTCACAACAGGCATTCACCACCACAGGTACTCACCACAGGTCACCACCACAGCTGCTCACCACAGTTACTCACCACTACAGATACCACCACAAGTACTCATCACAGGTACTCACCAACACAGGTACTCACCACCACAGGTACTCACCACAAGTACTCACCACATAAGGTACTCCACCGCAACAGATATTCACCACCACAGATACTCACAACAGGTAATCACCACCACAGGTACTCACCACCACAGGTACTCACCACCACAGGTACTCACCACCACAGGTACTCACCACAGGTACTCACCACCACAGGTACTCACCACAGGTACTCACCACCACAGGTACTCCACCACCACAGGTACTCACCACAGGTATTCACCACCACAGATACTCACAACAGGTACTCACCACCACAGGTACTCACCACAGGTATTCACCACAGGTACTCACCACAGGTATTCAGCACAAAAGGTACTCATCGCAGGTACTCACCACCACAGGTATTCACCACCACAGGTACTCATCACAGGTACTCACCACCGCAGGTACTCACCACAGGTACTCACCACCAAAGGTACTCCCCACAGCTACTCCCCACAGGTATTCACCACCACAGGTATTCACCACCACAGGTGCTCATCACAGGTTCTCACCACCGCAGGTACTCACCACAGGTACTCACCACAGGTACTCACCACCACAGGTACTCACCACAAGTACTCACCACCACTGGTACTCACCACCACACGTACTCATCACAGGTACTCACCACGACAGGTACTCCACCACCACCACAGGTACTCAACACCACAGGTACTCAACACAGGAACTCACCACCACAGGTACTCACCACAGGTATTCACCACCACAGATACTCACAACAGGCACTCACCACCACAAGTACTCACCACAGGTACTTACCACCACAGGTACTCACCACCACAGGTACTCACCACAAGTTCTCACCACCACAGGTACTCACCACAGGTACTCACCACATCAGGTACTCCACCGCAACAGGTATTCACCACCACAGATACTCACAACAGGTACTTACCACCACAGGTAATCACCACAGGTACTCACCACCACAGGTACTCACCACAGGTACTCGCCATAACAGGTACTCATCACAGATACTCCCCGTGTCTCTCAGTGTCTCCCCCGTGTCTCCCCGTTTCTCCCCCGTGTCTCCCCTTGTCTCCCCCGCGTCTCCTCTGTGTCTCCCCCCGTGTCTCCCCGTGTCTCTCAATGTTTCCCCCGTGTCTCCCCCGTGTCTCCCCGTGTCTCCCCCGTGTCTCCCCGGTGTTTCCCCCGTGGTTTGTTGCAGTGGGTTGTGGTGGTGGTTGTAGTAGTTGTGGTTGTTGTAGTGGGTGGTGGTGGTTAAAGTAGGTGTGGTTGTGATTGTAGGATTGTAGTTGTAGTGGGTGGTAGTGGTTGTTGTGGTTGTAGTAGTGGTTGTTGTGGTTGTTGTTGTAGTTGGTGGTGGTTGTAGTAGTTGTGGTTATTGTGGTTGTTGTGGTTGTTGGTGGTGGTGGTACTTGTGGTGGTTGTTGTTGTAGTTGGTGGTGGTGGTGACGGCAGCGATGAAGAGGCTGCGCCCAGCCAGAACAGAAGCGGCACTCGCAGGTAAAGTACTCACCACAGGTACTCACCACCACAGGAACTCACCACAGGTACTCACCACCACAGGTACTCAACACCACAGGTACTCACCACCGCAGGTACTCACCACAGGTCTCACCACCACAGGAACTCACCACCACAGGTACTCATCACAGGTACTCACCACCACAGGTGCTCACCACAGTTACTCACCACCACAGATACCACCACAAGTACTCATCACAGGTACTCACCAACACAGGTACTCACCACCACAGGTACTCACCAGAAGTACTCACCACCACAGGTACTCACCACAGGTACTCACCACCGCAGGTACTCACCACCGCAGGTACTCCAGCACCACAGGTACTCACCGCAGGTATTCACCACCACAGATACTCACAACAGGTACTCACAACCACAGGTACTCACCACAGGTACTCAACACAGGAACTCACCACCACAGGTACTCACCACAGGTATTCACCACCACCACAGATACTCACAACAGGCATTCACCACCACAGGTACTCACCACAGGTCACCACCACAGCTGCTCACCACAGTTACTCACCACTACAGATACCACCACAAGTACTCATCACAGGTACTCACCAACACAGGTACTCACCACCACAGGTACTCACCACAAGTACTCACCACATAAGGTACTCCACCGCAACAGATATTCACCACCACAGATACTCACAACAGGTAATCACCACCACAGGTACTCACCACCACAGGTACTCACCACCACAGGTACTCACCACCACAGGTACTCACCACAGGTACTCACCACTACAGGTACTCACCACAGGTACTCACCACCACAGGTACTCCACCACCACAGGTACTCACCACAGGTATTCACCACAGGTACTCACCACAGGTATTCAGCACAAAAGGTACTCATCGCAGGTACTCACCACCACAGGTATTCACCACCACAGGTACTCATCACAGGTACTCACCACCGCAGGTACTCACCACAGGTACTCACCACCAAAGGTACTCACCACAGCTACTCCCCACAGGTATTCACCACCACAGGTATTCACCACCACAGGTGCTCATCACAGGTTCTCACCACCGCAGGTACTCACCACCACAAGGTACTCACCACCACAGGTACTCATCACAGGTACTCACCACCGCAGGTACTCACCACAGGTACTCACCACAGGTACTCACCACCACAGGTACTCACCACAAGTACTCACCACCACTGGTACTCACCACCACAGGTACTCATCACAGGTACTCACCACGACAGGTACACCAACCCCCACCACAGGTACTCAACACCACAGGTACTCAACACAGGAACTCACCACCACAGGTACTCACCACAGGTATTCACCACCACAGATACTCACAACAGGCACTCACCACCACAAGTACTCACCACAGGTACTCACCACCACAGGTACTCACCACAAGTTCTCACCCCCACAGGTACTCACCACAGGTACTCACCACATCAGGTACTCCACCGCAACAGGTATTCACCACCACAGATACTCACAACAGGTACTTACCACCACAGGTAATCACCACAGGTACTCACCACCACAGGTACTCACCACAGGTACTCGCCATAACAGGTACTCATCACAGATACTCCCCGTGTCTCTCAGTGTCTCCCCCGTGTCTCCCCGTTTCTCCCCCGTGTCTCCCCTTGTCTCCCCCGCGTCTCCTCTGTGTCTCCCCCCGTGTCTCCCCGTGTCTCTCAATGTTTCCCCCGTGTCTCCCCGTGTCTCCCCCGTGTCTCCCCCGTGTTTCCCCCGTGGTTTGTTGCAGTGGGTTGTGGTGGCGGTTTTAGTAGTTGTGGTTGTGGTTGTTGTAGTGGGTGGTGGTGGTTAAAGTAGTAGTGGTTGTGATTGTAGTTGTAGTGGGTGGTAGTGGTTGTTGTGGTTGTAGTAGTGGTTGTTGTTGTTGTAGTTTGTGGTGGTTGTAGTAGTTGTGGTTATTGTGGTTGTGGTTGTTGTGGTTGTTGGTGGTGGTGGTACTTGTGGTGGTTGTTGTTGTAGTTGGTGGTGGTGACGGCAGCGATGAAGAGGCTGCGCCCAGCCAGAACAGAAGCGGCACTCGCAGGTAAAGTACTCACCACAGGTACTCACCACCACAGGAACTCACCACAGGTACTCACCACCACAGGTACTCACCACCGCAGGTACTCACCACAGGTCTCACCACCAAAGGTACTCACCACCGCTGGTACTCACCACCACAAGGTACTCACCACCACAGGTACTCATCACAGGTACTCACCACCACAGGTACTCACCACAGGTACTCACCACCACAGCTACTCACCACAAGTACTCACCACCACAGGTACTCACCACCACAGGCACTCACCACCACACTAACTCATCACAGGTACTCACCACCACAGGTGCTCACCACAGTTACTCACCACCACAGATACCACCACAAGTACTCATCACAGGTACTCACCACCACAGGTACTCACCACCACAGGTACTCACCACAAGTACTCACCACCACAGGTACTCACCTCCAGAAAGTACTCACCACCACAGGTACTCATCACAGGTACTCACCACCACAGGTACTCACCACAAGTACTCACCACCACAGGTACTCACCACAGGTACTCACCACCACAGGTACTCACCACCACAGGTACTCCACCACCACAGGTACTCACCACAGGTATTCACCACCACAGATACTCACAACAGGCACTCACCACCACAGGTACTCACCACAGGTCACCACCACAGGTGCTCACCACAGTTACTCACCACCACAGATACCACCACAAGTACTCATCACAGGTACTCATCACCACAGGTACTCACCACCACAGGTACTCACTACAAGTACTCACCACCACAGGTACTCACCACAGGTACTCACCACATCAGGTACTCCACCGCAACAGGTATTCACCACCACAGATACTCACAACAGGTACTCACCACCACAGGTAATCACCACAGGTACTCACCACCACAGGTACTCACCACCACAGGTAATCACCACAGGTACTCACCACCACAGGTACTCACCACCACAGGTACTCACTACAGGTACTCGCCACAACAGGTACTTATCACAGATACTCCCCGTGTCTCCCCGTGTCTCTCAGTGTCTCCCCCGTGTCTCCCCGTTTCTCCCCCGTGTCTCCCCTTGTCTCCCCCGCGTCTCCTCTGTGTCTCCCCCTGTGTCTCCCCGTGTCTCTCAGTGTCTACCCCGTGTCTATACCCTGTCTCCCCCGTGTCTCCCCCATGTCTCCCCCGTGTTTCCCCCGTGGTTTGTTGCAGTGGGTTGTGGTGGCGGTTGTAGTAGTTGTGGTTGTGGTTGTTGTAGTGGGTGGTGGTGGTTAAAGTAGTAGTGGTTGTGATTGTAGTTGTAGTGGGTGGTAGTGGTTGTTGTGGTTGTAGTAGTGGTTGTTGTTGTTGTAGTTTGTGGTGGTTGTAGTAGTTGTGGTTATTGTGGTTGTGGTTGTTGGTGGTGGTGGTACTTGTGGTGGTTGTTGTTGTAGTTGGTGGTGGTGGTGGTGACGGCAGCGATGAAGAGGCCGCACCCAGACAGAACAGAAGCGGCACTCACAGGTAAAGTACTCACCACAGGTACTCACCACCACAGGTACTCACCACCACAGGAACTCACCACCGCAGGTACTCACCACAGGTCTCACCACCAAAGATACTCACCACAGCTACTCCCCACAGGTACTCACCATCACAGGTATTCACCACCACAGGTACTCATCACAGGTACTCACCACCGCAGGTACTCACCACCACAAGGTACTCACCACCACAGGTACTCAACACAGGTACTCACCACCACCGGTACTCACCACAGGTACTCACCACCACAGGTACTCACCACAAGTACTCACCACCACAGGAACTCACCACCACAGGTACTCATCACAAGTACTCACCACCACAGGTGCTCACCACAGTTACTCACCACCGCAGGTACTCACCACCGCAGGTACTCCAGCACCACAGGTACTCACCGCAGGTATTCACCACCACAGATACTCACAACAGGTACTCACAACCACAGGTACTCACCACAGGTACTCAACACAGGAACTCACCACCACAGGTACTCACCACAGGTATTCACTACCACCACAGATACTCACAACAGGCATTCACCACCACAGGTACTCACCACAGGTCACCATTACAGGTGCTCACCACAGTTACTCACCACCACAGATACCACCACAAGTACTCATCACAGATACTCACCGCCACAGGTACTCACCACCACAGGTACTCACCACAAGTACTCACCACCACAGGCACTCACCACAGGTACTCACCACATCAGGTACTCCACCGCAACAGGTATTCACCACCACAGGTACTCACAACAGGTAATCACCACCACAGGTACTCACCACAGGTACTCACCACCACAGGTACTCACCACAGGTACTCACCACCACAGGTACTCACCACCACAGGTACTCACCACAGGTACTCGCCACAACAGGTACTCATCACAGATACTCCCCGTGTCTCCCCGTGTCTTTCAGTGTCTCCCCCGTGTCTCCCCGTTTCTCCCCTTTGTCTCCCCTTGTCTCCCCCGCGTCTCCTCTGTCTCCCCCCGTGTCTCCCCGTGTCTCTCAATGTCTCCCCGTGTCTCCCCGTGTCTCTCAGTTTCTACCCCGTGTCTATACCGTGTCTCCCCCGTGTCTCCCCCCGTGCCTCTCAGTGTCTCCCCCGTGTCTCCCCCGTGTCTCCCCGTGTCTCCCCCGTGTCTCCCCCGTGTTTCCTCCGTGGTTTGTTGCAGTGGGTTGTGATGGTGGTTGTAGTAGTTGTGGTTGTGGTTGTTGTAGTGGGTGGTGGTGGTTAAAGTAGGTGTGGTTGTGATTGTAGTTGTCTCCCCCGTGTCTCCCCGTACTCACCACAGGTACTCACCACCACAGGTACTCACCACCGCAGGTACTCCACCACCACAGGTACTCACCACAGGTACTCACCACAGGTACTCAACACAGGAACTCACCACCACAGGTACTCACCACAGGTATTCCGAGACCACAGGTACTCACCACCACAGGTACTCACCACCACAGATACTCCACCACCACAGGTACTCACCACAGGTATTCACCACCACAGATACTCACAATAGGCACTCACAACCACAGGTACTCACCACAGGTCACCACCACAGGTACTCACCACCACAGGTACTCACCACCACAGGTACTCACCACAAGTACTCACCACCACAGGTACTCACCACATCAGGTACTCCACCGCAACAGGTATTCACCACCACAGGTACTCACAACAGGTAATCACCACCACAGGTACTCACCACAGGTACTCACCACCACAGGTACTCACCACAGGTACTCACCACCACAGGTACTCACCACCACAGGTACTCACCACAGGTACTCGCCACAACAGGTACTCATCACAGATACTCCCCGTGTCTCCCCGTGTCTTTCAGTGTCTCCCCCGTGTCTCCCCGTTTCTCCCCTTTGTCTCCCCTTGTCTCCCCCGCGTCTCCTCTGTCTCCCCCCGTGTCTCCCCGTGTCTCTCAATGTCTCCCCGTGTCTCCCCGTGTCTCTCAGTTTCTACCCCGTGTCTATACCGTGTCTCCCCCGTGTCTCCCCCCGTGCCTCTCAGTGTCTCCCCCGTGTCTCCCCCGTGTCTCCCCGTGTCTCCCCCGTGTCTCCCCCGTGTTTCCTCCGTGGTTTGTTGCAGTGGGTTGTGATGGTGGTTGTAGTAGTTGTGGTTGTGGTTGTTGTAGTGGGTGGTGGTGGTTAAAGTAGGTGTGGTTGTGATTGTAGTTGTCTCCCCCGTGTCTCCCCGTACTCACCACAGGTACTCACCACCACAGGTACTCACCACCGCAGGTACTCCACCACCACAGGTACTCACCACAGGTACTCACCACAGGTACTCAACACAGGAACTCACCACCACAGGTACTCACCACAGGTATTCCGAGACCACAGGTACTCACCACCACAGGTACTCACCACCACAGATACTCCACCACCACAGGTACTCACCACAGGTATTCACCACCACAGATACTCACAATAGGCACTCACAACCACAGGTACTCACCACAGGTCACCACCACAGGTACTCACCACCACAGGTACTCACCACCACAGGTACTCACCACAAGTACTCACCACCACAGGTACTCACCACATCAGGTACTCCACCGCAACAGGTATTCACCACCACAGATACTCACAACAGGTAATCACCACCACAGGTAATCACCACAGGTACTCACCACCACAGGTACTCACCACCACAGGTACTCACCACAGGTACTCGCCACAACAGGTACTCATCACAGATACTCCCCGTGTCTCCCCGTGTCTCTCAGTGTCTCCGCCGCGTCTCCTCCGTGTCTCCCCCCGTGTCTCCCCCCGTGTCTCCCCGTGTCTCTCAGTGTCTCCCCCGTGTCTCCTCTTTGTCTCTTCGTGTCTCCCCCGCGTCTCTCCCGCGTCTCCCCCGTGTCTCCCCCGAGTCTCCCCGTGTCTCCCCCGTGGTTTGTTGCAGTGGGTTGTGGTGGTGGTTGTAGTAGTTGTGGTTGTGGTTGTTGTAGTGGGTGGTGGTGGTTAAAGTAGTAGTGGTTGTGATTATAGTTGTAGTGGGTGGCAGTGGTTGTTGTGGGTGGTGGTTGTAGTAGTGGTTGTTGTGGTTGTTGTAGTTGGTGGTGGTTGTAGTAGTTGTGGTTCTTGTGGTTGTTGTGGTTATTCGTGGTGGTGGTACTTGTGGTGGTTGTTGTTGTAGTTGGTGGTGGTGGTGGTGATGGCAGCCCAGCCAGAACAGAGGCAGCACTCGCAGGTAAAGTACTCACCACAGGTAGTCGCCACCACAGGTACTCACCACCACACGTACTCACCACCACAGGTACTCACCACCGCAGGTACTCACCACAGGTCTCACCACGAAAGGTACTCACTACAGCTACTCCCCACAGGTACTCACCACCAATGGTATTCACCACCACAGGTACTCATCACAGGTAATCACCACCACAGGTACTCATCACAGGTACTCACCACCACAGGTGCTCACCACAGTTACTCACCACCACAGATACCACCACAAGTACTCATAACAGGTACTCACCACCACAGGTACTCACCACCACAGGTACTCACCACAGGTACTCACCACCGCAGGTACTCACCACAGCTACTCCCCACAGATACTCACCACCACAGGTATTCACCACCACAGGTACTCATCACCACAGGCACTCACCACCACAGGTACTCATCACAGGTACTCACCACCACAGGTGCTCACCACAGTTACTCACCACCACAGATACCACCACAAGTACTCATAACAGGTACTCACCACCACAGGTACTCACCACCACAGGTACTCACCACAGGTACTCACCACCGCAGGTACTCCACCACCACAGGTACTCACCACAGGTATTTACCACCACAGATACTCACAACAGGTACTCACCACCACAGATACTCACCACAGGTACTCACCACCACAGGTACTCACCACCACAGGTACTCACCACAGGTATTCGCCACCACAGATACTCACCACTACAGGTACTCACCACAGGTACTCACCACCACAGGTACTCACCACAGGTATTCGCCACCACAGGTACTCCACCACCACAGGTACTCACCACAGGTATTCACCACCACAGATACTCACCACTACAGGTACTCACCACAGGTACTCACCACAGGTATTCAGCACCAAAGGTACTCATCACAGGTACTCACCACCACAGGTACTCATCACAGGTACTCACCACCGCAGGTACTCACCACAGCTACTCCCCACAGATACTCACCACCACAGGTATTCACCACCACAGGTACTCCACCACCACAGGTACTCACCACAGGTATTCACCACCACAGATACTCACAACAGGTACTCACCACCACAGATACTCACCACAGGTACTCACCACCACAGGTACTCACCACCACAGGTACTCAACACAGGTACTCACCACCACAGGTACTCACCACAGGTATTCGCCACCACAGGTACTCCACCACCACAGGTACTCACCACAGATATTCACCACCACAGATACTCACAACAGGTACTCACCACCACAGGTACTCACCACAGGTACTCACCACAGGTATTCAGCACCACAGGTACTCATCACAGGTACTCACCACCAAAGGTACTCACCACAGGTACTCACCACCAAAGGTACTCAACACAGCTACTCCCCACAGGTACTCACCACCACAGGTATTCACCACCACAGGTACTCATCACAGGTTCTCACCACCACAGGTACTCACCACCACAAGGTACTCACCACCACAGGTACTCATCACAGGTACTCACCACCACAGGTACTCACCACAGGTACTCTCCACAGGTACTCACCACAAGTACTCACCACCACAGGTACTCACCACCACAGGCACTCACCACCACAAGTACTCATCACAGGTACTCACCACAGGTACTCTCCACAGGTACTCACCACAAGTACTCACCACCACAGGTACTCACCACCACAGGCACTCACCACCACAAGTACTCATCACAGGTACTCAGCACAACAGGTACTCACCACAGGTGCTCACCACGTCTCCCCGTGTCTCTCAGTGTCTGCCGTGTCTCCACATGTCGCTCAGTTTCTCCCCGTGTCTCCCCCGCGTCTTCCCCGTGTCCCCCCCAGTGTCTCCGCGTGTCTTCCTACGTGTCTCCCCGTGTCTCCACCGCGTCTTCCCCGTGGCCCCCCCGCGTCTTCCCCGTGTCCCCCCCCCCAGTGTCTCCCCGTGTCTCCCCCGTGTCTATCCGTATCTCTCACTGTCTCTCCCGTGTCTCCGCGTGTCTCCCCCGTGTCTCCCAGTGTCTCCCCCGTGTCTCCCCGTGTCTCCCCCGTGTCTCCCCCGTGTCTCCCCCGTGTCTCCCCGTGTCTCCCCAGTGTCTCCCCCGTGTCTCACCGTGTCTCCCCCGTGTCTCCCCCGTGTCTCCCCAGTGTCTCCCCCGTGTCTCCCCGTGTCTCCCCCGTGTCTCTCAGTGTCTCCCCCGTGTCTCCCCGTGTCTCCCCGTGTCTCCCCCGTGTCTCCCCAGTGTCTCCACCGTGTCTCCCCGTGTCTCCCCCGTGTCTCTCAGTGTCTCCCCCGTGTCTCCCCGTGTCTTTCCGTGTCTCCCCGTGTCTCCCCGTGTCTCTCAGTGTCTCCCCCGTGTCTACCCGTTTCTCGCCCGTGTCTCTACCGTGTCTCCCCCGTGTCTCCCCCGCGTCTCCCCCCGTGTCTCCCCTGCGTCTTCCCATGTCTCCCCCGTGTCTCCCCGTGTTTCCCCCGCGTCTCCCCCGTGTCTCCCGTTTCTCTCAGTGTCTCCCCCGTGTCTCCCTGTCTCCCCCGCGTCTCCCCCGTGTCTCCACGTGTTTCCCCGTGTCTCCCCGTGTCTCCCCCGTGTCTCCCGTTTCTCTCAGTGTCTCCCCCGTGTCTCCCTGTCTCCCCCGCGACTCCCCCCGTGTCTCCACGTGTTTCCCCGTGTCTCCCCGTGTCTCCCCGTGTCTCTCAGTGTCTCCCCCGCGTCTCTCCCGTGTCTCTCAGTGTCTCTCCCGTGTCTCCCCCGCGTCTCCCCATCGTCTCGCCCGTGTCTCCTCCCGTGTCTCTCCTGTGTCTCCCCGTGTCTCCCCCGTGTCTCCCCGTGTCTCCCCCACGTCTCCCCCGTGTCTCCCCATGTCTGCCCCATGTCTCCCCCCGTGTCTCCCACCTGGTTTGTTGCAGTGGATTGTGGTGGTGGTTGTAGTAGTTGTAGTTGTTGTGGTTGTGGGTGTTGTAGTGGGTGGTGGTGGTTGTAGTAGTAGTGGTTGTAGTAGTAGTGGTTGTGGTAGTGGTTGTTGCGGGTGGTGGATGTACTAGTTGTGGTTGTTGTGGTTGTTGTTGTTGTAGTTGGTGGTGGTGGTACTTGTGGTTGTTGTTGTTGTAGTTGGTGGTGGTGGTGACGACAGCGATGAAGAGGCTGCGCCCAGCCCGAACAGAAGCGGCACTCGCAGGAAAAGTACTCACCACCACAGGTACTCACCACCACAGGTACTCGCCACAACAGGTACTCATCACAGATACTCCCCGTGTCTGCCCGTGTCTCTCAGTGTCTCCCCCGTGTCTCCCCGTTGCTCCCCTGTGTCTCCCCTTGTCTCCCCCGCGTCTCCTCCGTGTCTCCCCCCGTGTCTCCCCGTGTCTCTCAATGTCTCCCCGTGTCTCCCCGTGTCTCTCAGTGTCTACCCCGTGTCAATACCGTGTCTCCCCCGTGTCTCACCCCGTGTCTCTCAGTGTCTCCCCCGTGTCTCCCCGTGTCTCCCCCGCGTCTCCCCCACGTCTCCCCCGTGTCTCCCCCGTGTCTCCCCGTGTCTCCCCCGTGGTTTGCTGCAGTGGGTTGTGGTGGTGGTTGTAGTAGTTGTGGTTGTTGTAGTGGGTGGTGGTGGTTAAAGTGGTAGTGGTTGTGATTATAGTTGTAGTAGGTGGTAGTGGTTGCTGTGGTTGGTGGTTGTAGTAGTGGTTGTTGTGGTTGTTGTTGTTGTAGTTGGTGGTGGTTGTAGTAGTTGTGGTTATTGTGGTTGTGGTTGTTGTGGTTGTTGGTGGTGGTGGTACTTGTGGTGGTTGTTGTTGTAGTTGGTGGTGGTGGTGGTGGTGGTGACGGCAGCGATGAAGAGGCTGCGCCCAGCCAGAACAGAAGCGGCACTCGCAGGTAAAGTACTCACCACAGGTACTCACCACCACAGGTACTCACCACCGCAGGTACTCACCACAGGTCTCACCACCAAAGGTACTCACCACAGCTACTCCCCACAGGTACTCACCACCAAAGGTATTCACCACCACAGGTACTCATCACAGGTACTCACCACCACAGGTACTCACCACAAGTACTCACCACCACAGGTACCCACCACCACAGGCACTCACCACCACAAGTACTCATCACAGGTACTCACCACCACAGGTACTCACCACCACAGGTACTCACCACAAGTACTCACCACCACAGGTACTCACCACAGGTACTCACCACGACAGGTACTCCACCACCACAGGTACTCACCACCACAGGTACTCAACACAGGTACTCACGACCACAGGTGCTCACCACAGTTACTCACCACCACAGATACCACCACAAGTACTCATCACAGGTACTCACCACCACAGGTACTCACCACAGGCACTCACCACAGATACTCACCACCGCAGGTACTCCACCACCACAGGTACTCACCACAGGTATTCACCACCACAGATACTCACAACAGGTACTCACCACCACAGATACTCACCACAGGTACTCACCACCACAAGTACTCACCAACACAGGTACTCAACACAGGTACTCACCACCACAGGTACTCACCACAGGTATTCGCCACCACAGGTACTCCACCACCACAGGTACTCACGACAGGTATTCACCACCACAGATACTCACAACAGGTACTCACCACCACAGGTACTCACCACAGGTACTCACCACAGGTACTCACCACAGGTATTCAGCACCACAGCTACTCCCCACAGGTACTCACCACCACAGGTATTCACCACCACAGGTACTCATCACAGGTACTCACCACCGCAGGTACTCACCTCCACAAGGTACTCACCACCACAGGTACTCACCACAAGTACTCACCACCACAGGTACCCACCACCACAGGCACTCACCACCACAGGTACTCAACACAAGTACTCACCACCACAGGTACTCCACCACCACAGGTACTCACCACAAGTACTCACCACCACAGGTACTCCACCACCACAGGTACTCACCACCACAGGTACTCACCACAGGTACTCACCACAGGTACTCACCACAGGTATTCAGCACCAAAGGGACTCATCACAGGTACTCACCACCACAGGTATTCACCACCACAGTTACTCACCACAAGTACTCACCACCACAGGTACTCACCACAGGTACTCACCACGACAGGTACTCCACCACCACAGGTGCTCACCACAGTTACTCACCACCACAGATACCACCACAAGTACTCATCACAGGTACTCACCACCACAGGTACTCACCACAGGCACTCACCACAGATACTCACCACCGCAGGTACTCCACCACCACAGGTACTCACCACAGGTATTCACCACCACAGATACTCACAACAGGTACTCACCACCACAGATACTCACCACAGGTACTCACCACCACAAGTACTCACCAACACAGGTACTCAACACAAGTACTCACCACCACAGGTACTCACCACAGGTGTTCGCCACCACAGGTACTCCACCACCACAGGTTTTCACGACAGGTATTCACCACCACAGATACTCACAACAGGTACTCACCACCACAGGTACTCACCACAGGTACTCACCACAGGTATTCAGCACCAAAGGTATTCACCACCACAACTACTCCCCACAGGTACTCACCACAAGTATTCACGACCACAGATACTCACAACAGGCACTCACCACCACAGGTACTCACCACAGGTATTCACTACCAAAGGTACTCATCACAGGTTCTCACCACCACAGGTACTCACCACCACAGGTACTCACCACAGGTATTCACCACCAAAGGTACTCATCACAGGTTCTCACCACCACAGGTACTCACCACCACAGGTACTCACCACCACAGGTACTCACCACAAGTACTCACCACCACAGGTACTCACCACCACAGGCACTCACCACCACAAGTACTCATCACAGGTACTCACCACCACAGGTACTCACCACCACAGGTACTCACCACAAGTACTCACCACCACAGGTTCTCACCACAGGTACTCACCACGACAGGTACTCACCACCACAGGCACTCACCACCACAATTACTCATCACAGGTACTCACCACCACAGGTACTCCACCACAGGTACTCACCACCACAGGCACTCACCACCACAGGTACTCATCACAGGTACTCAGCACAACAGGTACTCACCACAGGTACTCACCACAGGTATTCAGCACCAAAGGTACTCATCACAGGTACTCACCACCACAGGTATTCACCACCACAGGTACTCACCACCGCAGGTACTCATCACAGGTTCTCACCACCGCAGGTACTCACCACCAGAAAGTACTCACCACCACAGGTAATCACCACAGGTACTCACCACCGCAGGTACTCACCACAGGTCTCACCACCAAAGATACTCACCACAGCTACTCCCCACAGGTACTCACCACCACAGGTATTCACCACCACAGGTACTCATCACAGGTACTCACCACCGCAGGTACTCACCACCACAAGGTACTCACCACCACAGGTACTCATCACAGGTACTCACCACCACCGGTACTCACCACAGGTACTCACCACAGGTACTCACCACCACAGGTACTCACCACCACAGGTACTCACCACAAGTACTCACCACCACAGGAACTCACCACCACAGGTACTCATCACAGGTATTCAGCACCAAAGGGACTCATCACAGGTACTCACCACCACAGGTATTCACCACCACAGTTACTCACCACAAGTACTCACCACCACAGGTACTCACCACAGGTACTCACCACGACAGGTACTCCACCACCACAGGTATTCACCACCATAGGTACTCACCACCACAGGTACTCAACACAGGTACTCATGACCACAGGTGCTCACCACAGTTACTCACCACCACAGATACCACCACAAGTACTCATCACAGGTACTCACCACCACAGGTACTCACCACAGGCACTCACCACAGATACTCACCACCGCAGGTACTCCACCACCACAGGTACTCACCACAGGTATTCACCACCACAGATACTCACAACAGGTACTCACCACCACAGATACTCACCACAGGTACTCACCACCACAAGTACTCACCAACACAGGTACTCAACACAAGTACTCACCACCACAGGTACTCACCACAGGTGTTCGCCACCACAGGTACTCCACCACCACAGGTTTTCACGACAGGTATTCACCACCACAGATACTCACAACAGGTACTCACCACCACAGGTACTCACCACAGGTACTCACCACAGGTATTCAGCACCAAAGGTACTCATCACAGGTACTCACCACCACAGGTATTCACCACCACAGTTACTCATCACAGGTACTCACCACCGCAGGTACTCACCACAGGTGCTCACCACCAAAGGTACTCACCCCAGCTACTCCCCACAGGTACTCACCACCACAGGTATTCACCACCACAACTACTCCCCACAGGTACTCACCACAAGTATTCACGACCACAGATACTCACAACAGGCACTCACCACCACAGGTACTCACCACAGGTATTCACTACCAAAGGTACTCATCACAGGTTCTCACCACCACAGGTACTCACCACCACAGGTACTCACCACAGGTATTCACCACCAAAGGTACTCATCACAGGTTCTCACCACCACAGGTACTCACCACCACAGGTACTCACCACCACAGGTACTCACCACAAGTACTCACCACCACAGGTACTCACCACCACAGGCACTCACCACCACAAGTACTCATCACAGGTACTCACCACCACAGGTACTCACCACCACAGGTACTCACCACAAGTACTCACCACCACAGGTTCTCACCACAGGTACTCACCACGACAGGTACTCACCACCACAGGCACTCACCACCACAAGTACTCATCACAGGTACTCACCACCACAGGTACTCCACCACAGGTACTCACCACCACAGGCACTCACCACCACAGGTACTCATCACAGGTACTCAGCACAACAGGTACTCACCACAGGTACTCACCACAGGTACTCACCACAGGTATTCAGCACCAAAGGTACTCATCACAGGTACTCACCACCACAGGTATTCACCACCACAGGTACTCACCACCGCAGGTACTCATCACAGGTTCTCACCACCGCAGGTACTCACCACCAGAAAGTACTCACCACCACAGGTAATCACCACAGGTACTCACCACCACAGGTAGTCACCACAGGTACTCGCCACAACAGGTACTTATCACAGATACTCCCCGTGTCTCCCCGTGTCTCTCAGTGTCTCCCCCATGTCTCCCCGTTTCTCCCCCGCGTCTCCTCTGTGTCTCCCCCTGTGTCTCCCCGTGTCTCTCAATGTCTCCCCGTGTCTCCCCGTGTCTCTTCGTGTCTCCCCCGTGTCTCCCCTGTGTCTCTCAGTGTCTCCCCCGTGTCTCTCAGTGTGGCACTCGCAGGTAAAGTACTCACCACAGGTACTCACCACCACAGGTACTCACCACCACAGGTACTCACCACCGCAGGTACTCACCACAGGTCTCACCACCAAAGATACTCACCACAGCTACTCCCCACAGGTACTCACCACCACAGGTATTCACCACCACAGGTACTCATCACAGGTACTCACCACCGCAGGTACTCACCACCACAAGGTACTCACCACCACAGGTACTCATCACAGGTACTCACCACCACCGGTACTCACCACAGGTACTCACCACAGGTACTCACCACCACAGGTACTCACCACAAGTACTCACCACCACAGGAACTCACCACCACAGGTACTCATCACAGGTACTCACCACCACAGGTGCTCACCACAGTTACTCACCACCACAGATACCACCACAAGTACTCATCACAGGTACTCACCAACACAGGTACTCACCACAGGCACTCACCACAGATACTCACCACCGCAGGTACTCCACCACCACAGGTACTCACCACAGGTATTCACCACCACAGATACTCACAACAGGTACTCACCACCACAGATACTCACCACAGGTACTCACCACCACAAGTACTCACCAACACAGGTACTCAACACAAGTACTCACCACCACAGGTACTCACCACAGGTGTTCGCCACCACAGGTACTCCACCACCACAGGTTTTCACGACAGGTATTCACCACCACAGATACTCACAACAGGTACTCACCACCACAGGTACTCACCACAGGTACTCACCACAGGTATTCAGCACCAAAGGTACTCATCACAGGTACTCACCACCACAGGTATTCACCACCACAGTTACTCATCACAGGTACTCACCACCGCAGGTACTCACCACAGGTGCTCACCACCAAAGGTACTCACCCCAGCTACTCCCCACAGGTACTCACCACCACAGGTATTCACCACCACAACTACTCCCCACAGGTACTCACCACAAGTATTCACGACCACAGATACTCACAACAGGCACTCACCACCACAGGTACTCACCACAGGTATTCACTACCAAAGGTACTCATCACAGGTTCTCACCACCACAGGTTCTCACCACCACAGGTACTCACCACCACAGGTACTCACCACAGGTATTCACCACCAAAGGTACTCATCACAGGTTCTCACCACCACAGGTACTCACCACCACAGGTACTCACCACCACAGGTACTCACCACAAGTACTCACCACCACAGGTACTCACCACCACAGGCACTCACCACCACAAGTACTCATCACAGGTACTCACCACCACAGGTACTCACCACCACAGGTACTCACCACAAGTACTCACCACCACAGGTTCTCACCACAGGTACTCACCACGACAGGTACTCACCACCACAGGCACTCACCACCACAAGTACTCATCACAGGTACTCACCACCACAGGTACTCCACCACAGGTACTCACCACCACAGGCACTCACCACCACAGGTACTCATCACAGGTACTCAGCACAACAGGTACTCACCACAGGTACTCACCACAGGTACTCACCACAGGTATTCAGCACCAAAGGTACTCATCACAGGTACTCACCACCACAGGTATTCACCACCACAGGTACTCACCACCGCAGGTACTCATCACAGGTTCTCACCACCGCAGGTACTCACCACCAGAAAGTACTCACCACCACAGGTAATCACCACAGGTACTCACCACCACAGGTAGTCACCACAGGTACTCGCCACAACAGGTACTTATCACAGATACTCCCCGTGTCTCCCCGTGTCTCTCAGTGTCTCCCCCATGTCTCCCCGTTTCTCCCCCGCGTCTCCTCTGTGTCTCCCCCTGTGTCTCCCCGTGTCTCTCAATGTCTCCCCGTGTCTCCCCGTGTCTCTTTGTGTCTCCCCCGTGTCTCCCCTGTGTCTCTCAGTGTCTCCCCCGTGTCTCTCAGTGTGGCACTCGCAGGTAAAGTACTCACCACAGGTACTCACCACCACAGGTACTCACCACCACAGGTACTCACCACCACAGGTACTCACCACCGCAGGTACTCACCACAGGTCTCACCACCAAAGATACTCACCACAGCTACTCCCCACAGGTACTCACCACCACAGGTATTCACCACCACAGGTACTCATCACAGGTACTCACCACCGCAGGTACTCACCACCACAAGGTACTCACCACCACAGGTACTCATCACAGGTACTCACCACCACCGGTACTCACCACAGGTACTCACCACAGGTACTCACCACCACAGGTACTCACCACAAGTACTCACCACCACAGGAACTCACCACCACAGGTACTCATCACAGGTACTCACCACCACAGGTGCTCACCACAGTTACTCACCACCACAGATACCACCACAAGTACTCATCACAGGTACTCACCAACACAGGTACTCACCACCACAGGTACTCACCAGAAGTACTCACCACCACAGGTACTCACCACAGGTACTCACCACCGCAGGTACTCACCACCGCAGGTACTCCAGCACCACAGGTACTCACCGCAGGTATTCACCACCACAGATACTCACAACAGGTACTCACAACCACAGGTACTCACCACAGGTACTCAACACAGGAACTCACCACCACAGGTACTCACCACAGGTATTCACCACCACCACAGATACTCACAACAGGCATTCACCACCACAGGTACTCACCACAGGTCACCACCACAGCTGCTCACCACAGTTACTCACCACTACAGATACCACCACAAGTACTCATCACAGGTACTCACCAACACAGGTACTCACCACCACAGGTACTCACCACAAGTACTCACCACATCAGGTACTCCACCGCAACAGATATTCACCACCACAGATACTCACAACAGGTAATCACCACCACAGGTACTCACCACCACAGGTACTCACCACCACAGGTACTCACCACCACAGGTACTCACCACAGGTACTCACCACCACAGGTACTCACCACCACAGGTACTCACCACAGGTACTCACCACCCCAGGTACTCACCACAGGTACTCACCACCACAGGTACTCCACCACCACAGGTACTCACCACAGGTATTCACCACCACAGATACTCACAACAGGTACTCACCACCACAGGTACTCACCACAGGTATTCACCACAGGTACTCACCACAGGTATTCAGCACAAAAGGTACTCATCGCAGGTACTCACCACCACAGGTATTCACCACCACAGGTACTCATCACAGGTACTCACCACCGCAGGTACTCACCACAGGTACTCACCACCAAAGGTACTCCCCACAGCTACTCCCCACAGGTATTCACCACCACAGGTTCTCACCACAGGTACTCACCACGACAGGTACTCACCACCACAGGCACTCACCACCACAAGTACTCATCACAGGTACTCACCACCACAGGTACTCCACCACAGGTACTCACCACCACAGGCACTCACCACCACAGGTACTCATCACAGGTACTCAGCACAACAGGTACTCACCACAGGTACTCACCACAGGTACTCACCACAGGTATTCAGCACCAAAGGTACTCATCACAGGTACTCACCACCACAGGTATTCACCACCACAGGTACTCACCACCGCAGGTACTCATCACAGGTTCTCACCACCGCAGGTACTCACCACCAGAAAGTACTCACCACCACAGGTAATCACCACAGGTACTCACCACCACAGGTAGTCACCACAGGTACTCGCCACAACAGGTACTTATCACAGATACTCCCCGTGTCTCCCCGTGTCTCTCAGTGTCTCCCCCATGTCTCCCCGTTTCTCCCCCGCGTCTCCTCTGTGTCTCCCCCTGTGTCTCCCCGTGTCTCTCAATGTCTCCCCGTGTCTCCCCGTGTCTCTTCGTGTCTCCCCCGTGTCTCCCCTGTGTCTCTCAGTGTCTCCCCCGTGTCTCTCAGTGTGGCACTCGCAGGTAAAGTACTCACCACAGGTACTCACCACCACAGGTACTCACCACCACAGGTACTCACCACCGCAGGTACTCACCACAGGTCTCACCACCAAAGATACTCACCACAGCTACTCCCCACAGGTACTCACCACCACAGGTATTCACCACCACAGGTACTCATCACAGGTACTCACCACCGCAGGTACTCACCACCACAAGGTACTCACCACCACAGGTACTCATCACAGGTACTCACCACCACCGGTACTCACCACAGGTACTCACCACAGGTACTCACCACCACAGGTACTCACCACAAGTACTCACCACCACAGGAACTCACCACCACAGGTACTCATCACAGGTACTCACCACCACAGGTGCTCACCACAGTTACTCACCACCACAGATACCACCACAAGTACTCATCACAGGTACTCACCAACACAGGTACTCACCACCACAGGTACTCACCAGAAGTACTCACCACCACAGGTACTCACCACAGGTACTCACCACCGCAGGTACTCCAGCACCACAGGTACTCACCGCAGGTATTCACCACCACAGATACTCACAACAGGTACTCACAACCACAGGTACTCACCACAGGTACTCAACACAGGAACTCACCACCACAGGTACTCACCACAGGTATTCACCACCACCACAGATACTCACAACAGGCATTCACCACCACAGGTACTCACCACAGGTCACCACCACAGCTGCTCACCACAGTTACTCACCACTACAGATACCACCACAAGTACTCATCACAGGTACTCACCAACACAGGTACTCACCACCACAGGTACTCACCACAAGTACTCACCACATAAGGTACTCCACCGCAACAGATATTCACCACCACAGATACTCACAACAGGTAATCACCACCACAGGTACTCACCACCACAGGTACTCACCACCACAGGTACTCACCACCACAGGTACTCACCACAGGTACTCACCACCACAGGTACTCACCACAGGTACTCACCACCACAGGTACTCCACCACCACAGGTACTCACCACAGGTATTCACCACCACAGATACTCACAACAGGTACTCACCACCACAGGTACTCACCACAGGTATTCACCACAGGTACTCACCACAGGTATTCAGCACAAAAGGTACTCATCGCAGGTACTCACCACCACAGGTATTCACCACCACAGGTACTCATCACAGGTACTCACCACTGCAGGTACTCACCACAGGTACTCACCACCAAAGGTACTCCCCACAGCTACTCCCCACAGGTATTCACCACCACAGGTTCTCACCACAGGTACTCACCACGACAGGTACTCACCACCACAGGCACTCACCACCACAAGTACTCATCACAGGTACTCACCACCACAGGTACTCCACCACAGGTACTCACCACCACAGGCACTCACCACCACAGGTACTCATCACAGGTACTCAGCACAACAGGTACTCACCACAGGTACTCACCACAGGTACTCACCACAGGTATTCAGCACCAAAGGTACTCATCACAGGTACTCACCACCACAGGTATTCACCACCACAGGTACTCACCACCGCAGGTACTCATCACAGGTTCTCACCACCGCAGGTACTTACCACCAGAAAGTACTCACCACCACAGGTAATCACCACAGGTACTCACCACCACAGGTAGTCACCACAGGTACTCGCCACAACAGGTACTTATCACAGATACTCCCCGTGTCTCCCCGTGTCTCTCAGTGTCTCCCCCGTGTCTCCCCGTTTCTCCCCCGCGTCTCCTCTGTGTCTCCCCCTGTGTCTCCCCGTGTCTCTCAATGTCTCCCCGTGTCTCCCCGTGTCTCTTCGTGTCTCCCCCGTGTCTCCCCTGTGTCTCTCAGTGTCTCCCCCGTGTCTCTCAGTGTGGCACTCGCAGGTAAAGTACTCACCACAGGTACTCACCACCACAGGTACTCACCACCACAGGTACTCACCACCGCAGGTACTCACCACAGGTCTCACCACCAAAGATACTCACCACAGCTACTCCCCACAGGTACTCACCACCACAGGTATTCACCACCACAGGTACTCATCACAGGTACTCACCACCGCAGGTACTCACCACCACAAGGTACTCACCACCACAGGTACTCATCACAGGTACTCACCACCACCGGTACTCACCACAGGTACTCACCACAGGTACTCACCACCACAGGTACTCACCACAAGTACTCACCACCACAGGAACTCACCACCACAGGTACTCATCACAGGTACTCACCACCACAGGTGCTCACCACAGTTACTCACCACCACAGATACCACCACAAGTACTCATCACAGGTACTCACCAACACAGGTACTCACCACCACAGGTACTCACCAGAAGTACTCACCACCACAGGTACTCACCACAGGTACTCACCACCGCAGGTACTCACCACCGCAGGTACTCCAGCACCACAGGTACTCACCGCAGGTATTCACCACCACAGATACTCACAACAGGTACTCACAACCACAGGTACTCACCACAGGTACTCAACACAGGAACTCACCACCACAGGTACTCACCACAGGTATTCACCACCACCACAGATACTCACAACAGGTATTCACCACCACAGGTACTCACCACAGGTCACCACCACAGCTGCTCACCACAGTTACTCACCACTACAGATACCACCACAAGTACTCATCACAGGTACTCACCAACACAGGTACTCACCACCACAGGTACTCACCACAAGTACTCACCACATAAGGTACTCCACCGCAACAGATATTCACCACCACAGATACTCACAACAGGTAATCACCACCACAGGTACTCACCACCACAGGTACTCACCACCACAGGTACTCACCACCACAGGTACTCACCACAGGTACTCACCACCACAGGTACTCACCACAGGTACTCACCACCACAGGTACTCCACCACCACAGGTACTCACCACAGGTATTCACCACCAAAGATACTCACAACAGGTACTCACCACCACAGGTACTCACCACAGGTATTCACCACAGGTACTCACCACAGGTATTCAGCACAAAAGGTACTCATCGCAGGTACTCACCACCACAGGTATTCACCACCACAGGTACTCATCACAGGTACTCACCACCGCAGGTACTCACCACAGGTACTCACCACCAAAGGTACTCCCCACAGCTACTCCCCACAGGTATTCACCACCACAGGTATTCACCACCACAGGTGCTCATCACAGGTTCTCACCACCGCAGGTACTCACCACCACAAGGTACTCACCACCACAGGTACTCATCACAGGTACTCACCACCGCAGGTACTCACCACAGGTACTCACCACAGGTACTCACCACCACAGGTACTCACCACAAGTACTCACCACCACTGGTACTCACCACCACACGTACTCATCACAGGTACTCACCACGACAGGTACTCCACCACCACCACAGGTACTCAACCCCACAGGTACTCAACACAGGAACTCACCACCACAGGTACTCACCACAGGTATTCACCACCACAGATACTCACAACAGGCACTCACCACCACAAGTACTCACCACAGGTACTTACCACCACAGGTACTCACCACCACAGGTACTCACCACAAGTTCTCACCACCACAGGTACTCACCACAGGTACTCACCACATCAGGTACTCCACCGCAACAGGTATTCACCACCACAGATACTCACAACAGGTACTTACCACCACAGGTAATCACCACAGGTACTCACCACCACAGGTACTCACCACAGGTACTCGCCATAACAGGTACTCATCACAGATACTCCCCGTGTCTCTCAGTGTCTCCCCCGTGTCTCCCCGTTTCTCCCCCGTGTCTCCCCTTGTCTCCCCCGCGTCTCCCCGGTGTTTCCCCCGTGGTTTGTTGCAGTGGGTTGTGGTGGTGGTTGTAGTAGTTGTGGTTGTTGTAGTGGGTGGTGGTGGTTAAAGTAGGTGTGGTTGTGATTGTAGGATTGTAGTTGTAGTGGGTGGTAGTGGTTGTTGTGGTTGTAGTAGTGGTTGTTGTGGTTGTTGTTGTAGTTGGTGGTGGTTGTAGTAGTTGTGGTTATTGTGGTTGTTGTGGTTGTTGGTGGTGGTGGTACTTGTGGTGGTTGTTGTTGTAGTTGGTGGTGGTGGTGACGGCAGCGATGAAGAGGCTGCGCCCAGCCAGAACAGAAGCGGCACTCGCAGGTAAAGTACTCACCACAGGTACTCACCACCACAGGAACTCACCACAGGTACTCACCACCACAGGTGCTCACCACAGGTCTCACCACCACAGGAACTCACCACCACAGGTACTCATCACAGGTACTCACCACCACAGGTGCTCACCACAGTTACTCACCACCACAGATACCACCACAAGTACTCATCACAGGTACTCACCAACACAGGTACTCACCACCACAGGTACTCACCAGAAGTACTCACCACCACAGGTACTCACCACAGGTACTCACCACCGCAGGTACTCACCACCGCAGGTACTCCAGCACCACAGGTACTCACCGCAGGTATTCACCACCACAGATACTCACAACAGGTACTCACAACCACAGGTACTCACCACAGGTACTCAACACAGGAACTCACCACCACAGGTACTCACCACAGGTATTCACCACCACCACAGATACTCACAACAGGCATTCACCACCACAGGTACTCACCACAGGTCACCACCACAGCTGCTCACCACAGTTACTCACCACTACAGATACCACCACAAGTACTCATCACAGGTACTCACCAACACAGGTACTCACCACCACAGGTACTCACCACAAGTACTCACCACATAAGGTACTCCACCGCAACAGATATTCACCACCACAGATACTCACAACAGGTAATCACCACCACAGGTACTCACCACCACAGGTACTCACCACCACAGGTACTCACCACAGGTACTCACCACCACAGGTACTCACCACAGGTACTCACCACCACAGGTACTCCACCACCACAGGTACTCACCACAGGTATTCACCACAGGTACTCACCACAGGTATTCAGCACAAAAGGTACTCATCGCAGGTACTCACCACCACAGGTATTCACCACCACAGGTACTCATCACAGGTACTCACCACCGCAGGTACTCACCACAGGTACTCACCACCAAAGGTACTCACCACAGCTACTCCCCACAGGTATTCACCACCACAGGTATTCACCACCACAGGTGCTCATCACAGGTTCTCACCACCGCAGGTACTCACCACCACAAGGTACTCACCACCACAGGTACTCATCACAGGTACTCACCACCGCAGGTACTCACCACAGGTACTCACCACAGGTACTCACCACCACAGGTACTCACCACAAGTACTCACCACCACTGGTACTCACCACCACAGGTACTCATCACAGGTACTCACCACGACAGGTACACCAACCCCCACCACAGGTACTCAACACCACAGGTACTCAACACAGGAACTCACCACCACAGGTACTCACCACAGGTATTCACCACCACAGATACTCACAACAGGCACTCACCACCACAAGTACTCACCACAGGTACTTACCACCACAGGTACTCACCACCACAGGTACTCACCACAAGTTCTCACCCCCACAGGTACTCACCACAGGTACTCACCACATCAGGTACTCCACCGCAACAGGTATTCACCACCACAGATACTCACAACAGGTACTTACCACCACAGGTAATCACCACAGGTACTCACCACCACAGGTACTCACCACAGGTACTCGCCATAACAGGTACTCATCACAGATACTCCCCGTGTCTCTCAGTGTCTCCCCCGTGTCTCCCCGTTTCTCCCCCGTGTCTCCCCTTGTCTCCCCCGCGTCTCCTCTGTGTCTCCCCCCGTGTCTCCCCGTGTCTCTCAATGTTTCCCCCGTGTCTCCCCGTGTCTCCCCCGTGTCTCCCCCGTGTTTCCCCCGTGGTTTGTTGCAGTGGGTTGTGGTGGCGGTTGTAGTAGTTGTGGTTGTGGTTGTTGTAGTGGGTGGTGGTGGTTAAAGTAGTAGTGGTTGTGATTGTAGTTGTAGTGGGTGGTAGTGGTTGTTGTGGTTGTAGTAGTGGTTGTTGTTGTTGTAGTTTGTGGTGGTTGTAGTAGTTGTGGTTATTGTGGTTGTGGTTGTTGTGGTTGTTGGTGGTGGTGGTACTTGTGGTGGTTGTTGTTGTAGTTGGTGGTGGTGACGGCAGCGATGAAGAGGCTGCGCCCAGCCAGAACAGAAGCGGCACTCGCAGGTAAAGTACTCACCACAGGTACTCACCACCACAGGAACTCACCACAGGTACTCACCACCACAGGTACTCACCACCGCAGGTACTCACCACAGGTCTCACCACCAAAGGTACTCACCACCGCTGGTACTCACCACCACAAGGTACTCACCACAGGTACTCACCACCACAGGTACTCACCACAGGTACTCACCACCACAGCTACTCACCACAAGTACTCACCACCACAGGTACTCACCACCACAGGCACTCACCACCACACTAACTCATCACAGGTACTCACCACCACAGGTGCTCACCACAGTTACTCACCACCACAGATACCACCACAAGTACTCATCACAGGTACTCACCACCACAGGTACTCACCACCACAGGTACTCACCACAAGTACTCACCACCACAGGTACTCACCTCCAGAAAGTACTCACCACCACAGGTACTCATCACAGGTACTCACCACCACAGGTACTCACCACAAGTACTCACCACCACAGGTACTCACCACAGGTACTCACCACCACAGGTACTCACCACCACAGGTACTCCACCACCACAGGTACTCACCACAGGTATTCACCACCACAGATACTCACAACAGGCACTCACCACCACAGGTACTCACCACAGGTCACCACCACAGGTGCTCACCACAGTTACTCACCACCACAGATACCACCACAAGTACTCATCACAGGTACTCATCACCACAGGTACTCACCACCACAGGTACTCACTACAAGTACTCACCACCACAGGTACTCACCACAGGTACTCACCACATCAGGTACTCCACCGCAACAGGTATTCACCACCACAGATACTCACAACAGGTACTCACCACCACAGGTAATCACCACAGGTACTCACCACCACAGGTACTCACCACCACAGGTACTCACTACAGGTACTCGCCACAACAGGTACTTATCACAGATACTCCCCGTGTCTCCCCGTGTCTCTCAGTGTCTCCCCCGTGTCTCCCCGTTTCTCCCCCGTGTCTCCCCTTGTCTCCCCCGCGTCTCCTCTGTGTCTCCCCCTGTGTCTCCCCGTGTCTCTCAGTGTCTACCCCGTGTCTATACCCTGTCTCCCCCGTGTCTCCCCCATGTCTCCCCCGTGTTTCCCCCGTGGTTTGTTGCAGTGGGTTGTGGTGGCGGTTGTAGTAGTTGTGGTTGTGGTTGTTGTAGTGGGTGGTGGTGGTTAAAGTAGTAGTGGTTGTGATTGTAGTTGTAGTGGGTGGTAGTGGTTGTTGTGGTTGTAGTAGTGGTTGTTGTTGTTGTAGTTTGTGGTGGTTGTAGTAGTTGTGGTTATTGTGGTTGTGGTTGTTGGTGGTGGTGGTACTTGTGGTGGTTGTTGTTGTAGTTGGTGGTGGTGGTGGTGACGGCAGCGATGAAGAGGCCGCACCCAGACAGAACAGAAGCGGCACTCACAGGTAAAGTACTCACCACAGGTACTCACCACCACAGGTACTCACCACCACAGGAACTCACCACCGCAGGTACTCACCACAGGTCTCACCACCAAAGATACTCACCACAGCTACTCCCCACAGGTACTCACCACCACAGGTATTCACCACCACAGGTACTCATCACAGGTACTCACCACCGCAGGTACTCACCACCACAAGGTACTCACCACCACAGGTACTCAACACAGGTACTCACCACCACCGGTACTCACCACAGGTACTCACCACCACAGGTACTCACCACAAGTACTCACCACCACAGGAACTCACCACCACAGGTACTCATCACAAGTACTCACCACCACAGGTGCTCACCACAGTTACTCACCACCGCAGGTACTCACCACCGCAGGTACTCCAGCACCACAGGTACTCACCGCAGGTATTCACCACCACAGATACTCACAACAGGTACTCACAACCACAGGTACTCACCACAGGTACTCAACACAGGAACTCACCACCACAGGTACTCACCACAGGTATTCACTACCACCACAGATACTCACAACAGGCATTCACCACCACAGGTACTCACCACAGGTCACCATTACAGGTGCTCACCACAGTTACTCACCACCACAGATACCACCACAAGTACTCATCACAGATACTCACCGCCACAGGTACTCACCACCACAGGTACTCACCACAAGTACTCACCACCACAGGCACTCACCACAGGTACTCACCACATCAGGTACTCCACCGCAACAGGTATTCACCACCACAGGTACTCACAACAGGTAATCACCACCACAGGTAATCACCACAGGTACTCACCACCACAGGTACTCACCACAGGTACTCACCACCACAGGTACTCCACCACCACAGGTACTCACCACAGGTACTCACCACAGGTATTCAGCACAAAAGGTACTCATCACAGGTACTCACCACCGCAGGTACTCACCACAGGTACTCACCACCAAAGGTACTCACCACCAAAGGTACTCACCACAGCTACTCCCCACAGGTATTCACCACCACAGGTGCTCATCACAGGTTCTCACCACCACAGGTACTCACCACCACAAGGTACTCACCACCACAGGTACTCATCACAGGTACTCACCACCACAGGTACTCACCACAGGTACTCACCACAAGTACTCACCACCACTGGTACTCACCACCACAGGCACTCACCACCACAAGTACTCATCACAGGTACTCACCATGACAGGTACTCCACCACCACAGGTACTTACCACCACAGGTACTCAACACAGGAACTCACCACCACAGGTACTCACCACAGGCACTCACCACCACAAGTACTCACCACAGGAACTTACCACCACAGGTACTCACCACCACAGGTACTCACCACAAGTTCTCACCACCACAGGTACTCACCACAAGTACTCACCACATCAGGTACTCCACCGCAACAGGTATTCACCACCACAGATACTCACAACAGGTACTTACCACCACAGGTAATCACCACAGTTACTCACCACCACAGGTACTCACCACAGGTACTCGCCACAACAGGTACTTATCACAGATACTCCCCGTGTCTTCCCATGTCTCTCAGTGTCTCCCCCGTGTCTCCCCGTTTCTCCCCCGTGTCTCCGCTTGTCTCCCCCGCGTCTCCTCTGCGTCTCCCCCCGTGTCTCCCCGTGTCTCTCAATGTCTCCCCCGTGTCTCCCCCGTGTCTCCCCGTGTCTCCCCCGTGTCTCCCCGGTGTTTCCCCCGTGGTTTGTTGCAGTGGGTTGTGGTGGTGGTTGTAGTAGTTGTGGTTGTGGTTATTGTAGTGGGTGGTGGTGGTTAAAGTAGGTGTGGTTGTGATTGTAGTTGTAGTGGGTGGTAGTGGTTGTTGTGGTTGTAGTAGTGGTTGTTGTGGTTGTTGTTGTTGTAGTTGGTGGTGGTTGTAGTAGTTGTGGTTATTGTGGTTGTGGTTGTTGTGGTTGTTGGTGGTGGTGGTACTTGTGGTGGTTGTTGTTGTAGTTGGTGGTGGTGGTGACGGCAGCGATGAAGAGGCTGCGCCCAGCCAGAACAGAAGCGGCACTCGCAGGTAAAGTACTCACCACCACAGGTACTCACCACCACAGGTACTCACCACCGCAGGTACTCACCACAGGTCTCACCACCAAAGGTACTCACCACAGCTACTCCCCACAGGTACTCACCACCACAGGTACTCATCACAGGTACTCACCACCGCAGGTACTCACCACCACAAGGTACTCACCACCACAGGTACTCATCACAGGTACTCACCACCACCGATACTCAACACAGGTACTCACCACCACAGGTACTCACCAGAAGTACTCACCACCACAGGTACTCACCACAGGTACTCAACACAGGAACTCACCACCACAGGTACTCACCACAGGTATTCAGCACCACAGGTACTCACCACCACAGGTACTCACCACCACAGGTACTCAACACAGGTACTCCACCACCACAGGTACTCAACACAGGTATTCACCACCACAGGTACTCACCACAGGTACTCACCACCACAGGTACTCAACACAGGTACTCCACCACCACAGGTACTCAACACAGGTATTCACCACCACAGATACTCACAACAGGCACTCACCACCACAGGTATTCACCACAGGTCACCACCACAGGTGCTGACCACAGTTACTCACCACCACAGATACCACCACAAGTACTCATCACAGGTACTCACCACCACAGGTACTCACCATCACAAGTACTCACCACAAGTACTCACCACCACAGGTACTCACCACAGGTACTCACCACATCAGGTACTCCACCGCAACAGGTATTCACCACCACAGATACTCACAACAGGTAATCACCACCACAGGTAATCACCACAGGTACTCACCACCACAGGTACTCACCACAACAGGTACTCATCACAGATACTCCCCGTGTCTCCCCGTGTCTCTCAGTGTCTCCGCCGTGTCTCCCCGTTTCTCCCCTGTGTCTCCCCTGTGTCTCCCCTTGTTTCCCCCGCGTCTCCTCTGTGTCTCCCCCCGTGTCTCCCCGTGTGTCTCATTGTCTCCCCGTGTCTCCCCGTGTCTCTCAGTTTCTACCCCGTGTCTATACCGTGTCTCCCCCGTGTCTTCCCCCGTGCCTCTCAGTGTCTCCCCCGTGTCTCCCCCGTGTTTTCCCCGTGGTTTGTTGCAGTGGGTTGTGATGGTGGTTGTAGTAGTTGTGGTTGTGGTTGTTGTAGTGGGTGGTGGTGGTTAAAGTAGGTGTGGTTGTGATTGTAGTTGTAGTGGGTGGTAGTGGTTGTTGTGGTTGTAGTAGTGGTTGTTGTGGTTGTTGTTGTAGTTGGTGGTGGTTGTAGTAGTTGTGGTTATTGTGGTTGTTGTGGTTGTTGGTGGTGGTGGCTACTTGTGGTGGTGGTTGTTGTTGTAGTTGGTGGTGGTGGTGACGGCAGCGATGAAGAGGCTGCGCCCAGCCAGAACAGAAGCGGCACTCGCAGGGAAAGTACTCACCACAGGTACTCACCACCACAGGAACTCACCACAGGTACTCACCACCACAGGTACTCACCACCACAGGTACTCACCACCACAGGTACTCACCACAGGTACTCACCACCACAGCTACTCACCACAAGTACTCACCACCACAGGTACTCACCACCACAGGCACTCACCACCACAGGTACTCATCACAGGTACTCACCACCACAGGTGCTCACCACAGTTACTCACCACCACAGATACCACCACAAGTACTCATCACAGGTACTCACCACCACAGGTACTCACCACCACAGGTACTCACCAGAAGTACTCACCCCCACAGGTACTCACCACCGCAGGTACTCCACCACCACAGGTACTCACCACTGATATTCACCACCACAGATACTCACAACAGGTACTCACAACCACAGGTACTCAACACAGGAACTCACCACCACAGGTACTCACCACAGGTATTCAGCACCACAGGTACTCACCACCACAGGTACTCACCACCACAGGTACTCAATACAGGTACTCCACCACCACAGGGACTCAACACAGGTATTCACCACGACAGATACTCACAACAGGCACTCACCACCACAGGTACTCATCACAGGTACTCACCACCACAGATACCACCACAAGTACTCATCACAGGTACTCACCACCACAGGTACTCACCACAAGTACTCACCACCACAGGTACTCACCAAAGGTACTCACCACATCAGGTACTCACCACCGCAGGTACTCACCACCGCAGGTACTCCACCACCACAGGTACTCACCACAGATATTCACCACCACAGATACTCACAACAGGTACTCACAACCACAGATACTCACCACAGGTACTCAACACAGGAACTCACCACCACAGGTACTCACCACAGGTATTCAGCACCACAGGTACTCACCACCACAGGTACTCACCACAAGTACTCACTACCACAAGTACTCACCACAGGTACTCACCACATCAGGTACTCTACCGCAACAGGTACTCACCACAGGTATTCACCACCACAGATACTCACAACAGGCACTCACCACCACAGGTACTCACCACAGGTCACCACCACAGGTGCTCACCACAGTTACTCACCACCACAGATACCACCACAAGTACTCATCACAGGTACTCACCACCACAGGTACTCACCACAAGTACTCACCACCACAGGCACTCACCACAGGTACTCACCACATCAGGTACTCCACCGCAACAGGTATTCACCACCACAGATACTCACAACAGGTAATCACCACCACAGGTAATCACCACAGGTACTCACCACCACAGGTACTCACCACAGGTACTCACCACCACAGGTACTCCACCACCACAGGTACTCACCACAGGTACTCACCACAGGTATTCAGCACAAAAGGTACTCATCACAGGTACTCACCACCGCAGGTACTCACCACAGGTACTCACCACCAAAGGTACTCACCACAGCTACTCCCCACAGGTATTCACCACCACAGGTATTCACCACCACAGGTGCTCATCACAGGTTCTCACCACCACAGGTACTCACCACCACAAGGTACTCACCACCACAAGTACTCATCACAGGTACTCACCACCACAGATACTCACCACAGGTACTCACCACAGGTACTCACCACCACAGGTACTCACCACAAGTACTCACCACCACTGGTACTCACCACCACAGGCACTCACCACCACAAGTACTCATCACAGGTACTCACCATGACAGGTACTCCACCACCACAGGTACTCAACACAGGAACTCACCACCACAGGTACTCACCACAGGCACTCACCACCACAAGTACTCACCACAGGAACTTACCACCACAGGTACTCACCACCACAGGTACTCACCACCACAGGTACTCACCACAAGTTCTCACCACCACAGGTACTCACCACAGGTACTCACCACATCAGGTACTCCACCGCAACAGGTATTCACCACCACAGATACTCACAACAGGTACTTACCACCACAGGTAATCACCACAGGTACTCACCACCACAGGTACTCACCACAGGTACTCGCCACAACAGGTACTCATCACAGATACTCCCCGTGTCTTCCCGTGTCTCTCAGTGTCTCCCCCGTGTCTCCCCGTTTCTCCCCCGTGTCTCCCCTTGTCTCCCCCGCGTCTCCTCTGTGTCTCCCCCCGTGTCTCCCCGTGTCTCTCAATGTCTCCCCCGTGTCTCCCCCGTGTCTCCCCGTGTCTCCCCCGTGTCTCCCCGGTGTTTGCCCCGTGGTTTGTTGCAGTGGGTTGTGGTGGTGGTTGTAGTAGTTGTGGTTGTGGTTGTTGTAGTGGGTGGTGGTGGTTAATGTAGGTGTGGTTGTGATTGTAGTTGTAGTGGGTGGTAGTGGTTGTTGTGGTTGTAGTAGTGGTTGTTGTGGTTGTTGTTGTTGTAGTTGGTGGTGGTTGTAGTAGTTGTGGTTATTGTGGTTGTGGTTGTTGTGGTTGTTGGTGGTGGTGGTACTTGTGGTGGTTGTTGTTGTAGTTGGTGGTGGTGGTGACGGCAGCGATGAAGAGGCTGCGCCCAGCCAGAACAGAAGCGGCACTCGCAGGTAAAGTACTCACCACCACAGGTACTCACCACCACAGGTACTCACCACCGCAGGTACTCACCACAGGTCTCACCACCAAAGGTACTCACCACAGCTACTCCCCACAGGTACTCACCACCACAGGTACTCATCACAGGTACTCACCACCGCAGGTACTCACCACCACAAGGTACTCACCACCACAGGTACTCATCACAGGTACTCACCACCACCAGTACTCAACACAGGTACTCACCACCACAGGTACTCACCAGAAGTACTCACCACCACAGGTACTCACCACAGGTACTCAACACAGGAACTCACCACCACAGGTACTCACCACAGGTATTCAGCACCACAGGTACTCACCACCACAGGTACTCACCACCACAGGTACTCAACACAGGTACTCCACCACCACAGGTACTCAACACAGGTATTCACCACCACAGATACTCACAACACGCACTCACCACCACAGGTATTCACCACAGGTCACCACCACAGGTGCTGACCACAGTTACTCACCACCACAGATACCACCACAAGTACTCATCACAGGTACTCACCACCACAGGTACTCACCATCACAGGTACTCACCACAAGTACTCACCACCACAGGTACTCACCACAGGTACTCACCACATCAGGTACTCCACCGCAACAAGTATTCACCACCACAGATACTCACAACAGGTAATCACCACCACAGGTAATCACCACAGGTACTCACCACCACAGGTACTCACCACCACAGGTACTCACCACAGGTACTCGCCACAACAGGTACTCATCACAGATACTCCCCGTGTCTCCCCGTGTCTCTCAGTGTCTCCCCCGTGTCTCCCCGTTTCTCCCCTGTGTCTCCCCTGTGTCTCCCCTTGTTTCCCCCGCGTCTCCTCTGTGTCTCCCCCCGTGTCTCCCCGTGTGTCTCAATGTCTCCCCGTGTCTCCCCGTGTCTCTCAGTTTCTACCCCGTGTCTATACCGTGTCTCCCCCGTGTCTTCCCCCGTGCCTCTCAGTGTCTCCCCCGTGTCTCCCCCGTGTTTTCCCCGTGGTTTGTTGCAGTGGGTTGTGATGGTGGTTGTAGTAGTTGTGGTTGTGGTTGTTGTAGTGGGTGGTGGTGGTTAAAGTAGGTGTGGTTGTGATTGTAGTTGTAGTGGGTGGTAGTGGTTGTTGTGGTTGTAGTAGTGGTTGTTGTGGTTGTTGTTGTAGTTGGTGGTGGTTGTAGTAGTTGTGGTTATTGTGGTTGTTGTGGTTGTTGGTGGTGGTGGCTACTTGTGGTGGTGGTTGTTGTTGTAGTTGGTGGTGGTGGTGACGGCAGCGATGAAGAGGCTGCGCCCAGCCAGAACAGAAGCGGCACTCGCAGGGAAAGTACTCACCACAGGTACTCACCACCACAGGAACTCACCACAGGTACTCACCACCACAGGTACTCACCACCACAGGTACTCACCACCACAGGTACTCACCACAGGTACTCACCACCACAGCTACTCACCACAAGTACTCACCACCACAGGTACTCACCACCACAGGCACTCACCACCACAGGTACTCATCACAGGTACTCACCACCACAGGTGCTCACCACAGTTACTCACCACCACAGATACCACCACAAGTACTCATCACAGGTACTCACCACCACAGGTACTCACCACAGGTACTCACCCCCACAGGTACTCACCACCGCAGGTACTCCACCACCACAGGTACTCACCACTGATATTCACCACCACAGATACTCACAACAGGTACTCACAACCACAGGTACTCAACACAGAAACTCACCACCACAGGTACTCACCACAGGTATTCAGCACCACAGGTACTCACCACCACAGGTACTCACCACCACAGGTACTCAATACAGGTACTCCACCACCACAGGGACTCAACACAGGTATTCACCACCACAGATACTCACAACAGGCACTCACCACCACAGGTACTCATCACAGGTACTCACCACCACAGGTGCTGACCACAGTTACTCACCACCACAGATACCACCACAAGTACTCATCACAGGTACTCACCACCACAGGTACTCACCACCACAGGTACTCACCACAAGTACTCACCACCACAGGTACTCACCAAAGGTACTCACCACAACAGGTACTCACCACCGCAGGTACTCACCACCGCAGGTACTCCACCACCGCAGGTACTCACCACAGATATTCACCACCACAGATACTCACAACAGGTACTCACAACCACAGGTACTCACCACAGGTACTCAACACAGGAACTCACCACCACAGGTACTCACCACAGGTATTCAGCACCACAGGTACTCACCACCACAGGTACTCACCACAAGTACTCACCACCACAAGTACTCACCACAGGTACTCACCACTTCAGGTACTCTACCGCAACAGGTACTCACCACAGGTATTCACCACCACATATACTCACAACAGGCACTCACCACCACAGGTACTCACCACAGGTCACCACCACAGGTGCTCACCACAGTTACTCACCACCACAGATACCACCACAAGTACTCATCACAGGTACTCACCACCACAGGTACTCACCACCACAGGTACTCACCACAAGTACTCACCACCACAGGTACTCACCACAGGTACTCACCACCACAGGTAATCACCACAGGTACTCACCACCACAGGTACTCACCACCACAGGTACTCACCACAGGTACTCGCCACAACAGGTACTCATCACAGATACTCCCCGTGTCTCCCCGTGTCTTTCAGTGTCTCCCCCGTGTCTCCCCGTTTCTCCCCTTTGTCTCCCCTTGTCTCCCCCGCGTCTCCTCTGTCTCCCCCCGTGTCTCCCCGTGTCTCTCAATGTCTCCCCGTGTCTCCCCGTGTCTCTCAGTTTCTACCCCGTGTCTATACCGTGTCTCCCCCGTGTCTCCCCCCGTGCCTCTCAGTGTCTCCCCCGTGTCTCCCCCGTGTCTCCCCGTGTCTCCCCCGTGTCTCCCCCGTGTTTCCTCCGTGGTTTGTTGCAGTGGGTTGTGATGGTGGTTGTAGTAGTTGTGGTTGTGGTTGTTGTAGTGGGTGGTGGTGGTTAAAGTAGGTGTGGTTGTGATTGTAGTTGTCTCCCCCGTGTCTCCCCGTACTCACCACAGGTACTCACCACCACAGGTACTCACCACCGCAGGTACTCCACCACCACAGGTACTCACCACAGGTACTCAACACAGGAACTCACCACCACAGGTACTCACCACAGGTATTCCGAGACCACAGGTACTCACCACCACAGGTACTCACCACCACAGATACTCCACCACCACAGGTACTCACCACAGGTATTCACCACCACAGATACTCACAATAGGCACTCACAACCACAGGTACTCACCACAGGTCACCACCACAGGTACTCACCACCACAGGTACTCACCACCACAGGTACTCACCACAAGTACTCACCACCACAGGTACTCACCACATCAGGTACTCCACCGCAACAGGTATTCACCACCACAGATACTCACAACAGGTAATCACCACCACAGGTAATCACCACAGGTACTCACCACCACAGGTACTCACCACCACAGGTACTCACCACAGGTACTCGCCACAACAGGTATTCATCACAGATACTCCCTGTGTCTCTCCGTGTCTCTCAGTGTCTCCCCCGTGTCTCCCCGTTTCTCCCCTGTGTCTCCCCTGTGTCTCCCCTTGTCTCCCCCGCGTCTCCTCTGTGTCTCCCCCCGTGTCTCCCCGTGTGTCTCAATGTCTCCCCGTGAATCCCCGTGTCTCTCAGTTTCTACCCCGTGTCTATACCGTGTCTCCCCCGTGTCTCCCCCCGTGCCTCTCAGTGTCTCCCCCGTGTCTCCCCCGTGTCTCCCCGTGTCTCCGCCGTGTCTCCCCCGTGTTTCCCCCGTGGTTTGTTGCAGTGGGTTGTGATGGTGGTTGTAGTAGTTGTGGTTGTGGTTGTAGTTGTAGTGGGTGGTAGTGGTTGTTGTGGGTGTAGTAGTGGTTGTTGTGGTTGTTGTTGTAGTTGGTGGTGGTTGTAGTAGTTGTGGTTATTGTGGTTGTTGTGGTTGTTGGTGGTGGTGGTACTTGTTGTTGTAGTTGGTGGTGGTGGTGACGGCAGCGATGAAGAGGCTGCGCCCAGCCAGAACAGAAGCGGCACTCGCAGGTAAAGTACTCACCACAGGTACTCACCACCACAGGTACTCACCACCACAGGTACTCACCACCACAGGTACTCACCGACCGCAGGTACTCACCACCGCAGGTACTCACCTCAGGTCTCACCACCAAAGGTACTCACCACCACAGGTACTCACCACCACAAGGTACTCACCACCACAGGTACTCACCACCACAGGTACTCACCACCACAGGTACGCACCACAAGTACTCACCACCACAGGTACTCACCACCACAGGCACTCACCACCACAGGTATTCATCACAGGTACTCACCACCACAGGTGCTCACCACAGTTACTCACCACCACAGATACCACCACAAGTACTCATCACAGGTACTCACCACCACAGGTACTCACCACCACAGGTACTCACCACAGGTACTCACCACCACAGGTACTCACCACAGGTATTCAGCACCACAGGTACTCACCACCACAGGTACTCACCACCACAGGTACTCAACACAGGTACTCCACCACCACAGGGACTCAACACAGGTATTCACCACCACAGATATTCACAACAGGCACTCACCACCACAGGTACTCACCACAGGTCACCACCACAGGTGCTGACCACAGTTACTCACCACCACAGATACCACCACAAGTACTCATCACAGGTACTCACCACCACAGGTACTCACCACCACAGGTACTCACCACAAGTACTCACCACCACAGGTACTCGCCACAACAGGTACTCATCACAGATACTCCCCGTGTCTCCCCGTGTCTCTCAGTGTCTCCCCCGTGTCTCCCCGTTTCTCCCCTTTGTCTCCCCTTGTCTCCCCCGTGTCTCCTCTGTCTCCCCCCGTGTCTCCCCGTGTCTCTCAATGTCTCCCCGTGTCTCCCCGTGTCTCTTAGTGTCTACCCCGTGTCTATACCGTGTCTCCCCCGTGTCTCCCCCCGTGCCTCTCAGTGTCTCCCCCCTGTCTTCCCCGTGTCTCCCCGTGTCTCCCCCGTGTCTCCCCCGTGTTTCCCCCGTGGTTTGTTGCAGTGGGTTGTGGTGGTGGTTGTAGTAGTTGTGGTTGTTGTAGTGGGTGGTGGTGGTTAAAGTAGGTGTGGTTGTGATTGTAGTTGTAGTGGGTGGTAGTGGTGGTGGTGGTTGTAGTAGTTGTGGTTATTGTGGTTGTGGTTGTTGTGGTTGTTGGTGGTGGTGGTGCTTGTGGTGGTTGTTGTTGTAGTTGGTGGTGGTGGTGACGGCAGCGCTGAAGAGGCTGCGCCCAGCCAGAACAGAAGCGGCACTCGCAGGTAAAGTACTCACCACAGGTACTCACCACCACAGGTACTCACCACCACAGGTACTCACCACCATAGGTACTCACCACCACAGGTACTCACCACAAGTACTCACCACCACAGGTACTCACCACCACAGGCACTCACCACCACAGGTATTCATCACAGGTACTCACCACCACAGGTGCTCACCACAGTTACTCACTACCACAGATACCACCACAAGTACTCATCACAGGTACTCACCACCACAGGTACTCACCACCACAGGTACTCACCAGAAGTACTCACCACCACAGGTACTCACCATAGGTACTCACCACAGGTACTCACCACCACAGGTACTCATCACAGGTACTCACCACCACAGGTGCTCACCACAGTTACTCACCACCACAGATACCACCACAAGTACTCATCACAAGTACTCACCACCACAGGTACTCACCACAGGTACTCAACACAGGAACTCACCACCACAGGTACTCACCACAGGTATTCAGCACCACAGGTACTCACCACCACAGGTACTCACCACCACAGGTACTCACCACCACAGGTACTCAACACAGGTACTCCACCACCACAGGTACTCGCCACAGGTATTCACCACCACAGATACTCACAACAGGCACTCACCACCACAGGTACTCACCACAGGTTACCACCACAGGTGCTCACCACAGTTACTCACAACCACAGATACCACCACAAGTACTCATCACAGGTACTCACCACCACAGGTACTCACCACCACAGGTACTCACCACAAGTACTCACCACCACAAGTACTCACCACAGGTACTCACCACATCAGGTACTCCACCACAACAGGTATTCACCACCACAGATACTCACAACAGGTAATCACCACCACAGGTAATCACCACAGGTACTCACCACCACATGTACTCACCACCACAGGTACTCACCACAGGTACTCGCCACCACAGGTACTCATCACAGATACTCCCCGTGTCTCCCCGTGTCTCTCAGTGTCTCCCCCGTGTCTCCCCGTTTCTCCCCTTTGTCTCCCCTTGTCTCCCCCGCGTCTCCTCTGTGTCTCCCACCGTGTCACCCCTTGTCTCTCAATGTCTCCCCGTGTCTCCCCGTGTCTCTCAGTGTCTACCCCGTATCTATACCGTGTCTCCCCCGTGTCTCCCCCCGTGCCTCTCAGTGTCTCCCCCGTGTCTCCCCCGTGTCTCCCCGTGTCTCCCCCGTGTCTCCCCCGTGTTTCCCCCGTGGTTTGTTGCAGTGGGTTGTGGTGGTGGTTGTAGTAGTTGTGGTTGTTGTAGTGGGTGGTGGTGGTTAAAGTCGGTGTGGTTGTGATAGTAGTTGTCGTGGGTGGTAGTGGTTGTTGTGGTTGTAGTAGTGGTTGTTGTGGTTGTTTTTGGTGGTGGTGGTGGTTGTAGTAGTTGTGGTTATTGTGGTTGTGGTTGTTGTGGTTGTTGGTGGTGGTGGTGCTTGTGGTGGTTGTTGTTGTAGTTGGTGGTGGTGGTGACGGCAGCGATGAAGAGGCTGCGCCCAGCCAGAACAGAAGCGGCACTCGCAGGTAAAGTACTCACCACAGGTACTCACCACCACAGGTACTCACCACAGGTACTCACCACCACAGGTACTCACCACCACAGGTACTCACCACCGCAGGTATTCATCACCACAGGTACTCATCACAGGTACTCACCACCGCAGGTACTCACCACCACAAGGTATTCACCACCACAGGTACTCATCACAGGTACTCATCACCACAGGTACTCACCACCACAGGTATTCATCACCACAGGTACTCATCACAGGTACTCACCACCGCAGGTACTCACCACCACAAGGTACTCACAACCATAGGTACTCACCACAGGTCTCACCACCAAAGGTACTCACCACAGCTACTCCCCACAGGTACTCACCACCACAGGTACTCACCACAAGTACTCACCACCACAGGCACTCACCAACACAGGTACTCATCACAGGTACTCACCACCACAGGTGCTCACCACAGTTACTCACCACCACAGATACCACCACAAGTACTCATCACAGGTACTCACTAACACAGGTACTCACCACCACAGGTACTCACCAGAAGTACTCACCACCACAGGTTCTCACCACAGGAACTCACCACCACAGGTACTCACCAGAAGTACTCACCACGACAGGTACTCACCACAGGTATTCACCACCACAGATACTCACAACAGGTACTCACCACAAGTATTCAGCACCACAGGTACTCACCATCACAGGTACTCAACACAGGTACTCACCACCACAGGTACTCACCACAAGTACTCTCCACGACAGGTACTCACCACCACAGGAACTCAACACAGGTACTCACTACCACAGATATTCACAACAGGTACTCACCATAGCAGGTACTCACCACCACAGGTACTCCACCACCACAGGTACTCAACACAGGCACTCATCACAGGTACTCACCACCACAGGAACTCAACACAGGTACTCACTACCACAGATATTCACCACAGGTACTCACCACAGGTATTCACCACCACAGATACTCACAACAGGTACTCACCACAGGTATTCAGCACCACAGGTACTCACCATCACAGGTACTCACCACCACAGGTACTCATCACAGGTACTCACCACCATAGGTACTCACCACAAGTACTCACCACGAGAGGTACTCCACCACCACAGGTACTCACCACAGGTACTCACCACAGGTATTCAGCACCACAGGTACTCACCATCACAGGTACTCACCACCACAGGTACTCATCACAGGTACTCACCACCATAGGTACTCACCACAAGTACTCACCACGAGAGGTACTCCACCACCACAGGTACTCACCACCACAGGTACTCAACACAGGCACTCACCACCACCGGTACTCATCACAGGTACTCACACCACAGGTACTCACCACCACAGGTACTCACCACAAGTACTCACCACGACAGGTACTCCACCACCACAGGTACTCACCACAGGTATTCAGCACCACAGGTACTCACCATCACAGGTACTCACCACCACAGGTACTCCACCACAGGTATTCACTACCACAGATACTCACAACAGGTACTCACCATCACAGGTACTCACCACCACAGGTACTCCACCACCACAGGTACTCAACACAGGCACTCACCACCACAGGTACTCATCACAGGTACTCACACCACAAGTACTCACCACCACAGATACTCACAACAGGTACTCATCACAGGTTCTCCCCACCATAGGTACTCACCACAAGTACTCACCACGACAGGTACTCAACCACCACAGGTACTCACTACAGGTATTCAGCACCACAGGTACTCACCATCACAGGTACTCACCACCACAGGTACTTAACACAGGTACTCACTACCACAGATACTCACAACAGGTACTCACCATCACAGGTACTCACCACCACAGGTACTCCACCACCACAGGTACTCAACACAGGCACTCACCACCACAGGTACTCATCACAGGTACTCACCACCATAGGTATTCACCACAAGTACTCACCACGACAGGTACTCCACCATTCAGGTACTCACCACAGGTACTCAACACCACAGGTACTCAACACAGGTACTCACCACCACCAGTACTCATCACAGGTACTCACACCACAAGTACTCACCACAGGTATTCACCACCACAGAAACTCACAACAGGTACTCATCACAGGTACTCACCACCACAGGTACACAACACAGGTACTCACTACCACAGATACTCACAACAGGTACTCACCATCACAGGTACTCACCACCACAGGTACTCCACCACCACAGGTACTCCACACAGGCACTCATCACAACAGGTACTCATCACAGGTACTCACCACCATAGGTACACCACAAGTACTCACCACCACAGGTACTCACCACAGGTATTCACCACCACAGATACTCACAACAGGTACTCATCACAGGTACTCACCACCATAGGTACTCACCACAAGTACTCACCACGACAGGTACTCCACCACAGGTATTCACTACCACAGATACTCACAACAGGTACTCACCATCACAGGTACTCACCACCACAGGTACTCAACACAGGCACTCACCACCACAGGTACTCATCACAGGTACTCACCACCATAGGTACTCACCACAAGTTCTCACCACGACAGGTACTCCACCACCACAGGTACTCACCACAGGTACTCAACACCACAGGTACTCAACACAGGTACTCACCACCACCGGTACTCATCACAGGTACTCACCATCACAGGTACTCACCACCACAGGTACTCCACCACCACAGGTACTCAACACAGGCACTCACCACCACAGGTACTCATCACAGGTACTCACCACCATAGGTACTCACCACAAGTTCTCACCACGACAGGTACTCTACCACCACAGGTACTCACCACAGGTACTCAACACCACAGGTACTCAACACAGGTACTCACCACCACCGGTACTCATCACAGGTACTCACACCACAAGTACTCACCACCACAGGGACTCACCACAGGTATTCACCACGACAGATACTCACAACAGGTACTCATCACAGGTACTCACCACCATAGGTACTCACCACAAGTACTCACCACGACAGGTACTCCACCACAGGTATTCACTACCACAGATACTCACAACAGGTACTCACCATCACAGGTACTCACCACCACAGGTACTCAACACAGGTACTCACCAGCACAGGTACTCATCACAGGTACTCACCACCATAGGTACTCACCACAAGTACTCACCACGACAGGTACTCCACCACCACAGGTACTCAACCCAGGTATTCAGCACCACAGGTACTCACCATCACAGGTACTCACCACTACAGGCACTCACCACAGGTACTCACCACCACAGGTACTCAAGACAGTTACCACCACTGGTACTCATCACAGGTACTCACACCACAGGTACTCACCACCACAGGTACTCACCACAGGTATTCACCACCACAGATACTCATCACAGGTACTCATCACAGGTACTCACCACATAGGTACTCACCACAAGTACTCACCACGACAGGTACTCCACCACGACAGGTACTCAACACAGGTACTCACCACCACAGGTACTCATCACAGGTACTCACCACCACAGGTACTCCACCACAGGTATTCACTATCACAGATCCTCACAACAGGTACTCACCATCACAGGTACTCACCACCACAGGTACTCCACCACCACAGGTACTCAACACAGGTACTCACCACCACAGGTACTCATCACAGTTACTCACCACCATAGGTACTCACCACAAGTACTCACCACGACAGGTACTCCACCACCACAGGTACTCCACCACCACAGGTACTCCACCACCACAGGTACTCACCACCACAGGTACTCACCACAGGTATTCACACCACAGGTACTCGACACAGGTACTCACTACCACAAATACTCACAACAGGTACTCACCATCGCAGGTACTCACCACCACAGGTACTCCACCACCACAGGTACTCAACACAGGCACTCACCACCACAGGTACTCATCACAGGTACTCACCACCATAGGTACTCACCACAAGGACTCACCACGACAGGTACTCACCACCACAGGTACTCAACACAGGTACTCACCATCACCAGTAATTCATCACAGGTACTCACACCACAAGTACTTACCACCACAGGTACTCACCACAGGTATTCACCACCACAGATACTCACAACAGGTACTCATCACAGGTACTCACCACCATAGGTACTCACCACAAGTACTCACCACGACAGGTACTCAACCACCACAGGTACTCACCACAGGTATTCACCACCACAGGTACTCACCATCACAGGTACTCACCACCACAGGTACTCCCTACCACAGATACTCACAACAGGTACTCACCATCACAGGTACTCACCACCACAGGTACTCTACCACCACAGGTACTCAACACAGGCACTCACCAGCACAGGTACTCATCACAGGTACTCACCACCATAGGTACTCACCACAAGTACTCACCACGACAGGTACTCACCACAGGTTTTCACCACCACAGATACTCACAACAGGTACTCATCACAGGTACTCACCACCACAGGTGCTCACCACAGTTACTCACCACCACAGATACCACCACAAGTACTCATCACAAGTACTCACCACCACAAGTACTCACCACAGGTACTCACCACATCAGGTACTCCACCACAACAGGTATTCACCACCACAGATACTCACAACAGGTAATCACCACCACAGGTAATCACCACAGGTACTCACCACCACATGTACTCACCACCACAGGTACTCACCACAGGTACTCGCCACCACAGGTACTCATCACAGATACTCCCTGTGTCTCCCCGTGTCTCCCCGTGTCTCTAAGGTGTCTCCCCCGTGTCTCCCCGTTTGTCCCCTTTGTCTCCCCTTGTCTCCCCCGCGTCTCCTCTGTGTCTCCCACCGTGTCACCCCGTGTCTCTCAATGTCTCCCCGTGTCTCCCCGTGTCTCTCAGTGTCTACCCCGTGTCTATACCGTGTCTCCCCCGTGTCTCCCCCCGTGCCTCTCAGTGTCTCCCCCCCCGTGTTTCCCCCGTGGTTTGTTGCAGTGGGTTGTGGTGGTGGTTGTAGTATTTGTGGTTGTTGTAGTGGGTGGTGGTGGTTAAAGTCGGTGTGGTTGTGATAGTAGTTGTCGTGGGTGGTAGTGGTTGTTGTGGTTGTAGTAGTGGTTGTTGTGGTTGTTGTTGGTGGTGGTGGTGGTGGTTGTAGTAGTTGTGGTTATTGTGGTTGTGGTTGTTGTGGTTGTTGGTGGTGGTGGTGCTTGTGGTGGTTGTTGTTGTAGTTGGTGGTGGTGGTGACGGCAGCGATGAAGAGGCTGCGCCCAGCCAGAACAGAAGCGGCACTCGCAGGTAAAGTACTCACCACAGGTACTCACCACCACAGGTACTCACCACAGGTACTCACCACCACAGGTACTCACCACCACAGGTACTCACCACCGCAGGTATTCATCACCACAGGTACTCATCACAGGTACTCACCACCGCAGGTACTCACCACCACAAGGTATTCACCACCACAGGTACTCATCACAGGTACTCATCACCACAGGTACTCACCACCACAGGTATTCATCACCACAGGTACTCATCACAGGTACTCACCACCGCAGGTACTCACCACCACAAGGTACTCACAACCACAGGTACTCACCACAGGTCTCACCACCAAAGTTACTCACCACAGCTACTCCCCACAGGTACTCACCACCATAGGTATTCACCACCACAGTTACTCATCACAGGTACTCACCACCACAGATACTCACCACCACAAGGTACTCACCACCACAGGTACTCATCACAGGTACTCACCACCACCGGTACTCACCACAGGTACTCACCACCACAGGTACTCATCACAGGTACTCACCACCACAGGTGCTCACCACAGTTACTCACCACCACAGATACCACCACAAGTACTCATCACAGGTACTCACCAACACAGGTACTCACCACCACAGGTACTCACCAGAAGTACTCACCACCACAGGTACTCACCACAGGAACTCACCACCACAGGTACTCACCAGAAGTACTCACCACGACAGGTACTCACCACAGGTATTCACCACCACAGATACTCACCAGGTACTCACCACAAGTATTCAGCACCACAGGTACTCACCATCACAGGTACTCAACACAGGTACTCACCACCACAGGTACTCATCACAGGTACTCACCACCATAGGTACTCACCACAAGTACTCACCACGACAGGTACTCCACCACCACAGGTACTCACCACAGGTATTCAGCACCAGAGGTACTCACCATCACAGGTACTCACCACCACAGGAACTCAACACAGGTACTCACTACCACAGATATTCACAACAGGTACTCACCATCGCAGGTACTCACCACCACAGGTACTCCACCACCACAGGTACTCAACACAGGTACTCACTACCACAG